>NC_091950.1:268851141-269458641 GCF_031021105.1 Erythrolamprus reginae | reverse complement strand
CCCACTTTAGATGGCCATCAAGTTTTCACTTAAGGTCAGCCACCCATTTATTTATCTATCTATCTATCTATCTATCTATCTATCTATCTATCTATCTATCTATCTATCTATCTATCTATCTATTTATTTATTTTTTATATTTGTATGCCGCCCCTCTCCGCAGACTCGGGGCGGCATACAATAAAGTGAAACAATTTACAACAAATCCAAATTACAGTTTAAAAATATTTTAAAAACCCCATTTTCTAAACAAACATACAGACGGACATACCATTCATAAATTGCATATGCCTGGGGGAGATGTCTCAGTTCCCCCATGCCTGATGGCAAAGGTGGGTCTTAAGGAGCTTACGAAAGGCAAGGAGAGTAGGGGCAGTTCTAATCTCCGGGGGGAGTTGGTTCCAGAGGGTCGGGGCCACCACAGAGAAGGCTCTTCCCCTGGGGCCCGCCAACCGACATTGTTTAGTTGACGGGACCCGGAGAAGGCCCACTCTGTGGGACCTAATCGGTCGCTGGGATTCGTGCGGCAGCAGATGGTCTCGGAGATATTCTGGTCCAGTGCCATGAAGGGCTTTAAAGGTCATAACCAACCCTTTGAATTGTGACCGGAAATTGATCGGCAACCAATGCAGACTGCAGAGTGTTAGTGAAACATGGGCATACCTAGGTAAGCCCATGACTGCTCTCGCAGCTGCATTCTGCACGATCTGGAGTTTCCGAACACTCTTCAAAGGTAGCCCCATGTAGAGAGCATTACAGTAGTCGAACCTCGAGGTGATGAGGGCATGAGGAACTGTGAGCAGTGAGTCCCGGTCCAGATAGGGCCGCAACTGGTGCACCAGGCGAACCTGGGCAAATGCCCCCCTCGCCACAGCTGAAAGATGGTTCTCTAATGTGAGCTGTGGATCGAGGAGGACGCCCAAGTTGCGGACCCTCTCTGAGGGGGGTCAATGATTCCCCCCCCCCATGGTAATGGAAGGACAGATGGAATTGTCCTTGGGAGGCAAAACCCACAGCCACTCCATCTTATCCGGGTTGAGTTTGAGTCTGTTGACACCCATCCAGGCCCCAACAGCCTCCAGACACCGGCACATCACTTCCACTGCTTTGTTGACTGGACACTTTAGATCAGGGGTCTCCAACCGCCGGTCCGCGGACCGGGACCGGGCCGTTGGGGGTTTTCAGCCGGTCCGCGGCGCCAGGGCCCCCTCGGCCTTTCCGCGCTGCCCACCGCCCGCCCGATTTGCCCCCTCTGCTCCTCTGCCACCTCCTGCCTTTCACCGCAGCTCCTCCCGCACCCGGAACGCACGCCCTGCCCGCCTCACATTTGCCGAGAGGACTTTCGCCCCGGGCTCTCAGCAAGGGGGCTGCATGAGAGGCGGGGCCGGCGGAAGGTGATATTCAATGTCGGGGGCGCACGGGCGGTTTTGCGCGCGCTCCCTATCTCCCTGCTAGCCCACTCGGAATACTGTATTCAAAATAAGAAAAGCCTTCGCCGGCAAAGACTTTTCTTATTTTGAATACGTATTCCGAGTGGGCTAGCAGGGAGATAGGGAGCGCGCGCAAAACCGCCCGTGCGCCCCCGACATTGAATATCACCTTCCGCCGGCCCCGCCTCTCATGCAAACCCCCTTGCTGAGAGCCCGGGGCGAAAGTCCTCTCGGCAAATGTGAGGCGGGCAGGGCGTGCGCGCGTCACCGCTGAGAAGAACGGAGAGAGAACGAGAGTGAGTGAAAGCAACAGACAGCAAGATAGAGAGAAAGTGAGAAAGAGAGAGTGAGAGAAAGGGGGGGAGAGAAAGAGATAGCAAGAGAGAGAGAACAAGAGAGAGAAAGAGCGTGAGAAACAAAACAAGAGAGAAAGAGAGAGAGAGAGAGAGAGAAAGCAAAAGAGACAGAAAGAAAACAAGAGAGAGAAAGTGAGAAGAAGAGAGAGAAAGAGGGGGAGAGAGAGAGAAAGAGAGAGGGGGGAGAGAGAGAAAGAGAGGGAGAAAGAGAGGGAAAGGGGGGAGAGATAGCAAGAGAGGGAGAGAGAAAGAGAGAGGGAAAGGGGGAGAGAGGGGGGAGAGAAAGAGGAGATAAAGGAAGAGGAGAGAAAGGAAGAGAAAGAAAGAAAGAGGGATAGAAAGAGAGAGAGTGAGAGATGCTCAGTGAGCCTTTCTTTGAAGTTGCCTTTCTTTCTTTCTTTCTCTTTCTTTCTTTCTTGCTCTTTTTCTTTCTCTCTTTTACCTTTCCTTCCTCTATTTCTTTTCTTTCTCCTTCCTACCTTCTTCCCTCCCTCCCTCCAGTCCTTCCTCTCTTACTCTCCCCTTTCATAAGTTTCCTTGCTTCCTTCCTCTGTTCCTGTCCCTTCCCTCTTTCCTTCTTTCTTCCTTCCTTCCTTTCCTCCCTTCCTTTCCTCCCTCCATTTCTTGCTTTCCTTTTCCTTCCTCCCTTCTTTCCTCCCTCATTCCCTTCTTTCACTCCTTCCTCTCTTACTCTCCCCTTTCACACCTTTCTTTGCTTCTTTGCACCCTTCTCCTGTTCCTGTACCTTCCCTCTTTCCTTCCTTCCTTCCCACCCTCCGTCCATTCATTCACCCATTCCTCTCTTGATCGCCCCTTTTACGGCGCCGCTGACAGCTAGCTCCCCCCCCCCACCGGGCCATGGAAAACTGGTCTAGCTGAAAGCCGGTCCCTGGTGCAAAAAAGGTTGGGGACCTCTGCTTTAGATGGCCATCAGGTTTTCATTTAAGGTCAGCCACCCATAATATCTTGGAATTCTTCTAGGGTTTTTCACGACTGAGATTGGGTATCTGTCTTAGCCACGAAATACATTTTATTATGGCCAACACACTGCCTTGAATGAATTAACGTTGGTGTGAACACATTAAGTAAATGAGAACAAGTTTGCAGCCTTGAGTTACTCCATGGAAACACTATTTCAAAGGGTGTTTGGTCTATTTCAGCAATACTGCCCTTTTTATTGGAAAAAAGTATTGAATAATATAATTTGTTGCTCTAATGTATGGTATGTGTATTGTCGATGGTTTTAATGTTTTAAATCATCTCCTTGTTTTACCAGAATATTACTGTTGGATGCTTTAAAAATACAATGTGTTAAAATTGTACATTTATAGGAAGCCCTCTTTTTATACAAACAATTCAAATTACGAAATTTGATTGTTTCCAAATGCTGGGCCTTCCTGACTAGTCTGTGTCAGGATGATCTATCTAGCTATGACTCTATATATTTCATCCTTGATGATTTGCAACTGAATGTGTGACTTACCTCAATTGCAAGGCAGGGTGTGTTTTTTCCTGGTGTACTTTTTAGGTTGGCTCATATTATGAGTATGCAAGAATGCATTAGTTTTTAGCGGTTTGCTTGGCTGTAATTTATGCACTGACCTCTTCCATTATTGAAGTATTTTGCAAACATAGTGCCTACATAGTTTGATAGCTGGGAAAAATGCAAGGCATGAAGAAAAGGATTCCAATCAACTGACTTTCTGTCTTCTTCTTTTTTATGAAATACATTCTTAACAGACTGATAAGAATTTAATAATCCACAATGTTCAGGGAATTAAATAGAAAAGAGGTGGATGATGGAAAGGGTGGTTACAAAGTCTTAAAGGTCTATTGAGACACTAGTGGTAGTGGCTTCGATGTGAGATCTTAAAGCTGAGCAGATTATTTTTTCCATGAATATATAGTAGGCTGGTTCTTGGCTAAGCCATCATATCAGTTTATAGCTGGAAGAATTATTTCACCAGTCAAACTTTGAACTTGGTTCCAGTCTCAAATTAGTTAACAAGCAATATTTATATTTTTCAATAAAGGTTTTATAAACATGCATGGTGACAAAATACCAGGTACGTGCCATTCCACCTGACTGCATACAATCTTGACCTGTAATAACCGAGGGCATAACCGAGGGCATGATACTTTCAAATATATTAACACCTTTAGAATGTTATCAGATCCAAGATGCAAGAATCCAGATGGCAGGAAATAGTTTGTCTTTAGCCTCTTTACTTCTCTTGATGAATCTATTTTTTATGTATACTGAGAACTTGTGCACCGAAGACAAATTTCTCGTGTGAGCAATCACACTTGGCCAATAAAGAATTCCATTCCATTCCATTCCCTCTCTTCTCTTCTCCTCTTCTCCACTTCCCCTTCCCTCTTGTCCTCTTCTGCCATCTAATGGTCATCTAGATTTTCTGTATTCCAGAGGCTCTGTCTTTGGGATCTGAACTGGTGTTTCACAGCAGAAACTTTTTCATTTTCCAGGTGACAAGATATAAATTCACAACTGAAAATGTTTGGATTGCTATAATCCTGTGACATCTGGAGGATCAAAGGGAGATTAGTGTGCATCATATTTCCTCCTCTGAAGGTATAAACCAGTCTCCAGCCTCAGGAGAGATCAAATTATATTATTTAACGCCCAATGCTTCTTTTCTGAGTTCAGATATCTATTATATTAGGAAAGCCCAAATCAAGGCCGTATATCCAACAGGTCTGAAGAAGTTTGTATCCAAACTCTCCAAAGAGTTGGGGAAGTCTTTACATCGGATTCAGAAATATCTCCAAATTATACAAATATCTCCAAATATCTATAAAATTCTATCTTATAATTCATTTAGGCAAGGTATTTTAAAAAGTATCATAAAACTCAGTTTGAAGAATCATCTACATAGATTACAACTTGCTTCAGAGTTTGGGTTCTGTTTTGGTTATTCTAATTTAATCCTGAACCATTGGTGCTCGACAAGGAGGAAAAAGCCTTGCTAAACGATCTGGGTCTCTTAGCATTTTTAAAAAATGTGATGACCCATACTCTCTTAATTACATTGCCACCATGAGGGTTCTGGTGGTATTTTGTTTTGAGGTGGAGGCTTGCTGAAACTGAAGGCTGCTGGAGATCTGAAAATATTATTGAAAGGCTACTGCTTTGATTTAATCTTCATATTATATTTATT
This sequence comes from Erythrolamprus reginae, assembly GCF_031021105.1. Taxonomy (NCBI): domain Eukaryota; kingdom Metazoa; phylum Chordata; class Lepidosauria; order Squamata; family Dipsadidae; genus Erythrolamprus; species Erythrolamprus reginae. The sequence goes on along the minus strand of NC_091950.1, from coordinate 269,453,676 downwards.
TATTTATTTATTTATTTATTTTGTCCAATCCACAATGAGGATTTTAGTGTGTACATAGTAAAATACATGATGAAGGTTATAGAGGAGATACTCATAGTAAAATATATCTTAGAAATAATAGAAAAGAAGGTATAGCAATAGAAGATATCAATGAAAGAATAGAAAAAGAGATATAGGAATAGAAGAAAGGTATAGGAGATATAGGAGAGCAATAGGACAGGGGCCGGAAGGCACTCTAGTGCACTTGTACTTGCCCCTTACTGACCTCTTAGGAATCTGGATAGGTCAACCGTAGATAATCTAAGGGTAATGTGTTGGGGGTTTGGGGATGACACTATGGAGTCCGGTAATGAGTTCCACACTTCGACAACTTGGTTACTGAAGTCATATTTTTTACAGTCAAGTTTGGAGCAGTTAATATTAAGTTTAAATCTGTTGTGTGCTCTTGTGTTGTTGTGGTTGAAGCTTTAGTAGTCGCCGACAGGCAGGACGTTGCAGCATATGATCTTGTGGGCAATACTTAGATCTTGTTTAAGGCGTCTTAGTTCTAGGCTTTCTAGGCCCAGGATTGAAAGTCTAGTCTCATAGGGTATTCTGTTTCGAGGGGAGGAGTGAAGGGCTCTTCTGGTGAAGTATGTTATTTTCTGTGTGTGTGTGTGTGAGAGAGAGAGAGGAAGAGAGAGAAAGAGAGAAAGAAAGGGAGAGAGAGCAGGAGAAGGAGGGAGTAGAAATGAGAGAGAGCGATTATATTTTCAACATCTATATAAGCATATGGTATTGAGTGAAATCAGTGACAGGTTTTATTAAGCTGATTTAATACCCAACTCTCTTTCTTCCATCAGACAATTAGAATCTGAAAATCAAATAAGCAGATTCTTAACCTGGACAATATAAATGTTTAGGAATATGTTTGTTTCTAGAAGAGTTACATGGCCTGCTGTAGGTAGCACTGTGGTCTTCTCCTCGGGGCTCAGGTGGCACTTAAAGGCTTTTTATCAACTACTTTTCCCATATCGCAGAGAAAAGCATTCTGTATTCTGTGTAGCATGGTCTGCATTAAACTACTCTAATATGCTCTAATGGAAGATGCCTATGAAATATGAGAAGAATCTAAGATTGGTTGCCGTAGTAGTACTATCGATTGTAAAAGGCATAAAATAACATTTTTTTCCATTTTAACTGGCTTTTATTTTTTTTGGATCCAGCTCAAAATGATAGAAGTATCAGTACATTATTAAAGCTTTAGTTGATTTTTCTTGTTCATTCAATTTTAGCAATGGCTAATTGACGGGTTGTACCTTTTGAAATTTTTGTTAGCTATTTGCTTGATCTGTGGATTGAAAAAAGAACACTGTGCTGTAATGGAGATATTTGTCTGCTTTACAGTTGATAATAATAATAACAACAATCTTCTCATTTATTCTCTGTTCTACAGACTAGCGTCACCAATCAGAATTTATGCAAGGAATTTATGCAAGGAATGCAGCTCTAGTTGCATTTATCTCAACAAAAATTGAGTTTTACTGTCTGTAAACAATAAATAACGAAGAAATTGTGTGTGCTTAGCAAACATAGGTCCTTTAATTCTTCCGTAGATAATTTCTTATGTATTGTAGATCCTTGCATCTAGTACAGTTTGAAACATTCTATACTTAATTTATTTTTCTCCCTCAGGGACTAGAATTGAACAGGGCTTTTATTGCTTAAAGCCCTGGGGCAGAGTTTCCACAATTCAGAATCTACTAGGATGAAAATCCATTGTTCACAGAACAACAAAATGAGGTTGCCCTTTGCCACATGCATAGTTAACTATCACTACATGCCTCATCAAATTCCTTTACTCAATTAACTGGATTTCAGGCAATGTTCTCTTCACTTTTTACAAATATGCCATAATTTTTTCTAGGAATCAAACGTATTTGCTATTAGCGATTGCCTTCTGAGCATGATTTTGCCCTAAAGATCTGAACGTCAACAGAAGGCCCATGAGAAATAAGGATGTCCCAGAAACAGACACTGCAAATATTCCAGGAATGATACTTTATTGTTGTCGGGTATAATAGAAACTTGAAAGCTTGTCACGACTTCCCTCTGTCCTCCCCCATACCAGACAAGATCAAAGTGGTATTATTTTGAGTCTCTCATTCCTCCTTCTTTCCCAGGATTGATTTTTCTTTTAATTTCCTGTATGTTTTCCTGCATACTATTCGGATTTCTCTTTGCTCTACAGTGGGCTCCACATTATAGTGTGTGTGTGTGTATTTATATGCCGCCCCTCTCTGAGAACTCTTTTAGGCTGCTTTTAATCTTTCATCTCTCTCTCTCACACACACACCTATCTATCTATCTATCTATCTATCTATCTATCTATCTATCTATCTATCTATCTATCTATCTATCTATCTATCTATCTATCTATCTATCTATCTATCTATCTATCTATCTATCTATCATAGAAACATAGAAGTCTGACGGCAGAAAAAGACCTCATGGTCCATCTAGTCTGCCCTTATACTATTCCCTGTATTTTATCTTAGGATGGATATATGTTTATCCCAGGCGTGTTTAAATTCAGTTACTGTGGATTTATCTACCACGTCTGCTGGAAGTTTGTTCCAAGGATCTACTACTCTTTCAGTAAAATAATATTTTCTCATGTTGCTTTTGATCTTTCCCCCAACTAACTTCAGATTGTGTCCCCTTCTTCTTGTGTTCACTTTCCTATTAAAAACACTTCCCTCCTGAACCTTATTTAACCCTTTAACATATTTAAATGTTTCGATCATGTCCACCCTTTTCCTTCTGTCCTCCAGACTATACAGATTGAGTTCATTAAGTCTTTCCTGATACGTTTTATGCTTAAGACCTTCCACCATTCTTGTAGCCCGTCTTTGGACCCATTCAATTTTGTCAATATCTTTTTGTAGGTGAGGTCTCCAGAACTGAACACATGTTCCAAATGTGGTCTCACCAGCATTCTATATAGCAGGATCATAATCTCCCTCTTCCTGCTTGTTATACCTCTAGCTATGCAGCCAAGCATCCTACTTGCTTTCCCTACCACCTGACAGACAGACAGACAGACAGACAGACAGACAATCTATCTATCTATCTATCTATCTATCTATCTATCTATCTATCTATCTATCTATCTATCTATCTATCTATCTATCTATCTATCTATCTATCTCTGTCTCTGTCTGTCTGTCTATCTATCTATCTATCTATCTATCTATCTATCTATCTATCTATCTATCTATCTATCTATCTATCTATCTATCTCTGTCTCTCTCTCTCTCTGTCTATCTATCTATCTATCTATCTATCTATCTATCTATCTATTTCTCTCTCTATCTATCTAGCCTATCTATATCTATCTATCTATCTATCTATCTATCTATCTATCTATCTATCTATCTATCTATCTATCTATCTCTGTCTATCCATCCATCCATCCATCCATGTCTGTCTGTCTGTCTGTCTGTCTGTCTGTCTGTCTGTCTGTCTATCTATCTATCTATCTATCTATCTATCTATCTATCTATCTATCTATCTATCTATCTATCTATCTATCTATCTATCATCTCTCTGTCTAACTTTCCATAGAATTTGTAGAATCATCTCAATCGATTTCCCCGAATGGGGATTGTTTTCCCAGTTGCACACTGCTCCAAGCCCAGGAGAGAAGGAGGGCAGGCGGGGTGGCTGCGTGGGTTCTTGTTGTTCTTGGCGGGTGCCAGCATGAAGGACGTGGCGGGTGTAAGCATGAAGGACGTGGCACACCTGCTACTGGATAAGGAGGAGAAATATAGCTATAACCTCTAGCTATATTTCTGAATAGAAATCAGATTGCTGAACTAGGCTGGTGTTCATTTAAAATTCTTTTTGATCACAAAACTAGGATACTCCTGTTGTTTATATATGTCCGGCTTTTGTGGCCATTCCGTGAACAATGTTTCTGCTCGAAAATTTGTGAAAGAATGGAGTAATGTCCACTCACGTGCAATTTGTGCGAACACGTGGTTTTAAACTGACTCTTGAAATATCCTTTCATTGTTTTCTAGAAAGAAATCATATTCAAAGCATCCAATAATTAAACATAACCATAGATCAACAAGAAAATTCACCTTTATTTCAATCAGCATTTCTTGGCATTAGGCAGATATTAAATAACACTGGAATGCACAAGACTATTAACAGAGATGGACAGCCATAAATTGGTAGGAGGATCATAGTTAATGCTTTGTCAAATTACCTCACCTCACTCAAAAGCCTGTTAAAATGTTGTAGCCATTGTGAGTGGTGCTTCACTGTGAAACATGGAAGCGGGATGATTCCTCTTTAGTCTTCATTCAACACAGTAAACGCTGGAACAATCCACGGTAAAAATGGACAAAGTGCTGCAACCAGTAATTAAAACAGTGATATACCCACAAACAGCTAATCATGCAGTGCCTTAATGGCAACTTGACTATGTAAAAGTATCATAATCCTTTCCTTAAAAAAAATAATAATCATGGACAACTAGAAGAAATGAAGGATGAAGTCTACTTCATATATTAAATATGACCTAAATATTTATGCAAAATTTGTGTGCGTATGTATACACCCATGCACACAAACACACACACATGACTATGTATATGTATGTGTGTGTGTTTTATATGTGCATATCTATTTTGTTTCTTAAAACTGCATGCCTCCTGTTTTCTTCCCAATGGGAACTGCTTGCACTGCTAAGCAAATGCAAGCAATTTTCCTTATTAAGAAGGAAACCAAAGACATGCCATTTAGTAAAAAAAAAAAAAAAAAAAAAAGACAAAACCTGCTTAATTTATTCCACATTTCGTAGAGATTTTATAGTGGGATATAAACTGCCTGTCATTCGCTGCTGTCATAGCAGACAAAAATTACGTACGGTATCTTTTCGGAGTTACTGAAGTCATCCATTTAGATGAACCGAGAGGAATACCAGTCCCCTCTCTTTTAACTTCCATGTAAACATACCCTTCGGTTACACTCAACGTGTACAGGGAGTCCTAACAATAATGTGCAGTGAAAAAGAGGATTGGGGATATTGGAAAGAAAAGTCGTATCACAGCTGATGAGAGGACTGAGGCTATTTTTTTTTCCCACTTGGATACAGAGACAATCCAGCCACGGAGTTTCATCCACTAACCAATGAGGAATGGTTGAAGGCATCCATTACGAGCAAAGCTTGAACAAGCCAGTAATTTTCTTTTGCAAACTGTCCAGAGTTTTATTAAAACTGACTTGCGCTGCTTGGATCACACTGTAACAACCGCACAATCGAAGGATCACTCTTGGCACCTTTTATAAACTCTTCGAGAGATAGTTTACCTTGAAGGGAACAGAGAGAGAGAGAGAGAGAGAGAGAGAGACAAAATTGTACATCTGATCTGCCACACAGGAAATATAAAGAGCAGCCTGTTCATTTCCAGCTGGTGTAAAAGGAACTGTGCATGAGATTTGATAGACTGCCAAAAAGATATCCCACCCTTGTCCCAAAGAACCAAAAATGCTGTTTGGGGTATGTGTGGGTTAGCTGAGGAAATTCTGATAATAATGTAGACTTCCGAAATACAATCAGAATAAGAACCAGACGAAATTCTCACATCCTGTTATAATTCCAAAGCTCTCGAGCAAAACGTAAAAGCTTGAATGAAAATGACATGAAAACAAGCATAACCTCGGTGCTGATCTGTTGCTTCCTTTAGCTGACATCTTGCTAAAGGGCGGACTTGAAAAATGGCAGGCGGCTGAATTTCAGGCAGACACATTTTTGAACTCAATACAATTTCCTCCCTGAGCTAGATTAAAACATTTCATACCTTTGATGCCAAATATTTGAAATTAGGTGAATGTTACAATCTAAGTGAAATAAGTTGGGCTTGTTGTGAGTTTGCCCATTTCAACATATTGTTCCCCATAAAAAAAAGAGGTATGGGTGGGACAAATGCCTTCCATTGCTATTAAATCAGAGCAGAATTCTGTATTATGAAAAACATGAAGATTTTTCAATCTTCACTCATTCTCAGGCAACATGTAGAATGCATTTTCTTTGACATGTTGTGAGTTTATTGATTGAGATTCTAAATTACTGGTTCAAAGTTGTTGGCCCCCATTAGAAAGGTAGACAATGGTGAAAGGTAACTAGCCCCTACCTTCTCTATGAAATACTCTGCCCTAAAGTATTATACTTTCTCATTTCCTACTTTTCTAATTTCTTAAAGAATCAGAGGAATCAGAGCTGGAATTCACATAATTCCCACCAGTTCGCCCAGCACCAAAAATGTGAGTGCACACATATGCTTGCTTTGGCTGCAAGTCTCCGGAGAAGGGTGGAATACAAGTTTAATTAATAATAATAATAATAATAATAATAATAATAATAATAATAATAATGACGACGATGATGAAATATGAAATCCAGCATAGTGATCTCGTTTGCTGTGTTGTATTGACACAACAACAACAATAATAATAATAATTATTATTATTATCATTATTATTATTATCTGAACATGCCTGGGCGCAGCTTGAAAATGTGGCTTAAAAGGATGGGAAAATGCCGGAGGGGTGCGAGGGGGGTTGGCCTACCCACAGGTCACTACTTCCAGTTCACTCAAACCGGTCCAAACCATACCACCTCTGAAAGGAATGTGATATATACTGCTCAAAGAAATGCAGAGGGACACTCAAATAACACATACTAGATCTGAATGAATGAAATATTATCATGGAATACTTTCTTCTGTACAAACATGAATGTGCACAACAGCATGTGAAATTGATTGTCAATCAGTGTTGCTTCCTAAGTAAACAGTTTGATTTCACAGATTGACTTGGAGTTATATTGTGTTGTTAAATGTTCCCTTTATTTATTTGAGCAGTGTATTTCCAGGATAATTTGGACAAGCACAATAAACTTTTATACACATATTTTTTTAAAGGAGACCATCTCTTCTTGAAACAAATCACTGAGATAGTTAAGCAAGCATGGATGGTGTTTTGGGCTCTATGACTGTTTTAATAGGGTTTTTTAAAAGACTGTTTTAACATTGGATTTGTATATGATGTTTTATTGTTGTGAGCCACTCCGAGTCCTCGGAGAGGGGCGGCATACAAATCTAATAAATAATAATAATAATAATAATAATAATAATAATAATAATAATTATTATTATTATTATTATTATTATTATTAAGCAGCATTGGTTTGCTGTAGTTAAACACTGGTTTGCTGTAGGCATAGTTTTGCCAAAAAAGGAAGCAAAATTGTCATAAATCACAGTCACATGATCACGGGACACTGCAAATGCAACCTGGTTGACAAGTGTCCAAAGCATGGACCCATGGCTAGAGGTGGGTGAGCATCAGAACTTCAAATCTGTATCCTAACCAGTAATGGGCTTCTGCCTCCAAGGGGGAGAAGAACGCAGTGGGGGTAGTAAGTTTATGCACTATTTATACTTAATAGTTTTTAAAATTATCCTTCCTTCTCTAGTATATTAGTATGATCCTTAATTATTTTTAAAATAGGAAATAATAGTACATAGTATGTTTTTACCTCTAAATGCTTTAATCATTTTAATCATTATCTAGAACTGAACTTTTATAGAAATTAAAGAAAATTGAGCTACTTGTTTAATCTGTTATCATACTGAACCTTGTGGGTTCAGTGCAAAATCTTAAAAGGTTATTTTGCTCCTCAACAAATAATGCTGTCTATCATTTGTCCTTTTTGTGGCTATTCAAATAATGTGACTTAATCAACTGAAAAAGAGTACAAGCACCTATTTAAAAACTTATCTTGGTCAGTAAGCCACTCCCACCCAGTCACATGACCTTTAAAGCAAACCCTGGTCATGTGATTGTCAAGCCCTTCCCACTTGGTCACATGGCCAACAAGCCAACAAGCGTGTGGCAGTAAAACTTCTGGCAGCCCATCACTGATCCTAACTACTCCCTAGGTAGGCCCATCAGAATTTCAAATAGTTGCTAAGCAACTGGTTGCAAGTTAAGGACTACCTGTACTATGTTCTGGGTTTCTATTTTTTTTCTATCGTATTACTAGAAAACAATGATTTTCAGCAATCGCGTTGACTTTAATGGTTTGTGCCTATTTATCCCTTTATTTAGATTTTCTCACAACTGAGTTAATTAGAAATAGGCAAGCTATTTGATGCTTTTCCCAGATGCATTTATGCAGCTTATTTGTCTCAAAAGAGATTGCAGTTGTAAAATATGCATGCTCACAAAACCATCCAATGTAACACAAATATCAATTCCCTCTACTAGTTGACATTTCTGCTTCCTGGGCAATCTCTCTCATCTTCAGGAGGAAGCAAAAGCTAGCAGAAGCTTTCAATGAGAACCAGATCCTCGGTAAATGACATTTTTATCATTATTTCCTGACAGGGAATCAAAAGCCACCCTACACTTTACCTGTGATACAGATAGACCAACTAAACCCCCCCCACCACTAATGTTAAGGTATTCTTCTCTCCAAGATAAGGGCGTGCAAAAGGGGTGTGCATAAGTGCACTAGTGTGCCTTCCGTCCCCTCTCCTACATCTCCTATATTTTCTCTTCTATCCCTATATCTTTTCTTCTATTCTCTCATTGATATATTTTATTTATTTATTTTGTCCAATACAATTGTATTCCTCTTCTATTATTTCTTTGATATATTTTACTTTGAGTGTATCCTCTATAACCTTCATTGTGTATTATTGGACTAACTAACTAACTAACTAAAATGCCTAGCTTTGGCGGGAAGGTAAGATAAGATAGATAAATGAATTATTTATAGTAATAAGATACAAATGTGAATATTGAAATTCTGTTCCATTTTGTTACATATATTATGAAAAATAATATCATGCGATAAATACCCTTACCCATTTTGAATTTATGAACCTCCCCTTTTTCCTTCCCCCCATTTATCCCTTGTTAATTAATAAATTTTATTTTTTTAAAAAAAGAAAAAGAAAGAAACCTACAGTAGTGGTGGTGGGTCTCTTTGAATGGGCTGTATCTTCCTTGATTCAGCTCAGATTCAGCTCAACAAAATGTAAGGATGATTGATCAGGTTATCACCCTATGTTCTAAAATCAGGGGTCTCCAATCTTAGCAACTTTAAGTCTTGTGGACTTCAACTCCCAGAATTCTGAGAGTTAAAGTCCACAAGACTTAAAGTTGCCAAGGTTGGAGATCTCCATTCTAAATAGTACTATGAATATATATGAAATCCTTCTGGAATTAGGGTACTCTGATATCTCTCTCTTGTGAAGAATACCAACACCTTTCCTATTTTACTGTTATTTTTTGTTGCATTCTCTATTAGAAGTGTACACATTTTCTCATATATTTAGATACTCTGACATATTTTTAGGGATCAAGTGCTTCAACAAAGTTAAAAACCCCCCACCAAGGTACTATTCTGCTGTTGATGTAACATTCCAGTGCATGCTTTAGCCCCTCTACCCATCTAGGTGGAGATCTAGTTGTTGGCAGGGTAGCAGATTCCCAGCAGGTATCTAATACTTATAGTTAAATAAGTATTAGATACCTGCTGCAAGATAATAATAATAATTTAATAATAATAATAATTTATTAGATTTGTATGCTGCCCCTTTCCAAGGACTCGGAGTGGCTCACAATAGGCATCTAATACTTATTTAACTATAGTAGTGATGACCTCATGTCAGGAGTCATAGGGAAGATAATCTGATTGCACACTAAGGCAGGGAGTCTACTGCCCTGCCAACAACTCCCAGCATTTTTCATCATTTATTAGTTGGACTAAGATTAACTGGATTAAGTATTGAAGTTGAGACTTGAAAGTGTCATAACCTCACCTGTATTTCAGAGGGTATTGGGCAACAATGGTAATAGGTTGCTTCAAAGAACTGATTTGTCATTATACTTTGAGATATTAGTATCTTTTGAATCATCAGTGGTTGAGCAAATAGTGCCCCCCCAAATGCTCCCCTCCCACCATACCAGTTCATAGTAGGGTACTTCTTCTTAATATATTTCCATGGAAATAAACACATGTCCTGCTAGTAGGCAATACCGAGGAAACACTTCTACTTTGACCCACTACTAAAAAACCTGCAGGAACCCATTTCAGTACTAATGATTCCATTAAGTAGCCTCCACACTACAAAGAACCTTAACTTTCTTTTTTCTTCTCTCCTCCTAACCTCGATGGATCAAAGGTTCTGAAGCAAGATACTGTTTCCAAAGGCAACCTCTACAGTATTTCCCTGTTGCAAAATACAGTAGATAAAAGGAGAAATGCTAGCTTTGCTTTTAGTGATCTAGCCGGAGGAAGAGAGATAACAGTTGCCAATCTGAAGTAACATGGTGAGCTACAGTTTTAATTGCTCTTTGAAATTCTAATGGACTTCGTTCAGAATTCATGCAAATCAACTTATCTTCCCTATTTGTGGAGTTTAAAAAACCTGCAGCTAGAATGAGCTGCACAAATTAGAATAAATGTAGTGCCTTTCAATAATTTATTTCTGTTGCAAAACATTTATCTGCAAAGTTTTATGCGGCTTGGCAGAGACTGTCAGTGGAAGAGAAAAACAGAATACAGGAGAAAAAGGTTAATCTCTGGAAAATAAGTGTGCAGAGAGATGAGTTTATAAATAAGGGAAGTCTTTAGGGATCTGGCGTTAGGACCAGAGACTTTATAATTTATTTATTTTTAATGGACAGGTAAGACTCTTGGACTTTAAAAAAAATGCAACAATTTCTCCCTCTGCAGATTTCTTCACTCTCTACATTAAACAGTTTTAAACAGACGTCCGCTATCATTACCCCTATCTTTGGTAAGCGCATCACAAAAGCTTACTGCAGAAACCTACCGTCATTATTGGTATCCATCTGTCTGAAGATTTTATCTGTTCGTTTCTCTGGAGTTGATTCATCCTCTGGCATTTTCATGACCGAAGACACCATTTTATAGATTGCCTTTACAGGGATAGGATTATATATATAGGAAAGCAAGTTAAAAAATTTTTTGGAAATCCAAACTTAAAAAAACCAAAACCAAACCAAACCAAATCGAGAAGCCATTACAGTGAAATATATTAAAACATAAAACAACAAGTACTCAAGGAACCCTCAAAAAGTTCTACATTAAAAAAAATTCCTATGTTGTGATTTGCATCTAATATACTCTCACATTCTGCATATATTGATTTATATATGAAGTATTTACTTATTAAGGAGAACAGATGCACAGTTGTCATTGGTATGCTGTAAACAAATTCAGTTCTGTCTTTCAAACAGCTTCCATGTCTTTTTTTCTGTAGCTGAGTTGCCATTCCATTCTGTTGGGAGATTAAACTAACTATCAATATTTATTTATTTATTTATTTGATTTTTATGCTGCCCTTCTCCTTAGACTCAGGGCGGCTTACAACATGTTAGCAATATCACTCTTTAACAGAGCCAGCCTATTGCCCCCACAATCCGGGTCCTCATTTTACCCACCTTGGAAGGATGGAAGGCTGAGTCAACCTTGAGCCGGTGATGAGATTTGAACTGCTGACCTACAGATCTACAGTCAGCTTCAGTGGCCTGCAGCACAGCACTCTACCTGCTGCGCCACCCCGGCTCCTTTCCTTTCCCTACAGTTATTCTACCTGCACTGTGGTGCTTTTCACATCCCATTTCCCCCAAAATCTATTCTTGTTAACAATAACAATCTGTCCCATTTTCAGAACTCCTGATAACCCTTAATCATAATTTTAATGTAAACTATAGGACCGGGATGGTGAACCTATGGCACCCGTGCCACAGGTGGAAAGCAGAGCCTTAACATAATAATAATAATTCATTAGATGTATCTGTTTTCTCTTCACTTTATTTGTAAATTCACGCTCTTTATCATTAGATTATCATTCCAAGTCTCAATGTTCCAAATGCTATGAATTTAACTAGATGAATCCACTGGGATTAAGCTCTGCCAAAAGACATGGTTTTGTTCAATCAACATTTTTCATTTAAAAATTTCCATAAATAAATGAAGGGATAAATTATCAGCCTTCATTGTCCATGTGTTACATGCGGTATTTCCAGATAAAGCTAAGAACAGAACTGATAAGTTTTGGTGCATAAATACCAGAATACTGTACATCTAAAGTCAATGTTAAGTAAGTACACTCATATCACTGTATGCAAAATAGGATCTGTAATCTGATGGCTACTCTACAAATCAACATACTGTTGCTTGCATCTTACTTACTTGGAGATACAGATAGTCCTCAACTTACAACCACTTGTTTAGTGACCGAAATTACCCTGGGATTGGAAAACAATGACTATATTTCACACTTAAAATTGTTGTATCATCTCATGGTCACATGATCAAAATTAATATGCTTGGCATTACAACTTTGCTTGTGTGTGCACAACGCTTCTGTGAGTTCCGGCAGGGTAGGCGGAGCCTCCCACTGCTACCTGTTTGCTGAACCAGGCCGAACTGGGAGCAACCCATGGCTGGTTGCTGCGTCCCAGCGTTATGTGATCACTTTTTGCGATATAGAATGCAGCTGCGAGAGCAATCATGGGCTTCCCTAAATATGCCCATGTCACACCAACACTCCGCAGTCTGCATTGGTTGCCGATCAGTTTCCGGTCACAATTCAAAGTGTTGGTTATGACCTATAAAGCCCTTCATGGCACCGGGCCAGGTCATCTCCGGGACTGCCTTCTACCGCACGAATCCCAGCGACCAATTAGGTCCCACAGAGTGGGCCTTCTCCGGGTCCCGTCAACTAAACAATGTCGTTTGGCAGGACCCAGGGGAAGAACCTTCTCTGTGGCAGCCCCGGCCCTCTGGAACCAACTCCCCCCAGAGATTAGAATAGCCCCCACCCTTCTTGCCTTTCGTAAGCTTCTTAAAACCCATCTCTGTCGTCAGGCATGGGGGAACTGAGATATTCTTTCCCCCTAGGCTCCTACAATTTATGTATGGTATGTTTGTATGTATGATTTGGCTTTAAAATAAGGGTTTTTAGCTCTTTTAGTATTGGATTGTCGCATGTTGTTTTTACCACTGTTGTTAGCCGCCCCGAGTCTACGGAGAGGGGCGGCATACAAATCCAATAAATAAATAAATAAATAAATAGATAGATAGATAGATAGATAAATAAATATATAAATTTTCACAAGCCAAGTCAATGGGGAAACTGGGTTCACTTATTAGCTTAACAGCAGCAATGATTCAATTAACAACTGTGACAGGAAAGGTCATAAAACGGGAGCAAAATTTACTTCACGATTGTCTTGTTTAGCAACAGAAATTTTGGGCTCATTTGTGGCTGCAAGTTGAGGCCCATCTGTAAACGCAGGCGTGGGCTACTGCCCGGATGAGGGGGGAAGCGAAAATGGAGCCTCCACCCCAGAGCACTCAATTTGCACTGAAAGATCTTGAAAGAAAATGCAGGGTCACGCCCCTAGTGTGGTAGTAAAAATTTTGATAGTACATGTGTATACGCATGTACTGTCACACGTAGAATGCCAAGAGGAACTTCATGTGAAATATACTCCAAGGTCAAGATTATGGATAGCAGTCTTTCCCAAATTGGTGTTTTCTAGATCTACTGGAGATAGTTTATTGTCAACAGGGCCTATATATCTCAAGTGCACCAGGCTGAAAATAGCTGCTATGCTTGCATTCAGGTTAAATAGCTAAAAGAATTGGATTGCACTAGATCATCTTAACATTTAATTAGATGCTTTAACTTAAAAAAACCCCAACTTACCTGCACTATTTCAAGCATTTCAGCACGGCTAATGTAACCATTGCCATCAAGATCATACATGCTAAATGCCCATTTCAGCTTCTGTTCAAGCTTTCCTCGAGATGTAACGCTTAGCGCGATGATAAATTCTCGAAAGTCTATCGTCCCATCACCATTGGTGTCAAAAGTGCGGAACACGTGTTCTGCAAATTTTGAGGCATCCCCGTACGGGAAGAAATTAGCATATATCTTTTTGAATTCGTCAACAGTCAAATGGCCAGTGGGGCAATCTTTTAGGAAGCCTTTGTACCACTCTTGAAGCTCATGGTCTGTGAATTCAGTGTTCTCTCGGAGATCCTGGAGCATCTCAGGTCTCAATTTACTGTTCTGTTTTCCCATTTCTGTTCCTGGTTGTTATCTAAGAGCTGAAAACAAGACAAAACATTAGTTGATTCTTCTCACAGCTGAAATCTAAAACGCAGCTCTATTAAATATGTACGCAGTGGAAATAGGTTCCTTATAATATTCTGCATTTTCAAGCCTGATGCTTATTTGAAATAAATTGGATGGATAAAAGATTTTTTCAGAAGGAATAGTGTACATTTCTTTCCCCATTTTCCTTGAAATACATTGTTGTAGAAAAGGTTATTACAGCATACAAGGGGGGGGGGGGGGGAAGAAAGTAATACGAACAACAGTTCAAGAACATTCTTGCTTTATTAATATATAATTTGTAGTTTGTTTTCTTAATTGGTTTTCCACCAAACAATAGCACCCTTCCACTGCAAAGGGATTCTTGATCTAGTAGAGTTTTCAGCAATGAAGAGAAGAGGCAATTTTTACAAATACAGGGCAGCCTCTTTGGCATTGCCCAATCATTAACAAAAAATCTCCCTTCGTAAAGCAACAAAGCAATATCAGAAAACCTTCTGCAAACCCAAATTGCAAATTTCCATTCCAACCTTTTACTGAAACAGCTAGAAAGGCCATTTTGTTGCCTCTCTATTGCCAAATCCCCTGCACACATTATCCTCATGTTTTATAACCCTCTTGAACAGTAATTCTTCATTTCTCTTCCTAAATGCAGCCTTTGTCCCTGTAATATATATATGAAAAAGAGACACTAAATGGATTTTGTACATGCTTGCTTTAATTAATTCTCATATTTCTCTCTACGTAATATATTTAGAGAGGTTTATTGCAGCTCTGTGGCCAAATATTTTCCTCATTCACCACTGTTTTATAGAAGCATAACATTCTAGCTTTATTTCATTAGAATGTTTTTCTTGGACACAAGGCCTGAGTCTGAGAATATACAGTGGTACCTCAAGTTACGAGCTGCTCCACATGCAAGTATTCCAAGTTACGAGCCGCAACGCGAGCGAAATTTCTGTTTGACAGCCGAGCTCAAATTCGGGATACGAACTGAGCTTCAGGATGCTACCGCTAGTTGGTGCATTGCCTCTCTGACCCAGAATCCCCTTGCTTCCAGTTATCTCGGCCATTCGCACGTGTTAGCGCGCAAAACAAAGTCTCGTCTCGGTCGTATCAGAAAGTGTATATTTTTACAGTTTTATACCATTTAACTATGGAATTGTTGTTTTGTTTACGTTTATGATAGTTTAAGAAAGTGTTGTTTACGTAGCCTACAGTACACAGCCACACTCGTCTGTCGCCAAGGTAAGATTACTGTACCGTGTTTTATACATTTTCTTATTGTATTTTGTACATTTCTCTTTTCATTATTTACTTTATTGTTTATTTATACGTGTTGCATGTACATTTATTAATTAAAAACATGTCTTTTTTAATAATTTAGGCTAACTTTGGGACTTTTTTGAGAGCTGGAACCAATTAGAATTATTTACATTAATTCATATGGGGAAAATTCGTTCGAGATACGAGTTGATCTACTTACGAGCTCGGGTCTGAAACGAATTAAACTTTTATGTCGAGGTACCACTGTACTATGTTCCTGGCTATTTCCAGGACCAAAATGCATACAGTAGCTATCTTCTCCATTTTACCCAACAAGCTCTTTCATAGTGTTCCAGTTCATTCTATTAAGATATTTATCAAACATTTTCCGTTGTTCTTTATTCTACTTTAGGTAATATATCCACTCTTTTAACCAAATATTTTAGAAATGCTTGGAAAGTTGTTTCCAGAATTCCAAAACAAGTAAGCGAACGGCAAGAAAAACAGGAAATGAAAGGAAACCTGGAAAAGCTACCAAGAGGCCACCCCAATCCCCCACCTCCATTTTGAGTAGGGCAACACCCTGTGCTCACTATTTCAAGCAGTTTTTCTTGGAAGATACATTCATGAGCCTAAAAAGTGATTTGGATAACTAAATATAGATTTCAAAACATCACAATATCCCTGCTATTAGGAAAATATAATAAAACAGCTTGAATAGGGAGCAGATGAACACAAACTAGCAGTTCTCAACCTGGAGGTCGCAACCCCTATGGGGTCAAATGATCCTTTAATAGGGGTTGCCCAAGACCCTTGGAAAACACATATTTCCAATGGTCTTAGGTACCAAGAACTGCACCTCTATCCATCTCCAGGTGGGTCCACCATCCACATGCAAATAGACTACTGCCAAAAAAACCACCCTCTAACATGGGAACTTCTGAGCATGCACAGAAGCCGAATTTCTGGTACTGTGCATGCACCACCATCTTGTTTTTGGATTTTTTGGATTTTTTTTAAAAAATTGGCACTGCACCTATGCGTACATTCAAACTGCATGCACACCCATGATGTGCGGCCACGCAGCGCAGCAGGAAGCAAACCGGCAGCGAGGTAAGTTAGAACCTACCACTGAGTTTCCTAATAATTTTATTATTTTATGGTTGGGGCTCGCCACAACATTAGGAACTGTATTAAAGGGTTGCGGCATTAGGAAAGTTGAGAACCACTGGCCTGGACTGTTAGAATGTATTAAAGATTCTTACGGTATTTGTGGTCTTGACATAAGCATTTGCAGAAAAAAACATATATATAAACCTGAGAGTTGGCTCAGTTTGGTGCAACCTTTATGTTCTTTTTAATATAGGTTGTCTTGATCTGTCCATCACAGTTATAATTTGTGATAGTTGTCAATTGGGCCACCCATGTGACCAATGTGATAGCAACCACTTTTGTGAGGCTATTAAGCAAAACAACGGCTCACCATGGCTCGGTTTGCCGAAATCCAGAAGTAAATGCCAGTGTTTGGCAAAACTGTCATAAACAACAACCATATCTCTGTGGGATAGTGCAAAGAGCTGTACAGGTGGCCTGGTTGATAAGCATCCAAAGTGCGCTTGTGTAACCTGGGGAGTGTGGGACACCATTGGAACCTTAAACCTTGGTGATGAGTAACGGCAGGGAGATCCTTCGTAACTTCAAGTAATCTCTAAGCATCTGGTTATAAGTTGAGGACTACCTGCAGTTTGGTTTTTGCCATCTGCACTTCTATTCTACTAGTTTTTCTCATCATACCTATCATCCTTTTCCTCCCACTTAGGACTGTATGACTGTAACTTGTATCCTAAGATTTTTATTAATATTGATTGTTTCTTCATTGCTTATTTGAGCCCTATGACAATCATTAAGTGTTGTACCACATGATTCTTACAAATGTATCTTTTCTTTTATGTACACTGAGAGCATATGCACCAAGACAAATTCCTTGTGTGTCCAATCACACTTGGCCAATAAAATTCTATTCTATTCTATTCTATTCTATGTGGCGATTCCCTCAAAGTAATACCAACCCATCTGCTACAAGTTCTGTTGCTGGAGCAAGACATTCTAACATAATGCATCTTAGAATGGGAAGAAAACGGGCCGATGGGAAAACAGTTGCCTTCCCAGAGTTCCTCTTGGCCACATTTCTAGCATAAGGCCAGCAAAAGGGCAGTGGCTTCCTTCTGCTGCTGCTGGGGGAGTAAGGAGCAGAGAAGGGGAAGAAAGATTCTTCTTTGCTGCTTGCCTCTCTGACCCAAGCTGGCCAAGCACAGATCCTCTGCCTCTTGGCCAGCGGTTGTCCAGGAAAGACAAAAGGTAGAATATCTGCTCTTGGACAGCATGGTGGGATAGAGGCAGGCAGGTAGGTAGAAGAACGAGGCAGGGATGACAAGCAAGTCTGCGAGACCGCCTTCTGCCGCACGAATCCCAGCGACCGGTTGGGTCCCACAGAGTTGGCCTTCTCCGGGTCCCGTCGACTAAACAATGCCATCTGACGGGACCCAGGGGAAGAGCCTTCTCTGTGGTGGCTCCGACCCTCTGGAATCAGCTCCCCCCCCCGGAGATTAGGACTGCCCCCACCCTCCTTGCCTTTCGTAAACTCCTCAAAACCCATCTCTGTCGTCAAGCTTGGGGGAACTGAGACACTTTCCCCTTGCCTATGTAGTTTCTGTGCATAATAGGACTGTATGTATGCTTTTATATACTGGGGTTTCTCTTTTACATTTTTATATGTATAATTGTTATCTTAGATTCTAATTATTAGATTTGTCATTATGTATTTTTTTTTATCACTGTTGTGAGCCGCCCTGAGTCTGTGGAGAGGGGCAGCATACAAATCTAATAAATAATAAATAATAATAATAAGGTAAGCAGTGATAAAATTATCAGGATGAAAAGAAGAACAGGCTGTCCAGGGTAACCTTGTGGAAGATATTTCCTAAAGTCAACGATCCCAATTCAGCAAACGTTTTGTTTGACTTGCTGGAGAAGTTCTAGTCTGACAGGGAAAGAAGAAAAGGCCACTGAAAGTTCACGGCAATTAAGGTCTAGGACAACGCCCCACAGCCAACACCCTACAGCCAACTTGCCACAGGACAATTCACAGTAGCCAACTAATTAGGGAACAATTTACTACAGGACAAAACTTATGTAATATCAAAGAAATGGTGAAATAGAATCACTAAAGAAAGAATGGCAGGAAAGGAGGAATGAAATGAAGTGAGAATGAAAAAAAATAAAATAAATTTTAAAAGATAATTTTAAATAATGAAATAAAATTATTGAATTTTCTCACAGCAAGCTGGTCACAGCAAGTTGGCTGCAAAGAATTTTGTCTCCGGGTGAGCTGGCCACAGAAAGTTGGTCATAACAAATTAGCAACGGTAACTTAGCCGCAGAAAGTTGGCCGTGGTGAGTTGCCCCATTCTGTGTATAGGAGAGGGAGAATTGGAGCCCTGCAGTTCCCCAACTTGTATTGTATTGTATTGTATTGTATTGTATTTATTAGATTTGTATGCCGCCCCTCTCCGCAGACTCGGGGCGGCTCACAACAGTGACAAAAACAATATACTGTATATTGACAAATCTAATAATTAAAATCTAAGATAACAATTACACATTTAAAAATCTAAAAGCAAGGAACCCCAACTTCCTTCAGATCCCTTCTCTGTGTGACATAGAGCCAATTCCTTGTTCTAATGGAAAATATTGTTTTCCAGTTAGATCACTTTGATTCAGTTTGCACATCTATAATGGTATACTGTACTTTCACAAGAAGAGTCCTTCACTCCTCTTCTCACAACAAAATACCTTACTCCGCCAGACTTTGAAATTCTTGGTTTAGACAACCTACAACTCCGTCATCTCCGTTCCGACTTAATTATAGTTCATAAAATCATATACAAAAATGTCCTCCCTGTTAACGACTACTTCACTTTCAACCGCAACAGCACACGAGCACGAAATCGATTTAAACTAAATGTCAACTGCTCCAAATTTGACTGCAAAAAATACGACTTCAACAACAGAGTAATCAACAAGCATTCAAGTCTTCAGAGAGGGGCGGCATACAAATCTAATAAATTATTATTATTATTATTATTATTATTATTATTATTATTACTACTACTACTACTACCTGATTCTGTGGTTTCTAATCTTAATCCCAAAACCTTTAACTTTAGATTATCTACAGTTGACCTCTTCCCCTTTCTAAGAGGTCTGTAAGGGGCGTGCATAAGTGCACCGCACTGTGCCTACCGTCCCTGTCCTATTGTCTTCTTTTGTTACTTTTTATCAGTACTTATCTAATGTTTTAGCTGTACAAATTACCACCCTATAATTGTTTGATTAAAAAAATAAATAAATAGATAAAATAAATAAAATAAATAAAATAAATAAAATAAATAAAATAAATAAAATAAATAAAATAAATAAAATAAATAAAATAAATAAAATAAATAAAATAAATAAAATAAAATAAAACAAAATAAATAAATAAATAAAAACAAACAAACAAACAAACAAACAAACAAATAAATAAATGGCCCTTGGAGAGGAGGAAGAGCCCCAGACTAGTCAATGTTCAGATGAGAGGCAATTAAGTCTGCAGCAGCAGTGTGGGTGTGTCAAAATCTCCCTCGTTTCTTGGATTGTAAAGGCAAGTGGAGAAATGATGTACTTTTACACCTGCAAGATTCTGTTAATGTAATGTAACGTAACACAGAGCTGGTACTCCTGGGTGTGCTTCTTATCTGGACTAACTGACAATGCTGACATCATGTCTCGGTGGCAGATTGGCATCAAGACGGAGCCTCTGTTGTGAGGATACTTCCTCAACAAACAATAAGTAGGTCACATCATGCCCTCACACATAAATATCATGCTCATATCAGCCCAGATATTGCCGTAGACATAGTGATGGTGACAAAAATCATACCATTAGGCATGTGCATACATGCTATTCCATCCTGGATGTCAAGCAAGGGATTGCTATCCGACTCCTCTTGCAGCAAGTTTTGCCAATGCATGGTATGGATTTGCAAGCCACAATTATGCCACAACTGGATCATCCCAGTAATTCAGTGATGCAAAGGGAGGGGTAGCCTTGGCAGAAGGAGAACCAGCCATGGCATGTCACTGTTCTGGCACCAAAACCTAGTGATTAGAAGTAGCAAAATTACACCATCCCTTCTTGCTGAGAAGAGATTACATTTTGCCAATATGCCCTACCCAGCCTGACACTGAAATCAGTGGAGGAGGTGGCCTAAGGGCTGAGTTGGGAAATTTGTTAGTCCTTCCACAACGTCAGACATCCAGCAACTAGAGCAGTGATGGTGAACTTATGGCAGGTGTGCCCAAAGAGGCACACAGAGTCATGTTACCTGGCACACACATCACCCATTCCTCTTCCGGGTTTCTGGCACATATGTGCACGCGATGAACAGCTGGCATTTATTTGTTTGTTTGTTTGTTTGTTTATTTATTTATTATTTATTTATTTATTTATATTTATTTATTCATTCAATCATTCATTCATTCATTCATTCATTCATTCATTCATTTATTTATTTATTGCATTAAATTTGTATGCCGCCCGTCTCCGTAGACTCGGGGCAGCTCACAGCAGTAACAGAAAAACAATATACAATACAAATCGAATAATTAAAACTAAAAACCCATAATTTAAAAAAACATGCACACAACATACCATACATAAACAATATAGGCATTGAAAGCGGGACTTTGCCTACGAAAAATAATGTGTATTTTGGGGGGGGGGGGGAGGAAGAGAAAGAGAAAATTAGGTTCGCCTTGTAATTCTATATTTATTTATTTTTTTTATTTTTTTATTTATTAGATTTGTATGCCGCCCCTCTCCGTAGGCTCGGGGCGGCTAACAACAATAATAAAAACAGCATATAACAAATCTAATATTTAAAATGACTAAAAAAAAACCTTATTAAAAACCAAACAAGCACACACACACACACACAAACATACCATGTATAAATTGTATAAGCCTAGGGGGAAAGGATATCTCAGTTCCCCCATGCCTGATGACAGAGGTGGGTTTTAAGGAGCTTACGAAAGGCGAGGAGGGTGGGGGCAATTCTGATCTCTGGGGGGAGCTGGTTCCAGAGAGTCGGGGCCGCCACAGAGAAGGCTCTTCCCCTGTGTCCCGCCAAACAACATTGTTTAGTCGACGGGACCTGGAGAAGGCCAACTCTGTGGGACCTAACTGGTCGCCGGGATTTATGCATGCAGCAGTGCCGGAAACCGGAAGAGCTGGTCTTCTATTTTCCTGCATAAGCATGCACACCAGCCAGCTGATTGGCGCGTGCGGGAGGTAATTGGAAGACTTAGCGGAAACCTGAAGTACATTTTCCAGCATGCGCATGTCCCCTAGGCAACTCCCCTTCCTGGTCATGGTACAGAAGAGTGCATAAATGAAGTGCTCCCTTTCTGGCACTTAATGCCCAAAAGGTTTGCCATCACTGAACTAGAGGTAGCAATGCATTCTATCCTGCCTCTATACTGGTTATTTTTCAGTATCATGCCAAATCTGGTATCCTAGAAAAAGTAAAAGGAGTAAGAGCGTACTTCTTTAGCAGGTTTTCATTTATTATGTTGGAGCAGATACCTGCTGAGTAGGTTTAGCAAATAAAAACATTTTGTTGGACAGTTTGGCGGCCCCAGGGCTGTCTTTCTCCTCATCTCTGCAATATTGGCTTTAAAAGAAATAAGATGGATTAAAAAAAAATATTGTAGTGAACCCTTGAAAACATCCAGCTGGAACTTGGCAGAGTTAATGTCCCCTAAAGAGTCAACCTCCCTGCTGTTTTTGTCCACTCATATTTTTTTGTTTTTATGTTTTCTCACTACAACTTATCAGTGAATCTTTTTTTTTTCAAATTGAGTCTCAACTTGTATTAATTCAGGTTGACATTTCTGAATTTCAATTCCTTAATTTAAATTGATTTGGAGCAGATACTTTTCATCAATATTGTTCTAAAAAGTATCTGGAGAAAAAAACCCCCCAAGAGTTTGATTCCAAATGCAGAGGACAATCTCAGATCCATCCAATCAAGCAGAGGTCAAGAAAGCAAATGTATGTCTGTTATTTAATTGTAATTATTTCATTCCTTTCGTCCTTAATTTCACCCCTTTCAAGATTTTGAACAAGATTTTGTTTGTCATTATGTGATTATAGATGGATCCAGCATGATGATGATGATGATGTTACCATTCAGCTGTGTCTGACTCTTGGCAATTCTATGGGCAAGGTCTCTCTAGATCTTCTTATCTTGCATTACCTGAATTTTTCTGGATGGCGTCAGCTTTTATGGAATCTAGCCTCTATGTCCTTTGATGGCCTGGTTTCTTTTTACCACTAACTCTTCCAAATATAATTGCTTTCTCCAGTGAATTCCCCCACATGACATGGTCAAAGTAAGTGAGATGCAGTAGACATGTATACATGAGATATACAACAGTATACATGAGATAAAGCCACAAAGCAACAAGATACTGCAATGCAAGACCTGCCCTTATGGACATATATATGCCAAGCCCAAGGGGTGGGAACTTCAACTATGAGGCTCTTCCATCACCTTCCCCATTTTCATTGCTTTCTACCAACGCCACTGGCTGGATCTTAGAAACATAGAAACATAGAAAATCAACGGCAGAAAAAGACCTCATAGTCCATCTAGTCTGCCCTTATACTATTTCCTGTATTTTATCTTAGGATGGATATATGTTTATCCCAGGCATGTTTAAATTCAGTTACTGTGGATTTACCAACCATGTATGCTGGAGGTTTGTTCCAAGGATCTACTACCCTTTCAGTGAAATAATATTTTCTCATGTTGCTTCTGATCTTTCCCCCAACTAACTTCCAGATTGTGCCCCCTTGTTATTGTGTTCACTTTCCTAGTAAAAACACTTCCCTACCTGAACCTTATTTAACCCTTTAACATATTTAAATGTTTCGATCATGTCCCCCCTTTTCCGTCTGTCCTTCAGACTATACAGATTGAGTTCATTAAGTCTTTCCTGATAAGTTTTATGCTTAAGACCTTCCACCATTCTTGTAGCTTGTCTTTGGACAAATTCAATTTTATCAATATATTTTTGTAGGTGAGGTCTCCAGAACTGAACACAGTATTCCAAATGTGGTCTCACCAAATGTGGTCTCATCTTGTGCCTGTACCTCTGGGTTCTACTGCCAAACCTCAATCCAAAAGTTTAAAAGCCACTCTAGAAGCTGCACTGTTAATTTCTTTTGGAACTCCCCCCCAAATAAAGAGTGTTAATCCCAATTCCATCCAATATTATGAAATTCCCCAGTATTTATAGTTTAATCGTATCAGTATCTATAGACTATCCAGTGTAAACTAAGCTTACATAATGATTACCAGCCAATGTAATATGCAGAGAAGCAAAGAGAGATGAAAGAAGCTTATAGCCCTCTAAACTGTAAGGAGGGGGAGAAACGCTAATACCAGATAATGACATAACTGGAGAGGAGTATCAGAAATTGCACCCGCTGTACACAATCTGTACTCTACTTAATGGTTTTTCTCAGAGACTGAAAAGAGAAAAAGCAGCCAGCTGCTCATTAATAAAACACATCAGGTTTAAACAGAAACCTGTGTTTATCTCATTAGCTACTTCTGTGTTGGAGGGAAGCATAAAATACTACAGCCTTCTTGCTCTATTTCTGATCATTGCTTGCTCTTGTAGATTTTTTTCTTGCTTCGAAATGTTGAAATGTTTAAACGAGGCTCCCAGCTGGTAAAGCTGTAAGCCATGTAAAAAGCGTGGAGGAGCTTTCCAGCTAATTGCCCGTATTGACAGCCAAGGGTGGGTTCTACTTACCTTCCCCACCGGTTTGCAACACAATGGGATGGATTTGGACCACAAATTTGCAAAAAATTAGAAAAAAAAGATGGTGGCGCATACAGACTGGCACGAGCCGATACAGTTCAGTGACATCACCAGCGGGTTGCTACCATTTCAGGCCATCTGGTCTGGACCCACCTCTGCTGACAGCCAGGCAAATCCTTGCTCCCTAGTATCTTTATTTTACAGTAGTGCATCACGTATGTTGTTTTTGCAGTGGGACAATGTAGGAAAGAAACCAACCTATTCAATTCTCAAAGCTTTTGCAGTGTAGTTAGACGAACAAGGGAAAAAGAAAGATAAATAAATCGAAACAGTGCATGAATGATTCTGAAACTAACCAGGTTTTTTTTTTAAGAGAGGGAAATGACCGTCATTTACTGTTTCTTGGAGAACTACTGTACTTTTCAGAGTATAAGATGCACCTTTTTCCTCCCTAAAAGAGGCTAAAATTTGGGTGAGTCTTATACTGAATGTAGCTTTTCTTTCAAAGCTTTTTCCCCCCAGCCTTAATTTGGTGGTAGCTATCTTACCTTGCAGGCTCTTTCATTGTTACTCTCTGCAAAAAATGTTTTTCCAGCCCTATGTCTTTGCAGAATTTTTTTCATTGCTCTACTTGCTCTGAATGTTTCATTCCAGCCCTAACCAGATGCTAATGCTGTTGCCAGCTCTTATTGACTTGCAAGCTCTTTCCTTGTTACTCTCTGCAAAGAATGTTTTCCCAGCCCTAAGTCTTTGCAGAACTTTGCAGTTTTTTTCATTGTGCTACTTGTTCCGAATATGGCTCTTTCATTGTTACTCTCTCCAAATAAAGTTTTAAAAAGCCATATCCATGGGATAAAATAATGTGCTGAAGCTAACCAGGCTAAGGATGCTAGCCAGATGAATACCTGGTAGGCAGATTGTTTCCTCCCTATTTTCCTCCCCAAAACTAAGGTGCATCTTATACTCTGGTGTGTCTTATAGTCTGAAAAATATGATACTTTGGTGAAATGGTTAAAGTCTAAAAACCAGGAGACCCTAATTCTTCTGGCTTAGGCACTAAACCAGTTGGGTGACTGTGGGTCAGTCACTTTTTCTCAATCCTGGGAAGAAGGCAAGAGCAGAGCACCACTGGGAAAAGAACCCCTTTGAATCTTCTATATGTGTCCAGCTAGAAACCTCATAATCCCAGCAGATAGGATACAACTACATTTATAATTTGGCTTAAAACTAACTGGGGAACAGTATTATATTTTCATTCATGTTAGTAAAAGTCAGCTAGAGGGAAAAAGGAGTGGGGGAAGATATTTGCATATTTTAGTGAACTACAATGGAAGTCAAGATTGACAGCTACCCAAGGGAAGAATGGTTCTTTCTAATGCAGATGTCTCCTATTTTGTTCTAATTTTGGTTCACTATGAAACTCACGCTAGTAGCTTCTCTGTTTTTTATGCTGCTCTAAACCCATTTAGAAACACTCAATCATCAGCGGTGGCTTTTATGTCATATATATTTATTAAACTGCTCTGAGAACTGGGGAGAGGGAAGAAAGAAAAAGATCAGAGTATATAAACAGTTTTAAATCCATTCATTCATCCACTGAAGTAGGTACCAGGTCTCAGTCATCTGCCCTCATGGGTTGGTTCATACTGTCTGGCAGATACACACAAGTACAACAGAAAAAAACCCTCTTGATTGGCCGAGAAGCTGTTTTGTACTTCCAATGTAATTTTGAGGTTAATGGGAACTACATTTTTATGGGAGAGGCACAGCAAACGAAGTGCTGTTCAGCTGAGAATTATTTGTTCAATAATTGAATTGAATTTGTTCAATTCAAATTTGTTGTGTATGGCTATTTGCTCCTCAAGTTGGCTGAAGATCAATTAATTCACTTTATTTATCTATTTATAAGGTTTAGGAGCTTCCTCACTCCAGAGGCTCTAGATAAGATATTCTTATTGCACCTGCAGTTAAATTCCTCCTTGCAAATGTGAGCACAAAGAAAATTTAACCTTTTCTATTTTTTTCAACATATAGGGTTTTTCACATTCCTATGGCAATTACTATCATTCATTATTGTTACAGTTTGCTAAAGTAGTTTTAATATGGCTAATATATTGTGTTTCTAGGTAGGTCCAAACCACATTTATATTTTGCACTCTGCCTCACTTAGTTCAGAGTACAGTGGTACCTCTACTTAAGAACGCCTCTACTTAAGAACTTTTCTAGATAAGAACCGGGTATTCAAGATTTTTTTGCCTCTACCTAAGAACTATTTTCTACGTAAAAACCCAAGCCTGGAAAAATTTCCCAGGAAATTTGAGAGCGGCACGAAGGCCCAGCCAGTTTCCTGCCATTACCCCTTTAATCCTGGCATTTCGGGCTGTTCTGGGCTGCCAGAGGAGCCTTTCGGTGGCGCTTAAGGAAACCTTGGCAGCCCAGAGTGAACAGAGCATTTTCCTTTCTCTGGGCGCTTGAAGAGGGAATAAACCATTTCGCTGTGGTGACTCCGTTGCGCTGCCTTCCATACACCAGGTGCGAGGTTGCCTCCCGGAGTATCTGGGCACGGAAAGGCAAAAGGCGGCGCTTCGCCCTGGCCAGATCAACTCAGCTTCAGCCAAACCAAGAAGTCACCACAGTGAAGAAAAGGCGCTGGCTACAAAGTGAACGAGCGAGAGAAGAGGGAAGCCCTTCAGCATGGGAAGGAAGAGGAAGCAGGCAGCAGCAGCTGCCCTTCAGTCAAAGGAGCTTCCCCCCTTTCGCCTGCGTGGGTTTGTCTTTCTGGTGCAGTGTATGGGAGGCGCATGCTCCTCCTCGCTGCCTCAGTCCCTCTTTTTTTTTTTAAGCCTTAAAGTTTTGGATTTTTTTAATTCACCTCACCTCATCTTCCTCCTTCGGCAGCGGCTGTCCACCTCCTCTTCTTCCTCCTCCTCCTCCCACCCAAATTCCGAGCTTTTATTTCTTTCCTAATGGGTTTGCATGCATTATTTGCTTTTACATTGATTCCTATGGGAAAAATTGCTTCTACTTAAGAACGTTTTTACTTAAGAATCTGGTCATGGAACGAATTAAGTTCTTAAGTATTTTAGTGTATTTTAGTGGAAGGAAGCACAACTATAAGGGGCAGACTTAGTTCTTGTGCTAACTATTGTGAAAAATAATATCATTTATACTGAAGAATATGTTTGTGAAATATTTTAATACAAACACCAGATTAAGTAGAGATTATAATTCTGTGAACTGTGGTCCTGGGCTGGGATCTTGGTGGCGCAGTGGTTAGAGTGCTGCAAGTTGCTTCTGCTGACTATAGTTCATCAGTTCAAATGTTACCAGGTTCAAGGTTGACTCAGCCTTACATCCTTCCGAGGTTGGTAAAATAAGGACCCAGATTGTTGGGGCGATATGCTGACTTTGTAAACCACTTAGAGAGGGCTGTAAAGCACTGTGAAGTGGTATATAAATCTAAGTGCTATTGCTATCTTTTCACTAGCCCAAAATTATTAATGGGCCTCCTATGACAAAAACTGGATTCTCAATATATTTGGACTTGTTTTGATGCTGTTTTTCTGCTCAGCTTTTCATTGTGGGGGCCCAGAGACTGTTGTTATTGCTTCCTTTTACACATAGGATCTATCACGGTGCAGCCTTTCTAGAAAACAAAACTTTCTGATCTGGAAAAAAATGGGTGGGGGTGGAGAGAATTCCCATGTGATTTTTTCCCCATGAGACTAAAGTGGAAACGGAAGCGTGGGAAAGCAGCTATGTTTGCCTACTATAAAAGTGACATATGTAGAATTGAAGATAGGATGTTCATACATATCCTTCAGCCACCTTGTTACCTTCTTTGATGCTCATGAGAATTCTGGAAATATTATTATTATTATTATTATTATTATTATTATTATTATTATTTATTAGATTTGTATGCCGCCCCTCTCCGAAGACTCGGGGCGGCTCACAACAGTAATACAAAAACAATATAACAGTGAGACAAATCTAATATTAAAATAAAACATATCTAAAACCCCAACA
Source organism: Erythrolamprus reginae (assembly GCF_031021105.1). NCBI lineage: Eukaryota > Metazoa > Chordata > Lepidosauria > Squamata > Dipsadidae > Erythrolamprus > Erythrolamprus reginae. The sequence goes on along the minus strand of NC_091950.1, from coordinate 269,425,228 downwards.
ATTTAAAACCATACAACACATACATACCAAACAGAAAATATAAAAGCCTGGGGGAGGATGTCTCAGTTCCCCCATGCCTGGCGATAAAGGTGGGTCTTGAGTAATTTGCGAAAGACAAGGAGGGTGGGGGCCGTTCTAATTTCTGGGGGGAGTTGATTCCAGAGGGCAGGGGCCGCCACAGAGAAGGCTCTTCCCCTGGGGCCCGCCAAATGACATTGTTTGGTCGACGGGACCCGGAGAAGGCCAACTCTGTGGGACCTTATCGGCCGCTGGGATTCGTGCAGTAGAAGGCGGTTCCGGATGTATTCTGGTCCATTATATTGATTTAAAATGAACTTTAAAACCAAATTATTTCATAGAACTTGAAGAATGATTACAAACCCGAAAAGACAGTCTGAGCATTAATTATAAATTAATTTCTGCAATGAGAGCATTTTTACTTTTGCAAAAACTGTAAAATTATGTTTTGCATTTTTAGGCAAAGTCTAAGCAATCTAAAAGCCTTTTAAATAGTAATTTAAAACTCCTTAAATATTGGTGTTAAATATTTCATTTTTCTCTTTGAAGGAAGTGGATTTCTTTCTGCATTAAGAGAGCATAAATCGTTTGTTGTGTAATTCATGTATTAGGCAAAATTAAACAAGTGGCATCCATTAATTTGCTAAGGCACATTTAATGTGATAGCCCATAGATGCGGCTTCAGACAGTTTCTACAAAATTAAATGGCCAAATGTCTCATTAATCACGAGAAAGAGAAAACCTTGCTGCTGGCATCCAATGAACATTTTGGTCAATGGCTCTAAAACGGCATTCATCAAATCAGTTCCCACAGGCTCATTCTCTGATTTTGCCATGGCAACACCTGGAAGCACTTACTCACCTACCTGTGGCCCAAAGCATTATTGGCACAGAACATGTGCAGGCCAGTATTGGTGTACTGCATTTACTTAACAAAACATATTTTCAAAAAATACAGAAAACCAAAATGCTTTATTGCAATCGTAGATCAGAAAAATAGAATTTGAAACATAAATTATGGAACAAAATTAAAATTAGTTGAGGGTGTCTGCTGATGTCATATCTGTCCAGCAATTGGAGGCCACTTGTGATACCTTCATTATTACCTGATAACAACAGTTTAGAATTAAACTCATCTCTTTTGTCTGAAAAACTGCTGCTATGTGATATTGTGGGAATTGCCTCTAGTACTTGCAATAAAGGAGACACTCAACTGTTTCTATTTCTCCAGAAGCAAATACACATAATCCTTCATGTATAAGTGTTCTATTATATTTTATATAAAAGTCAGTTTTGCCTCTATTTTTGAAGCTACAGTATGTTGAAAAGACATTACTGTATTGGGGAATAAACATGGTAGGATGCGGTGAATTGAATTTGGTCGGTGTTGTGGTTCAGCCTGAGTCAGATGAAAGACCAGCTGCGTCTCTGCTGGCTCCATGCCCGGGGAAGGATGAGAGCGAAGAGGAAAGTTCTGGGCAGTCGGAGAGGGGAGATTACAGTCAGGAACGTGACGAGGAAGAACGGCCTGGGAGCCCTGGGGCGGGGCTCTCTCAAGCCAGTAGCTTGGAGTCTGTGGAGTCATTGGGTGACGAAGCACAAGCTATCATTAGTATGCGACAGAGACGCATAGATCAAAGGAGGAATCAATTGAAGAAATATTATGAGCATTGAATGAGGAACACCAGGGGGTTGGGTTTAAAAGGAGGCAAACTCTTTCGGCAGTGTGGAGTGTTATCAGAGTGGAGTTGCTGTAATCTGCATTGTCTCTCAGCATTTCTGTTCCTGGCTCGTGGCCCAGCAGTCTTGAAGACTCGTGGGAGGTGTATGTCTGTTATCTACAGCCTCGTCTTGGCATCAAGGATCCTGTGTTTCTGTACGAACAATTGCCTTCATGTATCCATTTGGAGTTCCAGTGTTTTCCTGATTTGTAAGGATATTTTCTGTTGGCTTCTTTTCTCTTTACCATTATAAAACTGTGTTTGGATTCTACCGGTGTGTCTGGCTTATCTTTTTGGATTGGTCATAGCTTCCGGAGTGACTCAGACAGAACAGTCTCAATTTGAGACTCTCAAGTTATTTGCCTCATCTCTGCAAGTACTGTATACCATTTTTATATTGTCCAATGTATATAAATTCTTGGACAAATAAATTCCAAAGAGACACTTGTAGTGAAGGCGAAGCTGTATAGTTACATCATATTTAAAAGTCAGATTTATTCTATTTTCAAAAAGCAAAACATATCTGTTTTTTAATCTTCCATTTCTGAAAAATTAATTTATATATTATTTCAAGGGGGATGTAAAGAGGCGTGTAAGCACAGGTTCCCCACTACTGCCATAAAACATCTTAAATAAAATTTCTAATTGCGGTTTTCAAAGAGGGCAGCAGATGGAAATCCTGACCAAAATTGTACACAAAACTGGTCACACCAAGTTAAACATAATCTAGTTTGGCTGCAAATAAGCAAGAAAATGCTTCACTCTTCCAAACGTCCCCTTTAAAGGTTGCAAATTGTATCAGCTAAATGGTATGTTATTTACCAGAAAAAAACATGGCTTTCTTTCCATTGCAAACCACAAGCAGAGTTGTTTGTCATATAGTAATGATACTTAGATATAAAATCAGACTGCAAATACATGCTGCTTATACATCATGGTTTAGCAGCTTAATAGAAAAACATAAACAAATGCACCTGCACATATACTTAAGCCCTTATAATAAGGTACACAGTATATTAAATCTGATTTTATGCTGGTAGCCACCAGAACCACTTTTCTGGATGATACTTTCAATGATCTGCCAATGAGAATATCTTTAATTTAACAAGAACATTACTTTTAATTTGTCAAATTAAGACTAATTTAGTTGCATTTTAAGCCACTGAAATTAGAAGGATAAGTCAATCATGATCTAAATTCCATTTAGATCACCATGGGCTTATCTTCACTTATAACTTAAAGATACACTTGAGTTGAATTTTGATTCTTAGGAGATTAATGGACATAACATCATACAGCTTTCTTGACAGCAATACAATTGTAAGTCTTCTTCATGTATTTTTTATTTCCTAGTCTAGCCTACAGTCCCAGTATTCCATGCACTAACTAACCAGATGCAATCCTACTTAGCTTCTAATCTCATATAAATTAAGTTGCCTTTATAATTTCGATCCAGCTCAAAAAAATTAAAAAAAAAATGCAGAAAATTAATAAGGAGCAAATTCCTATGTATTCTACCACGGGGAACTGTGCAGTCATAAAAAGGAAGATTTACCAGAGTGGATGGAATACTAAGCATCACTTTTCTTAGCAAAAAGCTTGGGAACATTTTATTTTACTGCAAGAAACACTTTATGCTGATTGGGGATTACTGAAATTGTAGTCTAATATATCTGAAAGGCATCACTTAGGAGAAGGCAGCTTTGGAAAGGATTTGCTTTAAAAGGATGTGAAGAAAAGGTAACGGAACAGCAAGCACTTTTACTGCTGAATTACAAGGTGCAAAAAGCTTATCTAAAAATCACTAAGTTCAAGAGAGTAAAAAGCTTGTCTAAAAAAAAATCACTAAGTTTTTCAAAATGGAACAATATGATTTGGAGATACTGGATATTGAAGGAAAACGGTTAATGGATCTTTATCTCAGACACCAGTAATAAAGAAAAAGCTTTTTCCTTTCCTGCAGTAGCATTTGATTTCCCCCCCACTAATGTCTTTTTTTAAAAAAAATGGGCAGTGCAATGGATTATTATGGGGCTATGGAAGAACTTGACTTATATCTTCAAAGAAAATTTATGCGGAACAATAATCAGCATACAACCTTTTTGCTTGCAAAGAGTCAGGTGGAAGACTTTTTTGTTTTTTTGCAAAAAAAATCAGGTAGAAGACTTTTTGTCTTTATGACCAGGAAAATTCACATTTTGGATTGAGTCAGACTTCAATTGGTCTAATTCTACTTTGAACAGTAGTTTTCATCCGATAACATGGAAATGTAAAGGGCTCACTCACCACATAAGTTATATAAATATTTCCATGGTGTGTCACTAGAATTACCAGGTAAATGCTACAGAATTGTCTTCTTGATATCACGTAGAAATGCAATTATGACTCATCCGCAGGCTGCTTAATTTGCCAGTCGAGTGTACTGAAACATGTAAATCTAAAGTCACCGTATCACCATCTTCATAAGTGCTTTAAAAAAAAAAAACAAAACCCTGATGCAGAACATCAATAGGAGACCAAAATCACAAACTTGGTAGAAGTGTATTAAATGCCAGAATCACCGAGTGATAAATATAATATAGTTGTATTGACAGTAATCATTTTATTATTCTATAAACAGCTTTTCAGCAATCTGCAAACTGTCAGCTTCTGTTTCTAACAAAGAAGCCACACAATGTATTTACAAGTAGACACCAGCTATCTCAGAAATAGCAACACCAAACTGATTTCATGACTACTGCATGTGCATTGACTAAAAGTCTGGGAATCTGAGAGGTTAGTTAGTCTTGACACTGATGGCCTAAAAGGCTCTGAAGTCACAGTTTCATCATTATGCCTGGGCTCCAGTAATGGGCAAGGAGATTTCTGGTTGGCGGACTTGTAAGTAATTTATTGCGCTCCCCCACAAATTAGTTGTATTGTTTAAACCAGTGGTTCCTAAACTTGGCAACTTTAAGACTTGTGGACTTCAACTCCTAGAATTCTCCAACCAGCCTAGCATAGCATAGCTGGCTGGAGAATTCTGGGAGTTGAAGTCCACAAGTCTTGCCAAGTTTGGGAACCACTAAACTAACAGATTAAATGACTTTCATTTTGCTTCTATTTTGACGTGTTGTTTTAATGAAGTAAGGTGCCCAGAATCGTTCAGGTGATCTATATTGAATACATGAATAACTATCCCAATAGAAATATTCCAATCAGGGGACTAGAGATAGCAAATGCTCCCAGGAAATGCTTGGCTCTAAAAAAAAAGTTTCTGATAGTATATGCCAGTGATGGCGAAACATTTTTGGCTCGGGTGCCAAAAGGGTATGCGTGCAATAATGTGCATGCATCCACACCCGTAATGCAATGCCCTCCCCATGCATGCACACAACCCCTGCACTGCCCCCATGCATGCGCACAACCCCCGCACTGCCCCATGCATGCGCACAACCCTCCCCATGCCACCCCCTTGTGCATGCGCACAGACCTCACTGAAGTCTCTGGACTTCTGGCAGAGCTGTTGGGCTGTTGTTCGCTATCCCCAGGGTTCAGAAAAGCCTCCTGAAGCCTGGGGAGAGCGAATAACGTCCAAATGGAAGTTCGAAAATGAACTTCCAGTTGGTCCATTGCCAAAAACCAGCTGGCCTGCATGCGCATGCACGCTGGAGCTGACATAGAAACATAGAAGACTGTTGGCAGAAAAAGACCTCATGGTCCATCTAGTCTGCCCTTATACTATTTCCTGTATTTTATCTTAGGACGGATATATGTTTATCCCAGGCATGTTTAAATTCAGTTACTGTGGATTTACCAACCACGTCTGCTGGAAGTTCCAAGGATCTACCAGTCTTTGTAGTAAGGCAACAACTCACGTGCCCTCAGGGGCCATGGGTTCGCCATCACTGGTTATATGCCCTCAGCTGGGGGTCAGTTTGGTTTAGGGGTGAAGGCACCAGCTTAGAAAGCCAACTGGGTGGTATGAAAGCCAACTGGGTGATTTTGGGCCAGTCATATTCTCTCAGCTCCACAGGGTTGTTGTGGAGAAAATAGGAAAATATTTGTAAAAATAATAAAAGTGTGGTACAAATAAAAATAAATAAAAAGTAGAGTAAGGATCTGGTTCCTCCAATTTATTTTTTTTAATCTAAAAATTTTTCATTATGAGACATCCAGGCGAGGGTTTTACTTACCGGCCGCTAGTGGTATGCCCTCCAGGATTGTCGTGTATGGCCCTGTCAGCACAACATTTTGCTTCTGAGCATGCGCAGCAAGCAAAATGAGCGTTGACTCACCTGATACGCTCTTTCTCTTGGTTGAGGAATCAACAGTCAGGCCCCTCCCTATTTCTGTTTCCTCCTATCTCATTTCACGTTCCTCCTTCTACCTGCTTAGTTATAAGTGCTCATAATTCCTGTATATAGTTCCGATTATTACCTTGTTCGCATCTTTTGGGAGTCTAGAGTTGTGCTGCCACTCTGAGTCAATGTTTCCAGTTACGTCATCAAAACTGGGGCCTGTGGGCGGTTCCAGTCTTTTTATATTTCTCTAACATGCCTCTGACAAGTGAGTACAACCTATTTCTTTGCTTCCGTGCAAAAGCAACCCCCCCCCCCAAAATCAGCAAAATCTCATGCGCGAGAGCGTCTTCATGTGAGATTTTGCTTTCTGCGCATGCACAGAAGCAAAATCTCATGTGTACATGCATTGGGGCACGGAGATGCGTGCGCATCACCATTTCCTCCACCAGAACTCCAATCCCAGCCATACAGGCTACAACCCACTACTGGACACATCGCTCAGGAATAGAAAAAAAAACATTGCAAGAATAATATCAACAAAATGATAAATCATAAACAAGGAAACAACTGAATGTGCTAGTTTCTATTAACCTTAAAACAAAGGCATGCAGGGGGACAGTAGTACTATAGTGAACAGAATACAAAATACAATACAAGAAAAACTTGAGTCCAAATCTAGGTATTTTGTGTTTACTTTTTGAGGAAATTCAGACAGAGTTATTATATAATTCATGACATTGTTCATATCCTTCCCACGCCAGATGTCCCTTAACTGTCTGCATCAAAAGCCTCTTTACAGCTTAGCATTCTTGACTACCGGGTCACTGAAAACTATTGTGTATACGGTATCTAGGAGTTGTCAGCAAAACACAACCCAATACATGCTGCATTTGCCAGAGATTTTCTGTACTGGGTTATGTTATTGAGTACAAGACAGCGTGAAGACAAATAAAAGTTGTCACTTTCCCCTCTGCAAATTTCCACAATAAAATATTATTGCCACATTATTCATCCCTTCCTCTCTCCCCACTTCACTTCTTACTTCAATGCAATTTTATTGTCAGTCTTCAGAAATAACCCCCCACCCTCCCTCGCCTCCATTAGCTTTTGGAATTCGTTCCCTTTTAGAGAATTTTCCAGCTAGGGAGGTAGAACGGTAGTGTTTTCTTTTGAGAATTATTGAGGGCCATTTGAGGATTGTTTATACAATTTGCCTCAAATAAAGGAAAGTTGGAAACAAGTGAATATCCATGATGTCTTTAAAATGCCAAAGCTAATGCTGTAGTTAATCACCATGAAACTGCATTAATTCTGGTAACATATGATTACTAATAGTGGGCTGACGGCAAGGGCAGGCTGCTATTACCAGATGCTATTGATGCACTATGCATGCAACTTCGGTCATCTTGCATGAATGTGCTATGTGCATGATTTTGGCGATTCCGCAGATGCGCAGAAGCAAAAAGTTGCTGAAATCTCACATGCACAAGTGTTCCCTCATGAGATTTTGCTTCTGTACATACACACAAAGCAAAAAAATACAAAAAAATTGAAGAAAAAAGATGGCAGCGCCCATAGGATTGCCACCGGAGCGATCGCGCACAAATTGCCCAATCTGGCGGCCCCTACTGGCACACAGTCGCCTACTACACCGGTAGCAACCCATCCCTGGCTGAGGGCCTTTGCTTGTAGCCATATCTGCCCTCTGGAGCAGCATTCCCCCAAAGTCCCTACATATTCAACTCTATTATTTTTCTGTAATGTGTTTTTGAAAACGTCCTGGGTTTTTTCAGCAGGCCGCCTTGTAACTATTGGTATTGTTCTGTCTAGAAGGGGGTGCTTGATAATTCTACAGTAATTGATTACTTTCTTTTCCATCTTGAATGGTGTTTTAAACCTCGTTATTATACTCAGTGAGCCATCTGAAGTTGTAACCGAGATTGAAATAGATTACAAGTTTGATGAGATAAATAAATTACCAGAATAGGGTCAGATACTCTGGCCCCAAATAGCAAGTCTTAGAAATGCATTCTTTCTTTTTTGGTATAAATTTTTTATTGTTTTTCCACACCTTACAGAGATTCAAATTCACATTCCTTCAAATTAAAATACAATACAATATAATATCAATTGCCAAATTTTAATCAAATTTTCCTAATTATTTATCTGTTTTATTTTGGTACACATCATTCATCTTGTGCTACCTCCTTTTCTAATTTTATCATCCGGATTTCAAAGATTTCAAAATGCTATTAGCTATCCAAATTTCTCCTGGCTATTTGCTTTTTTTCTACTTAAACTATGTCGTCATGCTTCAGTCCATTACTTATATTCTTAAATTAACTTCTTATATTAACTCATTCCTGCTTTTTTAAACCATTTTATCATAACTGCCCTTAACAAAGAAAGTTCCAAAAAAGTTCCTAGAAATGCATTCTGAACTCTCTAGATCAGTGTTTCCCAACCTTGGCAACTTGAAGATATCTGGACTCCAACTCCCAGAATTCCCCAGCCAGCACGACCAAGACCTCATGATCCATCTAGTCTGCCCTTATAGTATTTTCTGTATTTTATCTTAGGATGGACATATGTTTATCCCAGGCATGTTTAAATTCAGTTACTGTGGATTTACCAACCACGTCTGCTGGAAGTTTGTTCCAAGGATCTACTACTCTTTCAGTAAAATAATATTTTCTCACGTTGCTTCTGATCTTTCCCCCAACTAATTTCAGATTGTGCCCCCTTGTTCTTGTGCTCCCTCCTGAACCTTCCTGAACCCTCCTGGAGTCAAAGTCACACATGCATACAGAGGTGGGGATCATGTGTACATGCAGGGGGCAGGGGGAGCGTGGTGTGTGGCGCCCCTCCCCCCATGGCCCACTTTTGGTCTCAAGATGCTGGAAGGGGGGGGTCTGCTAGGCCCAAAATGGAGTGTGAGGGCGCGGCATGCTTCCCCAGCCTATTTTTAGTCCCAGGAGGCCTGCTAGGCCCAAAACAGGGGATGTGGGGGTCTCACACACACATGCCTGGGGGAGCAGGAGGGGGGGTGTCACACATGTATGCGCAGGGATATGTGCACATGTACAGGAGGTGCACTGCATTATGGGTGCTGGCACGCATGCGTGCACTTTTGGTACACGACGAGAAAAAGATTATCCGTCCTTGCTCTAGATTGTTAAGGAGCACCATAGGTAACAAAATATTCCACCTTGTAGAAGCAGAGAGAGGAAAAATATAAATAAGGTGGTGACCACATGCTTCTCCATTGAATTATAGCTTCTCCGCCACTCAATGTCACATTGGCCAGCTACAACAGGAGTACAATTCAGCTATCTGGAAGGAATTTGCTTTGGCATGGTTTCTGCAGCTATTTCAAGCAGGAAGTCTGCAAAGTTTTCAGTCTGTTTGCATCTTCTAGAAGGCAGTCTACAAGCACTCAGACTGTACAGTTTAGGGTTTTAAAAATTAATATTGTCGTGCTAAACTGAGCATGGGAATAAAATGGAATTACTGGAACTCAATTGCGTATGTAGTCTTTTTATTTTTCCTCTACACCAAAATGGATTTTCCATCTTCAGCATTCCACAAAAAATAGCTGAAGGAGTAGGCAATTCTTTTAGACCTAAATGTTATGCTTCTGAGTGTTGTGAAGAAGTAGAGGAATTCAACCACATTTCGTTCTAACCTCAGAAGTTGGATAGTCAAATGTTTGAAAAAATTATTTAGCTGTACTTTTTAATGTATTAGATTTGTCTTGTACGCTTTGTTTCTATATTTATTCTGTGAGCAGCCCCGAGTTTTCGGAGAAGAGCGGCATACAAATCTAATTGATGATGATGATGATGATGATGATGATAATAATAATAATAATAATAATAATAATAATAATAATAATATTCAACTTCTCAAGGTGAAGCAAACTAAGGATCAGTACAGAAAAACTGTAACTCAATGTCGTATGGACAGTTGGCGGAACAAAGCATTGCATGGCCAGTTCTTGGAAAAGATTGAAGGCAAAGTGGATAAAGAAAAGACCTGGTGATGGCTTACAAGTGGAACACTCAAAAAGGAGACAGAAGGACTAATACTGGCGGTACAAGAACAGGCCATTAGAACAAATGCTGTCAACGCCAGAATTTAAAAATCAACAGACGATCCAAAGTGCAGACTCTGCAAAGAAACAGATAAAACAATCGATCACATACTCAGCTGCTGCAAAAAGATCGCACAGACTGACTACAAGCATAGACATGATGCTATGGCACAGATGATCCATTGGAACTTGTGCCAGAACTACCATTTACCAGTGGCAAAGAACTGGTGGGATCATAAGCCCGAAAAAGTGGTCGAAAATGAGCAAGCAAAACTACTGTGGGACTTCCGACTGACCGAATTCTGAAACATAACACACCAGACATCCTGATTGTGGAGAAAAAGAAAGTTTGGATCATCAACATCACAATCCCAGGGGACAGCAGAATTGAGGAGAAGCAGCTAGAGAAATTAGTGAAATATGAAGATCTAAAAATCGAGGTGCAACGACTCTGGCATAAGCCAGTGAAAGTGGTCCCAGTGGTACTTGGCACACTGGGCACAGTGCCAAAGGATCTCAGCGGACATTAGAAAACCATCGGAATTGACAAAATCTCCATCTGTCAATTGCAAAAGGCCGCTTTACTGGGATCGGCAAACATAATTCACCGGTACATCAAGCAGTCCTAAGTGCTTGGGAAGCGCCCGACTGGTGATGAAATATGAAATCCAGCATAGTGATCTCGTTTTCTGAGTTGTATTGACATAATATTAATAATAATAATAATAATAATAATAATAATAATAATAATTATTATTATTTAAGCTGTCCCTTGAAACTTTTTCTCGTTCATTTTTTAAATGGTGTCCTGCCTTGCTTTATATGCTACAGAAATATTAACATAGCATGTTTGCTTGTTATTTCTAATTAAACTGAAGCTTCTCCATATCAAAGAGAAAATCAGATGAGTAATTTGTCAAGTAAGAAGTTAGAAAATGTGGTGCATTCTCGCCACATTCTTGATCATGAATGGTCCTCCAGAACATTCTAGAAAGAGTGAAAAATGATTCCTGATATTAGATTTATATCCAGAATGAAAGCATAAAGTAGCATTGCATATTAATTTAAAACAGTCATTGATATGATGGCGATGTGATAAAGTGGCATAAACAATTATTTTTTCAAAGCTATGCATTACCTTTTAGGAATGCATACAAAGTAATGTTGTAGCAACTTAATAATTTGGAACGGAGAGAAGAGAAACGATAAAGAAAAATTGACTTCTGTTTAAAATAGTTCAGCTGATGTATCCCTAAGCTGCTGGAACTATAGAAAATAGCCATTTCAACCGATATTAGGACAAGCAGGATAATAAAGAAATAGAATTCTGACTTGGAGATCTTCTAGTCCAACCCCCTGCTTGGGCAGGAGACCCTACACTACTTCATACAAATGGTTATTCAACATCTTCTTTAAAATATCCAGTGTTGGGGCATTCACAACTTCTGGAGACAAGGCATTCCACTGATCAATTTTTCTAACTGTCAGGAATTTTCTCCTTAGTTCTAAGTTATTCCTCTCTTTGATTAGTTTCCATCCATTGCTTCTTGTCCTACCTTCAGGTGCTTTGGAGAATAGCCTGACTCCTTCTTCTTTGTGGCAACCTTGAGCTATTGGAACACTGCTATCATGGCTGCTCTGATCCTTCTTTTCATTAAACTAGACACACCCAGTTCCTACAACCGTTCTTCATCTGTTATAGCCTCCTAAACTACTAAGTCCATACCCCAAGCTCTGGAAGTTGTTCTGCACAGAAAGTACATCTTTTTGGGACAGATCATTTGTGCCAAGATGTATAAAAGCATCAACATCACACTTCTTCCTAGCATTCTTGACTATCTTAAGAATACGTCTCTTTGTCTCTGCTGGCTGACACCTGACTGCTTTCAAAACCTCGATATCCTTTCCTAAATTTACATCACTTACAACTAGAAGGTGGCTTCTCTTTTTGGGTACGTTGCTGCTCTTGTGCGACTGATATGTAATACCTGATTCACACTTTCCCCTTTCCAAAATGGCCTGGATATATAATCCTTTATTAAACCAAATAAAAAAACTGAACAATTATTATTAATAATAATAATTTATTAGATTTGTATGTCACCACTCTCCGTAGACTCGGGGCGGCTCACAACAAAATAGTGACAGTGTAACAAATCTAATATTAAAAACACCCAACATTGGAACCATACAACACAATCATACCATACATAAACTGTTTAAGCCTGGGAGATATCTCAGTTCCCCCATGCCTGGTGACATAAGTGGGTCTTTAGTAACTTACAAAAGATAAGGAGGGTGGGGGCGCTTCTAATCTCCGGGGGGAGTTGATTCTAGAGGGTTGGGGCTGCCACAGAGAAGGCTCTTCCCCTGGGGCCCGCCAGACGACATTGTTTAGTCGACGGGATCTGGAGAAGGCCAACTCTGTGGGACCTTATCAGCCGCTGGGATTTGTGCGGCAGAAGACGGTCCCAAAGGTATTCTGGTCCAATGCCATGTAGGGCTTTACAGGTCATTACCAACACTTTGAATTGTGACGGGAAACTGACCGGCAGCCAGTGCAAGCCATGGAGTGTTGGAGAGACTTTTCCCTGCTTATTTGAGTTATCATTATCACAAGTACCTTGACTTGCCTCTTCAGTGTCTCTATTAAGGTCAGCAAGGGCACTACATCTGTTATGCAGGGACACAGCAAAGGCTTTGTGATATTATCACCACTCTCACCCTGCCAGATCCCACAGTTGTCCATACTGCCCTTCTCCTGCAGAATCTTTGTAGTAGAGGGGGCTGATAGTGTGGCAGCTCAATAGAGTAGAATGGCTCAGTTCTATTCTATTCTATATATTCTATAGTCTACTCTATAATCAAGGTTTTTAATTTTTCTCTTTCCTGTTATCAAACTTGAGCATTTTTTAATCACAAATTTAAATCTCAGATTTTTAAACTGAGAATGTCCTGAACATCCAATAGGCCAAGAAAAAAAACCTCTTATTTGGGATCCACTTTAAATAGCACCGATTTATTTTGTTTCATTCTTATAATCTTCAGTTCAGCTTTGTTTTACTTGCCAGACATACATGAAATAATGAAACATTTGTTTTGTTCATATTTCAAAATCTTGCACACTAGTGATAAATGAAAAAAAAAAAAAGACTAACAGATTCAATTCAAATTCATTAAAATCTTATACATTTCTGACCCGAGTGTCAAGAAGCTAGCTGTATGTTGTTTTTCATAAATGGAAAACAATATGAGAGAGGTACCTAGAAGTAACAGAAACTTTCAACATCTTGCAGCTCTGGGCAGGAATCCTAACCTGAATAAAACAGTAGCTTTTAAGAAAGTTATACTACATAAAATAGACTTGATGTTTTTTTGGGAAAGTAGATGTGTTCTGCATTGTTATTTGCTTATCTTTTCTCTTAAGTTCACTTTTTGTTCAAGCCTGAAAGATGTACAGAGACAACATGAAATATAGCATGAAAATACAGTACAATTTATTTAGGCCGTGTATCTTAATAAAGTAGTAGAGTTTTTTCTGTCTCAACTTTGTTTATGCATAAGATAAGATACATAACTTTATTGCAGGAGTTCCAATCATACTCGTTTGTTTTTAATTTTATTAGTGTATGATAGAAAAGTGGGTTAGGAATTTAATAAACAAACACATACATATCTAACTCAGTTAATGTTTAGATTATTTTTCTTGATGCTTCCACGCATAGTTCTATTGTGAGGCTATGATGCATAGAGTGGATTTATAACCTTGCGATAAGCCTGACATATTTATTTGTACTTGAAACCAGATAAGCACAGCTCTGTGTGTGGCCCAGACTTATCATCCTTTATTAAACCAAATTTAAAAAACTGAATACGGAAGCCTTTCCTTTCTTAAAACAAAACCTCTACCGTTTAACTGCTGTTGCCTCAATCTGGAAAATGATTTCAAATCATTTCTTTCATGGATATCTTTCTTTGATGTCAGAAAAAATTCAAAGCCATACTGAATATGACATCATATAAATTCTAGTTTCCACTCATTAAATTCACTCTTCACCATGCTATTAAGAAAAGTTGCGTGTTTACAGAATAAGTAGCAGTGAACCACAAGGGCTAAGTTATCTGAAAGAAAAACCAGATAACAATTCCCCAAACCCTAAAATCTTTAATCTTAGATTGTCCACAGCTCTAAGAGGTTTGTAAGGGGCGTGCATAAGCGCACCATTGTGCCTACAGTCCCTGTCCTACTGTCTTCTTCTTTTATCTGTTATCTAATACATGCTTAACGAAATAACTAACTAACTAAATAAATAAATAAAATAGGCGTTGATTGCTTACCTGAACGCCTCTTCTCGTACGGTGAGCGGGTACAGCAGTCACATGGGTTGCTCATGTCCAATCCGGTGGAACTGAGCCTAGTGTTAAAAAAGCTTGCCGGATCCGCCCCTTCCCCAGAATTCGCGAATCCATAGACTAGGCTCAGCTGTGAAGCTCTGTAGTGTTCAACTCTTATTGTTAGAGGAGAAAGGATTATAGAAGGTAAAGAAGACACATACAAGGGCGGGAAGTGACTGCTGTACCCGCTCACCGTACGAGAAGAGGCGTTCAGGTAAGCAATCAACGCCTATTCTCCGTACTGAAGGAGCGGGTCCAGCAGTCACATGGGACATACCCAAGAGATGGTCCCTAGGGAGGGATTAGATTGCTATCGTGTGAGATAACGGATTGGAGTACCCTTCTGCCAAAGGCAGCGTCCGCTGAAGCGTAAGCATCAATCTTGTAGTGCCTGATGAAGGAATTTGGCGAGGCCCAAGTGGCTGCTTTGCAGACCTCCTCCAACGGGGCTTGAGTCGCCCAAGCGGCCGAGGTGGCTGCGCTCCTGGTGGAATGCGCTGTGATGTTCCTTGGGACTGAGAGGGAGGCCGATTCATAGGCCTTAGATATAGTCCCTCTGATCCAACGGCCTATTACTGTTGAAGACACTTTGGTACCCATGACTCTGGGGTGATAGGCTATAAACAGTGCTTCTGACCTCCGAAAGGGTCCAGTGCGTTGGATATAGATTCTCAGCGCTCTAATAAGATCCAGGGTGTGCCATCTAATTGCCAAGGGATGATCTCGTTGGAGGCAGAAGGATGGTAGGACAATATCCTGAGTTCTGTGGAACATGGAACTGACCTTGGGTAAAAAGGTGGGGTCCAGTCGCAAGACTACCTTGTCCTGATGAAATTGACAAAGGTCCTGCCTGATCGAGAGGGCAGCCAACTCCGAAATGCGTCGTGCAGAGGTAATAGCCACCAGGAATGCTACCTTAAAGGATAGGTACCTGAGGGACGCCGATTTTAAGGGTTCGTATGGTGCCTGCGTGAGGGAATGGAGAACCCGTGGCAAATCCCAGGATGGGTACCTGTGGACCTTGGAAGGTCTGAGGTTGGCTATGCCCTTGAGGAATTCCTGAACTTCAGGGAAGGATCGGAGAGGCTGTCTGCGGGGACCCCCTAGGACAGATGAAATGGCTGCCAGATGACGCCGGAGGGTGCTGGTGGAAAGTCCTTTATGGAAGCCTTGCATAAGGAAGGAAATGATTCTGTGTATGGGGATGCACAGAGGGGAGAGACCTTCCTGTAGACACCACTGGTGAAACTTGGACCACGTGTGGTCGTAGATTCGATTGGTCGAACCCCTTCTGGCCTTTAAAATGACCTCCACTGAATCGGGGTCATGACCACGCAGTTCTAAGTCTCTCCTGATAACAGCCAGGCGGTGAGGTGGAACCACTCCGGGTCTGGATGAAATGAAGCCCCCTGCCGCAGCATATCCCCCGAAACGGGGAGTCGCCAAGGGTCCTGGACGGACAGCTGTTGGAGATCCGCGAACCAGGGCCGGCGGGGCCAATGAGGGGCGATTAAGATTAAAATGTTAGAAATTAACTCCCCTATACTGAGTTTTCTCTCGGGAGAGAGAAAAACCTGGGAGGATTCTGAATTAATAATGGATCCCAGGTGTAAGATGGATGTGGAAGGTTGGAGGTGGCTTTTATCAAAGTTGATGGAAAATCCATGGTCCTGAAGGACTGACATGGTGACAGAAAGGTCTGTTTTCACTTTCTCTAGGGAGTTCCCATGAATCAAAATATCATCAAGATAACATAAAATGTGGATGGGAGACGCCCGGATATAGGCCGCCAGAGACCCCAAGAGCTTTGTAAAGACCCGAGGGGCCGAGGAAAGGCCAAATGGCATCGCCCTATATTGGAAATGCCTGCCTTGAAAGGAAAAACGTAAAAATTTTCTGTGGCATTTGGCTATAGGAATGTGGAGGTAGGCCTCAGTGAGGTCTAAGGAGACCATGAAATCTCCCGTGTGGATGGCGGCCAAAATAGAAGATAAGGAGTGCATCTTAAACTTCCTATATTTGATGAATAGGTTTAGCTTCTTTAAATCCAAAATAGCTCTCCAACCTCCGGAGGACTTTGGAACCATAAATAGGATGGAGTAAAAACCTAGGCCCTTCTGACCGGCAGGAACCGGTTGAATGGCTCTGATGGACAATAAATGAGAAATGGCCTCCTCCATACGGTTACAATCTGAGGAGGACCTGGGAGAAGGGCAGGAAATAAAACGTTTCGGGGGAGGAGAAATAAATTCTAGAAGAAGACCTGTTTGAACAGTGTCAATGACCCAGGGGTCCTTGGAGGTGAGACGCCAATTAGAGGCGAAATGGGCTAGGCGACCCCCTATGGGAATTGAGGAAAGATTACCATCTAGGTTTTTTTGAAGCCCTGTTAGAGGACGCTCCCCTTTGGAAGCGAAAACCTCTGCCCCTGGAGTTCCTACCTTGGGAACGAAAGCGGGGGGAATACTGACCTGGAGATCTCTGATAGGAGGCCGCTTGATCTTGCTGGCGCCCTGGGCGACGAAAGGACTGCGTTTTGGTAGCCTTTTTTGTGGTTGGACCCAAAACTTTCTTCTTGTCCGTGGTTTCCGTGAGGAGTGGATCCAGAAGATCACCGAAAAGAAGGTCGCGCTTTAAGGGTCCCTGGGATAACTGCCACTTCTGGCGTACTCCTGCTTGCCAAGGGCGAATCCATAGGAGTCTTCTTGCCGTTGTAGAAGCTGCAATAGACTTAGCAGAAATCTAGTAGATTGCAAGGTGGCATCAGCCACGTACTGGGCAGCTGCAAAGACCTTGTTGAAGTCTTGTTGACCTCTCAAGTCATCGGGAGGAATATGCTGTTGAAGTTGGCGAAGCCACAGAAGCATGGCTCTGGAGAAAAAGGAAGCTGCTGCAGAACTTTTAATGGCCCAGGAATCTGCGGTGAATCCTCTTTTGAGCATTTGTTCAATCCGCTTGTCCTCTGGGCGAAGGACTTCCTCCGCTTTGCCTGGCACAGCCGCTGCCGAGTGAAGGATCTTGACAGGTTCATCCGGTTTGGGAAAGGATAGAAGCTCTTCATAGGAAGAGGAAAGTTTGTACAACTTTCTGTCCTTGGTGGAGGGATTAAGGCCAGAGGCTGGGAAATCCCACTGTTTGAGTAAAGCATCTTTAAACAATTTAGGCATAGGAATTACCTCGTTATCCTCCTGTTCCTCTGTGAAGTAAGGTAAATTCTCCTCCGGAGGGTCAGTGGCAGTGGAGGCTTGTTTCTCCTGGGCCGCTAATCCCGTAGAAATTCTAGCTTTGAGGAGGAGAGATTTGAATAATTGAGAAGGAAAAATAGTAATTGGAGAAGGAACCTTTATTTGGGATTCCTCATCATCTGAGAGACCTTGAAAGGGATCCTCATCATCCTCCATATCCTCATATTCGTCCTGAGAGGAATCTGAGTCATCCTGAATAGGAGCTCTAACCGCTGGGGAAGAACCCAAGGGGCGGGAGGGACGAGGAGGAGGAGGAGGTAAGGGAAGCTCATTGATGGTGGAGAGTTTGGCATCAATGGCCTTGGACAACACAGCAAAAATAGATTGGAACTCAGGAGGTAAACTGGAAATATCAGCAGGAAAGGCAGAAGAATCCCTAAAGGCCTGGGAGGATCCTGGCTGGGGGGAATCTTCAATAATATCTGGTTCCTCTGGACCTATGCCCCATAGGTTAGGTTGGGGTCTGTCTAGGTTAGGCTCATCCAGAGATAACACAGGGACCCCAGAAGGAGGTAGATTAGAAGCCTCTGGGGGGTCTTGACTACTGAGTACTTGGGCCTGTACTTTCAAACATTTTGCTGATTTGTCATGGATTCTTTGTAGGGCTAGGTCCCTTCTCTTCTCGGCCCTGGTGACCTTGGTCGAGGGGCGGGCCCCTGGAGAAGAGGAGGAAGAGGCCTGGGGGATACTAGTAATCTCATCGCCTGTAGGCCTGGCCTCTCTGGGACCTTTAGTTGTGCCTCTCTTGGGAAAAGTAGCCATAGTCTGACAATTAACAGAAGACAAGGCTGAGCCAATAACTGAATAATTAAGGAGAAGAATTTCAAGGACTTCCCAAGAGGAATGGATCCTGCTTCGAGGCCTCGAAGCTGCTGAGACTTGAGGGCAATCTGGGCAAACCCAGAGTTCGTGTCCCCAAATCCAGCGGGGCCAGCCTCCCTAAACTTTTTAATTAAGTAAACCAAGGCACTCTGGTTGGAGGCTTAGCCGGTGGAGAATTAAGCCTGGGCGTCCCAAGACCCGCTCCGGGATCCACGCGGTGGACTGAGGCCTACGCGGCTGGCAGGGGGCCAACACGAGAGGCCTAAATTTAAAAAGGGCGCGAAGGCCTTCACGCCGAAAAATCGCTCCGTAATATTCTAAAGGGAAAGCGATCGACTAAGTCCAGGAGACTAGAAAGACGTCTCACTCCGCAGGAGGTATTTCTTAAGCCCTTTAATATTATACAATAATGAATCAATAAATCAATAAATCAATACTTGCACCAAGACCTCCAGGCCAAAGGATTAAAAGAATCCACAAGCGGCAGCGGGAATCGTAACCGGCAAAACCGCCGGGGGAAAACGAAACCGCAACTTCTCCAAGGAAAAAAGCCGAGCCACAAACGGCTGGCGCTATTAGTGCAAGTAAATAATAAGGATAAAACAATTCTTACTACTTTTGAAGGAAAAGATCGAAGGGAAGGTGTTAGAATGTTGAACGAGCTATCACAATACAACCGCAGGATATGCGAACTGAGCGAATTCTGGGGAAGGGGCGGATCCGGCAAGCTTTTTTAACACTAGGCTCAGTTCCACCGGATTGGACATGAGCAACCCATGTGACTGCTGGACCCGCTCCTTCAGTACGGAGAAACAATGCTATCCAAAGATATATCCTTGGTGAAGGAGGACAAATACACAAGGTGCTGAGCCTTCTAGATTGTCTTGCACATGAGGAAATCAACAGGAAGATTAGAACCACTCTCATTCTTCTCTTTTATCAGCTGATAATTTATTCTTCTTCTATAAAAGAATATCTATGCCAGAAATGTCAAACTCGCGTTGTCACGGAGACGTGTGGTGACTTTTTTTCCTTTGCTAAACTGGGCACGGGCGTGGCCAGCATATGACACATCTGGCCCGTAGGCTGCAAGTTTGGCAGCCCTGATTATGAGGACATTCTCTAATTTTTGTCTTAAAACAAGCCAGCATATTTGGGTCAAAAATGACTGGTATGGTAGATATATGGCCAAGAAGGGACCCTGGTTGGTTTAAATCTCTATGATTCAGGTCTTGAATCCTCAACATTCATACAACTCTCGAATCCATGCAGAATACACAACTCTTACAAAGTACCCTCCACCTAAAGAGTTAACCTGCTCCCCATTTATCGCCAATTTGTTGGAAGTGTAAATTGCTACCCGTTACATACTATCATATGTGGATAGTATGCAATGGCTGGAAGAGATATTGAAAATAAACAGAATTAAAACCAGAACTCTTTTTACAACAGACAAATACGACAAAAGCACAACATATTTAATGCTACAGATTTTGACCACCGCAAGGCTAGCTTTTGCTCAAAAGAGGAAGAACAAAAATACACCCAGAGGAGGAACTTCTATATAAAATATTATAATACATGGAGATGGATAGGCTGATGTTAGAATTGAAAGAAAAAAATGAAAGTGAATAGTTCGAAAACTGGAATACATTATATTATTGGTGGGGGGAAAGGACCACCAGAACTAAAAATTAAGGGAACCCAAGAGTGATGTAAATAGATATACAGATATATATATTATACCAGTATTTCCCAACCTTGGCAACTTGAAGTTCTTTGAACTTCAACTCCCAGAATTCCCCAGCCAGCATTCGCTGGCTGGGGAGTTCTGGGAATTGAAGTCCAGATATCTTTAAGTTACCAAGGTTGGGAAACACTGTATTATACAAGCAGTGAAGGGCTACCAAAATTTTTACTACCACACTGTGGGCATGGCTTATGCAGGATGCCCTGCATTCTCTTTCATCTTTCAGTGCAAATTGGGTGCTCTGGGGTGAAGCTCCATTTTTGCTACCCCGCTGCTCCCCCCCGCCCCGGGCCGGGCAGCAGCCCACCCCTGTATACAAATATAATTTTGTTCTTTATATTTTAAGATGAATAATGAAGTAAGAACTAAGGGAATTTAAATGTGCATACTAGAAGATCCGTCATGTGCCTGTATCTATGTTATATGTATGTCTTGTCTATTTTTTAATTTGTTTTATACGTAAAAAACCTTTAAGAAAAAAAAAGAGTTAACCTGCTCCCAAAGATCTACTGAGAGCTCCACCCAAATTTAGCTGGTTTTCATTAGCTAAAAGCTTTTGCTCAAGAGAACTCAGGTTGATAGGCTAAGTTTGCACTTAGGAATGCTGATCTTGTGCTACCCACCTGCTTCTGAACCTTTCCTCTGAGTCTTCTCACCAGCTGATTCCTGTTATGTCTAATATATGTCTATATAAAATATTATAATACATGGAGATGGGTAGGCTGATGTTAGAATTGAAAAAAAAATGAAACTGAATAGTTCGAAACCTGGAATAAATTATATTATTGGTGGGGAAAAAGGACCACTAGAACTATAAATTAAGGGAACCTGAGAGTGATGTAAATAGATATATACATATATATTATACCAGTATTTCCCAACCTTGGCAACTTGAAGCTCTTTGGACTTCAACTCCCAGAATTCCCCAGCTATGTCTAAACCACTGGTTCACAGCTATGTCTAAACCATTGGTTCACAACGTGGGGCCCACGCCCCACAGGGGGGCAATTTGATTTTTAATGGGGGCGACTGGAACCTTGTTTAAACCATGTTAATGGCCTTCTAGGCTTCCTCTGAGTGAGTAGGAGTTCACTTTTTGAATAGTAAGAATTCTATGTCATTGGGGGGGAGGGGGAGAAATCAGGATTTGAGAAATGCTTAGGTGGGGCATGGCCAAAAAATAAAAGGTTGGGAACCACTGGTTTAAACCATGGCCCAGGCTTTCTGTTGCTATTTGCCTTGCTTGTAAGTGAAATATGTGCACCCCACCTTTACACTGCAGTAAATTTGGAGGACTGATAGTCTGATTCATAAAGTGTGTTTTATTCTCACCCAGATGAGTTCAGTCTATTTCTATTGAATATATATAATGAAATTCAAGAGTTTTGTTCGAGGAGCCAAGATAAGATGAAACAAAATGCTAATTAATTTGTTAAGAATTAGAACAGAGGGGGAAATACATCTAATACATTGGAACGAATCTTACTTACAAACAGGTTTAAAACATTTCAGTGTTATTTTATTTTATTTATTTATTTATTATTTATTTATTTATTTATTTTGTCCAATACACAACGAGAGTTTTAGTGGGTATATATCTATATACACATAGTAAAATACATGATGAAGGTTATAGAGGAGATACTCAAAGTAAAATATATCTAAGAAAGAATAGAAAAGAAGATATAGTAATAGAACATATCAATGAAAGAATAGAAGAAGAGATATAGGAATAGAAGAAAGGTATAGGAGATATAGGAGAGCAATAGGACAGGGGACGGGAGGCACTCTAGTGTACTTGTACTCGCCCCTTACTGACCTCTTAGGAATCTGGATAGGTCAACCATAGATAATCTAAGGGTAAAGTGTTGGGGGCTTGGGGATGACACTATGGAGTCCGGTAATGAGTTCCACGCTTCGACAACTCGGTTACTGAAGTCATAGCAACTCTCTTGGATAAGAACTGCAATTTTATCTTTGAAACCTTAGTGGAGAGTTACCGTATATTTCTGCTCAGTAAAAGTTTGTTTACAGAGATGATCTGTGAATTCCGTAGAATAGACTCAGTAAGCAGAAGAGACTTCAACTTTTCCTCCACTGCAAACTGAATTCTCCTTGCAAGATGAACTTGCCTCATTGCAGCTGTTTTCCCTCCTCCGTGACGTGTGTCTTGGAGCAAAGAGAGTGAGGTAAAATATTTATCATTGGCAGAACAACGATTTTCAAGAGAAAATCAATGTTAGGGGACAAGCTTTGCAAGCAATGTTTCATTTATTAATTTTCCTGGGCAATGCACCAGAACAATTTAATACCCAGCCAGATTTACTTAGATTCTATTTATGTAACTCTTGTAACCCAGTAACATGTATACAAAGTCAGTAATTTTGAATGAATAAACATATTAGGCACTAAAATGTGTTCAAAATAAATTAATGCAGAATTTCTGTAAGCAAGGCTAGAAGCACATAAAAACACAGATTTTTAAAATACAAACTATCCCTGATATTTGTTGGTTTGTATTAACAAAAAAACAGAGTGGGGAGAATACTACTACTTAATACTATCTTCAGATCTAAAGAAGCTTTTTGGATGAAAAGCAAAACGTCTTCAAAGAAAAACCAGAAAGTCCAGCTGTCTCTTGAAAAAGCACCTTGGAGACAATACTACTTACAATTTCACATAATTTTCCACACATTGTTATTACAACAAAATATATATATGTATACTAGGACTTTTTTCCCTAAAAAAAATATAGAATTACAATCCGAATCTAAATTTTCTCTTTCTTTCTCTTCCTCTCCCTCCCCCCGCTCACATACATCATTTTTCGTAGGCAAAGTCCTGCTTTCAATGCACTTCTATAAAGTATCTCAAATGCCTTTCTTGCAATTGATGTATTCCTATTTAGTAGTAAGCTCTATTTATACCTAGACATAAAAAATGGTGGGCTGATTCCAAGGGGTGAAATCCAGCAGGTTCTGGAGAACCAGTAATTTTGAGTAGTTCGGAGAACCGGCAAATATCACCTCTAGCTGGGCCCAGAGTGGGGTGGGAATGGGAGTTTTGCATTATCCTTCCCTACCACACCCACTAAGCCACGCCCACAGAACTGGAAGGGAAAAAATTTCAATTTCACTCCTGGCTGGTTCACATGTATAGTATTCATTAGCATTCAATATAAGTAGAGCCGATATACAAGTTGGAATAATAACTTTGAGATTTTGTCCATTTTAATGGATATGTTTTCTACATTGGAAAAAGTACCTTATTAATTGTGTACCTTATACAATTGTATGCTTATTAGAAAAAAGAATATAATTCTATATATCCCTCCCTCATCACAGAATACATTATGATAGGATGCTGTACTATTTTCAGAGGCAAAATATCTGTCTTTTAGAATATGTTATAGATTATTGTATTTTTGAATTACTATTTGTGATAAATAGTACAAATTATAACAATTAAAAGCAAGGCTGATAAATCTAATTTCATTTAAACTATTTTTGATTTTTTTTTAAATTAAATACCCTTTCAAAAATACAAATTCATCCTTCTTGCAAGAATCCAGCTTTTATATATCCAAATCTCTTCGTAAGAATGAAGTATATATAATAATTTCGTAAGGCACAAATTCGTAAGGCACAAATTCAAATGTAAGAACCTCAACACCTCAAATTCATAGCTATAACTATGTCAACTAGGAAATCTCGGAGATCTGGGGAAGATTATTCCAGATTTGATGAACTATCAGCTCTAACTAGCACAGACTGCATTGATGAAAGTTATAGAGTGAAAGTTCAAAGCTGATAGAGGGATTACTTTTTCTCTCAAACCAAATTAAACAAATAGAATTACTAGGAAGCCGTATGTACAGCACATTAGCAACCTAATAAAACTCAATTTTTATATATGTCAGTCCCAAGATTTGAATCCTGAGTTTCTCCTGCCCTTCCAGGTCAGTGATTTTATGGTCGTTTATCAGCTAGCCTTTAAGATTTCTGCCATCTGTTCTTGTTTATAAAATGGCTTTCTCTGGTGTGAGAATTATTGATTCCACCTCACTAGTTTCAGTTTTTTAAAAAAAATGTTATCTCAAACTTATTTACACAAGGCATATTTATTTCTGGGAGACATGTTGACATAACACAGATGCACACACACAGTTATTCAAAGTACCTTTGCTTTCCATATGCAAAATCATCAACAGAAATTAAAGTAATAGTGATTTCACTATTTTAATGCAATTGTGTATTAAATGTACCTCTTTACAAGTCATTTACCAGTCAATGAAGCAGTGGAAGTGATGTGCCGGTGTTTGGAGGCTGTTGGGGCCTGGATGGGTGTCAACAGACTCAAACTCAACCCGGATAAGACGGAATGGCTGTGGGTTTTGCCTCCCAAGGACAATTCCATCTGTCCTTCCATTACCCTGGGGGGGGGGAATTATTGACCCCCTCGGAGAGGGTCCACAACTTGGGCATCCTCCTTGATCCACAGCTCACATTAGAGAACCACCTTTCAGCTGTGGCGAGGGGGGCGTTTGCCCAGGTTCGCCTGGTGCACCAGTTGCGGCCCTATCTGGACCGGGACTCACTGCTCACAGTCACTCATGCCCTCATCACCTTGAGGTTCGACTACTATAATGCTCTCTACATGGGGCTACCTTTAAAAAGTGTTCGGAAACTTCAGATCGTGCAGAATGCAGCTGCGAGAGCAGTCATGGGCTTACCTAGGTATGCCCATGTTTCACCAACATTCCGCAGTCTGCATTGGTTGCCGATCAACTTCCGGTCACAATTCAAAGTGTTGGTTATGACCTTTAAAGCCCTTCATGGCACTGGACCAGAATATCTCCGAGACCGCCTGCTGCCGCACGAATCCCAGCGACCAGTTAGGTCCCACAGAGTGGGCCTTCTCCGGGTCCCGTCAACTAAACAATGTCGGTTGGCGGGCCCCAGGGGAAGAGCCTTCTCTGTGGCAGCCCGACCCTCTGGAACCAACTCCCCCCGGAGATTAGAACTGCCCCTACCCTCTTTGCCTTTCGTAAGCTCCTTAAGACCCACCTTTGTCGTCAGGCATGGGGGAACTGAGACATTTCCCCCGGGCATATACAATTTATGAACGGTATGTTTGTATGTATATGTATTTAGAAAATGGGGTCTTTTAAATATTTTAAAATAGTAATTTAGATTTGTTGTAAATTGTTTTCACTTTGTTGTGAGCCGCCCCGAGTCTGCGGAGAGGGGCGGCATACAAATCTAAATAATAAATAAATAAATAAATAAATAAATAAATAAATAAATAAATAAATGTTACATTTTCTAATCACACAGAATCCCATCTTTGTAAGGTTCCACTACTGGAAACAAGGGAGAATATAATTAGTTTATTATCATAAACTCTAATCCCAATTCAAAGACATGCTGTATACTGACTATTAAGGAAATGATTTTTAAATTATTATATATACTTCATTCTTTGTAATATTTGAGCATTAATACCTCATGTAAGATTATTAGCTTTTCTTGGCATAGTTCAGGCAAGGAAACTGCACTGATTAAAGATCACAAAAAATGAACAACTTCCCAGATCTCCACATTTCTGCATCTAACAAAGAGATGTGTGGATAAAGATTGCATATTTTTGCAAATTTCAAATTGGCCTAATAAGTATATTGCACCAAATATTTAATGGAGAAGAATGGTTCAATATCAGAATTTTGTTGTTACATTTAGATGTAATGATTACTTTTTATCACTCTGTTATAACCAATAAATATAGCAAGCATGTAGCAAGGTATAATAAATGATGGCTAGATTTCCACAATCAAGTACAGAAAAATTACTTCTGCTAATTGCCACATGTAACTGCTGCATATTAACTTTATTAATATTTAAACCCGTGAATTTCTGCAGTGTAGTTTTTGTAAAGGTCACTTGCCTGTTTTAAGAAATGAAAACAAGTCAAGTTCAAACAATTTCAATAATTTATCACCTTCTTTAACATTTCAACCTAAAATCTCATCATTTCATATCTCATATTTTATTTATTAGCAAATAATAAAGTCTCATCATTCAATCGTAATCAGCAATGGTCCATTAGAAGCTACCAGTTACGATCAATTTCATATTCTTTTCATTTACTTTAGTAATTTATCACTTTCTCTAAAAATGCAGAAACCCCCTCAGACAATAAGTTAATAAGATTTATTGTAATTTTACTCCCTCCTCTTTCAATAAATCTATTAAAAATACAGCTGGAACTAGCTTGCTTTCTGTGGCAAAGGGGAAGCCAACAACCTGATCTGTAGTGTGGTTCCATGTTCCCATTCTCCTCCAAGGAGATAGAGATAATTTTAGGTGCCTTTAAGAATCAGCCATCTTAGAAGATGCATACTCAACTTGGAATCAATAACGCTGGAAATTAACTGTATCTGGTTTCATGCAGCATTTAAATGAGACTCATGAAAGGTTCGGCACACTTTTAAAACTGTCAAAACATTAAAACCTATAGACTGTCTTGCTAAAGAAAATAGAAATACATTTGTCCAATTATTCTGGAGGAAAGTAGCAAATAAATGTGTAGGAATCCCAGCTTTTGGGTTGTTAGTAAGAGGGTTAACACTAATGCTTCACTCCTACACAAACTCTGAGTCTAGAGAAATCTTTGTCAAATCTGTAGTTTATTTATCCACCAGCTTTAACAAGGCAAAGGTTGCAGGTTCAAGTCCCAGGGAGGGTATGGCTAGCTGATAAGGCCGAAATAGATCTATCCTAGTTTTGCTCCCTTAATTTTCAAATTCAGCCAAAACATGTGACACATACAGAATATAGTTTGTTGGCTATTAATAAATTAACTGCCTTGGAAATGGCCCTGGGTTGGGCCGAGAGGCAAAAAAGGAGCTGTGATGTTTCTTCAATATACCAGGGTGACTCGACACAAAAATATGTAACCCTTCCCTGGTACAGAGCTGAAGTGATAGGATACTGTAGCCTAGAGGTTAATTCTCTGCCTTACAAAGCAAAGGTTGCAGGTTCAAGTCCCAGTAAGGGTATGGCTAGCTGATGAGGCCAAAATAAGACCGAAATAGTTCTATCCTAGTCTGCCTTAATTTTCAAATTCAGCCAAAACATGTGACACATATATATCACTTTTAAAACTTCTGAACTGGTATTCAGCCATATCTAACAGACTAAACTATTAATCCCCAATGCCCAAGAACACATTCTTTTTCTCTGTGTGTCTCTCTCTTTCTCAACAAGTAAGAAAAGCTAATGGCCTGTGAGAATAACCTTGAGGAACAAGAGGAATAGCTGCAGCCAAGGCAATGGTCAGATAAGAGAAATCTGAGTCCAGAGCAGGAATTATGGTCTATTTCAGGGTTCCAAGTGACACCCCCAATGAAAGAAAACTCTGAGGCCAAGTCCCTGCCCCAGCACCCATATGTCCATCGCACTGTCCAATCAATGCACCGTCTCAACTGGAGATGGCTCCCAGGTACACCCCTCCAGGTGTAGGGCAGAGTGACTTTGACTCTCAGAAAAAGGAATGTTATTTTGACTATATCTCCCCACTTGCACAATCCCACCTCCCAGTTTTCCACAGAACTAAATGTGGCAGGCCTGAAGATGCAAGGCCCAAGATTGTTTCCAGGCCTGACAGTCTCTACGTCAAATACTGTTCGTTCTTTTGCTCTTGAGAAAGCTTTGTTATTATTGTATGTCATAAAAGTGACTTTTAACTACTGAGCAGATTTATAGCGCGTTAACTTTTACTATCTTGTCATATTTAGTTTTTATGGAATGTAAAAAGCAAAGTGGACACCAAAATTTAATGACTAAGTAATATATTCTTATGCTAACAGACAGATAAGGGAAGCTTATTATACGCTATCCATTAAGATGCCAACAGTTCAGATAATTGGAATAAAGAGTACATCAATACAAAGTATGTAACCTTGCTGCCAGATTCCCCTACCCCTCCTAAATTTCTTGAAGCTAGATATTGTGAAAGCTGCAACCCTAAAGCTACAAGCCTATACACAAGCCTAAACACTTCTTATGTAGTTCTTATGTAGTTATGACCTATAAAGCCCTTCATGGCATCGGACCAGAATATCTCTGGGACCACCTTCTGCCGCACGAATCCCAGCGATCGATTAGGTCCCACAGAGTTGGCCTTCTCCGGGTCCCGTCGACTAAACAATGTCGGGGTGGCGGGCCCTAGGGGAAGAGCCTTCTCTGTGGTGGCCCCGACTCTCTAGAACCAGCTCCCCCCGGAGATTAGAACTGCCCCCACCCTCCTTGTCTTCCATAAACTCCTTAAAACTCACCTCTGCCATCAGGCATGGGGGAATTGAGGCATTCCCCCCCCAATCCCCCGGGCCTATACAATTTATGTATGGTATGTCTGTGTGTATGTCTGGTTTAATAATGGGGTTTTTTAATGTTTTTTTTTAAATTATTAGATTTGTTGTGAATTGTTCTATTGTATGTTGTAAGCCGCCCCGAGTCTACGGAGAGGGGCGGCATACAAATCAAACCAAACCAAATCAAATCATAAACAAACAAATAAATAAATAAAATAATTAAATAAATAAATAAATAAAATAAGTTTCAATGTTGTAGATATTAAACTTTCAATCAAAATTTAGTGTAAAAAAGGAAAGATACCAGCTAAGTACAGTACTAGAAAACCTTGATGAAAACAGTCCTTATTTCTCACTGAACTAATTATCTTCACAATCTGCTCTACGGTAGGTTGCGGATCAGATTATAATTCTTTCTGAGCCCTACAGATATGACTGCAATTCCTAATCAGAGTCCTGAACATCTGGAAGTACCATGGAAAGGCTAAACATAAAATTAGCCTATTTATTTCTCTGTTGTGCAATCCTTTACAATTAGTGAAGTTTAAATAGGTCGAAAAATGTCCATTCAAGCTTAGGTTCTGATTTTGAAATAAAATTTTGCTTAAAGAAAAGAAGAGCAGCACATCAGCTCTCTTTTAGTCACAGTGTAGCTTGTTACTCAGAGCTAGATAAGTTTCTTTGTTTATTAAATTTATATAGATGCCCACCTTACCAAAGTCAACTTTGGCTGGCCATCAATAATCAGATAAAGGCAATAAATAAAAACAAAGATATCAGAGGTGAAATCCAGCAGCTTCTGGAGAACCGGTAGCAGAAAGTTTGAGTAGTTTGGAGAACCCGCAAATACCACCTCTGGCTGGCCCCAGAGTGGGGTGGGAATGGAGATTTTGCAGTATCCTTCCCCTGCCACCAAGCCACACCCACAGAACAGGTAGTAAAAAAAAATCGATTTCACCACTGGAAGATATACAGCATAAGCATCCTTAACATACAAGCAAAACATACCACAGCAGAGGGAAAATACAACTGGCCACCTCAACAAGAGAGCTATTAGAGCAAATCCTATGAGCCCCAGGCCGAGTGCGGAGTAGTCAGCTGAGGCTTCAAAGGCGGATTGCTGGACTGCAGTTTCTTTTCTAAGCCAGACCTTGTAGCCAACAGGTAGCAATGGCAACTACCTGGCGATCTGAATGCCACGCCCAATGCGGCAACTATAAAGCCTCCTGCAAACACACCAGTCACTTCACAGCCGAATTGGTAATTAAAAAAAAAAACTTTTATGCAATTTCCAATGAATTCCTAATTAATTTTGAATTAAAATCCAATTAAATGCAATAATTCAATGATATAGATCAGGAGCAACTCAATCTACGTCCCTCTAGGCCAGGGATGGCGAACCTTTTCCCCCTTGGGTGCCAAAAGAGTGTGTGGGCGCACTATTGGGCATGCGCGAGTGCCCAGGGTGAAAACAGCTTCCCCCACCCACCAGAGGCCCTCTGGAGGCCAGAAACGGCCTGTTTCCCAACTTCTGGTAGACCCAATAGACTTGTGTTTCACCCAGCCAGGCTCCAAAGGCTTCCCTGGAGTCTCCCCCATCCCCCCGGAGGCTTTCTGGAAGCCAAAAACACCCTCCCAGAGCCTCTGTGTGAGCCAAAAAGCAGCTGGCCGGCACACACATGCACATTGGAGCTGAGCTAGGGCAATGGCTCGTGTGCCAGAAGATATGGCTCCACGTGCCAGCTGTGGCACCCGTGCCATAGGTTCGCCATCACTGCTCTAGGCTGACTGAATTGAAAAAAATGGAGCTCGGCTGGAGAAAGAGGTGTGGCCACAGAAATTGCAACTCAGTCTCTGGCCAATCAGACAAGACCCATGCTTGGAATCTCCGAGAATCGCACAGGAGAATATCTAGGTTTAGAGCTGAGTAGGACATCATAGAACATTACTAGTATGTTGAATTCCACCCAGAAACACCAAAAACAAATTCACATGCCTCTGTCACTAGAAAATGACCTCAATCCTCAACTGTTCTGAGGTGTAGACTACATCTAATTATAGCCTTGCTTCTGCATTGGAGTTGCGATGAATTTGTAAGAAAAGGAATTTGCTCTAGAAATTTTCCATATTTGGGTACACCAAAGTATGATCATGTATGACACACAGACTGTTGGTTGTTCTTTATTGGTAGGTCTTGATTTTGATTTGAACAATGACTCCTACAGGGCATGGAAGGTATTTATTTATTTATTTATTTAAATTTATATGCTGCCCACTCCCTGAGGATTCAGAGTGGCTTACAACAATAATTAAACAATATAATCAGATTAAATATTTCATAATAATAAAAACATTTCATAGTAATGAATAATTACTACGGAGTTTACAAAGAGGGGCGGCATGCAAATCTAATTAATAATAATAATAATAATAATAATAATAATAATAATAATAAAATTTCATAATAATAAAACACATTTCATAATAATAAAAACCCTATAATATAATCACTACGTTCATACACCAAACATCCCAATCAATCCCAATCTCAGCTGTATATAAAGAGGTGTCAATTATCACAGCCCCCAGGCCTGTCGGCAAAGCCAGGTTTTCAAGGCTTTTTGGAAACCCAATAGGGTGAGGACTGTGTGGAACTTGGGTGGTAGTTGTTTCCAAAGAGCCGGGGCTGCCACAGAGAAGGCTCTCCCCCATGGCCCTGCCAACCAAGATGGAGAAGGCCAACCCTTTGGGCTCTAATCAGTTGCAGGGACGTATGCACAGGAGATGGTCCTGTAAATAGTCTGGTCCTAAGCCATTATTATTCTTTACTTGGATGAAGACAGCCAAAAGTTAAGGAACCTCAAAAAGTAGGAACAAAGTTTCTTGCAGACTTTACTATGCTGACTTAATTTTCCTCCCATATTTAGCCTGATTGCAATCTGCTTTGTCTCCAATCAGCAGATTATAAAGAGTTAATTCTGACTCCTTTCTTGGATGAATACCTCTTCTGTACATCTTTTACAGATGCAGTTACTGTATTTACTTGGTTTTTGTCTGCTTCAGTCCTAAGACTCTAAGCAGCTGACATGACACTTACGCAGATTAAAAACAAAACGTATCATATAGAAAACTGCTATTTCTGCTAAAGGAAGCGTTATAAAATACTTACTGAAAGGGTGCCCAAATATCTGCATCTATCATATTCACTATTTCCTTATTCTGAATACAGGAATAAGCATGCATTCACATTTTCAGGAAGATATTTAATGACTAATCAAAGAACATAATAGAAGAATTTATTTATTTGTTTGTTTGTTTGTTGATTGATTGATTGATTGACTGACTGACTGACTGACTGACTGACTTACTTACTTATTTATTGGATTTGTATGCCGCCCCTCTCCGTAGACAGGGGGCGGCTAACAACAATAATAAAAACAGCATGTAAATCCAATACTACAACAACTAAAAAACCCTTATTTTAAAATCAATCATACCTACAAGCAAACATACCATGCATAAACTGTAAATGCCTAGGGGGAAAGAGTATCTCAGTTCCCCCATGCCTGACGGCAGAGGTGGGTTTTAAGGAGCTTACGAAAGGCGAGGAGGGTGGGGGCAATTCTAATATTCGGGGGGAGTTGGTTCCAGAGGACCGGGGCTGCCACAGAGAAGGCTCTTCCCCTGGGCCCCGCCAAACGACATTGTTTAGTTGACGGGACCCGGAGAAGACCCACTCTGTGGGACCTAACTGGTCGCTGGGATTCGTGCAGCAGAAGGCGGTCCCTGAGATAATCTGGTCCGGTGCCATGGAGGGCTTTATAGGTCATAACCAACACTTTGAATTGTGACCGGAAACTGATTGGCAACCAATGCAGACTGCGGAGTGTTGGTGTAACATGGGCATATTTGGGGAAGCCCATGATTGCTCTCGCAGCTGCATTCTGCACGATCTGAAGTTTCCGAACACTTTTCAAAGGTAGCCCCATGTAGAGAGCATTACAGTAGTCGAGCCTCGAGGTGATGAGGACATGAGTGACTGTGAGTAGTGACTCCCGGTCCAAATAGGGCCGCAACTGGTACACCAGGCGAACCTGGGCAAACGCCCCCCTCGCCACAGCCGAAAGATGTTTCTCTAATGTGAGCTGTGGATCGAGGAGGACACCCAAGTTGCGGACCCTCTCTGAGGGGGTCAGTAATTCCCCCCCCCGGGTAATGGACGGACAGATGGAATTGTCCTTGGGAGGCAAAACCCACAGCCACTCCATCTTATCAGGGTTGAGTTTGAGTCCGTTGACACCCATCCAGACCCCAACAGCCTCCAGGCACCGGCACATCACTTCCACTGCTTCGTTGACTGGACATGGGGTGGAGATGTAAAGAATATCATATCATTGAACATTGTAGCCATAGAGGTCATTGCAATTTCTGTTCACTCTTAGGGAGTCACTGAAACATACAATTTAATCAGATGTACAATGAATATAACTCTATATCCAGTGAAGGGAGTGGTTTATGCGGGATGACATGCATTTTCTTTCAACATCTTTCAGTGCAAATTAGGTGCTCTGGTGTGGAGCTCCATTTTTGCCCCCCCCCCCCCCGGGCAGTAGCCTATCCCTGTCTATATCCCTGTTTACCCTAGGTGGGTACGGAAAAATCCTTCATGCTTCTAACACTGTTCACTTGATGTCAAATACAGTCCTTTAGTTAACAGATGTCTCTATATACTGAAGATTATTTTCAAGAAACAATAAAAAGTAGTTTAGTCATTAGGAGCCCAATCACCCAGAAGGAAAATCTTGTTAACAGAAAACTGTTTAGAGTTAGCAATGAACAGACCAATCGCAATAAAAGCAATATTAGTTCTCTGTCCAGTGCCACATCATCTTCTGGGGTTGGGTTTTTTTTTTTTTTTTTTTTTTTGTATGTGTGTGGATTGGTAACAATAGTACTGTGTAAAATCAATTTTTAAACAGAGTAATTTAATTTGGAGGTGGGAATCAGTGAATTTCTAGGTATTATGGAACTACAATTCCCAGGCAATCGAAATCAATGATGACAGCCTCTAGACATCTTACCTTAGAAACTTCTCAAGGATCAATACATTCTAAATGTTCAGTTTTCATAAACCTATTACTGTACTGTGATAGCTTACATTCTTGATCAAATCAGGTTCATACACAATTATATTATAGTAAATCTAGGGCCACTTGCAGCCTGCAGAAGTCTTTTAAATGTTATCAGAGGTCATGATTTGTACAAAACTAATTGGCTCTATTTTGGATTATTTGCAGAGTAAGAAGTAGAGGAATTTAAGAGACTCCTAGAAGGCTGAACATATTGCCCCCATTGACTTTAGTAATGTTCTGTCAGCAGCCATATCCCTTGTTAGATAAGAAGCTAAAATAATAGATAAAATATATAATCAAATAAGAAAATGTCTTTGGCTGCAATCAAGTTGTCCAGATCTGCACTAAAGAGATAGATTTTTAAGTGAGTGTGTTTAGAGTTATAGTTACTACTAGACTTGTGAAAAGTCTATAGTGGTATATTTATAAAAGTCTATACGTAGTGATATATTTAATAAACCCGCAAGAGCACAAAGGCTGTTTGCTAGACTTTAATTAGAAAAAAGAGCAGGGGGAAAAAGAGTAGTACGATCAGATCTTTCAATCTGTGTTTCAAAAATCTTGGAGATAAGTAAAAGTCTCCATTATTTTATAAATTTTATTTTATGTTTATTTCAAAAGTGACCTATAAAAGCTATTCAATTTTTACAAGCAGGTGATCTTTGGTTCAGAATTATGACTTGACAAACCTAATCAAAATCCTAGGAGTCCAAACAACAAGAAGAAAACTGAATTATTCAACAAAGTTTGGAAAAGTTGTTATAAAATGGTGATGAATAAAGAAGCATAATTAGAATGGAAACAATATTCCAGCTGTTTTAGAACTACAGTATCACAATAATAATTACATTTGAATCCTAAATGTAAAAGCAAATTATTATTTATAGGATGATTCACAAGCCTAACTTGTGAATAAATTAGACCCTTATTTATTCACACAATAGATCGATTACATAATTGTAATAATTTACAAGAACCCTTTTTTCTTAGCATAATTGCTACCCTACTGTCCTAATAGTGAAGTTTTAAACAAGAAAATAATTTTTGCAATAGATGGTAATATACTGCTAACTTAAAAAAAGACATGACTTTCAAAATTCAGACTGAAAAGCAGGAAGTGGACTTGTTATCTACACACTACAGATTCTAAGGAAGCAGGAAGTTTATACATACCCTTCGGCTGTTACATCTTGGGGAAGATTTTTTTTTTAAAAAAATTGCCAGAATATTATCTTTTTAGCTGGTAATCTTTTGGGATCTTTTGTATTTAAATTATAATTGCAACTATTATCATATGTGAAGCAGATAACCCACCATTTTTATGCTTTGATTTATTGCATGAGCAGTATCAACAACGGCAAAAAAAAAAGGATATGAAATATTGTTTAGGTTGACATTCAGTTTTATCTGGGAGCCAGTTGCTCCGCCTTTGTAAAATACACCAGCAACAGAAATTTTAGAACTTCCAGTTTATTGCATGTTGGACAAGCCCAACAATAAAGAAAACTACCACAAGGCAACAAGAGGCAAAGGATTAATCCAAGAATGTGGCATACAAAAAGCAGCTCTCATGAAAGCTTGAGGACAGGAGTAAGTAGCTTAGTAGTACATAGACAGTATAGATAGGGTATTACCTAGTTGGTTTGATCCAGTTCTTGTGCTTCAGCTATTACATTTTTTTTCACTTCCTCTGACAAGAAAAGAAGGTTCATCTGAAATGGAGAGCTCATTATTTATTTATTATTTATTTATTAGATTTATATGCCGCCCCTCTCCGTAGCGTAGACTATTTCCAGCAGTAAACCCAGTTTGTTCTTATTCATGTTGTTGCTGCCTAAATACTTATGGCAGCTTGACTGATTTATAAGTCATGGTCTCTGTAGGACAGGAGTGAAGAACCATGGCTCTTTTATGACTTGTGGACTTCAACTTCCAGAATTCCTGAGCCAGCCATGCTGTGGGATAGTTTTGCACAATATTGCATCTTGGGAATGAGCCCAATGCATTCCTGCTTTTGGTAAGATCCAGCAATGGGTGGCCAACCTGGAGGTTAAGGGGCTGAGCCATAATTTTTTAAAAAAGTTTATTTATTAGATTTTGCACAGACACAAAAGACTAAAGCAAATATTGTTCACATTTGTCATTTACAGATCATAAGCCATTCTATTACATTCCTTATTAACACATCTATACACCTATACAGGTTCTTAAGTAGAAAATGTGTAAGAAGAAGCAATTTTTGCCATAGGAATCAATGTAAAAGCAAATAATGCGTGCGATTGGGGAAACCACAGGAAGGGTGGAGGCCCTGTTTCCTCTCAGGAGATTCCTAGAGAGGCCCCATGGAGGCTTCTCCCCACCTTTTCCGGCCCGGTTTCCTCCCAGGAGATTCCTAGAGAGGCCCCACAGAGGCTTCTCCCCACCTTTTCCAGCCCTGTTACCTCCCATGAGATTCCTAGAGATGCCCCATGGACGCTTCTCCCTGCCTTTTCTGGTTACAGTTTCGGAGGCTTGGGTTTGTATGTGGAAAATGATTCTTGAGAAGAGGCAAAAAAATCTTGAATACCCATTTTTTATCTAGAAAAGTTAGTAAGTAGAGGCGTTCTTAGGTAAAGATGACACACCTGCTTTAGATAATATCCCCAAGTAAAGATATCATAATATATCAACAGGGACTTAGAGCATGAGTTTGAATAGCTAACAACTTGTAGACCTACATTGCATTGTGTAGGGAAGAAATCTAGCCAACTATAGTTGCTTCTGAAGAAAGCTGCCTTCCCCAACGCATATCACATAGAAAGGAACAATGCTGTAGGCAATGGCATTGGTATTTCAAACAGAATTAATAAAACTGGCAAAATTGATACGATGTGGTTAAAGCAATAGACTAGGGAGACTCTGTTCAGCTCCTCTTTAAACAAAACAATCAATCTGGGTGAATTTGGGCTACCCACTTCGTTAATGTAAGGGCAGAAAATTCCTTGTTTACCAAGGTTGTGCACACAAAAATGTTTACTGAGTGTAATTACGAGTAATTATTCATTCACACACAGATACCCTAATGTAAGTTAAAGTTTGCTTTAAGAAATAGCACAGTCCGATAAACATGTCATACACATAATAATCAGAATAACAATCCAAATAATATCAAACTACAGTCTTCTTACCAGTTGTCAGTAAACAAAGATATCAAGCTTAAACACAATTTAGCTACAACACATAGCTACAGTATATAGAATGCAGAGCAAACTAACAGAGAGAATGCTAGAGAGAATAACAGAGTAACAAAGAGAACAAACTATGATCTCTAGCTCCCTTTTATGGCAGTCTGCAGTACCACCATATAATCAAACATAGCTCAGTTAAAGCTATATACCAGTGATGATGAACCTTTTTTCCTTGGGTGCTGAAAGAGCGTGGGCGTGCACTATCATGCATGTGCGAGTGCCCACACCTATAATTCAATGCCTGGGGAGGGCGAAAACAGTTTCCACTGCCCCCTGGAGTCCAGAAAAGGCCTGTTTCCCAACTTCTGGTGGGCCCAGTAGGCTCGTGTTTCACCCTCCCCAGGCTCCAAAGGCTTCTCTGGAACTGAGGGATGGTAAAAACGCCCTCCCCCATCCCCCTGGAGGCTCTCTGGAAGCCAAAAACGCCCTCCCAGAGCCTCTGTGCAAGCCAATCAACTGACAGGCACACACATGCACGTTGGAACTGATCTAGGGCAACAGCTCGTGTGCCAGCAGATATGGCTCCCCGTGCCACCTGTGGTACCCATGCCATAGGTTCGTCATCACTGCTGTATACATTAACACACAATATTTATATATTGCCAACCCAACTGTTGGAGTCCTAACACATTATATCAGCTCAAAGTACTACCGTGTTTCCCCGAAAGTAAGACAGTGTCTTACTTTCTTTTTACCCCCAAAAGCCCCACTACGTCTTACTTTCGGGGTATGTCTTACATTGGAAAAAAATTGAAAGGGTCGCATTCCCGAAGGCATCTCCCCAGAGTCCAGAAGGGCAGCCGCGGGACAGGAGCCTCATGAGCCCTTTTCCAAGTTCAACCTCAGGGCTCCAAGCGGCGTGCACGCGTGGAGCCACAGACGCGTGTCGGGGAAGCGTGTGTCTGGAGGGGAGGAGCCGCTCTGCGCAGTTGGGCAGCCCCACCTGCCTGACGGAAAGGAGGTGGGCGAAGGAGGGCACAGCTCCGGCCGCTCGCCTCGGAGCTGGTCGGCCTCGCTGGCCGCTTGCAGCCGAGCCTCGGCAGGACTCGGTTGTGGGACGAGCGCCTTCGCTGCAAGCCGCTGCCCGCTCGGCTCGCTTCGGACCAGCGCCGTCCTTCGCTTTGCCAAGCCGGGGAGGAGGCGGTGGCGCCGCGGCGAGGCGAAGGGCGCGCGGGGAGCTTGGAAGCGATGTCATCGGGCTCCCCCCCCCCGGCAATACCCCCGTGTTTCCCCGAAAGTAAGACATATGTCTTACTTTCGGGGTACGGCTTATATTAGCCGACCCCCCCTGAAACCCCCGATATGTCTTACAATCGGGGGTGTCTTACTATCGGGGAAACAGGGTATTATTGTTATTAAAAAAATTAAGAGTGTGCCCTGTACACAATCTTGCATTCTTGAAGTAATATAAATCTGAGAAATACAACCGAAAACTGGTTTCCTCCAACATGTCCCTCAGTTTTCAAGATAGGGCTGTAACAAAAGGCGCCTCCTATGTAACTTGTTTTTCCTCCGTAAGTAATTTTAGAAAACTATTCCTAGAACTAAGGGTTGTATATTTTAATAAATTTTATAGCCTCTTTTGTTGTGCAAGTACAAGTTTCCTATTGGGAGGAAAGAAGGCTTAACATTATTACTTTAAAAGGAATTTGCTTGGTCTGATGCATACAGAAGTGAACAGTGTTGGAAATTAATCTTAATTGAAACTTCAAATGATAAAGTGCATCCAGGGAAAGCAATCTTTTATACAATTTGCACTCTCTCCTTGCTTTTAAATTATGCAATACTTCTTATTTTTTAATACAGGTAAAAGGGTTTTTTATATTTCATATTATCTGTTCAGTATTCAAGCAACATAGTTAGCAAGTTCAAAGTAAGTGATTTCTTTCTCTTTGATGGTCTAGCAACACTTTAGACCTCATTACTGTTAAAAAAATTCAAACATTTCAAATATCTGTCTTAGGATATCTGATAAGAATACTGGCCCCATAGAGAGGCTATGCCTTTCCCTGTAAAAATGTGTATTATAGGAATTTATTGTCTAGAAAACAAATGGTGTAGTAAAAACCAATTTAAGAGAACTAGACCAAGGATATCATTTATCTCACGTAGCTATTTAGTGTATTTCTATCCCCAGCAAGTCATGGCTATCAAGAGTTCTACTTCATTGCTGTGTTATCCTCAACCATTATTTTAGTGAGCCTAAAACTAAATAAGGCAGAAGCAGCATTTCCATGGCGCAGTTAGCTGATATTGCTTAAGGACCACCTTAGAAAAATTGTGGCAGAAGCAAAATCTGAATGTGCAAATACAGTACAGTGGTACCTCTACTTAAGAATGCCTCTACTTAAGAATTTTTCTAGGTAAGAACCGGGTGGTCAAGGTTTTTTTGACTCTTCTCAAGAATCATTTTCTACTTATAAACCTGAGCCTCTGAAACTGTAACTGGAAAAGGCAGGGAGAAGCCTCCATGGGGTCTCTCTAGGAATCTCCTGGGAGGAAAGAGGGCCAGAAAAGGTGGGGAGAAGCCTCTGTGGGGCCTCTCTAGGAATCTCCTGGGAGGAAACATGGCCAGAAAAGGCGGGGAGAAGCCTCCGTGGGGCCTCTCTAGGAATCTCCTGAGAGGAAACATGAACAGAAAAGGCAGAGAGAAGCCTCCATGGAGACTCTCTAGGAATCTCATGGGAGGAAAGAGGGCCGGAAAAGGTGGGGAGAAGCCTCCATGGGGACTCTCTAGGAATCTCCTGGGAGGAAAGAGGGCTAGAAAAGGTGGGGAGAAGCCTCTGTGGGACCTCTCTAGGAATCTCCTGGGAGGAAACAGGGCCAGAAAAGGAAGGGAGAAGCCTCCATGGGGCCGTTCTAGGAATCTCCTGAGAGGAAACAGGGCCTCCACCCTGTAGCAGCCGCCAGATTGTGCAATTTGCACTCGGCTGTTCTGGTACCAGTCCTTCAGGTGCTGCCATATTTTTTTTCTTTGATTTTGGGGTTTTTTTGCTTCCGTGCATGTGCAGAAGCAAAAAATCACCAAAATCTCTCTTGCGTGAATGTCCCCTCACAAGATTTTGGTGCGTTTTTGCTTCTTCAACACGTGTGAAAGCAAAATCATGCTGGGGGTGTGCGTATGCATGCAAGAATCTCCATGCTGCACACGCAGCATACTGGCAGCAGCAGGTAAGATCAAACTGCCCCTGCTCTCCCCCCCCCCCCAAAAAACCCCCTGGTTTTATTTGATTGCACCTTGTATGTTTTTAGAACTTCTGTCAGCAGGCAAGGTTTAAACACATTCAGAAAACAAAGCAAAAATGCTAAGATAAAATCAAGCTGCCGTAGATCAGGTTTAATCGTTAATGCCTTGCTCATTAATTTAAGTAATGTCCAGTACTTCCAAGAGCCAATAAAATTGTCATAATACTTCTGTTGTTTCTAGGCTGGAATTCTATTGCATGGAGAGTTTCCATTTTAGTCCAGTCAACTAAGACTAGCATGAGCCTTTTATATCATGGCTTTGAGATAGTACATGAAAAATTGTCATTCTAGCTACAAAGAGCTAAAGGACAAGTGATAGGATCCAGAATAGGAGAACAACATTAACTTACACATGGTAAACTATTTACATCGATTGGAGTTGGTTTACCTTCCAAGCATGTATGATTATAGCTATGTATTTATCCTTTTGTATTATTTTTATAAATAACTCAAGACAGTAAATATACATCTGACATGCTTTCATCACGGCAACAATAACCCTGTGAGGTGGGTTGGGCTGAGGGAGAGTGATTGGCCCTAAGTCACCCACAACTGGCTGTCTCTCCATCTGTCAATCTTGCAGGACTGTGTAACAAGTTAGCTTGTTAGGTTAACAATCCATATAAACAAGCCAGCAGTTGCATTATGTAACAATCATTTCAACTTTTTGTTACTTTAGATGTTAAATCATATTCTGTTTCAGTAAAATGTTATTTTCTTAATGGGCCATTTCTGAGGTTTTTAGGAAAAAACAAGCCAAAATTACTAATGCTGCCAACAATCACATTAATGCAGTGTTTCCCAACCTTGGCAACTTGAAGATATTTGGACTTCAACTCCCAGAACTCCCCAGCCAGCGAATGCTGGCTGGGGAATTCTGGGAGTTGAAGTCCAAATACTGTATCTTCAAGTTGCCAAGGTTGGGAAACACTGCATTAATCCTATGAAATCCTCAAGGCAGCTCTAAAGTGATCCTTGTAAACACTGAATTTGCTGCTGTTAATATGATTCCCT
This sequence comes from Erythrolamprus reginae, assembly GCF_031021105.1. Taxonomy (NCBI): domain Eukaryota; kingdom Metazoa; phylum Chordata; class Lepidosauria; order Squamata; family Dipsadidae; genus Erythrolamprus; species Erythrolamprus reginae. The sequence continues at coordinate 269,383,911 of NC_091950.1, read as the reverse complement.
TTGACAGGATTTACCTATCTGTTGCTTCCACTGCAACATCACCTTAATTCTATTTAAATTAGAACAATTATTCAAAGGATGTGACTTATAAGAATGGGAAAACTTAATAATTGCCTGTAGCCTCTGCTAAGTGGATAAAGATGGAAATTCAAAGTATAGAGAGCTAAAGTTTGGGAAGGCCTGGAAAGAAGCCAGCCATAGTGACGATGAAAAGATTTTCCTCCTAGAAATTCATTAAAAGTGTGGAACATTTTAATAAGATTACAATCTCAGATATTAGTGCCACTACATCTGAAACAAGTTTTAACAATGTCTGCATGGCTCCTAAACATTTAGCTGACAGAAGAACCTGGCCTTCAAATTCTGCCAGCAGTTTTGCTCATTTGACTATAGATAGTCCTCAATTTATGACTGGTTGCATAGCAACTATTAAAAGTTACAACAGATCCCTCAAAAGGTACTCATGACTCAAATTCAAAATTTGATTGGCTGCCTCCCTCATTGTCATGTGATCACATTTTGGACACTGGGCAACTCATTTATAGCCATTTATAGCCATATGTTCATTTATAGCCATTGGCAGCATTCCATAGTCATGTGACCACAACTGAGGAAATCTTTTTATTTTTAATTTTTATGGAAACTGATGTTTAGTTCTAGTTTCCAGCAAACAATGTCCATGGTGAACCATGTGGTCATTTTATAGTCATTGTGTTTTCTTAACCGCTACAAAAACTGTCAATCAGGTCAGTCACATGGGCGCCTTAACTTAAAAACTTCATGACAGTATGGAAATATTCATAATAAATAGTCATAAAAATATTCTTGCTTCTGTGACACTCAAACCGCAATTGCTGTCCTAAGTAAAATACCCAGCGCAAATGTTTCCTATATTAGTCCTAATTTATCAACAAATATTTTCCATTCTAACATTTCATGTGTTATCTAATTTAATTAGCTCACATTGTAAATTTTCCATACCTCTTAATTAGATGAAATTTAAGTGAAATTAGTTCAACATTTTAATTAAAAATAACCCTGTGTTGTGAACTATCGTACTTCACTATGAGGATTTAATAATACAGTAAGCATATTGTTATTAAATGAACTGGAGTATTTCTCTGAATTTATGTATTAAAGTCCTCTTCCTTTTAATGAAGACGAGCCTATATAGTGCATCTCTATAATCTAATTTCTAACGAACATTTCATTAGCCAACAGCCATTGCAGTTCATGTTAATTTCGATTTGTTTAAGTCTTTTAGATTAGCAGGAAAAAGAAAAATAGGTTAGTTTACTCTCTCTGAATTCAATTGTAATTTCTCAGTGTATCAGAAGATATGCTGTAATAAAATATGTAACACTCCCTACAATGACATAGAAACATAGAAACATAGAAGACTGACGGCAGAAAAAGACTTCATGGTCCATCTAGTCTGCCCTTATACTATTTTTTGTATTTTATCTTAGGATGGATCTATGTTTATCCCAGGCATGTTTAAATTCAGTTACTGTGGATTTACCAACCACGTCTGCTGGAAGTTTGTTCCAAGGATCTACTACTCTTTCAGTAAAATAATATTTTCTCATGTTGCTTTTGATCTTTTCCCCAACTAACTTCAGATTGTGTCCCCTTGTTCTTGTGTTCACTTTCCTATTAAAAACACTTCCCTCCTGAACCTTATTTAACCCTTTGACATATTTAACTGATGACCATAGTATATTCTGTGATATTACATTACTACAGCAGCAGTTGCTGCCCTCTCCTTCCCAGTCCTTTGATTATGCAACATGTTTATAGTTTTTAGAGGATTGCTGACATAAATGCATAATGAGAACCCAATGCCGAGATGCAAAAAGCGCAGGCCTAAGAGTCAGGTGCAGTTCTGAGTCTGCAGAGTGGAGATCCAGCCATCTATTTCATCCTTATGATCCTTCAAATCTCTAAAAATGAGTCTTGCCATTTTTAAGAGCATTCCTTGATTTCAAAAATTACTCTAAAAACTTCCTTATAACCTGTTATGTAAAGAGCTACTTTGACTTAGGGGTTAAGATACAGGGCTAGAAAGCAGGAGACTGTGAGTTCTAGCCTTGCTTAACACATAAAAGCCAGATGGGTCTCTTTGGGCCAGTCCTTCTCTCTTGGTTGGTCAATTCTTGTTGAAGCCAATGGATGAAGACTTGGTTGATCTGACAAAGAGTGGGTACTGTACTTGTGGGAAAATGCTAGGAAGAAAAAAAAATCCTTGCCTGGTGTTACCCTGGAGCCAGCAGTAACTGCATTCCTAATCTACCATAAATCTCCTGTTGCCAAGATAGAGATCTTTCCCCCTTAACTAAGCCTCTCCAGGCTTGGTGAAAACAGCATCCCTGAATAGCATGCAAACTTCCTTTGCAAGGAACACTAAAGGTAAAGGTTTCCCTTGTACATATTTATTTATTCATTTTTATTTATTTATTTTGTCCAATACAGAACGAAAGTTTTAGAGGATATAGTAGGGAAGAAATGCAAGATATAAGAGAGACTATAGGACAGGGGACGGAAGACACTCTAGTGCGCTTATGTACGCCCCTTAGGAATCTGGAGAGGTCAACCGTAGATAGTCCAAGGGTAAAATGTTGGGGGTTAGGGGATGATACTACAGAGTCCGGTAAAGAGTTACACGCTTCGACAACCTGATTACTAAAGTCCTATTTTTTACAGTTACGTTTGGAGCGGTTAATATTAAGCTTGAATCTATTGTGTGCTCTTGTGTTGTTGTGGTTGAAGCTGAAGTAGTCTTTGACAGGCAGGACATTGCAGCATATGATCTTGTGGGCAATACTTAGATCATGTTTAAGGCATCGTAGTTCTAAGCTTTCAAAACTCAGGATTGTAAGTCTAGTTTCGTAGGGTATTCTGTTTCGAGTGGAGGAGTGAAGTATCTTTGAACATTTTCAAGGGTGTTAATGTCTGAGGTGCGATATGGGTTCCAAACAGATGAGCTGTATATATGCTAGTCGTTCCTCTAGGTGGCGGTGCTTAGAGCTGTTTCAAAGCCCAAGAGCCAACGCTGTCCGAAGAAGTCTCCGTGGTCATGTGATCAGCATGATGAATGCCCGAGGCGCACGGAACGCTGTTATCTTCCCACCCAAGGTGGTCCCTGTTTTTTCTGCTTGCATTTTTACATGCTTTTGAACTGCTAGGTTGGCAGAAGCTGGGAAAAATAACCGGAGCTCACTGTGTTACACGATGCTATGGATTTGAACCAGGGATGAAAGTCAACATTTTTCCCTACTGGTTCTGTGGGCGTGGCTTGGTGGGCGTAGCAGGGGAAGGATACTGCAAAGTCTCCATTCCCACCCATCCCCACTCTGGGGCCAGCCAGAAGTGGTATTTGCCGGTTCTCCGAACTACTCAAAATTTTTGTTACTGGTTCTTCAGAACTTGTCAGAATCTGCTGAATTTCACCCCGATTCGATCCGCCAATCTTTCTGATCGACAAGCTCAGCATCTTCACCATTGGGGGGGGAAAGGCACACTTTATTACCCAGAAATTCCTGGAGTAATTTTCTTGGCTATACTATAGAAACTATTTGCTCTTGCCCTCTCCCAGAATCTCTTTTCCAATTCCCAAGACTCTTTTTTTTTTAATATAAGTGTTTTAGACAAATAAAATTATTTTCCATTTTGATTCACGGTGCATAAGACTCCTTCAAAAATATATATTTAGAAACTGGGGGTGTACAGGTTTTTTTTAATGCGACCTCTGTTAATTTTCCAGGTGCAGGCTGGAGATTTAATAATTTACAGTCAGTTATTGTTGATAAAGTGATAGCTGAGTAAGTTGGCAAACTTAACATAATGAAGGCAGCTAGTGAATGGTTAAGTATTAACTTTTGGTTTTTGGCTGAGAAACAAAACAAATAAATTAGTATTTTTTGCTGCATTAAACTGCATATTAAGAAAGAGTATGACATATTCAAAATTCATTTTTAATGCATTAAGAGCATTTAAGGATATAATTAAAACATTAGAACTGTATCGTTGTGGCTGAATGTATAAGTTAATTAGAGGAACTAAAAACTGAAGTGTCCATTCCACATATGGACTTGATGTTACAATACCTCATGTAAGTAGTCTACGGAGAGGGGCGGCATACAAATCTAATAAATAATAATAAATAATAATAATTAGTAGTAAGTGACTATGCAATAAAGGTAATGCATGTACTCTTTGGGACACATGTATTGATCTATGTCAATCTTCACCAACCTGACACTCCACACAACTGCAACTCTCATAAGTTGTGGGAGATAGACAAACACAAGTAGCCCTCAGTTAACAGTGGTAATTGGGATCGGAATTTCCACTGCTAGTTGTAAAGCACAATGTCACATGACCACATCGCTTTCCTTGGCACTACCCATTGCCATTAAGTGAGCATTGCAGGTCAAGTGAACCCCAATTGGTTCACAAATAGGCTGACAAACAGGCAAGGTGTGTAATGTGAAGGCTGCAGGGCCTGGGGAGTTTACTACTGGGTGACAACTTGGGTGGGTAGTGCTACTGGGCAGGAGAAGGTGGAAGTGGCATCAAACCTTTGCTGCTGGTTCCCCAATTGATTTTGCGTGTGGGAAGCCAACAGAGAATGATGCAAGTGATGATCACATGACGGGGCAACCATTCTGAGTATGAGTTGGTTGCCAAGCCCCCAGACTGTGATCACGTGCTTTTGGGGGTTCCAGGTTGGCAAGGATTTCGGAAAATCACCTTTTTTCAGCACTGTTTTAACTCTGAATGGTGACTGAACAAATGGATGGTAAATCAAGATTACCTGTAAAGATTTGACATGAATCTGCTAAGGAACAGATGCTACAAAATAATAATTATAAAAGGTATTACGATCTAAACTATTTATGACAACAGAGGTCATAGGTTTGCTTCTATAAATACTCATATTTATAGAAGCAAAGGTCTGATTTTGTATTCCTTCCTTCCTTCCTTCCTTCCTTCCTTCCTTCCTTCCTTCCTTCCTTCCTTCCTTCCTTCCTGTGAGCTACTCTGAGTCCTCGGAGAGGGGCAGCATACAAATCTAATAAATTATTATTATTATTATTATTATTAATTATTATTATTCCTTGCTTCCTTCTTCCCTTCCCTCCATCAAAAAAGAGGTAAATTTTAATGCAAGTGGCACTTACGGTAAGTAGCGTTGGAAGAATGAGTTTGCTACTTTCCTGCATGCTGCTCTTACTTATTTGCAAACAGGCTGGCAGATAGATAGATCTGACGTGTGTAGCAAGGGAATAATTGTGCAATTCACAGGCAAATGGAAACTGCTGTGAAGAAAATAATTCATAAACATTTTCGCTTTTAGATGAGCCAGTAATCTGAGTTCTTTGGGCAAAGTGCTGGTAAAAAGCAGTAAACAGTGATTAAAACATGTATAACACCATGTAAATGCCTACAGCAAAAAATAAAAATAAAAACAGCAGCAAAATGTAAATATGAAAAGATAAAAACTATCTTTTAATGCTAATAGTTGCCAATACCCCAGGGAAAACAGAAAGACATTCCCCATTGCTGGAAGCATCATAAACAGAGTTGCCAGCTGGGCTTCTTGGAAAGAGGATTTTACTGATAGGGCAGCACCAACCAAAATCCTGCTCTTTCGTTTCATGGAAGCTTCTGCACCAGTTTCTTGGACAATAGTTTGCAAGCCAAGTAAGTCACTACAGAAAAGAGAGGTCATTCTAGTAACTTAGTGGAAGACGTTTTGAACATTGAAGAAAGACTAAAACCATAATTTTGATCTGAGCTCAGGAATAACAGGGTGTGTGTGGAGAGAGAAAGAAAGAGATTGGGGGGAGGGAGAAAGATTTGATTTATATCCTAAGAAATGGGGCCTGAAATTTTACAGCGATAGAAAATCACATTCATCTAAAAACTTCTGGAATTGATCACTTTACAAAGAATTTTCAACATAAAAGGGATGTTGGCATCTTCTAGTTACTGTATTTTCATCTTTTGATCTAGATTAGATCATCAATCAAGCTTATCAGTGCTGGTTTGTCTCCTTTCTTAGTGAGGAATTTAGATCCTCTAGGCTTCAGCCAGACTTTTACTTCTAATTAAATCCAATCAGTTTGAAAAGTCAAGCATAGAAATAACGAACTGTATATATAATCCAAATACAGTACCTTGATTGTATCCCCAGGCCATTCCTGGAAACATTTACAATAGGCGTGTGTTAAGGATGGCGACAACAATGTGAGACACAATTCTCAATGTTACAACTGTTGTTCCCATAAGTACAGACTGTATTTTGATGTGATTTACCTAGAGAGGTTTTTGGATCTCTCAGGAGGCAGAAACAGTCGGAAAACTTTAAGCTTGGAAGCTAAGCGGAACTGGGCCTCATTATTACTTGGATGAGAGGAATGCTAGATCTGAAAATACTTCCAGAAGAAGGCAAAACACCGCTTTTGTATTGTTGCAAAACAAACAAACCCCCACCTATGTTTTACTTACTTACTTACTTACTTACTTACTTACTTACTTACTTACTTACTTACTTACTTACTTACTTACTTATTTATTTAGTCAAGTACGTATTGGTATTATACAAAGATATAACAATGTTTATATATATCAGTGATGGCGAACCTATTACACATGTGTCAGCACTGACATGCTTAGCCATTTTTAGTGACACACGGCCGCTGGAGAAACTTTCGGAGAGTTACGTTTCATCCTCGGCTCCTACATGGCCAGGTGCAGTAGCCGAGGATAAAAAAAATGCTGTAGTGTAGACTGTAGACTAGTGACTCTGTGCCGGAGGTCTGTAGGCCAGCAGAGCTCCGGCACAGAGTGTCTAGGCCTGGGACTTCCACTAGGCCGAACTTCCGGCTGACGCAGCAGGGAGCAGCAGAATGCCACGGGGGATGCATATCTGAGGTCCTGTGATCGCTGTCTGGAGGTCCTGTTGCTGGACTGCCACAGGTTCGCCATCACTGGAAGAATTCCCCCTCCCCCTCACTTATCTTAGTTCATGGCACCCCACACAAGTTAAATAACAGCAAGACCAACAAAAGAAACCAACTGACAGATTAACAAAGAAGTCACTAAGCAGGTAAGTTAAATAATTATACATATTTGTTATTTAAACTATAAATATCACAAAATTATGTTTTTTTTCTCAAGGTGACACACCACCCGAGTTATGCTCGGTTTTTTGGCGAATTTTGACACACCAAGCTCAAAAGGTTGCCCATCACTGATATACATGATACTAGTAAGAGAGAAACATTAGGACAGGGGACAGAAGGCAGGCTGGTGCACCTATGCACAGCCCTTACTGATCTCTTAGGAATCTGGAGAGGTCAACAATGGATAGTCTAAGGGTAAAGTTTTGGGGGTTAGGCGATGATGTCACCAAGTATCAAATTCAACCAAACGAAACTTGCTTGTACAGTATGGCACCGGACCAGATTATCTAATGGACCGCCTTCTGCTGCACGAATCCCAGCGACCAGTTAGGTCCCACAGAGTGGGCCTTCTCCGGGTCCCGTCAACTAAACAATGTCGTTTGGCGGGGCCCAGGGGAAGAGCCTTCTCTGTGGCGGCCCCGGCCCTCTGGAACCAACTCCCCCCGGAGATTAGAATTGCCCCCACCCTCCTCGCCTTTCGTAAGCTCCTTAAAACCCAACCTCTGCCATCAGGCATGGGGGAACTGAGATACTCTTTCCCCCTAGGCCTTTACAATTTATGCATGGTATGTTTGTTTGTAGGTATGATTGGTTTTAAAATAAGGGTTTTTTAGTTGTTGTAGTATTGGATTTACATGCTGTTTTTATTATTAGCCGCCCCGGCCCCCAAGTCTACGGAGAGGGGCGGCATACAAATCCAATAAATAAACAAATAAATAAATTTAAAATAAGCTTTTGCCCCATGTTGCATATTGAATGTATTCTACAACTACAGCAGCAGAATTCCAATTGTATAGTCCTAGATTTTAATATTATTGTATATGTGTATTGTCAGAATGCTGAATAAAATACAAAACATTTATTAACAGGTGTTTGAGAAAGTCAGTATTGATACATATTTTTCAAGTGTAACCTTTTTTTCAGACCACGCCATAACCATTCTCCAAGATTCTAAAATTAAATGTAAGTTCCATGTCTTACGATGAACCATCTGTTGAAATATCCCTGCCAGTTAGCTTTGTTCGGTTATGCAATAAACAAACAGCAATTCCTCAGTTGTAGGGAGGATCCAAGCAACCTTAGATAAAAGGTATTCTTTCTATCCTGAGAGAGCTGCAATTTTTCAAAAGCCCAGTCATAGTATTTGGTGAAAAATAAAATTACTTTCCTTACAAAGTGCTATTTATAATGAGACTGGAAATGACCGTATGTACATTCTACAGTTTGCCTAAGGCATAATTGGTTACACTGGCTTCCAATTTTTTTTCTGCTTGTGAAGGGTGGAGACGACAAATATTTTATTTAGCAGCTGAACATTCAATAATCACACTCAATAAAATAATTCACTATTAACGGTGATTACAACGCTTCTGGCACTGTATGCAAATTAACCCTAATCCCAAGTAATGCTAGATACTGAAGTTGTAGCTTTTTTCTAAGGAGACGCATACAGGCCAACTATCAGGATCTCACTTGATAGGGCCCCAAGAGGGCATTTTCTCTGGGACCGCCTTCTGCCGCACAAATCCCAGCGACCGATTAGGTCCCACAGAGTTGGCCTTCTCCGGGCCCCGTCGACTAAACAATGTCGTTTGGCGGGGCCCAGGGGAAGAGCCTTCTCTGTGGCGGCCCCGACCCTCTGGAACCAGCTCCCCCCTGAAATTAGAACTGTCCCCCCTGGCCTTTCGTAAGCTCCTTAAAACCCACCTCTGCCGTCAGGCATGGAGGAACTGAGATAACTTCCCCAGGCCTATACTGTTTATGTATGGTATGTTGTGTGTTTGTTTTCTTAAATTATGGGTTTTTAGTTTTAATTATTAGATTTGTATTGTACATTGTTTTTTCTATTACTGTTGTGAGCCACCCCGAGTCTACGGAGAGGGGCGGCATACAAATTTAATAAATAATAATAATAATAAAATAATAATTTTACTCCCATTGTGTAAGCCAGTGATGGCAAACCTATGGCACGGGTGCTACAGGTGGGTCTACTGGCACGTGAGCTGTTGCCCAGCTCCAACGTGCATGTGGGTGCCAGCCAGCTGATTTTTGGATTGCACAGAGGCTCTGGGAGGGTGTTTTTGGCTTCCAGAGAGCCTTCATAGGGATGGGGGAGGGTGCTTTGGCCCTCCCCTGACTCCAGGGAAGCCTTTGAAGCCTGGGGAGGGTGAAACACGAGCCTACTAGACCCACCAGAAGATGGGAAACACACAGTTTCCAGCCTCCAGATGGCCTCCAGGGAATGTGGGAAGCTGTTTTCACCTTCCCCAGGCATTGAATTATGGGTGTGGGCACTCACGCATGCGCGATAGTGCACGTGCATGCTCTTTCGGCACCTGAGGAAAAGAAGGTTCACCATCACTGGTGTAAGCATATACACCAGGGCAGTATGATATTTTCGATCAACAAATTTCTGTCCATTAAATCACATCAAAGATCTTTTCTTTGGCAGTGCTGGTTTGTACTTTATGCTGCAAAGCCCCCAATATAAACTAAGAATTTATCTTGATCCTTACTGCTGTGAAATCAGGTTTAAGAATATACGGGATCAGATTAGAGACAGAACAAGAAAAGAAAGTCAAGTTTGTATTCTAACTAAAAGCATAAGTTATACCAAATAGGTAAATATACTAAAATTCACTAAATAATCTAAGTTGCGGACTATTGCTATACAGTATAAAGAATTTTATATAATAATAATAATAATAATAATAATAATAATAATAATAATAATAATAATAATTTATTAGATTTGTATGCCACCCCTCTCCGAAGAATACATTTTTCTTGTCACAGAAGAGTAATTGTAACACCTTCCCCCAACACACCTTTTTTCTTTTAAAAATACTTTGTGATATAAGGCTACTTACGGTATATGAACATTTCCAAAAGGGAAGTTAATTTTCTAAAACCAAAGACTCTATTTTTGGGACTAACAGGCAACTAAAATTAAGTCAAGGAACTTAACCATATTTTTCAGACTATAAGATACACCGATGTATAAGACACACCAAGATTTTGAAGAGATAAGTAATGAAAAAAAATGTCCTCCCCAGCTCCCAGGAGCATTCTGTGGGTCTCCCAAACCCTCTGCACAACTGTTTTTGTGAAAAACAGGCCCTTTTTTTTTTTGCAAAAATGGGATTCGGGAGCGGGACTTTGGTGTATAAGATGAACTAGTTTAGTTTAGTTTAATTGGATTTGTATGCCGTCCCTTTCCGAGGACTCGGGGCGGCTCATAGCATATACAAAGACACAATAGTACAATTAATCCAATTAATATACATAAAAAATAATATTTAAAAACTCTAACTTTAAAAACTTTCATTAACATTCATTCAATAAATCATACTAAAAACATTTGTTGGTCAGGGGGAAGATCTAGTAACCCCAGGCCTGTCGACAAAGATGAGTTTTTAAATTCTTTTGGAAGCCAAGGGGGCAGTGCGAATCTCCAGGGGGAGCTGATTCCTGATGGCCGGCCCCCCCACAGAGAAGGCTCTTCCCCTAGGTCCTGTCAGCCTACATTTCCACCCTCTTTTAGGGGGAAAAAGGTGTGTCATATATTCCTAAAAATATGGTATTTCTTTTTATTCTTTTTCATTGCACTTTCTCCCCCCCCTTCTTTCTTTGTTCTTCCTATTTCATGTTAATTTGTGTTAGTTTTTATGTTTATCTTTACAACATTTTTTTAAAGGGGAAGTTAATTTTGAGCATGTTCTTCAGTGAACCCAACAAAATAATGAATTCTGAAAGCAATATATACACAATATATTGTGTAATCTCTTAACTATCCAGGAGGCTCACAGAATAACCAAAAGTTATCAATTATTAAAGTTTCATGAATGTGCTAACTTCAAAAGCTTTGAACCACATAATTAAGGTCTCAGACCACACAACTTCAAACACTTCAAAGCAAATTCCCAAAAGATTGGCTTTGTAACTCCAACTTTAGTAAAGATACCAAAACCATATTTAAATATTTCAAAGGCACTTTTTTATCAGCAGGTTGCAAATATTATCCCAGAAGGTTTGCATAAGCAACATTACCCTTATTGAAATCAAATTATGAAACCACTATTAGTAACAAGGACAACCAGATAAGATAAGCCAGATCAAGCAACAGACATGGCTGGGATTCCAGGAAAGCTACTTTTATACCTTCAAGATTGGTTCTAAATTCCTTTACAAATAAACTAAAAGAAAGTGACTGGCCCAATGTCACCCAGTGGGTCCCCATGATTGACAATAGACTTGAACTTGGATTTCCCCAATGTTGGTCCAATACTTTAAGACCACAACTACTCCTCAACTTACAACCATTTGTTTAGTGACTATTCAAAGTTACAACAACACTGAAAAAAAAAGTGACTAATGATAATTTTTTCACAGTTATGACCACTGCCACATCCCTGGGATCAAGTGATGACATTTCAGATGCTTGGCAATTGATTCACATTTATGACCATTGCAATGTCCCAGGGACATGTGATCAATTGTTGCAGCCTTCTGACAAACAAAGTCAGTGGGGAAGCCAATTAGCAACTGTGATACTAACTTAACAACTGCAGTGATTCACTTAACATGAAAGTTGTAAAATGGAGGAAAACTCACTTAACAATCGTCTTAGCAACAAAACTTTTGGGCCCAATTGTGATTATAAGTCAAAGTCTACCCCTAAACCTCAGGGAATTTCATTAACATATTGCATTAAATTATACATCAGTATTGACTTCTCCAGAAATATTGTTTGTAACCATATCCTTTAACATCAAAATAATTATTTTGTGCCAGGATTAACTCTTCTGGAGTCATATTCTTGTGTGGACTTAAAAAAATAAAATAAAATCTAGGTCATCATTTACTTTGATGAAATAAAAAAAACCTACTTTCAGTGAAACAGAGTAGTGGTCAAATTATCTAACATTGTCTTTTGGAACAGATGATTGCTCTTTGCACTCCCAAACAGCTTTTCCCAGGCGAAAATTCTTTTAACCAGAAATGTCAGGAAATGAAACAGGGCTTTTTTGTTCTAAACATATGCCCTTCTTCCATCACTATTATGACACTTTCTTTAATCTTATTTCTATAGTCCATGCAGCAAAAATGAATTCCAAAATGCAGTAACATCATCATTTATTTATTACAGGAGTTTTTATGCTGCTTCAATCAAAAAAGAATCTCAGTTGCTTACAAAAAGCTAAATTCTCAATACAGTGATACCTCGTCTTACAAACGCCTCATCATACAAACTTTTCGAGATACAAACCCGGGGTTTAAGATTTTTTTGCCTCTTCTTACAAACTATTTTCACCTTACAAACCCACTGCCGCCACTGGGATGCCCCGCCTCCGGACTTCCTATGCCAGCGAAGCACCCGTTTTTGCGCTGCTGGGATTCCCCTGAGGCTCCCCTCCATGAGAAACCCCACCTCTGGACTTCCGTGTTTTTGTGATGCTGCAGGGGAATCCCAGCAGGGGAATCCCAGTAGCGCAAAAACGGGCGCTTCGCTGGCAACGGAAGTCTGGAGGTAGGGTTTCCCAGCGAGGGGACCCTCAGTGAAATCGCAGCATCGCAAAAACACAGAGGTCCGGAGGTGGGGTTTCCCATGGAGGGGAGCCTCGGGGGAATCCCAGCAGCGCAAAAACAGACGCTCCAGCTGGCAAAAGGGGTGAATTTTGGGCTTGCGTGCATTAATTGCTTTTCCATTGATTCCTATGGGAAACATTGTTTCATCTTACAAACTTTTCACCTTAAGAACCTCGTCCCGGAACCAATTAAGTTTGTAAGACAAGGTATCACTGTATATCAAATTAACTACAAAAACCTGAAAAAATATCTACCCACCTATCATCTATCTACACACACACACGCGCGCGCGCACACACCAGTACTCAAATCCCACTGGGTACATCTTTACAACTTTAAATGCCTCCCTAAAATAGCCAGGTTTTCACAAATTTTGTAGATCTTTATGAGGGAAGCACCACTACAAAAAGCTGAGTCCTTTCCTGTTATTCCTTGTTGGGAGAAGGACCCACAGAACACAATTTCCACTGCTGTGCCTTGGATGGGCAGATTCTGTTTGAAGCAAGCAGTCTCCTAGATTCCCAGATCTCAGAAACACAATTGAACATATGGCATAGTTAAACACACACACACACACACACACACACACAGCAATTTATTTACTGCTACACAAATTAAGCCTCTTACCCTGGGGCATCCTTGAGAAAAATGCAAGCAAGAACTCATTTTCAATTCCTGTACATTTCTAACTGGCAGCCCATTTGGCATGGTGAGTAAGGTAACAGGCTAGAAACTGGGAGACTCTTGACTTCTAGATCTGCCTGAGGCACAAAGCGAACTGGATAACCTTGGAACAGTCACTCTCACCCCCAAGAAGGCAGCAATATCAAACCATTTCTGAAATACTACCAAGAAAACTGCAGGGAGTTTCCCAAGCAGTTGCTAGGAGTCAATGCTGGATTGAAGCTCCCCCTCCTGAAAATACTATATATTTTCTCTATTAAAACTCCATTAATGGAACCTATCTGAGCACAAAAAAGTCCAGTGATACCTTGTCTTACAAACTTAATTGGTTCCGGGATGAGGTTCTTAAGGTGAAAAGTTTGTAAGACGAAACAGTGTTTCCCATAGGAATCAATGGAAAAGTGATTAATGCGTGCAAGCCCCCCCTTTTGCCAGCTGAAGTGCCTGTTTTTGTGCTGCTGGGATTTCCCTGAGGCTCCTCTCCATGGGAAACCCCACCTCCGGACTTCTGTGTTTTTGTGATGCTGCAGGGGAATCCCAGCATCGCAAAACTGAGCGCTTTGCTGGCAATGGAAGTCCGGAGGTGGGGTTTCCCAGCGAAGGGAGCATCAGTGAAATTGCAGCATCACAAAAACACAGAAGTCCTCGAAACCCCACCTCCGGACCTCTGTGTTTTTGTGATGCTGCGATTTCACTAAGGCTCCCCTTACAGGGAAACCCCACCTCCGGACTTCCGTTGCCAACGAAGTGCCCGTTTTTGCGCTGCTGGTATTCCCATGCTGGTATTCCCCTGCAGCATCACAAAAACACGGAAGTCCGGAGATTGGGTTTCCCATTGAGGGGAGCCTCAGGGGAATCCCAGCAGCGCAAAAACGGGTGCTTCGCTGGCAACGGAAGTCCAGAGGCAGGGCATCCCAGCAGCGACGATGGGCTTGTAAGGTGAAAATAGTTTGTAAGAAGAGGCAAAAAAATCTTAAACCCCGGGTTTGTATCTCGAAAAGTTTGTATGATGAGGCGTTTGTAAGACGAAGTATCACTGTAACTATATAAAAGTGCCCTAATTACTCCACTTCAAAATACTACATGCATCAACAGTACCATCGTTCTTGCTACCTGCCACCAAGCTTGAGATAAACATGCAATAGGTAAAATGTAGTAGTTGTTTAACAAACAATATAAACAAGGATTTTTTCAGGAACAAATATGTTAACAAAATGCAGTTTGGTTCTTTTGTCTCAGAACTAAAATTAAATTATTCCATCAAATGCACACATTTTTTTCTAGTTTTAAACTGATATTTCATGCCTATTGTTCTTTTAAGTTAAAATTGAATTGAGTCTAGCAGAACTAGACTATTTTATATTAGGATATACAGCAACAAATTGTGCCTGTATATTTGAAATTACATTACCCTCTGAAAATCCACTTCTTTGCAAAACATTTTAAACAACTACAATAATTTTAAAAGATTATTTGTTCCTTAATGAGTACTGTTTCTCATTTCCCAAACATCATATATTATAACTGCCATCTTAGAAACATAGAAACATAGAAGTCTGATGGCAGAAAAAGACCTCATGGTCCATCTAGTCTGCCCTTATACTATTTCCTGTATTTTATCTTACAATGGATATATGTTTATCCCAGGCATGTTTAAATTCAGTTACTGTGGATTTACCAACCACGTCTGCTGGAAGTTTGTTCCAAGGATCTACTACTCTTTCAGTGAAATAATATTTTCTCATGTTGCTTTTGATCTTTCCCCCAACTAACTTCAGATTGTGTCCCCTTGTTCTTGTGTTCACTTTCCTATTAAAAACACTTTCAGATCTTGCAGATCTGAAATTTAAACCATACTTTCACTTAGAGGTTAACAGCTTTAGTTTTATTTTCACTACAAGTTGAAGAGCTCTTATGGATATTAAGCTATTGTGTTATGATTTTCTGGGTGAGGCAGCAAACATAAACACTTCCCTTTGGGTGATGTTGTATGTCAGAGACAGGACCAAAGCAGTGCCACAAATTGGCTATTTCTTACAAACCTAAAGCATGCCACATTGGTGGCTGAATAGGCCTAATCATTCTAGCATCAAATCACATAGCATTGCACCAGGGAATAACAATCTCCTTGTACCAAATGCAGCAAAATCCCAGGCATAGAGTTGAACAAAGTGAGAGAAGAGTGGCTTAAGTACAGTATTGTAAATTTGCCAATCTTCATCAGACTAGCTTTGTATCTAATGCTGAGCTCTTTGAACAGGAGAGAATTTTGCTCTACTCATTAGAAATCCCTAACTAACCTATTAGAAGTGACTTAGATTTGATGTTGAGATCTTCTCTCTTCAGGGAATTCAGCTTCCATGAAGTATTCTCTTACTGGTACAGAATTAAGGCTTTATATTATGACACCTTTAAAATAATGCTATTCTGAAACAATGGTCACTATACATGTATATGATAGAATAACTGAATTCATTTCTTACACCGCCTAAGCGGGCCAATATATTCATGAACATCAGGATTTGTGCAGCTTCAGTTCTCTGAAATAACATTACAGTGTTCCCTCGATTTTTGCAGGGGATGCGTTCCGAGACTGCCCGCAAAAGTCGAATTTCCCCGAAGTAGAGATGCGGAAGTAAATACACTATTTTTGGCTATGAACAGTATCCCAAGCCTTCCTCCTTTAACACTTTAAAACCCTAAATTACAATTTCCCATTCCCTTAGCAACCATTTAGGTTGTTACTCACCATGTTTATTTATTAAAGTTTATTTTTAAAAATGTTTTTTAAAGGCAGACGAAAGTTTGGCAATGACATATGACGTCATCGGGCGGGAAAAACCATGGTATAGGGCAGTGATGGGCAACCTTTTGAGCTTGGTGTGTCAAAATTCGCCAAAAAACTGAGCATAACTCGGGTGGTGTGTCACCTTGAGAAAAAAACATAATTTTGTGATATTTATAGTTTAAATAACAAATATGCATAATTATTTAACTTACCTACTTAGTGACTTCTTTGTTAATCTGTCAGTTGGTTTCTTTTGTTGGTCTTGCTGTTATCTAACTTGTGTGGGGTGCCATGAACTAAGATAAGTGAGGGGGAGGGGGAATTCTTCCAGTGATGGCGAACCTGTGGCAGTCCAGCTGGACTGCCACAGGTTCGCCATCACTGATTTAGTGACTTTTTTGTTGCTGAATTTCATTGGCTAAATCTTCAATTGAAGGTTGGTACTGTATTTTGTAGATAGGTAGATAAACAAACAAATAAATATAAATATAAATAAATAATAAATCCCTTCTTTTTTATTAAAAGAAATTAATAATAAAACAAAACCAAACTCTATTACTATTAAAACTAAAACAACCAGCAAATTCAAAAACATAACTATTAATAAAAACATGTGAGGGTTGGGGTTTTTTTTCTCTGTTATTATTTAAGTGCTTTTACCATATGCTTTAAATCAAGAGTCACTTCTCTCTCTCTTTCTCTCTCTTTCCTATCATTCTCTGCCTCAATCATTTTCTCATTTCTCTTTTTTTTCTCCCCTTTATTCTATCATTTCTCTCTCTCTCTTCCTATCTTCTCTCTCACACTCTTTCTCTCTCTCTCCCTTCCTTTCTTTCCTTCTCTCTTCCTTCTACTTTTTTTCTCTCTCTCTCCCTTCCTTTCTTTCTCTTCCTTCCACTTTTTTCTCTTTCTCTCTCTCTTTTCCTTCCTTCCCCTCTTCCCCTCCCTCTCTTTCTCCCTCTCTCCCTTTATAACACCGTTCTGGAAGGCGAGCAGGGAGCAGAGGGGTGAGGGGTGCAGACCCTGAAATAGGCCTGCAACCCCTCCCCTCGCTCCCAGCGGCCCCTGCGAGCCAACCACCGTTCCTGGTGGGCTCCGACGCTTGGCGCCGCGCCAATCAGCTGGGAGGCGCCCCCCCCCAGCTGAAACTGACGTCCGGCCGGGGCAATTCTTCCCCCGGCCGGACAGGCATGCTTGTGCTGCCAAAGGCAGCGTGTGGGCGAGCCTGCGCTCTGCGCAGGTGCGCCCAGCTGGGAGGCGGTGTTCTCGCCCCTCCCAGCCATCGCAAATATCGGCCGGGCGAAAATCGCCCGGCCTCTTAATTAAGGGGAGAGGAAAAATAATAATAATAATTGCGGTTACAATTGCACTCCCTAAAGCTCCCTGTTTCTCCGGCGGCCGCGTGTCACCGAAAATGGCTACGCGTGTCAGTGCTGACACGCGTGTCATAGGTTCACCATCACTGGTATAGGGGAAAAAACCATGAAGTATTTTTTAATTAATATTTTCGAAAAACTGTGGTATAGATGTTCCGCGAAGTCCAAACCCGTGAAAATCGAGGGAACACTGTACACTCATCCTTAGGAAATGACAAGCTGAAGTGAAGATAATCTTGCTCCCCATAGCATAATCCTGTAAATTGGGGTCCAATGCCTCTACAACAACTGCAGTAATGAAGGAAAGAGGATGGTGAATTACAGGCTCCAATTCAGAACAGATTATAGCTGCGATGAAAGAGAAACTGCTCCTGTTGTATCAATTGCCTTTCTACAAGAGCTTTTGCCTCCTGAGACAATTCAAGGATGTTGAGTGTCTTACCTGCTGTAGTGTTTGCAAATACTAGGGTAAAATTGATCTGAAAACTATGTTCAGTTGAGAAATTTCATCTTATTGCAGTTGCTTGAGCTTTTGTGTTGCTTCAGCCCAATATGTCCAAGTCTTGGCTATTTTAAAATCTGTGTTTTATATTCCACCACATTATTTTCATTCTTAGATGCCATACAAAAGGTTTGGGTTAATACAATGCTTCTCAATTATTTTCTGTTATTCCCCCCGCCCCCAAAGAAGTAACCATTTCGCACCTCCCGAATTCTCTGATCTGGGCCCCAATTGAATGTCAGTGTTAATATTTATTATTTTACTTATTATAAGCTACAAGCAAACTATTGGCTATGGCAGTGTTTCCCAACCTTGGCAACTTGAAGATATTTGGACTTCAACTCCCAGAATTCCCCAGCCAGAGAATGCTGGCTGGGGAATTCTGGGAGTTGAAGTCCAGATATCTTCAAGTTGCCAAGGTTGGGAAACACTGGGCTAGGGAAGGCTGCTGTCCCCACTTACCTGGGAGTAAGTCACACTGAACTCAGTGGAGCCTCAGTAGGCAGGCATAGGCTACCATGGTTAGGGACCTCTTTTGACACAGGGCCAGGCCAGCTTAATCAAGTCGATGTTTTGGGGTCGCCAGCCTGGCCCATAAGTGCCACCTCTGCCAGGCACTGACAGTTAATGGTGTGGAAGGAGGCTTTAGGGTGCCGTTCGAAGCTTTCACTCAGCTGCAGAGGATGCTCCTCCTTGTCCAGCAGCAGGTTCCCCACGCCGTTCATGGCTATCGCGGCGCCCGCCAAGAACAACAAGAATCCACGCAGCACCTTCAGGCTTGGAGCAGTGTGCAACTGGGAAAACATTCCCCATCCGGGGGAATCGATTGAGAGGACCAGGCATGTTCCCCAGGGTCAAACATGTGCCCATTAGGTTAATGCTACGTAACCCAGAGACAATGAGAGAACCTGATATGAAATCTATTTTGAAGAACTCTTCTTTGGATCTGCATATTTAAGAATGTATACTATACACCAATCTCAGCCATTTTATTTATTTATAAGGAAGAGAAAAATCACCAGATCCTTTGAAAGCAATGGATAATTTATAATTTTCTAAATTAAAATAATATTCATGTTAAATATTACTTTAACATCAAATATTTGTAAACACTTAAGTTTGTGCATACCCTATGTATTTTTTAAAGTATTAAGTAACATAAGTATTAAGCTTAAGTAACACTGCTCAAAAGATGAGTTAAAGTCATCATCTTAAAAGGACATGCATCAATCACTTCCTTCACAATACAAATAAACTAAAAAATTGCCAGCAGTACTGTATTGGAAATTTACTGTGTAAAGATTATGTGCTTATTACAGGCACCTTCATATTTGACATTTGTGCTCATCCAACATCAGGGTCAGGCTGCTGTGTTCCCATGATGTCATCCCTCTTTGGTAGCTGAGAACATTTTCTTCTAATCTGGTTGCGATTCAGATTAAATTGCAACATTTCCATTTTGCAATGTGTGACACTAGAGCTCTGTGAAACTTGCCGTTGGATTATTTCTCCATTCATAGAAACCAGGAATTGGATTATTTCTACATTCAGTCTGCCTGAATTCTGAATTCTTTGTATAGTTAGTAGTTTTCAGAAACAATCTTAACAGAAAACCTGATTTTTATTCTTCTAGTCAGCTTCACAATCACTGTAGATCAGTGCTTCTCAATTATTTTCTGTTATGTCCCCCTAGGAAGAAGGGAACACTTTGCGTGCTCCCCAATTCTCCGATCTGGGCCCCAATGGAATTTTAGTGTGTGGATACAGGGCCAGGCCATCTTAATCAAGCCGATATTTTTGGGATCACTGGCCTGGTCCATAACTGACGCTTCTGCTGGACGGCACTCACTAAAAAGTGCCCTGACTATCTCACACTGTTCCCAATGTACTCTTGGGATTGTAACATCAGTAAAAATGTTAAAAAACCTATTGGGGAAATTTGTGACTAAAAATAGTCTACTGAAGATATCAGAAAATATCCACCCATTGAGTGTTTTAATTTAAATATTTGATTAATTAACGTCAATGATATTTCTAAAGAAATCCTTCTTTCAAACTTTCCTTCTGTCACCAAGGAAATAATAGTCTCTCTCAGGCATGCAAAGAGATATTTAAATTTGGCTGATGCTTCCCAGAAACCTGACATGACATGACTATGACTAAATATTTATTATAACCCCAGAACAGTAACTGATACAAACAACTGACAGCCTCAGGCAATTATGATAGATTCCTAAAACCATATCTCCTTGATTTCAAATCTAGCATCTTTTATTTCCATGTTTTCTAGCTATTCTTTTTACAACTGCTCCGAGAAAATGTAGTTTATAACGAAACTTTGAAAAGCCATTTCCAGAATACCAGATATTGAGTCCCACTAAAGTCAGCCATTTTTAACAGCACAAAACCATTTAAGATAAACTTTCTTTGTAATTTATTCTGAAGTAACTGAGCCACAATGTTTAAAAATGTAGTTGGGGCTTTTTAAAAAAATATTTAATTTAATTCAAATAATTCATTACATTTTTAAAATTTCCAATCTCAGTATTTTTTCCTGAATCCAGTTTTGACTAGAAGTTAAAATATGTAATTTTAATTTTTTTAATTAATATAATTTTAAAAAATCATTATTCATTCAAAGTATTGAAATTTCCAATCTCAGTTTTTTTTCCCTAAATCCAGTTTCACATAAAAGTTAAAACATGCTGGTATTTTTACTTTTAATTCTTAATTTAATTCAAGTAATTTCTTACATTTTAAAAATGTCAGTACTTTTCCCTGAATGCAGTGTCAAGTAAAAGTTAGAAAATGTAGGTCCTATTCAATGACTGTAATTAATTAGCCATTAAATGTCAATCTATTTGTAAATTATCCTTCTCTTTAGTCTGGTAAGACTTTTTTTAAAAAAAAGCAACAAAAAAAGAAACCCTGAAGTTGATCCACAGTACTGTATAGTATAAATTATAGCACTAAACTGGCCATGTAGAGCAGTGATTTTCAACCTTTTTTGAGCCGCGGCACATTTTTTACATTTACAAAATCCTGGGGTACACCACCAACCAAAATGACACAAAATGACACCCTAAGACACTCTCCTCTCTTTTTCCATCCCTGTCTCCTCCCCACCCTTGTGTGTGTGTGTGTGTGTGTGTGTATACACACTCTTGAACCATTTCCAAAAACAGGTGAGGGCTGGGTTTTTCTCTCTCTTATTCTTTGGGTGCTTTTTATCATATGCTTTAAATCAAGAGTCACTTCTCTCTCTCTTTTGTTTCTCTCTCTTTCATCTCATTCTCTGTCTCAATCATTTTCTCATTTCTCCTTTTTTCTCCCCCTTTTTTCTCATTTTTTCTCTCTCTCTCCCTTCCTCTTTTTCTCTCTCTCTCTCTTGCTTTCTTTCTCTCTCTCTTGCTTTCTTTCTCTCTCACTCTTTCTTTCTCTCTCTCTCTTTTCTTTCTCTCTCTTGCTTTCTCTCTCTCTCACACTCTCTTTCTCTCTCTCTCTCTTGCTTTCTTTCTCTCTTTCTTTCTCTCTCTCTTTCTCACTCTCACTCTCTCAACAAAAAGTTGTGAGACCGGAACCTGAGCTTCCTTCTTCGCGGCACACCTGACTGTGTCTCGTGGCACACTAGTGTGCCACGGCACACTGGTTGAAAAACACTGATGTAGAGAACAGGCTCGTAATGCAAAATGGCAACACTCTACTTAGGAAGGTCCTTCATTTCTGGAATCTTCTCCAGCATGCCCAGTAGACTGAAGAGAATGTGGGAGATTCACTTTTACTTCTTCAAAGCATGAACCATATTACTTCACTCAAAGCATCCCTTGGACGTTTTGGATAGCTCTATATTCCTTAACTTACGACAACAATTGGGACCAGAATTTCCATCGTTAAATTGGAACAGTACAAATCCAATTTTACAACCATTTTTATGGTGTTCATGAAGTGAATCCAGCTTTCCCTGCTGACTTATTTTGTCCGAAGCCAGTTGGGAAGGTCACATTTTGTGATTGTGTGACCGCAAGACCGCAACTGGTCATAAATTGTGACCATTGACTTGTAGAGGTGGTGCAGCATTGCTTAAATGTGACAACAGATCATAAATCATTTTTTCTGAGGCTACTGAATAATGCTGAACCATTGTTAAACAATCGTAAACTGAGGACTAAACCACAAAAGAAATTATGCAGTATGAATGTGAAAAGTTGCATGCTCCTCTCCCAGAACTTTTTTTTTTGCTATATCACTTTGAGATAAGTTGAAATTAAAATGAATGGATTTTAAACCAATAGAAATTCAAGAGGCTGTCTATGTGAAAATAAGCAGAGAGAGGACATTCAATTCAATTCAATTCAAAACAATATGGTGTTTATTGTAATCTAGACACATCTACTCTGCTTTGACCAAACCTATTTGTTTCTGATTCTACCACGCAAAGAACAAAAAGCCCACAGGGAATTCACAGGAAGCTCTTGATCAAATGAAAGTTATATACCCATGATACGAAACCAGAGAAGTCCCACAAAACCAAATGAGTATTGGATTAAGTTTCTAAAAAAAACCCAGTTCTTGGATTTTTTAAGAAACTCAATTCAAAGCAGGGTGGATAAAAATCAATGATTTTTAAAAAATCATTTTTAAAAAATTTAAATTGGATTTTTTAAATAATTTTTTTTAAATAAAATGCTTTTGGAGTAAAAAAAAATCTATCTAAAGATAGTTTTCTATTTAAGATACAGTACATTGAAATGAAGCTTGGTTATGTAGCATGAGGCTGTATATTCTGCAATATTGGGACAGTGAGTCCACAGTGGGTCAAAGGAGGTGCTACTGCGGGACAGAAATTATAGTTGCTCTTTAAAAATGATGATTTAAATCCAGTTGATTTAGATCAAGCCATTTCACTTATGATTTAAATCGTGATTTAATTCGACTTGATTTAAATCAAGTCTACTCCGGTTCAAAGCAAAAAATGTTGTAAAAATATCTGTGAGCTATACTGTACTCAAGAATTCACCTAACCATTTTTAATTATACAAACCACCTAAAATAAACATACACATGAACACATAGTCCTTGACTTACAGCAGTTTATTTAGTAATGGTTCAAAGGTACAATGGTTCAAAGGTACAACGGCACTAAAAAAAGATGAGTTATGACCATTTTTCACACTTACGACCATTGCAGCATCCCCCTGGTTACATGGTTAAAATTTGGACACAGCACTAGACTCATGTTTATGACAATTGCAATGTCCCAAGTTCATGTGATCATTTTTTGTGACCTTTTGACAACCAAATTTAATGGGAAAGTCAGATTCACTTAACAACCATGTCACTAAGTTAACAACTGTAGCGATTCACTTAACAACTGTGGCAGGAAAGGTCATAAAATCAGGCAAAATTCACTGAACAAATGACTGACTTAGCAACAAAAATTAAGGATGTAAATCTTTGTAAATCGAGGACCACATGTATACAAAGTTGCATACTTATTGATACTCATCATAATAACTAAAATGTTTTCCACTGTTGATCAAATAATTCAGATTTGTAGTTGGACTGTGAGTATATGTACTAAGTAATATGCACTATAATATGGGGTCCTTTCCCATATATGTATATATATGAACAAAAGTTTTAGAATTTTGTGACAATTCAGATCTCTCTGAACTAATTATTTAACTTTTAAGACTAGAACTTAAATTTTCCCAGAATTATCTAGAATATCATATCAGTTCTCAGATTTTTCTTTGCTAATAACATTTATCTTCCCTGGAAGTAATGCTGCAATTTTCCCAGCTCTTTTTTTAAAAGACTTTTGTGCACAATGATATCCAATATGTTTGGCACAGCATGTTTAATGCAATACCCCGTTCTAATGCTATTTTATCCACGTTTTAATAGTAAACAAAACACCCACAAAAGCTCAGTTGCTACTGAGAAGAACAAATGGAAAAACTGGAGTTCATGAGTAATCTTTTCAGTTCTTCCTAGTGATGGGATTTATTCAGCCAAGCTGATTTCATTTTTTTATACACACAGGCACAGAACAAATCGCATTATCATGACACTGCAAGACCAAAGATGCACAATGATACCTTAATACAGATTAGATAAAAATAGTGCATCTAAATCAATCAGAGGACGATAATGTTGTGTAATCCTGTGTTATTAAAGGATGAACCATAGAATACTAGTGAAACAACGGGAAGGGTTTGTAAAAGGGAAGATTTCTTCTTTTTCTTCCTTCTCATATACTGTTTCAAAATCTAATTTCTAAATGAATATAATATATAGCACAGGTATTCACTGTATACCAAAACAAGATATAGTATATTTGCTTAATTCAGATGATTTATAACATAAATCAACAGTTAATTATTATCTTATTATCTTTCTTTCTAAAAGATATTGAATTAATATTTTTTAAAGTTTCTATATAAACAAACTAATATCTATAGACAAGTCTGTGATTTCTAAAAAATATACATAAATTTAACTAATAACTATCAATCAGCTGCAGATGCAAATCATTGTTAGAACATGTTCAATCGCTTTCAAAAATATGTTTTTCCTCTTTTAAAAGGAGGTGGCAGAGGAAACTGAACAAAATATATACAAGCCAACAGTGGCTTGCTACCAATTCAGACCAGTTCTTAAAACCAGTAGTGGTGGCGGGAGGCTCCACCTTCCTGTCCGGGACACTTCTGTGCATGTGCAGAAGCATCGTGCATGCGCAGAAGTGTCGCACACACACAAACCTGTGGCAAGCTAATTTAGAACCCACTTCAAGCACATGAAAATGTTCATACAATTATTTATTTATTTATTTGATTTAATTTGATTTGATTTGATTTGTATGCCGCCCCTCTCTGTAGACTCGGGGCGGCTAACAACAATAATAAAACAGCATATGACAAATCTAATATTTAAAATAACTAAAAACCCTTATTAAAAGCCAAACATACACACAAGCATACAATGCATAAATTGTATAGGCCTAGGGGGAAAGGAATACTCTCAATTCCCGCACACCTGACGACAGAGATGGGTTTTAAGGAGCTTACAAAAGGCAAGGACGGTGGGGGCAATTCTGATCTCTGGGGGGAGCTGGTTCCAGAGGGTCGGGGCCACCACAGAGAAGGCTCTTCCCCTGGGTCCCGCCAGACAACATTGTTTAGTCGACGGGACCCAGAGAAGGCCAACTCTGTGGGACCTAATGGTTTTACTATGCTTATAAACAAACCTAGTATAGCCTTGTCTTCAAGAGGGTTTGGGTTTGGGCTTATAGGTCTCAACCCACCTCAGTCTGTCATAAGCAAACTGATTTGAAGTCAATAGATTTACCAAAACAGTTTGTGTTAGGCTAGCACTATGGCTTGTTGAACCATATACTGGTTATTCTTTGAGGTCTGACAAGGCTGTTTTTGTAGTAACCAATATTCTTTTAGAATCACTGCAGGAAAGATGGCAAACTGGGTATGAGTAACTTTAAACAGCATGGATAAGTTACTCAGCAATCACATATTCACATTTTAAATCAAGGAATGAACACATACCTTTCTTTATTTGATGCACGACGTGAACCCCTTTGATCACCTAAGGCCTGCCATTATATCAAAACAGTAGTCTTTCAGTGAAAAAGTCAAATATTGCAGAATTTGCTGGTACCAAAGGTATTTTTATATGCAACATTTGTAGTTCTCTTCCAGTAATCAGGCCCCAAGAGCATAACTTTAGCAAAACAATCATTATTTCTTTTAATTATTTATGTAAGAAATGTGTGGGATTTTGAATTGACTATTAAAATATTTTAATGCAATATCATTAACCTTGTAAATACATTTTAAAAGATAATGGTTTCTATTTCCCCCAAGACTGTATTTTAGGGGTTTTTTTGCAACTGCCAAAGAAAGGGTGCTTCTGCCATATTAAATGTCATCCCTTCTTTAAGTAAGTTATATGTCATAATTTTTGTGTTGGAACGGTTATATTACATTAGGAGTATTGGTTTAAATACCATGACTTTTCTTCCTATTCCCATCTGAAATTAATCTTATTATGGATTCTTATCTCAACAACAACTAGGAAAAACATATTTTCCCATATTTTTATTTAAATGATATATAGTTCCTTTTAAATAGCTGCATTTATCTAAAAAAAGAAACATGTTAAAACAGGCATGTCCAATCTACGGTCCAGGCCTTGCATATAGCCTTAGACATCTGTTAATGCAGCTCTACAAAATTGTAAACATGATCTAATTTTGTAATATAAAACTATATTATATATTTCACATGCAGCCCAAGATAATTCCTCTTCGCTCAATGCGGCCCAGGCAAGCCCAAAGGTTGGACATTATGTGTTGAAAGTAAAGTACAGAACACTTGCTAAGGATTCAGACTTTTTAAGATGCACCTGGTTTTCTTCAAGATCAAAATAAAATATATACATTACATTATAATGGAATTATCTATGGCAGTGATGGAGAAACTATGGCACATGTGCACAGGTGGCACACGGAGTCATATCTGAGGATAAGTGAGGTGTTGCCCTATGTCAGCTCTAGTTTTCGGGGTTCTTTTTGGACGTTTTCGCTCTCCCCAGACTTAAGGAAAGCCTCCTGAAGCCTGGGAATGGCAAAAAATGGCTCAACCAGAAGTCAGTTTCCGAACTTCTGTTTAGAGTTTTTCACTCTCACCAAGCTTCAGGAGGCTTTCCTGAATCCTGAGGAGAGTGAAAAACAGCCCAACAGGCCTACTCGAAGTCTGCAGACTTCAGTGAGGCCTGTGCACATGCACAGGAGGGAGCATGGAAGCTGCGCATGCATGGGAGAAGGGCATTGCATTTTGGCACCTGAGCCGAAAAAGGTTCACCATCAATGATCTATGGGTTTACTGTACATCTATTTGGAAAAATAATATATTCTTCCAATTTGCAAAAATCAGTATTGCACCACACTGTAATCTTCTTGTCAAACCTCTTTTGCAGTACACACAACTACTGTTGCTTTGGCTGAAAGCTTTATTACTGGTAGATCTTGGTAACATATAATAATTTGTTTTTTTTTAAAAGGCTGATTTGGATGGTTTAACAGTAATAGGCAACCTGGTGCCTCTCATATGTTTTTAGATTTAGATCTCAAAGGAAATGTATGTTTCAAGTTTCAACTTTTATTGGATTTATATGCCGCCCCTCTCCGGAAACTCGGGGCGGCTAACAGCAATCATAGACAATACAGTGATCCCCCGCTCGTTGCGAGGGTTCCGTTCCAGGAACCCCCGCAACGAGCGGGTTTTCGCGAAGTAGCGCTGCGGAAGTACAAACACCATCTGCGCATGTGCAGATGGTGTTTTTACTTCCGCAGCGCTAGCGAGGAGCCGAAGATTGAGGACTCAGCTCGGAAGCTGCACGGGTGTTTTAAAAGGTCTCCGCCGGCATGGGGGGCTTCTTAGCACCCCCCAAACCCGAGTTGGGGGTTCGGGAGGTGGTAGGAAGCCCCCCATGCCGGCGGAGACCTTTTAAAACACCCGTGCAGCTTCCGAGCTGAGTCCTCAAGCCAAGCGCAGAAGTTAGCCTTGAATCCCTTTGAATCCCGCCGCTTCTGCTGGATACGGGCGATGGGAGGGCGAGCTGCCACAGCCCCTGGCTTCCGCGCCGCTCGTCCCACCCACCGCCCGTATCCAGCAGAAGCTGCTGGATTCAAAGTGCTGCTGGGAGCCGCAGGCGAAAGGAGCTCGGGCATCGGAGCGCGGCGCCAGGCATTGTTCTCCGGACCCCGCCCGCTCAGCCCCGCGGCGGCCCTTTCCCTCTCCAGGCTGCGGGCGGGGTCCGGAGAACAATGCCCGAGCTCCTTTCGCCTGCGGCTCCCAGCCCACCGCCTGTCTCCTGCTGCCCGGTTTAGCCAGGACACGAGCGGCGAAATGACTTGGAGGAATGTGAAGCTGAAACCGGCCGGTTTCAGCTTCACATTCCTCCAAGTCATTTCGCCGCTCGTGTCCTGGCTAAACCGGGCAGCAGGAGACAGGCTTTGAGTTTTGGCTGCGGGGGGAGAAGTAGGACTTTCCTAACTCCCTCGCCCCGCAGCCAAAACTCAAAGCCTGTCTCCTGCTGCCCGGTTTAGCCAGGACATGAGCGGTGAAATGACTTGGAGGAATGTGAAGGCTCAGCGGATCAAGGCCGGCTCCTCTCGGCCCAAGCGGCTGCCTTGATCCGCTGAGCCTGGCTGGCCCGGAAGATCGTAGCGCGCGTTGGCTGCACCGGCGGCGACATCGCTCACCGCTGCAGCCAACGCGCGCTACGATCTTCCGGGCGAACCAGGCTCAGCGGATCAAGGCAGCCGCTTGGGCCGAGAGGAGCCGGCCTTGATCCGCTGAGCCTGGCTGGCCCGGAAGATCGTAGCGCGCGTTGGCGGATCAAGGCCGGCTCCTCTCGGCCCAAGCGGCTGCCTTGATCCGCTGAGCCTGGCTGGCCCGGAAGATCGTAGCGCGCGTTGGCTGCACCGGCGGCGACATCGCTCGCCGCTGCAGCCAACGCGCGCTACGATCTTCCGGGCCAGCCAGGCTCAGTGACGGAAGGCAGCCGCTTGGGCCGAGAGGAGCCGGCCTTGATCCGCTGAGCCTGGCTGGCCCGGAAGATCGTAGCGCGCGTTGGCGGATCAAGGCCGGCTCCTCTCGGCCCAAGCGGCTGCCTTCCGTCACTGAGCCTGGCTCGCCCGGAAGATCGTAGCGCGCGTTGGCTGCACCGGTGGCGACATTGCTGCCGGCTTGGCTTCGCTCGCCGCTGCAGCCAACGCGCGCTACGATCTTCCGGGCCAGCCAGGCTCAGTCACGGAAGGCAGCTGCTTGGCCCGGGATGCTGGGCCGAAAGGAGCCGGGCTTGAAGATCGCAGCGCGCGTTGGCTGTGGTGGCGAGGGCTTGCAATGGAGGGTGGAGGAAGCGGCCATGGGAGGGCGAGCTGCCTCAGGGAGGAGGATCGGGCGGGACCAGGTGGGGGCTGGAATTTCTCCGCCAGGGCGAAGGGCAGGCGAGCGGCGAAGGGCGGGCGAGCGGGTGCTGGGGAGGGCTTCTTGCCCTCCCGACAGCAAGAGGGGGGAGCGAACGGCGTGGGCAGGCGAAGGGCGGGCGAGCGGCAGCGAGGAGTTTGCGTGGGCGGTGGGGAAACTCCTCGCTGACGCCAGCAAGAGGGGGAAGACCCAGGGAAGCCGCTGCCATCTACGCATGCGTGCCCGGCACGCATGCGTAGATGGTATTTTGACTTCCGGGTTGAAAAATCGCGAATTACCCTGTTCGCAATGGTCGGGGACGCAATAACCGGGGGATCACTGTATACAATAATAATGTTTGGTTTTATAATAGGGGTTTTTAGTTGTTTTTTATTATTGGATTGTACATGTTGTGTTTATTATTGTTGTTAGCCGCCCCGAGTCTGCGGAGAGGGGCGGCATACAAATCCAATAAATAATAATAATAATAATAATAATAATAATAATAATAATAATAATAATAATAATAATTATTATTATTATTATTATTACCGCCAGCAAGGCCAATGCTCAGGGACACTAGGAGCTCTTGTTCAAAATATGAGGAGAGCATCAGGTTGCCTGCTTCTTAAAGACAAACAACCCCAAAGGCTCATTACACACAAACCAGAAATTAGGCTTCTGAAATAAAGTGTAGTTGGATTAGATCAAGAGTATATTTTTCAGTGAAAGGACATAACAATTCTAGTCTTGAAAACAACGGCGATTAACATAAAATATTTTTCAGAGTATAATAAGACACACCCTTTTCCCCCCTAAAAGAGGCTGAAAATCGAGTGCATCTTATTTGTAGCTTTTACTAAGCTTTTTTTAGCCCTAATGAGGTGCTAACATGATCTCTGTGCTTTGCTAGCTAAGCAATCTTCCCCTTGCCTTCTTTCATCCTGCTCCCTCTGACAATCAGCTGAGCCTTTTTTACAGCCCTAACCAGATACTAACAGTGAAGCAATCTTCCATGCTATGCTAGCCAAGAAATTGTCCCTTTGCCTGATTTTCTTATTGTTTCTCTCCCAATAGAGAGAGAGAAATAAAGTGTTTTAGAAACTGTTTTCTATCCCTGAACAGGGGATAAAAAGTAAGCACGTGGGCTCATAACTAGCAAATTAATGTGCTGAAGCTGACCAGACCAAAGACTAGCTAGAAGAATAGCTGGTAGGCAGATTATTTTTCCCTATTTTCCTCTCCAAAAACTAAAGTGTGTATTACACTCCGGTGCACCTTATACTCCCCCAAATATCCCCACCCCCAAATTGATGGCCCTGTGATCACCATTTGTGACATTCTGACAAGCAAAGTCAATGGGAAACCAGATTCATGTAGCCAGTGGTGTTACTAATTTAACAACTGCAGTGATCCAGTTAACAACTATGACAAGCAAACTTGCAAAATGGAGCAAAATTCACTTCATACATGTCTCACTTAACAATAGAAATTTTGGGCTCAACTGAGGTTAAGGAGGACTACCTGACTGGGGGAGGGAGGGAGAACCTTTCTTCTTTCCTAATCTTTTCTGCTCGCTTCGTTTTGTCTTTTGTATTTCAAATGAATTCATTTATACTGTCTTTGTGATAAGCCAACCTATTCTCAAATATAAACTCATTTACAACTCCAGTTTGACATTCGGTTTTAATCAGAAAGACAACTGAAAATCCGTAACACATTACTGTACTAGGTTTCATTATCACTGTGTGTTGGGAATAGGAAGAGTTTAAGCTCCCTAAATCTACTTCGTTTAAAAAAAAAGTACAATCCTGTGATCTGGTAAAAGAAGGCAGTTACAACATAGTGACTCAGAAAGGCAGACATAATTAACATTCAGGAACATATTGTATCTTGTTCATCTTCATCTCAATGATTTGTTCTTGATATAAGGCTGAACTCATAGTCCTTCCATACAAAGTCCATTTCCGGTTTTCTCATTAGAGTCTCAATTTTTTTTAAAATTTAGCAAGCTGGTTTAAGAGCACAAGTAGTCCTCGAGTTACAGCAGTTTCAAAGTTAAAAGATCTA
Source organism: Erythrolamprus reginae (assembly GCF_031021105.1). Classification (NCBI taxonomy): domain Eukaryota; kingdom Metazoa; phylum Chordata; class Lepidosauria; order Squamata; family Dipsadidae; genus Erythrolamprus; species Erythrolamprus reginae. The sequence goes on along the minus strand of NC_091950.1, from coordinate 269,352,724 downwards.
CTGAAAAAAGTGACTTATGACCATTTTTCATACTTATGACCATTGCTGCACCTCCATGGCCACGTGACCAAAATTCAGACAGTGGACAATTGACTCACATTTATGATGACTGCAGTGTCCTGGGATCATATGAATACCTTTCGGATTCACTTTACAAATGCAATGATTCGCTTAACAATTGTGGCAAGAAGGATCTTAAAATGGGGCAAAACTCACTTAACAAGTTTTTCTTAGCAACATAATAAATTTTGGGCTCAAAATTGGAGTGGTTGAAAACTACCTGTAGCTCTTTTTCTTATTACTACTACCTTCAAAATTAGAAAATCTTATGTATATCACAAGTCATTCAGATATTCCAAATTACTTTCTTCTCGTCCGTGCCTTGTATTGCTCATCACAATTCTGTTGACCCTCCCTTACTACAATCCATTCACATTTCACATTATTTTCTTGTTGCTATGACTTCATATTATTATGTATTGCGGCCTACAAAAGAGGAACTACAAAGTGCATCAAAAAAATTATAGAAGCTCAAAGTGCGTACTCAAATTATGCTTCTCATTTACAGCCGCCTACACAAAAGCACATTCCCAAGAAAAATCTGAATCAAAAAGGGGATATGGGCAAGAAAACTTTGAAATAGAAACATAGTCCATGAAAGTCTTCTCCCAGTTATTAATGCACTATTGAAGAGACAGACTGATGCAAAATATTGTACAATTATAGAATTAAGAATTGCAGCCAGAACTTCTCAAATGAACCATACTGCAATTTACTAAATGGGAAGCCTTGATAAGAAGCCTTTCATCATAAAAATGATCGATGGCTTTTATAGCTCCATGAAAAATATAATGCTAAAATTCCATGAAGCTGCATCCTGTCATTTAGCTGAGGTAAAATGGATGTCAGATTACAGTTGTATAGCTATTAATCACAGCATTCCCTTCCCCCATCCACAAATGAAAAATTTAAAAGAATGCTTAATTAACACAGTGTATTGCCTGGGGCATAAATAAATACTGATGGGTTTTTTTTTTTACCAATCTACATAAATACAAATTAATTGACTATAATCCCAAAAGGATTCAATTTGATTTGCCATTTATATACAGATGGCCCTCAATTTACAATTTCTTGTTTCAAGACTAAAGTTAGAATGGTGCTGAAAAAAGTGATTGACAAGCAGCCTTTGCACTTATGATGGTTATAACATCCCCATAGTTACATGACCTGAGCACTTGGCAACTATTTACAATATTTACAATATTTAGCTGGCTTCTGGCAAATAAAATCAATAGGAAAGCTGTCAGGAAAGATAGCAAGTCACAGTTATGTCTCCCTTAACCATTAGACTACTTAATGACAAATTTTCCAGTCCCTATTATAGTTATAAATCAAGGGCTACCTTGGTTCATTTTGAGGAGTTGATAAAGAGACACCTAGCATCAATAAATACTTTCCAGATTCACCAAGAGCAAAAAGCTATGTCACTGGTATTCGTTCAGTCTTGTTCCTTCTCAAATAGTGGGGCGGGCTCCCCATGGGGGGCACGGAACGATGTTAGGGGGGCACATGTGACTCTGAGGAACATCCGTGGTCCCTTTTGATCGATTCCGCCAGATGTGGAGTGTTTTCCCAGTTGCACACTGCTCCAAGCCCTAAGAGAAGGTGGCCAAGCAGGGCGGGGCAGCTGTGTGGGTTCTTGTTGTTCTCAACGGGTGCTGCAGTAGCCTTGAACTTAAGCTGGCCAGGCCCAGTGTCAAAAGAGGGCCTATGCCTGCCTAACCGAAAACAGGCTCCACTGAGTTTAGTGTGACTTACTCCCAGGCAGCCTTCCCCAGCCAATACTTTGCTTGCAGCTTATAATAAGTAAAATAATAAATATTAACACCAAAATTCAATTGGGACCCAGATTGGAGAGTTTAGGGGTGCAAAATATTTACTTCTTCCTGGAGTGGGGTGTAACAGAAAATAATTGAGAAGACTGCTTCAAAGCAAGTCCTACAGACAAACAAAATTTCCTTGAAAATAATGTATGCCTATAATTCCTCAATTAGCCTTTCCCCCCATCAAAACAGAGCCTAAACCCAAAACAAAAATAACTCCAAACTCTTTTACAATTGCTTAATAAGGTTTATATACCCACCCATTTTATCTACCCTAATCCTCCCAGCAACAAAATAAAAACATATAGAAAAACAATGCAAAATAGGATCCAAACCCTCCCCCCCCCCAATGCTGGTTCCCTAAATATCACTTCCTATTAAATAAGCCATTAGAGCCCCTAGGCTTCAGTTTTACTGTGTCCCTGGGTTCAGGGAAAGAGGCAACTTTTTAAGGTCTTTCAGAAGGTTAGTGGGTGTCCCACAGGGGTACAGATTGCTATGAGAAGGCACACCTCTTCAATCTTAAGTCTAGATGACAACAATTAAGAGAAAGGACTTTGAGCTCATCCACCTTCCCTGATCTGGTGGAATGGATATACCATCAAGAAGAGGTGGTTCTGCAAATAAACTGGGCCTGTGCGATGCAGGTGTTTTGCAATCGGCTGTGAGAATAACCTTAAGGAACAGGAGGACAAGCAGCAGCCAAAGCAATGATCAGATAAGAGAAATTCATGTCAGCCCTTACAGGCAGATCCAGTTTGAAAAAGTGTCATGAATAATAAAACTATTTTTATTTTAAGTTTACAGTAACAGAATCTTGAAAGTCTTGGGCCTCTCCCCTTCTTGCCTTGGGTGGTGGTTTAGCAACTGCATGTTCTCCGTTGGGCATCTTTGGGGATGATTGACAGGTTCTCTCCAAAGGCTTGTGGTTTTGGCGACCTGAGCAATTGGGGGGAACCTGTCTTTGGGTCCCGCCCATTTAATTCCCCTTGTAGGGGTTAGCCGGCGGGACCTCCCACATGCAAGTGCATGGCAATGTCTCAGGTGAGGGAGGGGTCCCTCACCTGGATTAGCATGGAGCTACGCCCCTAAGTTGCCCCGGAAGTTTTTCTGACGTCATTTTCCACCCCGGAAGCAATTGTTTGACCCTGCGGGTCCATTTTAGGGTTATAGTTAATTATGCTAATTATGCTAATTTATTTAAATAAATTATGCAAATTTAATTAATAAAAATGACCCAGTTTTAAATCCAGCTCTTGTGTCCGTGTCTTTACTCCGCCTCTCCTGCAAAACATTACACCTCAGAGTAAAAGCGAAGACGCTTTCTCAAACTACGTTCATGTTCTGAACTCAAATCTCTCTTACCGTCACCATTGCCTTGGTTGTGGTTATTCCTTTTATTCCTCAAGGTTATCCCATACATCTCATTATATCTTTAAATGTGATCAACAGCCAGGGATGGGCCACTGCCTGGATGGGGGAGAACACAGTGTGGTAGCGAAAATGGAGCTCCACCCCAGAGCACCCAATTTGCCCTGAAAGATCTTGAAAGAAAATGCAGAGCGTCCTGCATAAGTCACACCCACAGTGTGGTAGTAAAAATTTTGGTAGCCCTTCACTGTCAAAAGCATAACTGTGACCAACAGTTTCACGTAAAGAGGAGTGTCCAGACATGTAAAGGACTCTCTACTTCAGCACCTGAAAGTTATACTTCCCCTCCAAATATCAATGGACCAGGCCAAAGAAGCAGGAGGAGAACCAATGCAATGCAAAGCCTCCATTCAAATGACTGAAGCTGGTCCAGAAGGCTACCATGGTGAAAGACATCAAGAACCATTGAGAGATCCAGGAAGCCCAAATGGATGTGCCATCACCATCATCCTACTTAAGGGGATATTATCATGGTATTTTTTTTTAAAGGGAGGGAGACATTCAGTGATGAGCTACCAAAATTTTTACTACCACACTGTGGGTGTGGCTTATGCATTTTGTTTCAACATCTTTCAGTGCAAATTGGGTGCTCTGGGGTGGAGCTCCAAATTTTGCTACCGGAACTGCATTCCTGACCGTTCCCGTAGGAGCCCATCACTGGAGAAATTATCAAAAGGTAGATGTAATACAGATTTATGTCTTTTACAGAAACTCGGTTGACCCTAGTGGCATTCCTAATGACTGGTTAAAGATATGTTGTCTTTAATCAAACTTGTTGGATTCCACTTCACCTGGGTTCATTAGATAGCCATTAGATATCAGCTGAATTAGCTAACAATCCCACTCACTTTAATGGGACGGCTGCTTGATGTGGCAGTGACACAACAAGGTGAGGGATGTGGCAGGTGGCAGATGAGTGGATGCCCACTAACAGGCGCTGGCATGATGGATCTGAAATGACAGGTGCTTTTTAATATTATGTTTATAAGCTGCTTAAAAGGTTTCACTTTCATTTTAACTGCTTACCCTTCCTCCTCACACTTTGAGACTAGTGGTACAAATGCATTTCTCGTCAAACAATCATAAAGGTTATAGTGTACATAGATTTGCAAAACAATGGGATAAAGGATATTCCTAAACTTTGTTTTATGATTTATCACATGGTTACTGTGAAATGGTGTAAATGTATCAATGTAGTGTATGTTATCTCAGCTTGCAGAGCTTGGACTCATTGAATGAGTTTACCAGAAATGTAAATGTTGCAGAATATACAGCCTCATGCTATACAACTAAACTCCATTTTGGCTCAATAAACTAAATTATTAATGTATCTTAAATAGAAAATTATCCAAAAGCATTTTATTAAAATAAATTTGATAAAAATAAAAAAATCCAATTTTAATTTAAAACATCAATTTTTAAAAAAATTTAAAAACCTATTTTTACCTAGAAAGTCCAGACAAAATTTGTAAAGTTGTAATACCTCTCCTTTAAACAGTCAATTTTTGTTCTATTAACCCACTATATACAAATGGTTGTGAGTTAAATAAATAAATAAATAAATAATTTATTTATTTATGTGTGGGGTTTTTTTCCCGTCTGACAATTGATTAAAAAATAAATAAAAACCATCTAGCATAAAAGCAAATGTACCATCAAAAAGGCAAAAATAGTTGTAGCAGTTAACAGGAAAGAAAAATAAATTTAAAAACACACAGAGTTTAACTTGTCTATTTTAACAAGACAGATGGGGGCTTTGTGGTAATTTATTGAAGGAGGAGAATTCGAAATGAGGGTGCCATTATTTGCTTCATTAAGTTAATGACCTTGTTTGGGAGAGGTAAAATAAATCAAGCAGTAGATGAATCAAACTTTTAACTCATAGGGGGAAAAAAAGAGATTCTCATTATCGTAAAAAAATGTTCCTGACATCATCAAACAGGTATCTTTTATAATGCAATATTGTGGAACACAGATGACTGAAACATCTCTGGCTGGATAAAACCAACTATTATTTATCCAGATGCTAGAGGAAAGACTGTCTGTAGTCTATTTCATGTAACAGGTGTAGTAAAGCCTGCATGCCTCATAAATTTATATTCCAGAAAGTAGCAAACTCAACCATCTATGAAGACAAGGGAAAAAACAAGAACCCAGCTCTACGTATTTGTGATTTTTTTCTGTAACAAATCATAATGTGTCTTTTATTCTGAAAAAGTAATCTATGCCTCCTCTTTCTTATTAATAAGCTGCTTTTATAAAAACACCCAGGTATCTGAGGTGCTGATGGAACAGAAATCTTGGTAAGCCGAACGTAGCCTACAAGCATTTAATTGCCCGTACTTAAATCAAGTGGAAAGGCAAACACTATCCATCCCTAACCATTTCTAAAAGCACAGAAGTGTTGAAATTTCTAAATTGCGTCAGCTGCACAAACATGCTTCCCAATTAATCTCTTTTACTCATATTCTCTAACTTTTTCATTCAGTGGGTGGCCAGAATATATTAATAATCATACCACAATAAACATGTGGTCAGTGATTCCTTTCAATAACAGTTGTACAAGCAGTGCTTACATTATGATCATTCATTCAGTGACCATTGTATAGGGCCATGATGGCGAACCTATGGCACGTGAGACTTTTATTTTTATTTATTTATTTTATTTATTAGATTTCTATGCCGCCCCTCTCCGAAGACTCGGGGCGGCTAACAACAACAAAGTAAACAATGTAACAAATCTAATATTAAAAAATAATCTAAAAAAAATTAAAAGACCAATTTAAAAGACCAATCATACAAACAAGCATACCATGTATAAATTCTATAAGCCTAGGGGGAAAGGAAAAAATTTCAATTCCCCCATGCCTGACGACAGAGGTGGGTTTTAAGGAGCTTGCAAAAGGCAAGGAGGGTGGGGGCAACTCTGATATCTGGGGGGAGCTGGTTCCAGAGCGTCGGGGCCACCACAGAGAAGGCTCTTCTCCTGGGTCCCGCCAAATGACATTGTTTAGTCGACAGGACCCGGAGAAGGCCAACTCTGTGGGACCTAACCGGTCATTGGGATTCGTGCGGCAGAAGGCGGTCCCGGAGATATTCTGGTCCAATGTCATGCCCTAGACTTGCCCTATATCAGCTCCAGCGCACATGAGCATGCTGGCCAGCTGATTTTTGGCCTTCCGCAGGGTGGGAGGGGAGTCACTTTCACCGTTGCCAGGTTTCAGGAGTCTCCGGAGTCTGTGGGTGGCAAAAAATGGATCCAATGGGCTTACTGGAAGTTTGGAAACAGAGCCTCCTGAAGCCTGGGGAAGGCAAAAAACAGCTGAACAGACCTACCAGAAGTCAGGAGGCTTCAGTGAGTCTTGCATGCATGCGGGAAGGGGGGCAGCACAGGAGGGGTTGTGCGTGCATGCAGGGGGGCATTGCATCATGGGAGTGGGCACTTACACATGTGCTATCACATATGCATGCATCCTTTTGGCATCCGAACAAAAAAAAGGTCACCATTACTGTTATAGGGTCTCCTGCTTGCGCAGAAGATTGGACTAGAAAACTTCCAGTGTCCCTTCTTCTCTATTCTGATTGACTACTCAAAGTTAGAACAACACTGAACAAATAAGTACCATTTCCCCCAAAATAAGACATCTTCTGATAATAAGCCCAATCGGGCTTTTGAGTGCACAGCAATAAGGCCCAGCACTTATTTCAGAGTTCGAAAAAATATAAGACAGGGTCTTATTTTTGGAGAAACATGGAACGTATAATAGGTCCTCATACCTTCTGACCATGGTTTTGTGACTGCAATCTAGGCCCTTGGCAGCCAGCTTGTGATTATGATATTGCACAAGCCACAGTCACATGAGTCACGTGAAAGCCAATGATGAAGCCAGCAGACAGCTGAAACTCATGGTCACATGAAGTCCTTATTTAACAACCCACTTGGTCCTCACTTAATGATGGCAACCATGAGACTGCCAGAATTGCCATCACTAAGTGACATGTTCACATAACGTTGCACTTTATGACCATGTTGTCTAGCAATGGCACTACCAACCCCAATTACTGTTGTAACCCAAGGACTACCTGTACTTGGCCAGTTTGGATAATACATTTGTGGCAAACCATTCAAACCAGTTTGAAACCACTAGTTCATTTCCGCAGCTATGGCCATGGTTGCTAGATGCATTATGACTCTTTGGGAACAAGCCAAAAGAATAAGTCAAGACCAAACTGGGATTTCTATCTCTGCTTGCTTCAAGGAAAACAAATCACAATTGATCATTTTGTTTGGCTAATACCACAAACTAAACCACGCATGAACTTGGATGTAATCCTTTGAATCCAACCAGCAGGCATAATCAAAGCAGATGCCCAGTACAATTTACTGAATTGTGAATATGTTTGGCTTTCAATGGTGCCTTACCAGACTTACTGGGTGTTTGAAACAGGGATTCTAGGAATCTCAACTTTCACTTTCAAAGCTATTTGCACCAGTATCTACCAGAACAGCTTGCAGCAATTATTTTCATGGGTAACTATAGTATATCCAGCAATGTGTTTTTCTGTGCTCCACCCATTTTATTTAAAAACATATTGTTCTATTCTGTAAGAATTATTTTCCATTCATTTTCCCCACTGCTCACAATCTTCCAAATCCCTACAGCTTTACACCAATCACTTTAAAACAGAGGGGGGGGGGGACTTTAAAACTCTTTTCCTAAGGTAAATTCTTCCTCATTTACTTTCTTCTGTTCTATTCTCTGTATACAGAAGTGAAATGGAGTACAGTACAATCAAAAAGATAAATTATTTTCCTGTTCTTCCCTGCTACTTCTTTATCATCACTTTTACGTTGGTTTTTTTTTTTTAATATAATATTTCCAGATCAGTAGCTATGTAAGATATGGAACTTCGCTTTTTAAAGTCCAGTATTCAGATTAGAACTTTGCAAGTAAAAATCAATCCAGTTATCAATATTACAACTGTGTCCTTGCTTTCCCCCTTTATAAAGTAAATTATTCAGTAGGTTTGGGATTGTTAACAAGAATGTAATTACTGAAACAAGGCAATACAGAAAACATAAAAATTTCTTTATTAGTTGCTGGTGTTTTTTCCCAAGTGTTGACTTTCTTTCTTTCTTTCTTTCTTTCTTTCTTTCTTTCTTTCTTTCTTTCTTTCTTTCTTTCTTTCTTCTTTTCTTCCTTCCTTCCTTTCCCTTTCTTTCATTCTTTCCTTCCCTTTCTTTCTTTCCTTTTTCTTTCCTTCCTTCCTTCCTTCTTTCTTTCATTCTTCCTACCTTTCCCTTTCTTTCTTTCCTTTTTCCTTCCTTCCTTCTTTCCTTCTTCCTTCCATATTCCAATGTTATGTTGTTTCATTCTTAAAAAACACTGAGTAGCTAATAACATGTTCATACAAAAGGGAGGGAAATAGAAATAAATGAAAAATAACTCAGTAATCCAGTGCAACATGCATTGGGAATAGTATAGTCTTCATTTTTTAAAAAAGTTTTATATACACCACATTTCCGGCAGTGTTTTGAAATGCGCTCTTGCCTGCGAGGAGATGGCGAGGCATGGATCGATGCTCACCTGCTCTTCGGCGCAGGCAGGAGTATGTTTCAAACTGCCGTAGGTAAAGCCCAAAGGAGCTGAGCTTGTCCCGCAGGGTGTGCACACTCCCACCTCTCACTAGTTCTCGCTCTCACTCTCCTGGCCCGCCGGAGAAAAAGCAGCTCTCGGCATGTCCCCCTCTTTCCCTGGAAAGTAGTGGTGGTGGGGGGTTATTTCAACACGTCCTGAAAAGTCCTGTTGGCCTTATTATCTGCACATGTCTTATTTTGGGGAAAACACAGAAACATAGTGTGTGTGTGTGTGTGTGTGTATTTACACAGGTAGAGTGCTGCACTGCAGGCCACTGAAGCTGACTTTAGATCTGTAGGTCAGCAGTTCAAATCTCATCACCAGCTCAAGGTTGACTCAGCCTTCCATCCTTCCGAGGTGGGTAAAATAAGGACCCCGATTGTGGGGGCAATACTCTGGCTCTGTTAAAAAGTGCTATTGCTAACATGTTGTAAGCTGCCCTGAGTCTAAGGAGAAGGGCGGCATAAAAATCAATCAATCAATCAATCAAACAAACAAACAAACAAACAAACAAACAAACAAACAAATATGTTACAACTTCTCAAAGTTGTAACAAAGAGGAATGCTCTGGATATTCATCCATGTGTAGTATAAGCTATGAGAGGAAACAAGCCATCACTGAGAATGCTCAACAATGCAAATGGCATTCCACAGCTGAGGTGACCTTAACCTTCTCTCCCATACCAGACAAGCAGAGTCATCTTAGGGCAGGTCATAGAGATATCTCATTCCTGAGCTAATTAAGAGCTTTTAAAGGTGTCACTCAACATCTAGAATTGCACTTGGAAGCCAACTGGCAACTAATATGGCATTGCATCAGTGAATCTAAGGCAAACCTTATTTGTTTTAGGAAATGTATATATCGCCTACTCGCACACGGATATAATTTATTTTATATACTGTATTTATTTTATTTTATATTTATTATTTATTTTATATTTATTTATAAAATAAATAAAATAGTAAAAAGAAGAAGAATAAAATAATAAATTAGTAAAATAATAACCCCACCCCCACCTCAGCAACAACACACTTTCATACAAACCATTTAATGGTCACCATCCTGCTCTGGGTTCCCCAGGCCCGCTGACAGAACCATGTCTTCAGCACCTTCTAAAAGAGTGCTAGAGTGGCCAGTCTAATGTCTGGAGGAATGATGTTCCAGAGAGGTAGGGAGTCACCACTGAGAAGACCCTTAACCTACCACTCCTATCCTAGTTGAGTATATCCTTCTGCCTAGGCATAGGGTAATCTAATTAGATTAATTGGCTCTCAAACTAAGTCATCCTAATTATGCGATAGTATTGCTTACACCAGAGTTGCTTCATAATTGGGAATCTTTCCAGATTTCACAGTTCCTGCCTGGAACAGACCATGGTATCATGCTCTGGCTGCTGCATTTTGAGGCCAATTCTTCCAGATATGGTCCTCAACGGTAGTCCTGTATAGAGCTCACTGCAACAGTCCAGATGTACATTGACAAAGGTAAAGCTTCCTGTTCCAGAAATAGTCATAACACAAGATGTAACTGCATAAAGATCCTTCTGGCCATAGCCATTATCAGCTGTTCCAGCAGGAACTGTGAATCTGGAAAGATTCCCCAGATTATGAAGCAACTCTGGTGGTAAGCAATACTATCCATAAATAAGGATGGACTTAGTTTTGAATCCAATTGAATCTAATTTATTACCACTTATGCCTATGCAGAAGTATATACTCAACTAATAGTTAGCATTTAGTTAGATAAGGGTCAACGGAATTTGGAGGAGGGGTTAGGCTTTGTTTGCTTCTGGCTACGTAGGGATTCTCGGCTGACTCTCTTTTAACTCCACCTCCAGTCCTACCACTCCTTCTCCTACACATCCAGACCTCAACTATTTCCAGACACCTGGTAAGGTCTCCCTTCACACCTCCTGATCAGCCAGTGATGAGGATGTACAATTGAATATTATCTACCTATTTTTAATATCTCGTCTCACGCCAGAAGATGATGATGATGATGATGATGATGATGATAATAATAATAATAATAATAATAATAATAATAATAATTTATTAGATTTGTATGCCACCCCTCTCCGAAAACTCGGGGCGGCTCACAATAATATGGAAATTCCAAAGATGGAATTTCCTAGTTGATTCATGGACATGTTAAAGAGAAGGAACAAAAAGCCTCTCCCCACCCACCGTCAGACTGGAACCAACTTTTCAGGAAAGAGAACTATTGCAAAACAATGCCGCCGCCTCCTCCTCACAACCTTCATAACGTCCTGTGGTTGACCTGCAATTTTTAATCAAGTCCCAGAAGAAAGTCTGTTTAGATAATCTAGCTCTTCATATTACTCTTGCAAGTTCTGAGATAACAAACTTTCTGCTCTAACCCCATCAGATAATTATCTCCATCTTTGGTTTGTGGTAGGCACACTATACCTGCTAGGTGCTTAATCCTCTTTAATATGTGATCTTTTCTTGCTGTTGTCTAAAACTGAGGAACTCTGTGGGTGGAGAGGGAGAGAGAGATTGCACAACTTCAAAACTTGCAAGACTATAAAACTCTCTCCTAAGAGAGGTGGATCAATTAATCAATCAACAAGCAAACAAATAAAATACTTGCCCAACAAATCAGCTTTTTAAATCTGTATTCCAGAGACTGTTCCTGCCCTTTAAGCTCATCAAGGAATGGGGAAATTTTTAATAAACACAATCCAGTTTTATGCTATGTGCTTCCTTCAATGTCCTCTGGCTTCAGGGGTCACTAAATAATTCTAAATTAGCAGGCATCACATTTCAGGAAAAAAAGCCAACCAACTCAGAAAATTGTATGGCTGAAGATACTGCAATCAGACAAAAGATCAAGTAGGATTAGAAGAATTACAATCCATCATCACAAGCCCCAAGGAATATCAATAAGGGTGATCAATATGACTGACACTCAGTCCCAAATTCTGACTAAAAAAGGTTCTGGCAATCCATTTCATGCAATGTACTTTGCAAATATAGTTCCACCACCTTCTTAATAATCATGTCCAAAAAGGAAAGTTGGAGACAAGTTGATAACATCTAAACTAGCAGGATCAAGCCATAGCTTCTTGACGGGACATAATGTTACTTTTTTCAAGACTCTTTCTTTCAATCAAAGATACCCTTAACATGTGAGTTATCCTGATAAGTATTTATGTTCCTGGATATGGTCAGAAGAATATAGCATTATAGTATACTAAATTTAGTTTTCTCAGTGACATTCTTCCTTTCTTTAACTCTTTGTCATAAAGTTAAAGTTTATAATCACCAAACACTGATAATAAAACCTAAGAATAAGTAGACTACTGATTTTTAACTAAAAAGAAATTACACAACTTTCCAGACATTTATGTAGAAACGTCTAGCCTGAATATATCTAGGTTATTACCCAAACGCTAATTTTTCTCAAAGAACAGGTATGTATCAAAACAAACTATCAATTTTAAGTCATACAAATACCTCTATCTACTTTGGTACCACTACTTCAATTTGCTAATGGAATATATCAATGGTGCCAATGTATATATTTGGAGTTTGTAAATTTATTGTAGGAATACTCCGATCTCATTGCAGTGTTCCCTCTAATTTTTTGGGGGGGTGGGCGGAAAAGTCTGAGTGGCACTGGGCGGCACAGAAATAATAAATAAATAAATAAATAAATAAATAAATAAATAAATAAATAAATAAATAAATAAATAAATAAATACTGTGTGTCTATAACAGTGAGCTCATATAGGGCAACTCTATCAATATCAAAATGCCACTTAAATAGTTGAGCTAGTTTCAAACTAGATTTTGATTTTCTTTCTCTTTTCCTTACTCCCATTCTTTTTCTTTTTCTTTTCCTTCCTCTCTTTTTTCTATCTGTTTCTCTCTCTTCCTCTCTTCCTCTCTCTCTCCTTCCCTCTCACTCTTTCCCTCTCGGCTTCTGAGCAGGTTTGGAAAACTCTGAGTTGATGATGATTTTTAAGTGAGCGATTGCTCACTGCTCAGCTTAGAGGGAACTATGTCTCATTGCCATCTTGGCCAACCCACTCACAAAATAATCAGTTTCCCAGAAGGGGCACTGGTAAGGTGCCCCTCCACCAGCTTTCTGCCCCCTTATGCCACTCCACACCTGCCACTTCTTCCTATTACATCTTACTTCTGAACAGGTGGGTCTACTCTGTGTAGGGCACTGGAGTGTATCATGCTCCCCTCCCTTCCCTATGAATGCTGTGTACGTCTGAGTGCTTGAAAGCATCAAACCAATATAGCAAATTGTTTCTGACTCATATCATAACAAGTAGTTGAAAGTTTCCTATTTGTTCTCTTCCCCCCCCCCCTTTATTCTGTTTCGAGATCTTTTTTTTTAGTTTTTTTTTTAAATGGAATGTTTAATCAAATATTTTACCAACATAAAGAGTAAAACCGTTTCCTATGTGGGAATAGAACTTCTTAAAGAGAATCATGAAATACATCAGTGATGGCGAATCTATGGCACGCGTGTCATAGGTGGCATGTGGAGCCATATCGGAGGACATGTGAGGCATTGCCCTGTGTCACATGCACATGGTAGCCAGCTGATTTTTGGCCTTTTTTCCGGTCATTTTTGCATTCTCCATGATGAAAATGGCCCAACAGGCCAACAGGAAGTTCAACCCCCAGCATCCTTTTCCTTATCAGAGGTCTTCAGGAATTTCTTCAGCTTTGGACAGTTGCAACTGGGCCATTTCTTTTGCAGCTGGGCAAGCCTTTCCTGAAGGCCTCTGCAGCCCATAACAGAAGCTCCAGATTGATACGGAGCTCTGTTATTGGCTACAGAGGCCTTCAGGAAATCCTTCCCAGCTGCAGAAACATAGAAGATTGACGGCAGAAAAAGACCTCAGGGTCCATTTTATCTGCCCTTATACTATTTCCTGTATTTTATCTTAGGATGGATATATGTTTATCCCAGGCATGTTTAAATTCACTTACTATGGATTTACCAACCATGTCTGCTGGAAGTTTGTTCCAAGCATCTACTGCTCTTTCAGTACAATAATATTTTCTCACGTTACTTCTAATCTTTCCCCCAACTAATCTCAGATTGTGCCCCCTTGTTCTTGTGTTTACTATTAAAAACACTTCCCTCCTGAACCTTATGTAACCCTTTAACATATTTAAATGTTTCGATCATGTCCCCCCTTTTCCTTCTGTCCTCCAGACTATACAGATTGAGTTCATTAAGTCTTTCCTGATACGTTTTATGCTTAAGACCTTCCACTTTTTTTTGCAGCTCGTCTTTGGACTCTTTCAATTTTATCCAGATCTTTTTGTAGGTGAGGTCTCCAGAACTGAACACAGTATTCCAAATGTGGTCTCACCAGTGCGCTATACAGCGGCATCAGAAGAAATGGCCCAATATGTGCGAGGACTGGTTGCAATTATTTGAAGGTAAGTAGTAGGGCAACTCCACTTCTGTTTCATTTCTGAACCTCCGGTTGGCTCGTTAGGCCATTTTTTCCCCATCCCCAGACTTTAGGAGGCTTTCCTGAACAGTGAGGAGAGTTAATAACAGCCCAATTGGCTTACCGAAAGCTTCAGTGAGGCCTGTGTGCTGTGGGGGGGGGGGGCAGCATGGGGGATTGTGCACATGCATGGGGGGCATCCCAATGTGTGTGCGCGTGCACAGTGGGGGAGAGCATTGCGTTATTGGTGTGGTCACCTGCGCACACGCTTTTGGCACCCGAGCGAAAAAAGGTTTGCCATCACTGATATCCATCATTCCTCCAAGAGAACTAAATGGGAGAATCTTACAGGTAGGAAAAATAAACACTATGAAGAAGTTAAAAACCCCCGAAAGCTTTTCATTTCAACATATAAAACCACAACTTTCCAATCACAATGACCTCTGATTTGATGCTCTTGCCTAATTGGTTAAAACTCTGTGAGTTACACAGTCATTTCATGCACTTGGTTAAATGCTATAACTTGGCATACAGAATATTTCAGCATCACAGTGGAGATATAAAAATGGGAAGGAGTAGAGTACTATAATCCATAAAGTGAATTATATTTCATCCTCCAGTAACTATAGGGTATGAATTGTCCAGTCATCCACACCCAGTGGGTAAACCAGCAGAAGATGTGACCAGCCTGATATTCATAGTAATTATGTTTGCAAGTTGATTTGCACTACCTAAGGTTTTACTATGGCCTGAAAAAAGAGACATGGAAAAGAGAGCCGATGCAATTTTGAGTACCCACCCTCCCTTTATTCACAAGTGTCAATTAACATTTACACTGTTATATTTAATAAAAGTTGTGACAGCATCTTATGCAATACTAGGTCTTAATTGTTGCAGTGAGGGGGACACTGTACCAAAAAAAAAAAACCAACCATGAAAGAACTCTCTGATTTTAAAGGCTCTGAAGCATATTACATTAAACCAGAGAAAGATTCAGAAAGTTATCAGCACAGTGAACTTATTGTAATAAGGACAGTAATGCTTCTTTAGGGTACTCGCCGTTATTGTTAATGGCGAGTATTCTGAGCAGAGACAGGTTACAAGCGGTGTGCCACAAGGGTCTGTTCTGGGTCCTATTCTTTTTAATATGTTTGTGAGTGATATAGGGGAAGGTTTGGTAGGGAAGGTTTGCCTATTTGCCGATGACTCTAAAGTGTGCAATAGGGTTGATATTCTTGGAGGGGTCTGTAATATGGTAAATGATTTAGCTTTACTAGATAAATGGTCGAAGCAATGGAAACTGCAGTTTAATGTTTCCAAATGTAAAATAATGCACTTGGGGAAAAGGAATCCTCAATCTGAGTATTGTATTGGCAGTTCTGTGTTAACAAAAACTTCAGAAGAGAAGGATTTAGGGTTAGTGATTTCTGAATGGGTGAGCAGGGTGGTCGGGTGGTAGGAAAAGCAAGTAGGATGCTTGGCTGCATAGCTAGAGGTATAACAAGCAGGAAGAGGGAGATTGTGATCCCGCTATATAGAGCGCTGGTGAGACCACATTTGGAATACTGTGTTCAGTTTTGGAGACCTCACCTACAAAAAGATATTTACAAAATTGAACGGGTCCAGAGACGGGCTACAAGAATGGTGGAAGGTCTTAAGCATAAAACTTATCAGGAAAGACTTAATGAACTCAATCTGTATAGTCTGGAGGACAGAAGGAAAAGGAGGAACATGATCGAAACATTTAAATATGTCAAAGGGTTAAATAAGGTTCAGGAGGGAAGTGTTTTTAATAGGAAAGTGAACACAAGAACAAGGGGGCACAATCTGGAAGTTAGTTGGGGGAAAGATTAGAAGTAACATGAGAAAATATTATTTTACTGAAAGAGTAGTAGATGCTTGGAACAAACTTCCAGCAGACGTGGTTGGTAAATCCACAGTAACTGAATTTAAACATGCCTGGGATAAACACATATCCATCCTAAGATAAAATACAAAAAATATTATAAGGGCAGACTAGATGGATCATGAGGTCTTTTTCTGCTGTCAGTCTTCTATGTTTCTATGTAATGTAACATTACAAATGACTGTTGTTTATGTATCTATACTATTTGATTCAACCTAATGCATTATTGTGAGGAGAGGTTTGCTGCACTGGGCAAGATGCAAATCTAATCTGAATATGATATAACTGGAATGATATCAATCAATAAAAAAATATTATATTTCTTCCATTAACAGGATCATTACATGATAAAACGGATTATCTAGGGCAGGGGTCCCCAAACCCATGGGCCGTGGACCAGCACTAGTCTGCAGGCCTCCAGGAACCAGGCCACACAAGTTAGTGAAGCCCTATTTGTGCATGCGCAAGATCCAGGCAGCACACAAAACTATCTCCCCTTTGGCCTGTGGGGAAAAAAAGCCCCCCGTGGAACGAGTTACCAGCACCCAATTTTTTTTGTAGAAGTAGGAAGTCATAACAAAGGGTTTTATAGCTTCAAAAATCTGGAAATCAGAGGATTAAAGGCAACCTGAAAAATGTCAATTTTATGAAAAATTCTAATCAGAAGTATGTTTAGGAAAGTGCTTATTATATAATTTGTTTACTGCCTTACAAATATTGAACACGTTCTTGCAAGCAAACACACACACACAAACAAATAGAACAGTGTATGCTTAAAGTATTATGCAGAGGTGCTTCAAATCAAAGCACAGCACATTTCTATTCTCTCCTTTTCCTCTCTCCACCTTCCATAAAAACCTGAAAAAAGAGGGGATGCTTCATTGAAGAACAAGGGAATATCCAAAGCACTTCTTCCAAATTATTTTCAAATAACATTTACCTAATACAGAGATACCTCATCTTACAAACGCCTCGTCATACAAACTTTTCGAGATACAAACCCGGGGTTTAAGATTTTTTTGCCTCTTCTTACAAACTATTTTCACCTTACAAACCCACCGCCGCAACTGGGATGCCCCGCCTCCGGACTTCCGTTGCCAGCGAAGTGCCCATTTTTGCACTGCTGGGATTCCCCTGAGGCTCCCCTCCATGGGAAACGCCACCTCCGGACTTCCGTGTTTTTGTGATGCTGCAGGGAAATCCCAGCAGGGGAATCCCAGTAGCACAAAAACGGGCGCTTCGCTGGCAACGGAAGTCCAGAGGTGGGGTTTCCCAGCGAGGGGAGCCTCAGTGAAATCGCAGCATCGCAAAAACACAGAGGTCCGGAGGTGGGGTTTCGAGAACTTCTTTGTTTTTGCGATGCTGAGATTTCACTGATGCTCCCTTCGCTGGGAAACCCCACCTCTGGACTTCCGTTGCCAGCAAAGTGCTCATTTTTGCGATGCTGGGATTCCCCTGCTGGGATGCCCCTGCAGCATCACAAAAACACAGAAGTCCAGAGGTGGGGTTTCCCATGGAGGGGAGCCTCAGCAGCGCAAAAACGGGTGCTTTGGCTGGCAAAAGGGGTGAATTTTGGGCTTGCACGCATTAATAGCTTTTCCATTGATTCCTATGGGAAACATTGTTTCATCTTACAAACTTTTCACCTTAAGAACCTCATCCTGGAACCAATTAAGTTTGTAAGACAGGGCATCACTGTATCTTTGTAATGACTGTTTTCTTAACAGCCACGAATCCCGGAAAAAGCGAAATGAGAATCTTGATACTTTCAGTTAGGAATAAATATGCAAATCTCCAATTATAAAAAGTAATCAAGAGTTGTCTGTCTCTGGAGTGGTGTGAACACTGCATTCATCACAATTTAAATGTCTTGGATATTATTTTGGCAAGGGTGACTGTACCAGGAAGAAAAGCATATTGTACAGGCTAGGAAAAATCCATTATTTCCTCTAGTTAAATCTTATACTCCTCCACTTGGCAAGCCTGGTGTATATCAACACCTTTTTAACTCCACTAACCGAATACAGGCTGATGATTTCCTATATGTTGCATTTGCTCCCAATCTATTCATATGATTTGGGGTTTTCTTCTTGGCTCCTGTAGTTAATCTTCACCGGGCAGCCCAACTGGCAGTAGCAAAGCTCAGCCTCCACCGAATTGTTCCTTCAGTGCACTACCCATTCCCTTTCCCAAAAGGCAGAGAACAAGGCATCGGCCATGTGCTTGCAGCTCACTTTCATCATTCTGCACCAAGCATCAGACACAGGAAGCAAAAACGAGGAGGAGGCTGAACCACTGAGCTGTAGCAAAATGGAACGGCGTGGGGACTTTAATTGACAAAGATCAAGGAAAGTAGATATCTGGCTTACAACGGCAGAGTGGAACAGGGCCAGCATTTAATGTTACCAATCTCTCCTTTGGGTTCGTTCAAAAGGAAAGGTGGGTGAAATAGCTTACATACTTCAGTGGACTGATCCATGTACTGACCTTGTGTCTGAATTATAAACCATTATGGATTCTTTCAGGCATTTTTATAGGACATTTTTTGGAGAGCCGGGGTGGCGCAGCAGGTAGAGTGTTGTACTGCAGGCCACTGAAGCTGACTGTAGATCTGTAGGTCAGCAGTTCAGTTCTCATCACCGGCTCAAGGTTAACTCAGCCTTCCATCCTTCCGAGATGGGTAAAATGAGGACCCGGATTGTGGGAGCAATATGCTGGCTCTGTTAAAAAGTTCTATTGCTAACATGTTGTAAGCAGTCCTTAGTCTAAGGAGAAGGGCGGCATAATCTATCTATCTATAAATTAGATAGATAGATAGGTAGATAGGTAGGTAGGTAGGTAGGTAGGCAGGCAGATATGGGAGAGAAATCTAGCAAGACTGGAGGCTAAAACATACAATGAACAGTAGCAGGAACTGTGCATGGCTGGTCTAGTGAAGAAAAGGGCCAGGGGAGACATGATAGCAGTGTTCCAATATTTGAGGGGCTACCACAGATAGGAGAGGGTCATGCTATTCTCCAAAGTACCCGAAGGACAGACAAGGAATATGGGTGGAAACTGAACAAGGAGATGTTCAACCTGGAAATAAAAGGATTTCTTGTGACAGTGAGAGCAATCAACTGATGAAGCAATTTGTCTTCAGAAGTGATGGGAGCTCCATCACTGGAAGCTTTGAAGAAGAGACTGGATTGCCAGCTGTCAGAAACGGTGTAGGATCTGCTTGAGCGAGGGGTTAGTCTTGATGACCTACAAGGTCCCTTCCAACTCTGTTACTCTGTAGACATTATCTTAATACAAGATTGAACATCCTATTCAAGGGATCTTCTCACGTATTTGAATCTGTAAACCACAAGAATATCTCCATGACACAAATAAAATCCACCCAGATGGAACATTTCTAGAAAAAAAACAAGTGAACCTCCTTTTGCTTCATATTCTTGATATTCAAACCCTTCATTATGTGTAGTTTTTAAGGAGAAAAGGATGCTGTGTGATATAACATTTGCATGCTTCCTTTGCTCTGATATGGGGAAAAATAAATTTACAAGCGCAGTGCTTTTAAAAGTAAAACAGCCACCTCAGCTGCTTTTACATATTGTGGAAAGTCAATTACTACAGGTAGTCCTCTATGTTACGACCAAAATTTGTCTTGCTAAGTGAAACCTTTGTTAAGTGAGCTTGTCCCATTTTACAAATTTTCTTGTCACGGTTGTTAAATGAATCATTGCATTGGTTAAGACAGTAACATGGTTGTTAAGTGAATCTGGCTTCCCCACTGACTTTACTTGTTAGAAGGTCGCAAAAGGGGATCGTATAACTCTAGGATCCTGCCACCGTCATAAATATGAACCATTTGCCAAGCGTGTGAATTTTGATCATGTGACTATGGGGATGTTGCAATTGTTTAATTGTGAAAAACGATCATAAGTCATGTTTTTCAGGGCTGCTGTAATTTTGAACGGTCACTAAATGAACTGTTGTAAGTCGAAGACTACCAGTAATGGTCAACTATAATAGGAAGTGGGAATGGCTTTGGGAAACAGAAGAAAGAGCTGCAGCCTAGATAATGGTTTGATAAGTGAAAGCTGAGTCTGAAGAGAGGTGAGGATGGAGACAATGCTACAATGAACCTTCTCTAGTTTTCAGGAGCGTGAAAGGGAGGGGAGAGCTATTTTCAGATTTCCAAGAGTACTGTAGCCTTACAATAAATGTAAGGTTGGAACTCATAGTTTTTGCTTGTTGTGTGGAATATTTATGGAATAAATAGGTGCCACAATAACACAGCATGTTTTAGGTACAAAGTAATTCACTTTGGTGTGACGGTGACCCCTCCGTCCCTTTTCTCAATACAAACTATCATAGAGCAATGCAGAGGACTAACAAAAGAATAAAACAGTTGGTTTACAGAGTGTAGAGAGAGTAGAAAGCTAGGCAGAATTGGTAAAAGAAGAGAGGATCAAATGCCTGATATGCCTGTCCAAGCCAATATTTGCGGTCTGTCTGTCCACACTATAATTCATCACACTAATTAAGAGGGCATCTTCAGAAAGTGAATCCTCTCTTTCCTATATGAAACAATAAGGCAGCAAAAAGGGAGAAAATAAGGTCCACAGCTTCAAACTTTTTTGTAGTATTTTAATTCAACATTCCTATCCCATGTTGTAACGCCCTTTTGGTTTTGCTTGAAAAGCCATAATCTTCTGTACTATACTTCTGGTCTAGGCCACCTTATTTGGCTGACCAGTGCTGTGATGGCTTCATGGAAGGCAACCACATCCAAACAATGAGCAGTTTGTTGAGACAAGTCATCACACGCAATCTTTTAGGCACAGTCTCAAAATCTCTTTCTCTCTTCTTGGTCATTCAAGGGTATCGTATGTAATTTTTTAAAAAATGTCCTCTTTTTAAATGAGGAGTTGAGCAAATAAAGTTTACTTTAGATGGCCTTATAAGGTGCTTCCAACAGATAACATGATCAATGTTCAAAAATATCCATAACTACTATAAAGTAATACTAGAATAACATGTCTATAAAAGCAGAACTGTTAACATGCTATCTAGAAAGATAGTGTTAAAATGTCTTAAAACTGTTTGAACATTGCAACCAATTACACAGTACTTCTTACATTTATAAAATGCTGAAATAATGTTCAATAAGGAATATCCCTGAATTGTTACATGTCTCTCTGTACAGTAATTGTATCGTTATATTACAACTACAAAATGTGCTTGAAGTTATTAAACTTCAAACACATTTACAAATTTAAATATCTTACCATTTTACCCACCATATAAATTATGTGAAAAGACTAGCAAAAGTAGATAAATGTCTCATCGTGTAGTATGAGATAGAAGCAGATCCTTAAAATCAGAAACTCCTAAGGGGAGTTGTGAGTATAGCCTAAATTTCCAGGATCTTTTTCTAGTTATAGACCCACTTTTCATTTCCATAGTTTTCATCAAAAATGAGAAAAACCCTCAAATTAATCCTGAGTGTAACTGGCAAAGACAACTTAGAGCCTTACCTATTTAAGAGCCATGCTAAATGGAGCTTATGGAAGCACAGAACAAAACCCTAGAAAGGTTCCAGATTGAATATCTGCTTTAGTGGCCTATCACAACAAAATCAGAGATGCCATAATTTCTGGGAAATGTCTGAAGAGCTCTTATACTTCCCTAACCACATGGGAATTTGGCCCTAGCAAAAAACCAAAACCCCATATCACTAGGGAGTCCGATTGGAATTGGGTAGCATATAAATGTCAAAAATAAGATAAATAAATAAAATAAAATAATAAAATAAAATAAAATAAAATAAAATAAATAAAATAAAGTGTTAAACAAGGACTGAAGTGATGCATCGTCTTCAAAAGCTCAAGGAATGGATTAAGATGCTCCAATTTGTTACCTCAATGAGAATGACAATAAGGCCTGATGCTCTTTATGAGCTCTGAAATGCTGGCTCCTTTAATTAAAATCTGTTTTGTTCAAATAGAGCATGGCACAGGAAATCTATAACTGGAGCAGGAAATAACTTCCACATGAAGGGACAAGGAGAATATCTATTTAGGAAAACTCAGGTGAACTGTAAACACATGCAGAAGTGTTTTAATGAAAATTCATCAGCCAGACTCACAATATCAATGAGGATCCACAATTTTGAACATTTGCATGATAGCATTCATTGCAGATATATTTTTCTATGAAGAATGTAGAAGCAGAATGCCTGACATATGAACTCAAGAAGCATAATGTTTAGGACAGTCACATAAAAAATGCACAAGGGCCTAGAAAACATATCTCCCTCCCTAGGCCAGAGCGCTACATGAGCCAATCTAGAAATGACAAATCTTGCCACAGTTGGCCTCAGATTTTCTGTGTTTCGTTGTGTGTATTGTATTTATGCTTCCTACTAATTCTAAACTATCCAGACTTCTTAGTGAAAGCTGGATGCCATAGGCATCATACAAACAAATGAATTTAAATAAACAAAAAAGAAAGAAAGATGGCGCACTTCAGAATACAAAGTATCCCATCTATAAATATTTATAATCAATGAAATGAGTAAGCAGGGATGGCTTTCCACAATGTGTTTTGACTAGTCTTGAAGAAAAATTATTTTTGCTCCAAGCTTTATCTTCCATTACCTTCAACTACCATTTTTCTTATTCTAATAGCTGTCAAAATATCAAATCCCAAATTCTGGCTTAATTTGCCTCATATTTTAAGACACTTACAATTTTCAAAACACAGAAAGAAAAATAATAAGTGCATTTTTCCCATTAGTGGAAAAATATATTTTGTTTTTGGGATTCTGCCTTTTCAAATACACTTATCCAACAATGTTTCTCTTTTGTAGTATCTGGGCTAAAAGCTGTAATCCCAAACATGCATTCTTAATTTAAACAAATCTCATTAGATGAGGATTTTTCTGAAGGACCTACAGAGCAAACAGCAAGTCTCTGCTAGCTTTTAAAAAATTCCCAAAACAGCATGAACTGGGTCAAATAGTCTTCCAATTTTTTCTCATACTGGAATATTTATATATGTCATTTAACTCTCTGAGCTAAGTTGTAAAATGTTCCAGACCACTGGGACAGTTGCTGCTTAAGGATGCTAAATAGCACTACAAGTTTTCCTGATTTTAAACATTGTAATTAATCCTGAAAAGGACGTTATGTTTTAACATGTATATATGTTGTAAGTATTGTATCATATTTTAAAAATTAACCAAGAGTAACCTGCTATTACAGTATCCTATATCCTATCTCTCAATATTCCATTGGCTATGGAAGTGGTCACTTTCAAGAATTAGTTCTACAAATGTTTTTAATGTTTATCTGAAATTTCTGAATCTTCCCACAGATAAGGAGAAATATTTAAAATGACACTTCCAAGAACAACTTGGAGATAGCATAATTAATAATTTAATAATTGAGAAAAAAAGGGGGGCTGCATTTTCACTATACACAATCCAGCAACAACTTAGACTTTGAAAGTTGTTTCAGACCATCACCTCCCAATGGTCTGCTGAGGGGGTGAAATTCCATCTCTTTCCATTGGTCCATCCAGCTCAACATCATGAGGTACACCCAAGGATGGGCTACTGCCTGGATGTGGGAAATAGCGCAGTGGCAGCGAAAATGGAGCTCCACCCGATCCCCCAATTTGCACTGAAAGATGTTGAAAGAAAATGCACGCATCCTGCATAAGCCATGCCCACAGTGTGGTAATAAAAATTTTGGTAGCCCTTCAGTGGGTACACCTAGAACCACCCAGGAGGAAAAACTGAATATGGGCAGCCCACAGCCAGTCTGCTACTCCCTAGTAGCTCCATTATGCAGCCAATTATTCATGTTGCTCAAAGTTGAAGATTAAAGAACACCAATTTGTCGTTCTGTGATTTTTCACCTTGCTTTGTTTCCCAGAGGTGCAAAATTTGTTTGCTGGATAAACCATCACTGGCTGTGTTAATAAACCATGTGTACAAGCCACAATGCTTGGCGTAATGTATCATGACAATTTAACATGAAATATATCACACATTTGCTTGGTGTGGTATGTAAAACGTGCCTTATGTTTCAGACAAATGCAGATGCTATGCCCTGAATTTGGACCGTCATTATTTACAAATGTGTATTACCACTGCCCTTCCCAAAGAGATAATACCATGCATGCATAGTAGACACCACACTGACATGCAGAAGACAC
Organism: Erythrolamprus reginae; assembly: GCF_031021105.1. Taxonomy (NCBI): domain Eukaryota; kingdom Metazoa; phylum Chordata; class Lepidosauria; order Squamata; family Dipsadidae; genus Erythrolamprus; species Erythrolamprus reginae. The sequence goes on along the minus strand of NC_091950.1, from coordinate 269,328,201 downwards.
ATTTCCATAGATTCTCCTTACATACCTGCAGGCAAATGTTGCTTTCAAATGTTAAAATAAAGCTGATGGTTATGCAATGGGATTTAAAGATTATTCCTTTTTTGTAGTGCATGCAGACATTTAGAGAAAGGATCAATAGAATAGCGATGGAGAGAGATGAAACAAGCTGAGGAAGTCTACTATCCATGCAACACAGGCAAAATGACATTTAGAAAGTATGAGGGGGAGGATATTTGTGTTTTTCCTTAAAAAAAAAAAAGAAGAAGACAATTTGCTGTTTAAAAAAAGGACATGCGAAACAAGTGGGTAGGGCTAGCCTGAATTCCTACTGACCTGATCTTCCCACTCACCCTGGCAGACTGTGGTAATAGAGAAATCATAAAACATTATTGCCCAAAATAGTTGCATGTATCCTAAATAGCAAACAAACTTAGCGTCCTTGTGATATACAATTGGAAGGCAGCCAATCAGTGAACACTGGACCATGTTCTGCTATTCCAACAATCTGGTTTAGAGATGAATAAGATTTTGCAAGCTTATCCATTTGGGAGACAGGCTAAAGAAAGCTCATGTGTGTTTGACTCAGTGGAGGGAAAGGGCAAAGGTTACCCTGTGAAAATGTACTATATGAAGCTTTTGATTCACTTTATTTTCAGCAAAAATTTGTGATCTTCCCACTATTCAATATTTTTCTTTCCCCAGAGAGATGGGAAAGAGTCAGAGAAAAATGCTATTGTACTGAAAGCTTCTGTATTTCCCAAATAAGTACATAAAAGTTCTGGATTTTTTTTAATTCCACAAATATATATACTGACGTCTCCTTTTTAACACACATACCAAAACTAATTTAACTTGCAACAAATAGAAAAAACAAGACAACTCTAAACAGATTTTGAATTAGCTGACAAACATTACTAGGTTGACTTTTTGTTTTGTCATCCTTTAAATCAGTGTTTTTCAAACTTGGCATCTCCTAGCTAGGAAATAGCAATAGCAAGAGTTATGAGTTCTTTATGGTACTTTATGGTACTTTACAGCCCTCTCTAAGCAGTTTACAGACTTGAACTGCTGACAGACGACAGTCAGCAAAAGTAGCCTGGAGTACTGCATTTTAACCTCTGTGCCACCACAGCTACATGTAATACCACTAGTCCCTGAACCACATGGGTTGTCAGTGTGCTTCTGAGTACAATTCAAGGTGCTTATATTGCTATTATATCAATTTTCACAACTCAAATCATTCTGTATCTGACATTACATTTTATATATAGTGCATCCTTGGAAAACATGGGAAATGTTGGGGATTTGTTTTAATAGGCATGGGTCATACTGGTCAAATCTGGCTGGAAATAAAAAAAATGGGAAAAGTAGCCACAGTTCAGTTACTTAGCACAGAATAGATAACTCTAGATGTGACATTATTTAATTTCCTACCCCCCAAATCCCCATTCACAAATGGCCTAACACCATGATGGCGGACCTTTGACATGTGTGCCAGAGGTGTCCATAGAGAAGAGCCCTTTCTATGGGCACATGTACTGTCGCCAGCTGCTCTTCTGGTTTCCAGTGTGCCAGCTGGTCCTTGTCAGAGCTGGCACACCAAACAATGACCCGAAAACTGTCTTAAAAATGCCCCCCAAATGGCCTGAAAACAGCCCCCCAAAAGCCAAAAAACAGGCATGCGTGAGCTGGCCAACTGATCTTTGGGTTTAGCCCACACACATGCACACACATTCTGGTTTGGACACTCGATGTCGAAAAGGTTCACCATCACTGGCCTAATGGCCTGGTCCTTCGGGATTATAAATAAATCAGTTCTAAGTCCTAAATAACAGTGTTAATTATTAATAAGTTGTTTAAAGAAAGAAACTAAATTATGAACAGCTGAGCAGAATTAAGACAGAGATTAAGAAGTTAGAGTAGAAAGCACCAGGATTGTGTTCTCTCATACTAAAAGAGCATCCAGAATGGGGAACTTCTATGTAGCCTACTTTTACAAAATTGAAAAAATACCTCTATCACAAATGCACTGTAGAGTGCCATTATTCAGCATCCAAGTAAACTTTTAAAAATGATGTAAATTCCAGCTGACTTTACACCTACACATATATCTGATTTTTGGCTCATATAAACATTCTCCTCTCCCTATCTCACTGCTAACAGTCCTAAAATCAACTTTACACAACACACATGCCAAAAATCTAAGGCATGGGGAAAATGTATTTCTTTTTCCCAACTACTTCATCAATCTTTCTTTAGAAAATAAAGGTGAGGTTTATCTTTAGACAGAACTCTAACAGTCTCTATGAGAACTTAAATGAGCCAAAATCACTTATCACAAAGAAAGGTGTTTTGTTAAAAGTATTGCTTATCTGCCCAGAGACTTTAGCAAGTCTTTAGCAGACTTTAGAAAAATCTGATACAATTCTCACACAAAGAGGTCTATGGAGCAGCTGGTAGAATCTTAAGGCAGTTTTGATGATAGCTTTGATGGGAGAATACTACATTGTACCATGTCCTTCCACATTTTCCCATAGCTGAAATGTTAATAATGAAGCCAAAATGCAAGAAATTTCTGTAATTATGCACCTTATCTTGTGTGGGTTTGAGAAAGAAGAATTCAGTTAAGAGGTGAAGCATTACTTATAAGATGAAAACTAAACAAACCTGCTTAGTACTTTGATCTGTTTGTTATTTAATCTTATATTCTCTCTTGCCACAAACAAGTTACCTGGAGCTGCTTTATAAATATGTATTCCAATTTCATTCCATCTTATATAAGTTTCATTAATACAAAATACACATAAATACACATAAATGCTACAAATGCACATGGACAAACAATACAGGTAGTCCTCAGCAACTGTTCAGATATGACAGCCTTTCTCAGAGCTAATTACAACCCAGTTTCAAAGATCCAATGGCTGTCCCTCCCAAGTCATGTGACTGAATTTGGGGGGGGGCCTTAGCAAGGGGCCCACATTTACAGCCACTTGCAGTGTCCTGCAATCAGTTGACTGCACATTATGAATTTTTCCCCCTCCAGGAACTGGTGTTTAGTTCCCATTGGCTAAAATAGGTTCAATTAATGACTGAAGCACTTACTTAACATCCATTACAACAAGGTTATAAAATTTGGCATGATCAGGGGTGGGCTACTGCCCGGACAGGGGTGGGGGGGGGACGCAGTGGGGTAGCAAAAATGGAGCTCCACCCCAGAGCACCCAATTTGCACTGAAAGATGTTGGAAAAAAATGCAGGGTGTCCTGCATAAGCCATGCCCACAGTGTGGGAGTAGAAATTTTGGTAACCCTTCACTGGGCATGATCATCTCATAGTCTGCTTAAGACCAGCATGACCAGAATAATTCATTTACAGTCATAAGTTGAGGACTACCTGTATTGGCCGCAATCCAATTTTGAAAGCAAGTTATCAGATATTTTTATATCTTTCACACACTCTACAATATGAAGGGACTCAACAGGACTCTCATATAAGTCTTTCTCTTTCTCCTCTAGTCAGGATTAGTCCCTTAGTACCTGCAGAATTATGTGTAAGGTTACTGTCAATATATCTTACAATTCATATATGCATCCTGGATAAGAAAAAATCCATTTGCATGCCATTTTCTTCCTCTATGAATGAAGAGGGGAACGAATTTAATAAGAACATGACATGTATATCAACTTGTTATCACTGGTAAACCAAGGATCACGTGAACCGACAATATTAGTCTTGCTCTGCTTTTCAGTTACGTAGGGATTTCTTAATTTCAAAATTTTAGCATTTCCATTAACAAAACATTAGGATGACTGGCATGCAGTTTCTTTCCTCTGCCACATTAGCCCCCTTCGGACGTCCATCCATACTTTGGTGTTTGAATTGTTCTCATAGTTAATAGCCACAGGAAGAAAAATATGGGAAGTACGGTGATCATTTCTCTCTGATTCTGTAGACACTTTCTTTATTACTCCAGATCGTGCAGAATGCAGCTGCGAGAGCAATCATGGGCTTTCCCAGGTATGCCCATGTTACACCAACACTCCGCAGTCTACACTGGCTGCCGATCAGTTTCCGGTCACAATTCAAAGTGTTGGTTATGACCTATAAAGCCGTTCATGGCATTGGACCAGAATATCTCCGGGACCGCCTTGTGCTGCACGAATCCCAGCGGCCGGTTAGGTCCCACAGAGTTGGCCTTCTCCGGGTCCTGTTGACTAAACAATGTCATTTGGCAGGACCCAGGGGAAGAGCCTTCTTTGTGGAGGCCCTGACCCTCTGGAACCAGCTCCCCCCGGAGATTAGAACTGCCCCCACCCTCCTTGCCTTTCGTAAGCTCCTTAAAACCCACCTCTGCCGCCAGGCATGGGGGAATTGAGACATCTCCCCCGGGCCTATACAGTTTATGCATGGTATGTTTGTGTGTATGTTTGCTTTTTAATAAGGGTTTTTTAGTGATTCTTAAATTATTAGATTTGTTGTACATTGTTTTATTGTTGTTGTGAGCCACCCCGAATCTGCAGAGAGAGGCGGTATAAATAATAATAATAATAATAATAATAATTATTATTATTATTATTATTATTATTATTATTATTAATGAGAATTATTATTATTATTATTATTATTATTATTATTATTATTATTATTAACAAAAATGAAAATAGGTATATTCTTACCTGATTCTTATGAAAACAGTCTAGTACAAGTATATGCAGCTGGGGATTCTTAAGATTGCACTCTGATTCTCATATGGTTTGATTTCCATTTATTTAACTGGATACCTTTACCCGGAAGCCTGTCATTCCATTTTGATCATTTGACACAAAAATGCCTCAATTTTAATATTCTAAGGTACCATTGTATTTTTCCATGTGGATTGAGCGTAGTTAAAACATTTGCTCATCAACCAGTCTCAATGGTTTTCTCATAAAAATTCCTCTGATAGAAATCATCTTCACTGAAGGGTTCTCGCTAGGATTGGTAGCCCGTTGGGAAGACTGATAATTTCCACTGACATCATCATGAAGAACCAGCAATTGATCCCAAATCCCAAACAGATGAATTCACCTTAAAATATAAACCCATTATTTAAATCTACTGTTCTCTTTTTTTGTTTAAGATTTTCCACACACCTTTACTGCATCATACAGGATTCCCTAGAGCAGTGATGGCAAATGTTTTCTTACTTGGGTATCAAAAGAGTGTGTGTGTGCTATCGCGCATGCGCGAATGTCCACACCCATAATTCAATGACTGGGGAGGGTGAAAACAGCTTTCCCCACCCTCCAAGGTCCTCTGGAGGCTGCAAATGGCGTGTTTTCCCAACTTCTGGGGGCCCCAGTATGCTCGTGTTTCGCCCTTCGCAGGCATCAAAGGCTTCTCTGGAGCCAGGGGAGGGTAAAAATGCCCTCCCCCATGTCCACCGGAGGCTCTCTGGAAGCCAAAACGCCCTCCCAGAGCCTCTGTGCGACCTAAAAATCAGCTGGCCGGCACACACATACACATTGGAGCTGAGCTGGGGCAACAGCTTGTGTGCCAGCAGATATGGCTCCGGGTGCTAACTGTGGCACCCGTTCACCATCAGTGCCCTAGAGTCATCATTTTCCCTTTCAAGATCACATCCCAAGCCATATACAATCTGAGTTGGGCCCAAATGGCTATTCTCACAAACATGTGACAGAGAACAATTTTGCTGAATTTCTCAAGGGTAGGACCTGTGCCTATAAAGATTTCTCTACTTTTAAATCTGTTCCATCTAAGTCCATCAAAATCATACACCATAGCTCCTCCACTTTGGCATTTTAAAAGTTCTCGAAAAGAATTTATAAACCAAAATGTTTTGCGTTGAACAGAATGAAAAGGGGGCACTCATTTTTGCTGCCAGGTATTAGTTAATTCTACCATTCAATTACAGGGGTTTTCCAACTGTGGGCTGTGAGCACCAGGTGGAGGAAGAGACAGGAGTGATGATGAAGAGATTTGAAGGGAATTACGAAATTGGTAGGGAGTGTAAACATGCACAGCAGAATAGAGCAAGCAATTACACAGCCTGGATAAGCACATCACTGGATAGTGTAGCAGGGTTCTGGCAGGGATCCAAGCTTAAATATCTGTGATGTGTATGTCAGGGGTTAATTACTGTCCAACTGGGGCCACAGGGTCTGAAAGCTGTGGTGCAAGGCTCTTGCCCTCAACATAGGCTATGCCAGTGTTTCCCAACTTTGGCGACTTGAAGGTATTTGGACTTCAACTCCCAGAATTCCCCAGCCAGCGAATGCTAGCTGAAGAATTCTGGGAGTTGAAGTCCAGATACCTTCAAGTCGCCAAGGTTGGAAACACTGGGCTATGGTATCTAGGGCTAGATAGCTGTTGGGAGTTCACTCTAGCTAGTTAAATCAGAAGGAGGATTGAGATTTTCTGCAGCTGCTTCTATGGAGAACACATATCAATCAAGATAAAATGGGGCAAAGGGTGGCAACAAGGGTACCGTTCTCAAAAGTAGGGTCCAGATTTCCAGTACTATATGTGGCTCAGCACCCTCGTCTTTCTCACTGAAGGAAATGGCTTTGAAGTCAGATGTTTGTTTCCACTGAAAAAAAAAATAATAATTTGGGGAATGGAATCCAGGTTCCACTCCTGTATTATTTTGTTTACTCCGTAGATTGAAATGTGATGACTGAAGTCAGATGGTATGTTGATTCTTGCCCAACCTTAGTCCCAATCAAACCATTGGTTTAGGTCAGGGGAGGGATCCTAGAAGTTTGTCATTTGGAGGAATTGATGTGCTACAAACTTTACAAAGTCTTGTATAACTAAAGGGGCGAATACAAGTGCACTAGAGTGCCTTCCGTCCCCTGTCCTATTGCTCTCCTGTACCTCCTATACCTTTCTTCTATTCCTATATCTCTTCTTCTATTCTTTCATTGATATGTTCTATTACTATATCTTCTTTTCTATTATTTCTTAGATATATTTTACTATGAGTATCTCCTCTATAACCTTCATCATGTATTTTACTATGTGTGTATATATATATACCCACTAAATCCCTCATTGTGTATTGGACTAACTAACTAACTAACTAACTAACTAAATAAATAAATAAATAAATAAAAATAAATAAATAAAAATGAAGGTATATAAACCCAAAACAACTAATCAGCTTAACTTGCTTGCCTGTGAGAAAAGACACTACCATGAATGCAACGCCTGGCTTTAATTTGCCACCTCTACAATTGCTGTTGTTTCCCTGTCCTGTCAAGTTACCCCTCCTAGGTTTCTTTACCACTTGCCATTGTTTGCAGTCCCAGTCTAATTTGCCCACTCTATCCTCTTAATTCATCCACACTTAGTTCTATATCTTCAACGTGCACACTTTACCTCTCCATCCTACAAAATTGTACTGCTTCCCGCTTTATTCTATGTGAGCTCATCAGCTCTCCTCAGATTCACCCCCTCTAGTCTCCTGAGAAAATAGCTATGGGATCAATCTCTTCCTCATTTTTTTAAAAAAATCACTGAAGCAAGGGTTTTGTCAAAGCGAAATAAGGGTATCTTTACTTTATATGAAAGTAACTGGGTTCTAAGAAGCTCAGAAATTTCCTATGGAATAAAAATGGCAGGCTGCTCCTAAAAACCATTTCCCTCACTTCCGAATAAAAATAAAATAAATCATTGGTGTTTTGTCAGCACTAAAGAGATACCTATGTGTATCTCTTCTGCCTGCTCTATGCCACTTACACATTACTACAGGATACATAACTAAGAGGGGCTATTATATGTACTTTCTACTATAGCAACTACAGTAATTACTTTTTCAAGTGGCTTTTAATTATATTCAGCTATGTCTCCTTACTTTCCTCAATACACACCTGCTTATAAACTTACATAAGCCATGATTTGCCTAGCACAGAAGGTATTAACTCAAATTTGGAACTCCCTTGATTATTTTCTCTAGAACAAATCAATGGACACCAGATGTTTTCATTTGCATTTATCACCTTTCAAAGTATAAGGTATACAGTGTCTTTTTAATAGAAACGACATGCCTTTGGGAATAAATTAATTTATCAGATTAAAAAACTCCTTAGTTCCAAATTCCACAAATTTATAGTACCAAATAATTCAGAAATCATGAAGAACAATGTTCAGCCAATTGAGTGATTTCTGAATCTACAAACTTATATTTGGGATATAAATACAGTGTTTCAATTTGGTGTAATTTCCCAAAGAATGATTTTTAGCATTATGTAACTTTTTCCCCAGGGAATGGAGGAGAGCATCCCTTTCCTTTGGTTGTATAGAACAGCTCAAGAGCAAGATATATAGAAATTGGAAAGTTAATCTCTATGTGCCTTGTTAAAAAGAAAAATGTGAACTAAGCTGGTGAGGCAAATTGTTGTCTTAGGTATGTGCTTCTTTAAAAAATTAAAATTGAATCCCCCAAACTTTATATAAAGTCTGTAATGGCCATTACTATTTGATGGGTTTCTCCTTGCAATAATTTTTTTTAATAATTGAAAAACAGGCAGTTCAAACACCAGAAGTGGTCAATATAATCTAATTAATAGTCAATCTGAACAAACAATAAATGACTACTTGCAATTCTATGTATAATGTACCAACTTTTCTTGCTATATATCATAGGATATATATTCCGATTATGTTTTATACAATGCAATAGATCAGAGATTAAATAATTTATTTTATATTTGAAAAAACCATCAATACTTCAACTCATTCCCAATGCAGTTATGATACACAGTCCAGTACATAATAAAAAATGAGCCACATGTAAGAACATTTTTAAAGGCATATCACTTCTGAAAACTGGATTTTAAGTGGTGTTTTGTGTTCACTTACATTCACTAAAGCCTATAGACATCAGCAGGAAGAATTGCTCGAGTTGGATGCAGAATTAAACATGTAAACCTTTACAAAAGCAACAATGTATATAAGACTATGAAAACAGTTCAAGAATAAAATCTTACCATGTTTTCTCGAAAATAAGACCATGTCTTATATTTTTTTAACCCTGAAATAAGCACTTGGCCTTATTGCCATGCATTCAAAAGCCAGTTGGTCTTATTATCAGGGATGTCTTATTTTGGGGAAAACAGGGTACACAGGACAGTTAATAAGATTTGTTAAATTCAATGGTGATAATAAATGTCATCACATGAATGTCTATAGTCTCCAAATGATAATTTCTACTTTAATCTAATGAAAAAATGTAGTTTAAGTTTTCTTTTCTAGAATACTCCATGTATCAACTAAATAATTTATCTCTCAGTGGAAAAGATCTAATCATTCTAACATGTGCCTAAACCACAGCAAATAAGCACTTCTACCAAATAACATGAAAGGAGTTCATTAAAAAATTAGACTGAAGACAGAAATATTTTTTCCTTCAGGCTTTATAAAGATTGTTACCTATACATTCTGTATTGTTTAATCAAAGTTCCTTCCTGAAAATATTATATAACATACTGTATTCCATCTTGACTGGGACTAATTGTACAGAATTTATGAGGAAAAAAACTAGGGATCAACAATACTGTATAATAACTGAGCAACAACTATGTTTCAGTTCATGATGCATACATTTATACTGTAAAAGAATGGAGGAATTTCCTTACTTGTAATCTGAAAATTTTCTGAATGGCATATGTCCAAGCCATCTAGAATATTCAGAAAAAAATGTAATGCCCAGACTGGAGAAAGGAGACGAGGAAGCAGGAACAGTTATAACTATTATCACAGGTTTTTCTTTTTGCTGGCAATGGAAACCGCTGAATGAACGCTGGCAAGAACTTAAGTAAAGCACCAGCAATGTACCAACAATTCCTAAATTTAAAAGCATGCTTCAATTCAGAAGGGTCCTAAGAGAAGCAGTGCTGAAAACTGTTTGAAAAGTTTACTATTGTCATCCATGAAAAAACCATAATTACCAGAAATTGGCCCAGGAATTTAAACCTGCTCTCTCAATAACCTACCTAACCCAATTGAGACAGGAAATATTTTCCCTAAAAGGATGCTTTTAAATCTCTATGATGAAATGGGTGCTTTCTTTTAAACAATACCAATCTAGATCATCAGATTTCCTCTCCGAAAAGAAAATTAGAACTGACAAACAAAGAAACCAGATTTTGACAGAGTAATATGGAGAATGTGAGACACTTTCAGTTCAGTTGGCAACAGTTTAATATTTATGCATTTGTTCCTACAGCAAGTCAAATATTAACTGCTCTTAACACAAAACATGTGGGCTACCAATAACTCTAATATTCTTTTACTCCGTAGAAGTGTTTACTCATGAAGAAGCTAACTGGCTAAAGAAAGATCTTACTATTTTTGACAGTGCAAATAAAGTAAGAGGCTGTTTAACATGTATTTAACATGGGGGGGAGGAAGGGGGAGGTGAGCGTTTTGAAAAGGCTTAATTAGAATAGACATCTGTCTCCAGAAGGATAAGTTCTCTAGCATGAAAGGAAGTTGTTCCTGGATTAAACAAACGAATCCCAACCCAGCACTCCCCCAACCGCAACCCAAACAAGAGTCCACAATACTTCTGCCAAATTATAATATGGTAAATCGTGATGATTTTTAACGTGGGGAGCCAGAACCCACCGTACCAAAACAATTCGTAAGATCGCTCAGCTCACCACATTTCTTCTAAGGGCAAGGCCAGCATGCCAAGCACATCACACACACACATCTCGCCACACCTTGGCCAGACCTGACGCCTAACCTAACCCACGTTGGGCAACCTTATATATTTGGTAAGCGGGAAAAGAATGAAAAGAAGAAAGGGGCATCCGCCCAAAATCGGGGCTTAGAAGAGGCCTGGCTTGTTGTCCAAAACCCTCAACCCTGGTGAAGCAGCTGTTTACACAGCCCTCCGATTCAAACAATTCCATCCAAGAAAATCTCTTAAAACAGGGGTCTCCAACTTGGCAACTTTAAGCCTGGATGACTTCAAGCAGTGTTCCAATATCTCAGGGGTTGCCTGAGGGAGGGAGATGAGTGAGTCAGACTATACTCCAAAGCACCTGAGGGTAGAACAAAAAGCAATGGATGGACACTAATCAAGGAGAGAAGCAACTTAGAACTAAGGAGAAATTTCCAGACAGTTAGAACAATTGATCAGTGGAACAGCTTGCCACCAGAAGTTGTGGATGCTCCAACACTGGAAGATTTTAAGATGTTGGATAACCATTTGTCTGAAGTGGTGCAGGGTCTCCTGCCCAAGCAGGGGGTTGGATTAGAAGACCTCCAAGGTCCCTTCCAACTCTGTTGTTGTTGTTGTTGTTGTTGTTGTTGTTATTATTATTAACTCCCAGAATTCCCCAGCCAGCTTTGCTTTGAGGAATTCTGGGAGTTGAAGTCCTCCAGGCTCAAAGTTGTCAAGATTGGAGACCCCCGTCTTAAGAGACACAGCAGCCCCGATAAAGAGGTGCCAAGAGGGAGGAAGAGAAGAAGAACCTAACCGAGGTCAGAAAGTGAGAAACCGCCGTGCTGGGAATGCTGGAAACGTCCCCTCCGGGGCCACCCGCACCAGCTGCACCTTCCCCCGTTCCCTTCTTCTTACCGGGCTCTCCTCGGGCTGCGCCGCTCCTCCTTTCTCTCGCTCCTTTCTCTCACCGGCGACGGACGACGACTCCGGTCGGGGCGGCAGGAGGCGACCGCTCCGCTTCGGCGCCGGTGGCAGCAAGCGAAACCCAGAAGGGGACAGCGGGGAAGGGCGAGAGAGAAGCAACAGCCCGAGAGGAAGCAAAGCTGCGGAGTCACACAAGCAACAGCAGGAGGAGGAGCAGCAGGGCGGGAGGAAGCCGAGTGAGAAAAAGAGGGGGAGAGAGAAAGAGAAGTTTTCAAGGCGGGCAGCAGCCAAAGCGTCTCCGGTGCCTCTGAAGAGCCGCGCGCTCAGGGTCCCCCGCGCGCGCGCCCTCTCACACCGTCCCCGGGAGGGGGGGGCTTGGGAAGTGCTCCTTAAGCGGCGCAACCTCCTCCACGCAGGTTGACGGGCCGCCGTAGAGAAAGAAGCTTTTGCACTCCGGGGCAGCCCGGGCAGAAGGGATTGAGAGGCGGGAACCAAAGCCGCCGGGGGGTGGGAGGGTGGAAGGGGGGAGGGCCTCTCAAGAGGCAGGACTCCAAAACTTTTGCTTCCTCCGTTTCCTCACCTGGCCGCCGGTCTCTTCTGCCAACCGCCTTCGCAGGAAAAGGAAAGCTTCCTTTCTTCAAAGCAACCGGGCTCGGAAGGGCTTAGCGCCTCCCGCAGCAGCGCCGCGTTTGGTATATCCCGCCCTCCACCACCACCACACCACACACACACAAACACGCACACCACTCCACCCTGCGCGCATACACAGACAGACACACACTCCACCCTGCACACACACAAACACACACACAATACACACACACACAAAGGCGCACGCTGCTTTGCCTAAAAGCAGCCCAGGAAGTTACCAGGAAGTCCCGAACTAACAAAAAGCGCGTCCTTGTCGCTTCGCTGGCTGAGGGAGAGCCAGAGTTTTGCCTTCTCTCTCTCTCTCTCTCACTCTCTCTCGCCTTGTGGTAAAAAATCAAATCGCGATGGGGAAGCGGCCGGGGAGGATCGCCTCACACACGCCTTTGATTCTAAATGCGCTCCTGGCACTTTTCCCTCGCGCAAACTGGAAACACCGCGATTCTAGAGGAGGAGGATCATCTACCTAACTTAATACTTCGGCTTCAACCGCAACAACACGCGGGCACGCAATAGATACAAACTTCATGTCAACCGCTCCAAACTCGACTGCGGAAAAGACAACTTCAGTAGCAGAGTGACCAATGCCTGGATTGCCATACCTGACTCTGTGGTTTCTTTCCCAAACCCCAAAAACTTTAACCTTAGACTATCTACAATGGACCTTAACCCGATTCTTAAGAGGTCTGTAAGGGCCGTGCATAAGCGCAGCATTGTGCCTACTGTCCGACTGTCCAAATTTACCTGTACCTACTTTGTTTTTGTTTATGCTTATACCATAGCTCAGTGTTCCCCAACCTTGGCAACTTGGAGATATCTGGACTTCAACTCCCAGACTTCCCCAGCCAGCATTCGGGGAATTCTGGGAGTTGAAGTCCAGATATCTCCAAGTTGCCAAGGTTGGGGAACACTGCCATAGCTATTATCTTGTAAACGTTTTGACAAATAAATAAAATAAAATATTCCACCCACCTGTGAAAGATGATTTCTCAACCCGATCGCGTTGGTCTCTTCGTGCGCCTTTCGGGGCTTCCCGCGAACTAGAGGATTTTTCCCCCCTCGCTGTTTACCACCGTGGCCGGAGAGCCTTACAAAGAAAAAAAAATCCCCCCTGTCCTTCACCAGGGCGCTGGGGTTTGTCTCCAGTTCGGCAGCCGCCTTAACACGGATCCTTCGCTTTTCCTCGGAAAAAAAAGAGCCGAGGGTCCTTGCACAAGACGCGGCTAAGCTTTGGGGAATGTGACCTGAGGCTTAGCCATCATCCTAAGTCGCTGATGAGACTCTGACCTGAAAATACTGGCCATTCGAGGCAGTATCTCTCTCGATACTGGGCGGAGATAAAAAATCCAGACCAGGGTGTTGTTGTTTTTTTTTAAGTGGGCGCTGGGAGAACTGGGTGGGGTTCCTAAGGTGTGTGTGTGGGGCGGGGGGGGGGGGTAGTTGTGCAAATGTAACCGATTTTTTGTCCCTGAAACTTTGACTTTTGAGCAGGGGGTCTGGGAATTTAAAAAAAAAAAATTCTGTCACTAAAACTTTGACTTTTGATCAGGGGTTATGAATAGAATAGAATAGACTTTTTATTGGCCATGTGTGATTGGACACACAAGGAATTTGTCTTGGTGCATATGTTCTCAGCATACATAAAATAAAAAGATACATTTGTCAAGAATCATGTTGGATTTATGGGATTTTTTTTTAAAAAAATTAATAGTTTCTGTAGTATGAACGTCTTGAACCGGGTCCAAACCGCCCAATTTGTCCCTGCATTTTTTTAAACCAACACTTCCATTATAGGTAGTCATCGACTTACAACAGTTTGTTTAGTGATCTTTCAAAGTTACAACATCATTGAAAAAAGTGGCTGTTTTTCACACTTACAGCCAGTTACATCATCCCCCTGATTGTGTGATCAAAATTCAGATGCTAGGCAACTGACTCACATTTATGACTGTTCCAGTGGGCCTGAGGTCATGGGAACCACCATTTGCAACCTTCTGACAAGCACATCAAATGGAGAAGCCAGATTCCTTTCACAACTGTGTTGCTAATATCCCACAAGTACAGTGATTCACTTAACAATTGTGGCAAGAAAGATTGTAAAATGAAGCAACACTCACATAACAAATGTCTCACTTAGCAACAGAAGCGTTAGGCTCAATTTAAGTCGAGGGCTGCCTGTATGTGGTGATGCGTTAATCCACACACACACACACAAGGAAAGGCCTGCTGTCTAATGGAGCAATCTGTTTTATAGGCCTTTGATATTTGGGCTGTAAAAATCGAGACAACTTCAGCATGGCAGAGGTCTTTTTAGCACAATTCTATGCTGGTGCATTTGGAGGTCATCATTGAATTCAGTGCTGCTAGGAAAATGCATATGGCTGTTTCCCTCAACCCAGACATCCTCCAATATTCAGTAACTACTGGAACAGATGTGCTATTAATCATGATGCTATTTGTTCAGTGGTGTCCAATTCTTGGCAATTTTATGCTTTCTTCACATTTTCTGATCTTGTACAGGGTCTTTCAGTTGTTTTATGCTGTGGTTTGAATGCAACAAAGAGATATAAAAAACACAACTACTTCCAACTAGTAATTGTCCAGATCATTGTACCACTCCCTTGAGGTAGAGAAAGCATCATTTTTTTTTAAAAAAACAACCTCTGCTGATGGGTTATTAGTTGGCAGAAATTGTTTCTCTGTAGAGTAAACATGAAAGGGGTTTTGCTAAAAAGTGTTTGTTGGATGGAGGAAAAGTGAGATGAAAACACAAACTGTGAAAAGACTACTGGCAAAACTAATCCTCACAATAAATCTTACATTATTTTGGTTAATCTTCTAGTGACTAGTCAATCTGCAAAATACTTTGGGGAATTCTGAAAGGCTCGGTTTTGCAGTCAGCTTGTAAGATAGAATACTATCAAAGCAAAAATACATTTGTCTAATGTGAAGCCAACTGCATTAGGTTCTATGAAGCTGAAATCCGTGTATGAAACTTTGCTCACCTTTAATGGCCAATGGCTCACTTTTGAGAAGTGAGATCTAACAGTAGGTTTTCTCTGTTGGGAACCAACAAATCAAACAGGCCACTCTCTAGATCAGTGATGGCTAACCTTTTCATCACTGAGCGCAAAAAGCATGAATGTGCACCCATTATGCAATGTGAAACCCTCCCATACAGGCATGAGAGAGCCATATGTGCCCCGGGCATACACTTGCACACCCTGCATGCACCCTGCACATGTCTCCTACATACACCCCACAACCTTGCATGCACGTCAGAGACCCAAAAGCAGCTGGACGGCAGGAGGAGTGTGAGCATGCATGGTAGAGCTGAGGTGGGATGACAGCTCACGTGCCATAGGTTTGCCATCACAGCTCTAGATGTTTCAGTTCAATTCGCAGAATTCTCATTACTAGTCCTCAGGGAAGGCTACTGTTTCTCATGTTGGGACACCTCCCCCAGGCTTACAGAGTTTTATGTATGGTATGCTTGTGTTGTATGGTTTTTTAAATGACGGGTTTTTAGATGCTTTCTTTTAATTATTAGATTTTTTACACTGTATATTGTTTTTATTATTGTTGTGAGCTGTCCCAAGTCTACGGAGAGGGGCGGCATACAAATCTAATAAATTATTATTATTATTATTATTATTATTATTATTATTATTATTATTATTATCATCATCATCATCATCATCATCATCATCATCATCAAAAAATCTAGACAATTATCCACTGGCAGAGCAGAGATTAATATGTTCCTTTATGCCAAGGGTATCAAACTCGATTTTGATTTAACTTATTTGACTTCTATGTCGCCCAATCCCATGGGACTCATTTCAATGAGGGCTGCACTAGGGTTGTTTTTGATGATAATAATAATAATAATAATAATAATAATAATAATAATTATTATTATTATTATTATTATTATTATTATTATTATTATTATTAATTAGATTTGTATGCCGCCCCTCTCCGAGGACTCGGGGCGGCTCACAACATAACAGCAATACAATATAAATACAAATCTAATGTTAAAAAATTTTAAAAACTAATTTAAAAATACATTTATAAAAAACGTAACTGCTTCACAATCAAACATGAACATAATAAAGGTCAGAGAAAAAAGGAGGGGGGAGAGATTAATCCCCCACGCCTGGCGGCAAAGGTGAGTCTTCAACATTTTACGGAAGGTGAGGAGAGTAGGGGCAGTTCAAATCTCCGGGGGGAATTGATTCCAGAGGGCTGGGGCCGCCACAGAGAAGGATCTTCCCCTGGGTCCCACCAGATGGCATTGTTTTGTCAATGGGACCTGGAGAAGGCCGACTCTGTGGGTCTGGAACCTAATTGGCCGCTGAGATTCGTGCGGCAGAAGGCGGTCTTGTAGGTATTCTGATCCGATGCCATGTAGGGCTTTAGAGGTCATTACCAACACTTTGATCTTGGGGGGCCTGGGTGGGTGTAGCCGGGGTGGGGGTGGCCAGTTCAACGTCACTCGTATTGTGGCACCTGTGATGGCCAGAGCACTCTGCCAGGGTAAACAGGCTCCCGAGCTCCGTCTTTGGCTGCAGTGGCCTCCTGCAACCCTCTGCCAGCAAAAACAGAGCTTGGGAGGGCTGCCTCCAGCCTTCCTGAATTCTGTTTTTGCTGGCAGAGGCACTGCAGACCAGTCCTTCATTGTTTCCAGGCTGGCACCGTAGGCCACATCTAAGCACCCCACGGGCCAGATCCAATCCCGGAACATTGAGTTTGACACCCCTGCTTTATGGCATCTAATAATCATCCACTTTTTGCAATCCTTTCAGAAAATGGCTAATTTGGGAAAGGCTGCGATGCTTACATCCTAGGAGAAAGTCCCATTGAACTTTTTCTAAGTTACTCCTGAATAGATATATGTAGAAGTATGCTATAAATCTCACATATTACCGATAAAAAAGATATAGAGGGAATCCTTTCCGGAAAGGTATCTTTAACTTTAACTCCCAACTACCAAGATAAAGCACTTCTACTTCCTCTGATCCTATCTGTAGTCTGATGCCATTAATATTTATCCCAAGTAACTGCATACAACAATATATGTTTCAAATGCTTCTTCTCTTAGGCCCTTTTCTAATAAATCTCTCAAAGCACTTTTTATAATAACTTAAAGAACAAACCCTTCAGGATTGACATAAGTAATATCCTAATCAGTGTTTGGACTACTGGAGTTTCAATGGGAGAGAAATATTCTTTGGGCTTTACTTAACAGAAGGATTACCATTTTCCATGTAATCCTTGTAAAAAGAAGGGAATGCCTGCAAATCAATGGGTTTTTGGGGGGAGTGGGATCAGATAATAATAATAATAATAATAATAATAATAATAATAATAACGATGATGATGATAATAATGATAATAATGATAATAATGATAATGATGATAATGATAATAATAATAATAATAATAATAATGATGATAATGATGATAATGATGATAATGATGATAATGATGATAATGATGATAATGATGATAATGATGATAATGATGATAATGATGATAATTATGATAATTATGATAATTATGATAATTATGATAATTATGATAATTATGATAATTATAATAACAACAACAACAACAACAACAACAACAACTTGTTCCGGAACTATCATTTACCAGTGGCAAAGAACTGGTGGGATCATAATCCCGAAAAACTGGTCGAAAATGAGCAAGCAAAACTACCTTGGGACTTCCGACTTCAGACTGACCGAATTCTGAAGCATAACACACCAGACATTGTGATCGTGGAGAAAAAGAAAGTCGATCATCAACATCGCAATCCCAGGAGACAGCAGAATTGAGGAGAAGCAGCTAGAGAAAATAGGGAAATACGAAGATCTAAAAATCGAGCTGCAACGACTCTGGCATAAGCCAGTGAAAGTGGTCCCAGTGGTACTTGGCACGCTGGGCGCAGTACCAAAAGATCTCAGCGGACATTTGAAAACCATCGGAATTGACAAAATCTCCATCTGTCAATTGCAAAAGGCCACTTTACTGGGATCGGCAAACATAATTTGCTGCTACATCACGCAATCCTAGGTGCTTGGGAAGCGCCCGACTGGTAATGAAATACGAAATCCAGCATAGTGATCTCATTTGCTGTGTTGTACTGACATAATAATAATAATAATAATAATAATAATAATAATAATAATAATAATAATAATAATCAACTTTTAAAATTATGCCATTCAATTCCCAGTGAGTCCCAAAATTTTAAGAGGCAGCATTTTGTGGATGGCATTGAGATTAACAAATCTGAGAATAACAAGCAGTCTGCTGGCCCTTAAGTAAATGCAGTACCACTGCTTGTATTTATTGTTGTCAATAGATTTTGATATGGATCTTATTTCTTGTCAAATGTTCTTCTTTCGACTAGCACAATATTATCTCTATTTTGCAGAACTCTCTTCTGATATTAATAAAAGCAACAAACAGTCGTAAACTGTCAGATGTTTCATTGTGGCATGTACACTTTGTGGATGATGTTAGTGTGACTCTGCGCTTTTGAAATATTTTTATGACTTTGAGAAAGCGAGACATGGAAACACGTGTCTCTGACATGTGTTTATGAAAGAGAGAGACAGAAGAAAGAGCTTCTAGGAAAATGCTGTAACTTCAGTAGGATGCTATCTGTACATATCTGTAGAGGCAGGGCTGAAATCCAGCAGGTTCTGGAGAACTGGTAACAGAAATTTTGAGATGGTCAGAAAACCGGAAAATTCCATCTCTGCCTGGCTCCAGAGTGGGGTGGGAATGAAGATTTTGCAGTATCCTTCCCCTGGAGTAAGGAGGGAATGGAGATTTTGCAGTATCCTTCCCCTGGAGTAAGGAGGGAATGGAGATTTTGCAGTATCCTTCCCCTGGAGTAAGGAGGGAATGGAGATTTTGCAGTATCGTTACCCGAGGAATGGGGTGGGAATGGAGATTTTGCAATATCCTTCCCCTGGAGTGGGGTGGGAATGGAGATTTTGCAGTATCCTTCCCTTTGGAGTGGGGTGGGAATGGAGATTTTGCAGTATCCTTCCCCTGGAGTGGGGTGGGAATGGAGATTTTGCAGTATCCTTCCCCTGGAGTGGGGTGGGAATGGAGATTTTGCAGTATCCTTCCCCTGGAGTAAGGAGGGAATGGAGATTTTGCAGTATCCTTAACCGAGGAATGGTGGGGGGGGAATGGAGATTTTGCAATATCCTTCCCCTGGAGTTGGGAGGGAATGGAGATTTTGCAATATCCTTCCCCTGGAGTGGGGTGGGAATGGAGATTTTGCAGTATCCTTCCCCTGGAGTGGGGTGGGAATGGAGATTTTGCAATATCCTTCCCCTGGAGTTGGGAGGGAATGGAGATTTTGCAGTATCCTTCCCCTGGAGTTGGGAGGGAGTGGAGATTTTGCAATATCCTTCCTCTGGAGTTGGGAGGGAATGGAGATTTTGCAATATCCTTTCCCTGGAGTTGGGAGGGAATGGAGATTTTGCAGTATCCTTCCCCTGCCACGCCCACCAAGCCAAGCCACACCATGCCTATCAAGCTACGCCCACAGAACCATTAGTAAAAAAGAAAGGATTTCATCACTCTGTAGGGGTATATTTATATACCCATATTCCCAGGAAACGACAAAGAGAAGATGAGAAGTAGAAGGCAAATGGAAAGCCATCTCACAGTTTTCCTTGTGATGTATTGGTGTCTTCGGATCGATTAAGCACTGGTTACACTGTCAGTTTTTGAATTGGTAGCTCCTCCTTATTACAACTATTGGGTGGAAGAGCTTTCGGGGTGGAGGGGCTCATCCTCATGTTTCTCTAACAAGCAGAAATACGCTCTACAAACTCTTTTGAAATGCCATGTCCTTATGACGTTACCTTGTCCCCAGCCTATAGCAGAAGGGGCTTTAAATCATCCCTCTCTGTTCCACGTTTAATGTCATGCTTTCTCTTTCTCCCCAACACAGCTTGGCCACAGACATGACCTTAGATGCTTCTTTGATGACCTGGTTCGTGATACCTGGCAATATTGGTAATTCCTGGCACTGTGGCCAACCCTGCCTCCTCCAATCATTGTGCCTTATTTTCTTGAGCCGTTATGCTTTGGGACGGTGGGGCAGTCTGGTTATTTAGCTGCACTTGCGGCTTATTCAAGAGATTGCCTAATAAAACAGCACACCGGCTGTCCTGATTTACTGGGAAACTCTTCTCCCTCCCCCTCCCCCCAGATTAGACCTGGGCTTGCAGAAAGCCAAAGAAGGTTATGCAACCTGTGTTACTGCTTAAAGGGAATCCCAGAGGCCTTTGAGTGCGTTCTGGATTGGATTTGGCCTGATCCAGCATGGGCCGTTTGCCTGAATTTTAAGGGCATGATTGTATCAAGAGAATTACTGGAGAACTCAGACACTGAGAAATGAGTGTGTGTTTGTGTGTTTATGCTATGTTCATACACCTAACCTTTATTTTCATCTCTTCGCTTATTTACCAAGTGGCTTGTTCCAGCTAATGAAACCCTTCGTCTTTCTTCTACACACACCCTTCTTTTCTCAAGAAACCACAAAGGTCACAGAGGCCAAGATGAAATAGTGAGAGGTAGTCGGTCAATTTCGGGGGTGAGAAATCTCTGCCATTAACGTGGCTCCCTTTCTTCACTGGCTACAGACACTTGTTCCCAGCCTTTCATGTTTTTCTTAGTAGAGTTTCCTAATTACAGTGGTGCCTCTACTTACTAACTTAATTTGTTCCATGACCAGGTTCTTAAGTAGAAAAGTTTGTAAGAAGAAGCAATTTTCCCCATAGGTATCAATGTAAAAGCAAATAATGTGTGTGATTGGGGAAACCACAAGGAGGGTGGAGGCCCTGTTTCCTCCCAGGAGATTCCTAGAGAGGCCCAACAGAGGCTTCTCCATGCCTTTTCCAGCCCTCTTTCCACCCAGGAGATTCCTAGAGTGGCCCCACGGAGGCTTCTCCCTGCCTTTTCCGGCCATGTTTCCTCCCAGGAGATTCCTAGAGAGGCCCCAAGGAGGCTACTCCCTGCCTTTTCTGGCCCTGTTTCCTCCCAGGAGATTCTTAGAGAGGCCCCACAGAGGCTTCTCCCCGCCTTTTCCGGCCCTGTTTCCTCTCAGGAGATTCCTAAAGTGGCCCCACAGAGGCTTCTCCCTGCCTTTTCCGGCCCTGTTTCCTCCCAGGAGATTCCTAGAGAGGTCCCACGGAAGCTTCGCCTTGCCTTTTCCGGTTACAGTTTCAGGCTTGTAAAATTGTAAGTAGAAAATGTTTTTTCAGAACAGGCAAAAAAATCTTGAACATCCGGTTCTTATCTAGAAAAGTTCGTAAGTAGAGGCGTTCTTAGGTAGAAGTACCACTGTATTGGGAAACTGCTGCAGAGCCTCAATAATTGTGGCTCGGGTGCGGTGAGCAGGGGTTTGTTTTTTTATCGTTTACAAAAATGCATCTCATGATGGAGAGATGGCAGAGCAGATGACCCGGTAAAAACAAGAGAGATGCTCCTGCTTCATTGATCCATGGGCTGGCAGAGTGGAGAGCTGATCTACCAATGCCTGCCAAACAGTCTCCAAATCAGTAGACAGTGGGGGAAAGCGAGTGGAATGGGAGACGTTTTATTTCATTATCTACCTGTCAGCTGTTGGGGGGGATACTATTTTCAAACATAAATGTAGTGCTCTTTTGAAAGAGTGCTGACCTTGCCTGCACCATCAGCCTTATTGACAAGTCACAGGCACCAAGAAAGGGCAAAGATGGAAGTGAGAGGATGCTCTTGCAGCGCATCAGCAAAGATACCCTCCGCTCAGTATAGGGCTACCAAAATTTTTACTACCACACTGTGGGCATGGCTTATGCAGGACGCCCTGCATTTTCTTTCAACATCTTTCAGTGCAAATTGGCTGCTCTGGGGTGGAGCTTCATTTTTGCTACCCCACTCCATCCCTGCCTCCGCTTCAACCAACTTCTCTGGGTTTGTAATAAAGGAAGCAAAAACTGAGTAAAACTATCTGATTGATAGGGCTTGAGCCCAATGCGGATCAGCAAGGGACATTGCAGGCTCTTTCTCTTCCTTCACCCTGCAGGTATGGAGAAGATGCATGGGCTGAAGCAGGAAGGAGCATCCCCAATACGCCTTACTCTTTGCCTATGACCTGTCAATTTTTTTATTTTATTTATTTTATTCATTTGTCCAATACACAATACATATGGAAGAGAATAGACATGAAGTAATATATATATATATATATATAAAGATAATATGAAAAATAGAGGAGAAGATATATGAAAGGAAGAAAATATATATGATATATGAGATAAAGGAAAGACAATTGGACAGGGGACGAAAGGCACACTAGATGAGCAACTTGGATGGTGGTTAAAAGCTCCAAGTCACGTCCTGATCTGCAAGCAAGGTCAACAGTCTTATTTATTGCCCATCCATCCAGGAGAATGATTGGTGGCTGCTTGGAAGGAGCTTGGAGGGAATCCACCAATAACCTTCCTTAATTTGTTCCACGATGATATTGTAAGATTTGTATCACTGCCGCATATTCTAAGAGCAGAATAGGGCTGAAAGTCCAGGCACCAAACATTATCTGACATGTCGTTTTGCTAGCTCAAGGAATGGGGAATAGCACACTAAAATGAACATGAGGAAGAACCCTGCTAGATTTATTTCATTCTCTACTGTTGTTCATTCTCTACTGTTGTTCTCTACTGTTCTACTACTGTTAGAATCAGGTGTGGGTTCTTCCTGGTTCGGACCAGATCGTCCAAACCACTAGTGACCCGCTGATGATGTGAAGATGGCATCACGGATCCGCTTCTGTCTGTGCTGGTCCATGCGTGCCAATTTTTTCAGAATTTTCGGTAATTTTGTTTTGACGTTTGGATGGCTTCTCCTTGTCCTCTGCTTTGAGAAAAGCCCTCCCGCCCACCCCCCAGGTTAATACCGACCTTTATTTCTTTGCCTGAAGTACAGCTGAGCTGCTCCTTAGCTGTGTTTTGGGATGAAACTGCCTTCTGAGCATGACCGGAAGTGAATTCACACGAGGGACGTGTGCAAAACGTCATGATGCGAACCAGTGGCGAAGGTAAGTTGAATCCACCCCTGATTAGAATGTTGATAATTCCAAGTATTTTACCACCTCCACTACAGAGGTGGAAATGATGGCCCATTTATGACTAGTGGACTTCAACTCCCAGAATTCCTGACCCAGCCAGTCATTAAAGGGACGTCGTTCCCCATGCCTGCTCTTCTATATAAAGTTGCAATCTTCTTCTAATACAACGGAGTAGAAATACAGATTTCAGGTTTGGAGAGCCTGCTAGAGTTTTATTTTTGTGTATACACCTTTTCCCCCTGTACAGGTCTGGTATTGGGCCTTCAATCCAAGGATTTGAGGGAATTGGACTCTCTTGGCAATAAAAAGTACTGAATAGCCAGAAGCATCAGAAACATTTTATTTGCAGTGCTGCATTGCTCAGTTGTGTAGTGTTATTCTTGCTTACATGTTGTATATTCTTAGCTTCTTGTTCATTTCTCTGCTTAGCATAACGATCCAATGATGGCCTTCGTATAATAAAGCTACCATCAGACATCCTAAAGCAATGATGGCAAACCTTTTTTTGGTTCACTGAAGCATTGGATGGTGAAAAAACGGCCAAACCAGAAGTTCGAAAAAACTAATTTGCAGTTTGCTCGTTGTGCTGTTTTTGCCCCCTGGAGCCTTCAGGGAAGCTTCCTGAAGCATGGAAAACATCACAATGGGGAAACCAGAAGTTTCATTTTCCAAACTTCATGTTTGCCTGTTC
This sequence comes from Erythrolamprus reginae, assembly GCF_031021105.1. NCBI lineage: Eukaryota > Metazoa > Chordata > Lepidosauria > Squamata > Dipsadidae > Erythrolamprus > Erythrolamprus reginae. Next base: position 269,304,114 of record NC_091950.1, on the reverse strand, counting down.
GGTGGTTTTTTGCACTCCGGGGCTTCAAGAAGCTTCCCTGAAGCCTCCAGAGGGCAAAGCAGCCTTCCCCAAGCCCCCAAATCAGCTGGCTAGCACACACATGTGGACTGGAGTTGACATAGGGCAACATGCCCTCCAACATGGCTCCACGTGCATGCCATTGGTTCGCCATTACTGTTGTTAGCCGCCCCGAGTCTGCGGAGAGGGGCGGCATACAAATCCAATTAATAAATGAAGGAAGGAATGAAGGAAGGAAGGAAGGAAGGAAGAAAGAAAGAAAAAGAAAGAATGGTCCTAGAACTAAAGTAGAGGGGTTGGAAGGGGCGAGATCTCAGGAAGATACCTGGCAGGTCAGATTATTTTTTAGGAAAGAAATCTTATTAGGAATAGCTCTTATTGAATAGGTAGAAGTACGGAAAGAATAAGATTACACCAGCTTATAAACCAGAGTAAAAAGATGAATAAATAAACTAAAGCTATATTCAAAATTTTGTTTAATATACAGTACAGTGATCCCCCGCTCGTTGCGAGGGTTCCGTTCCAGGACCCCCCGCAACGAGCGGGTTTTCGCGAAGTAGCGCTGCGGAAGTAAAAACACCATCTGCGCATGTGCAGATGGTGTTTTTACTCCCACAGCGCTAGCGAGGAGCCGAAGATTGGGGGCGGCGCGGCTGTTTGCCGCCGGCATGGGGGGCTTCCTAGCAGCCCCCCAAACCCGGGTTGGGGGCCCGGGGGGCGCTGGCTCTCGGCGCTTTCGAGCTGAGTCCGGGAGCGAATTCGCTTCCGGACTCAGCTCAAAAGCGCCGATAGCCAGCGCCAACAAACGGCTTGTCCACGCTGGCTCTCGGCGCTTTCGAGCTGAGTCCGGGAGCGAATTCGCTTCCGGACTCAGCTCAAAAGCGCCGATAGCCAGCGCCAACGAACGGCTTGTCCACGCTGGCTCTCGGCGCTTTCGAGCTGAGTCCGGGAGCGAATTCGCTTCCGGACTCAGCTCAAAAGCGCCGATAGCCAGCGCCAACGAACGGCTTGTCCACGCTGGCTCTCGGCGCTTTCGAGCTGAGTCCTGGAGCGAATTCGCTTCAGGACTCAGCTCGAAAGTGGCAAGAATGAACGGCGTGGGCGGGCGAAGGGCGGGCGGCAGCGAGGAGTTTGCGTGGGCGGTGGGGAAACTCCTCGCTGACGCCAGCAAGAGGGGGAAGACCCAGGGAAGCCGCCCAGCAGCTGATCTCCCGGTTGCCATCTACGCATGCGTGCCCATAGAAAAAACGGGCACGCATGCGTAGATGGTATTTTGACTTCCGGGTTGAAAAATAGCGAAGTACCCTGTTCGCAATGGTTGGGGACGCAATAAACGGGGGATCACTGTACATCAAATTTGCTCTAAACAAGCCATCCAAATAATTGCTAGAGGCTTAGATATGCAATAATAAAGTCCCCCAAAATCATGTCGTCAGGCATGGGGGAATTGAAACATCTCCCCCTGGGCATATTTAATTTATATATGGTATGCGTGTGTGTATGTCTGTTAGTATATGGGGTCTTTTAAATCTTTAAACATTTTAAAAACTGTTGGATTATTTATGATTTGTTGTTACATGTTGTGAGCCGCCCCGAGTCTTCGGAGAGGGGCAGCATACAAATCGAATAAATAATAATAATAATAATAATAATAATAATAATAATAATAATAATAATAATAATGTATGTTTCTTTTCTGGAAAGGAACATCCGCTGAATTTCTGCCCACAGTGCAGTTGTTACAAAGCTCATGCAGTAAGCTTCAACATGAGGAAAAGTTGGTGGCGTTGAAGTAATTTGGGGCTAATCTTGGATTGACAAAGATTCAGCTCAGCTGGAGGCCTTTAAGTCTGGACAAGAATGATGGTTTTTTTTTTCAGATCAAAGAGATGGAGGGGGAAAAAAACCCCATGTTCCTAGGCTTTTAACAACAACACTAACTCAGCTAATGTGCATAGACAATAGCTCTTAACTTGTCGTCAAAGTCTTCCCTGGCTGATATTTGCAGATAAAGATGCTATTAACTGCAAAGAAACAGGCAGCCTTTCTCCTTCCTAGTCTGTTGACCTTCATCTGAATTGGATGTTAATTTGGCATTATCTCAGACCATATTTCCTACCAGGCAGGCTAGTTTATACATTGCCTGTTTCTAAATAAGGAGTTTCCTGTGCTTCTGGCTTCTGCTTTAGCACATGCTAGAAGACACTTTTAAAAACAGATACAAGGGCTGTGTGGCTTTTCTGAACATATTGCTAGTTGTCCCTGACTGCTTAAAAATACAATAGCAAAGCAGACATTTGGCTAAAGCTCAGTAACCTTATGGCATTCAGGACTTTGGAGGATAGGAAAATATTTCTGCATGAAAGCACCTGCGGAAACTCTGCCAAAAAGCATACTTTGTTCTACTTATGCAGAAGCTTGTGTACCAAAAGTATTTATCAGACTCTTGCTTTCAGCAATGGCTGTGCCCCTTATTTGCACATACTTTGTGGCAAAGAATGATCTTTTGTTCATTTGAAGAAGACAGTCTTAGGGAATGTATTGCAAGAGAAGATTAAGTTAATCTTAAGCATCAAATGTATCAGGAAAGACTTATTGAACTCAATCTGTATAGTCTGGAGGACAGAAGGAAAAGGGGGGACATGGTCGAAACATTTAAATATATTAAAGGGTTAAATAAGGTCCAGGGGGGAAGTGTTTTAATAGGAAAGTGAACACAAGAACAAGGGGACACAATCCGAAGTTAGTTGGGGGAAAGATCAAAAGCAACATGAGAAAATATTATTTTACTGAAAGAGTAGCAGATCCTTGGAACAAACTTCCAGCAGATGTGGTCGGTAAATGCACAGTAACTGAATTTAAACATGCCTGGGATAAACATATATCCATCCTAAGATAAAATACAGGAAATAGTATAAGGGCAGACTAGATGGACCACGAGGTCTTTTTCTGCCGTCAATCTTCTATGTTTCTATGTTTCTAAGTGTATGTTGAGAGTGTAGTTGATGTGAGAGGATAATGAAGGGGGCATAATTACATATGACATCTTAGACTGTGCAAAATAATGGCAGGATAGTGAATCTATGAACAAACAAATAGTAAATAGATGAACAAACGAATTAATAAATAAATAAATTGGGGGGGGGGATCTGCAATAGTCAATACATGTGCACCAGCTCTCATTTTCTGAAAACAAGACAGAACTCAATTGAGGCTGGTCCTTGCAAACAATATTAATCTTAGAATATTAAACTTGATTCTTTAGAGCAAACAACTACAATTCAAGTCTTACCAAAGAAAATGTAGGGTCCACCACTGGGGGAAAAAAGGGGAGCAGGTAGTAGCTATGGAACATTGCCTGATTTGTTTCCGATATTTTAAATGTGTGTTTGGCAGAAGGAGAGACAGCAGGAGAGCAGAGATGCAGCCTGATTTCAATGCCAGCTTACTTGTGAGAAAACAAGATTAAATTTAAGGGCTTCTGTAGCTGATGTTCATTTGTTCACATTAGAGGTTTCCAATTAAAAGTGGCCTTCAAAGAGACGGCTGATTTTAAGTCAATTAATATATCCCCGTAATGCATTCAAGAAGTTAATTCCTGGGTTTCAAAAGAGAAAGTTATACAATACTGTAGTTGCTTTTAAAGCTAATCAAAAAAATATATTTATTCTATAGGTAGTCTTCGATTTACAAGCACAATTGAGTCCAAAATTTCTGTTGCAATGTGAGACGATTGCTAAGTGAATTTTGCCCCGTTTTATTTCCTTGCCGCAGTTATGTGAATCACTGCAGTTGTTAAGTGAGTAACACAGTTGTTAAATAAATCTGGCTTCCCTCTTGACTTTGCTTGTCAGAAGATCACAAAAGATGATCACATTATAAATGTGAGCCAGTTGCCAAGCATCTGAATTTTGATCATATGACCATAGAGATCCTGTAACGTTTGTAGGTGTGAAAAACAATCCTAAATTACTTTTTTCAGTGCTGTTGTAACTTTGAACAGTCATTAAGCAAGCTGTTGTACTTTGAGGACTACATGTATTCTTGTAACATTATGTTAATCAGGTTTCTGGGTGTGCAGCTAATGAGTAGGCTAGTTTGGTTGCTCAACAGTGAGACACTAGTGCCTGCATTTTCTGCATTGTATGAGAAAAGTACATCTTCCTTCCCCTGACCTTACAACTTTCTACAGAGGGACAATCTAGAGCAGTGATGGCAAACTTTTTTTGGTTTGGGTGCCAAAAGGGTATGCGTGCATGCACCAGTGTGCATGCACAAACGCACACCCATTCCTTCTGCCTATGCATGTGCACCACACCTGTGTATGCGCACAACACTTCCCCCACGCCTGTGCATAAGCCTCACTGAAACCTGGGATAGTGAAAAAATGGCCCAACAGGCAACTGGAAGTTTGAAAAAATGGACTTCTGGTTTGCCCATTGTGCTGTTTTTTGCACTCCGGGACTTCAGGAAGCTTCCCTGAACCTCCAGAGGATGAAACAGCATTTCCCAAGGCTGGGAATCGGCTGGCTAGTGCATGCATGTGCACTGGAGCTGACATGGGGTAGCAACTTGTGTGTACTTCAATATGGCACCATGTGCCACTTATGGCACTGTGTGCCATAGGTTTGCCCTCATTGATTTACAGCATCCTGTCATATTGTATTACTGTCTGTTTTGGAAGCATTACTGCTCCAGATAGGAAGGTGGTGCAGAGATTGGTTAGGATGGCAGTTTATTAGTAGTTCACTCTCTTCCATCTAAGACGTAGCATGTAAGCGATGTTTGAGCAGTTTCTGTACAATTGTCTGGGACGCTACACATCCTCTTCACAACCTGTTTTTTTTTGTGACCTATTGGGCAGAGGCTTCATGGTATCCAAAGCAGGACATCCAGATTCAGCCACAATTTTGTTCCATGTAGCATTGACCTTGTGAACTCTCTGGTTTCCTCTTTCTGCTATGTATTCAAAATAGACAGCAATTAAATATAAAAAAAATAAAATAAAATAATATTTTTTAAAAAACATATAACCCCTCCCTGGTACAAAGCTGAAGGGATCAGATCCTGTGGCCTAGAGGTTAATTCTCTGCCTTACAAGGCAGAAGCTACAGGATCTAATCCCACTAAGGGTATGGCTAGCTGATGAGGCCAGAACTATTCTAGTCTCCCTTAATTTGAAAAATTCAGCAAAAACATGTGATGTATGTATGTATGTATGTATGTATGTATGTATGTATGTGTGTGTGTAGTGGTTTTCCTAGTTGCAATGTATGGCTGTGAAAGTTGGACCATAAGGAAGGTTGAGCGCCAAAGAATTGATGCCATTGAATTATGGTGCTGAGAAGACACCAGCGAGTCCCTTGGACTGCAAGGTGATCAGTCCTAGAGGAGATCAAACCTAACTGCTCTTTAGAAGGCCATATCCTGAAGATGAAACCCAAATACTTTGGCCACCTAATGAGTTTGTTTGTTTGTTTGTTTGTTTGTTTGTTTGTTTATTCCTTCCAATACATAATACACATTGAAGAGAAAGATATGTAATAATATAAGTAAAGAAAAGAATAGAAGAAAAGATATAAAAGTATAGGTGTACATATTTGAAAGGAAGAAAAGATGAATGAGATAAGGAGAGACAATTGGACAGGGGACGGAAGGCACACTGGTGCACTTATGCACGCCCCTTACTGACCTCTAAGGAACCTGGAGAAGAAGAAGAGGATGAAAGAGAATGAGGTGGCTGAATGGAGTGACTGAAGCAGTTGTGGATGGTGGAGGACAGGAAGGCCTGAAGTCCATGGGTCGCAATGGGTCAGGCACGACTTCCTGACTAACAACAGCATGGGTGTAGTGTGTGTGTGTGTGTGTGGATAGATATATACTTTCTTTTCGGAGCAGGCAACAGAATTTCATTTTTAATGTGGATATCAGAGTTGCCCCCACCCTCCTTGCCTTTCGCAAGCTCCTCAAAACCCACCTCTGTCATCAGGCATGGGGGGATTGAAATTTTCCCTTCCCCCTAGGCTTATAGAATTTATACATGGTATGTTTGTATGTATGATTGGTTCTTTAAATTGGGGTTTTTTAGATTATTTTTACTATTGTAGATTTGTTTACATTGTCTTTTTATTGTTGTTAGCCGCCCCGAGTCTGCGGAGAGGGGCGGCATACAAATCTGATTAATAAATTAATAATAAAATAAATTGAAATCAACATATCCACTAACTGTCAAAGTTGAGAAACACTGGACTAGAATATAGATCTCCATAACCTTAAATAAAATTTAACTATAATGTAGTTGCTTGGTTCTGATGCTTGAGCCCAACCTCTGAGATTAGGATGTCCTTGTTTATGGTAGAGATGGAAACCTGTGGCCCTCTAAACATTGCAGAATTATAACTCCCAAGATCCTTTATGATTGGCTATGACAGCTGGAACTATCTTAAGCAAGCTGTTATTCAGCACCATCTAGAGGAGCTTTAGCATTATGTGGGACTCCTGCCAATTATGGCTCATTCAATCATTAAGCAAACATGATTAAATCTGTGATTAAATGCACCATCAAGAAGAATTATTTGTACAGTGGTATATTAACTAAATATAATATAGTGAGACAGAAATTGTTCCTTACTCAGAAAATATTCTAAGGAAATCATTGGAATGTGCAGCTCCACTGAAATAGAGTACAGATTAAATTCATGCAAACCACTCTTTATATTCATTAATTATAAATGTCTCTATTATGGTCTCTGGTTAAATGACTGCTATAGCAACTGCATGTTAGATTCTTGGAACATTCACACGACATAGGATTAATTTTACTGGGCTTTTCAGTCGATTATTACAGTTTTAAGCTCATGTGCCCTATTGGGCTCTTCCTTCAACATGTAGGATTTAAGTGTTGTTTATGATGGATGGAAAAAATCTGTCTAAGCAAGTGTGACACAGTTCATTGATTTATAAGCCACAGTTTGATACCCCAAACCAAATAATCTGTTTAATCTGATATGACCTAACCATTTTTGTACTTTTAAATATATTATAAACCTTGAGGAGAGGGAAAAACAGGGAGAACGTGGAAACTGCTAGCATTCAAGAACCTGATCGGAAACATTAATTAGCAGAGATCCTTCTTTGAATAGCTGCTTGCTTTGATAGTTCCCAAAGCCAATAATTTACCCTTGTGTGAACAAAAGAATTAGTGTTTAGCCTCCCAAGTCTCTTGCCATCAATAAAAAAGCTCTTGGATTGGTTGACAGTTCTCACAGTAATTGGGGATCTAAAAAACGCTTAGTATGACTTGATTCATTGTCCACATCCATTTCTGAAAATCCTATTTTCATGGCAGCAAAAAATAACCAGAGATCTCAATTCTACCACGGCTGTGTGACAATCCACAGTCCTAAAAGTGACATTGCACCAAAAATTTCAGGTATTTGAAATATATATTATTCAACCTGATGTGAATGAAACTATTAATTTTAACATAATTAAGGCAAAATTAATTCATTTTAAAATTTATAAACATCTCTTTCAAAAAAAGGGAACAGCTTTCTTAAGACATTGTCTTTCAGAAATACATAAATAAATAGAATAGTCATTGTAAATGTATATCCAAAGGGATGGCATTTGTTCTCACAGATGGAGGGATTTGAAATATTGCCCATTTTTAGTATAGTTGTTCCATATTTTTTTAATCTCTCAGAATTGCAAATGTGGAGAGAGAGAGGGTATAAATTGTTTTTCAAAATGCTGGGATAAGTTAGTATAGTTTCTGATGAAATGCTATTAGCTTAGCTTTACACTTTACTGAAAGACATATTGACATCAAACTGTAGATAAATTAAATATCTGGATATGTTTTTGCCTTGTATTTGATATGAACGGATAAGAAACAGTTTGAGGCCTCCAATTTTCTTTATCTCAGATATGGAGAACCTGTACTCCCCCAAATGATGATAAACTACATTTCCCATCATTCTATATGGCCTGGAAAATATTCAGAAGGGACCAAAGGTCAAATGATCCCTAGGTTTCTACCTGCAATAAAAACCAGATCTACTAGGAAGAAACGTCTACTAAAAAGAATAAAACTGAAAGATAGATGATAGGTAGGTAGGTAGTAAGTAGATAGATAGATAGCTAGATGGATGGATGGATGGGCGGGCGGGCGGGCGGGCGGGCGGGCGGACGGATGGATGGATGGATAGATAGATAGATAGATCAATCGATCGATCTAGGATTTTTCTATAGGTGCAGATGTGTTTTTGTTTCTTCTCTACCTAATAACACCTTTCTGCTTTTTACAGCAAACTAAACACGAATGAAAAAAAATCACTTCAAGCTTCTACAAAAACCATAGAAACAATTGCAGCCAAGGAAGTAACTCTGGTGCCACTCAATAAGTGAGGATGGATGATGGACAAGAGGTCCTCTTACTGCTATTCCCTTCCAAAGAACTGCCAACAAATTTTCTTTCCATTCTCTATCATCTGCTCACACTAGTATTTTTTATCCTTTGAGACAAACTAAGGAAAGAATGCTTCAGAGAAGGGAAGGCATTGGCCTTCAAAATTATTGCTAATTATAGTTCCTGGCAGTTTGGTCAGTAGTGAGAGATGCTAGGAATTACAGTGGAACATTATCACAGAAGGACCTTATTTCAAGGTGGTCAAAGTTTATTATGGAACTATTCATTTATGAGGAGATAATACCTATGCCATGTGTATCAAAGGTGACATGTCATGATTGCTTGGGTGATTATGCCAGCATTCACCAACACCCAGCAACAACTATTCCTGAAAGCACACAACCCATTCATGCATGGTTTTTGGAGGCTGAGGAAGCTGTGCAAGAATGGGGTGAGAATGGCCCTCTGGAAGTTGCACAACTGGGCCTTGTTAGTATGCAGTCTTTGGAGACTAAAAATTGTGCAAAAGTAGGCAAAAGTTGCTTTTGCCTACTTTTGGGAGGCTGCAGAAGTGACCAAAGAGAATTTTCTGAGGCCCCTTCAAAAATGAAGCTTTATGAGGTCCAGAGCAGCCTAAGGGCTTGTCAGCAGAAAGATAACGCCACCTGAAGGTAAGTAGTCCACAGCAGGCCCTAGGCCATGGGGACAATCATGCAATTTCCCAAAGCTTATGTGTCTTGAGGAATAGCACGAGGCAAACATTTAGAGTGACATTGGTGGCACCTTTGCTGATGTGAAGGCCCAGGGTTCTCCACTTCAGGCTTAGCTTCAGCACTGCTAGCAGGTGTCACATACAAAGTTATGGAATCAATCATAAATAAATCCATTGCCCTCCACCTAGAAATTAAAAAACTACTTTCAAACAAGCAATTCAGTTTTTTGGGGAAATTATCCTGCAATCTACAACTACTACACTGCAAAAACTTGACCAGGGCAAAACAATAGACAGAATTTACATAGACTTCTGTAAAGCCTTCGACTCAGTGGTTCACAACAAACTACTTCTGAAACTGAAATCCTAAGGCATCTCTGAACCCCTACATGACTGGATAATTGCATTGCTGTCAAACAGACAACAAGTAGTCAAAATAGGGAACGTCTGATCTAATCCCATTCCTGTTAACAGTGGTGTACCCCAAGGCAGCATACTACGACCAACACTCTTTATATTCTCTATAAATGATCTTTGATCACATTAAAAGTGATTGTGTTCTCTTCACCAATGATGTAAACATTTTCAACACCACCGACAATGCTGCTACTCTCCAAAAAGACCTTGGCTTTGTGTCAGAATGGTCAAACATCTGGCAACTCCAAATCTCAACCAACAAATGCTCTGTCCTACCCATTGGCAAAAAGGGATCAGAATACCAAATACAAGCTGAATAAACAAGACCTTGCAGAAGACCCTCACTCTGTCAAAGACCTTGGAATACTCATATCAAATGACCTAAGTGCCAAAGCCCACTGCAACAACATCACCAAAAAGGCTTCAAGAGTTGTTAACCTAATATTATGTAGCTTCTTCTCTGGTAATATCACACTATTAACCAGAGCATACAAAACATTCACCAGACCAATCCTTGAATACAAATTATTATTATTATTATTATTATTATTATTATTATTATTATTATTATTATTATTATTATTGTTTATTAGATTTGTATGCTGCCCCTCTCCGTAGACTTGGGGCAGCTCACAACAATAACAAAGACAATATAAGAACAAATCTAATAATTTAAAAAACACTAAAAAACCCATTATTAAAAGCAAATACATTAGAAAGCATCCAGAGATACTTTATGAGAAGAGCCCTCCACTCCTCTACCTGCAACAATATCCCCTACACAACCAGACTTAAAATCCTGGGCTTAGAAAGCTTAGAACTATGTCGCCTTCAGCACGACCTAAGCATAGCTCATAAAATTATCTGCTACAACATCCTTCCTGTCAATGACTTTTTCAGCTTCAACCACAACAATACATGAGCACACAACAGATACAAACTCTAAGTGAACTGCTCCAAACTTGACTGTAGAAAATATGATTTTAGCAATGGTGTAGTTAATGCCTGGAACTCACTTCCTGAATCTGTGATTTCGTCTCCTAACTCCCAAAACTTTACCCATACACTGTCCACTATTGATCTCACCTGATTCCTAAGATGTCAGTAAGGAGCGTGCATAAATTCACCAGCGTGCCTACCATCCCTATCCTAATGTTCCCTCTTATCAGTGCCCATCTTATGTATATAAACTATGTTATATCTATGTATGTTACCAATACGTGCTTGACAAATAAAATAAATAAATGCGCTGTTGTTGAGAGTGGCTTAGATGAGGGGAGGGAGGGAGATTGGAGAGTTGTTTTTCTTTTGTTTCGGGGCCAGCACACCAGCAGATCCAAGTCAAGCATTTTCTGAATTTATGACCTGCCAAGCCCAAAACATTCACCCTCACTATGCTAGGTCATTGTCTGAGGCTCCAGGATAGTAGCAACTTGCAGAAATTAAGATGATGGAAACTAGAATGGGAAGCTGACTGGGAAGTTCATATGCCCTTTCTTAAATCCCATGATATGAAAAGCGGAGGCGAGAGAGAAAAAGGAGTAAAAATGAAAGGGGAAGTAAAAATGTAATTAATGCAATGGATAATAAAATTGTGTGGTAATGCCATTACCACCACTACTTGAGAAATAAAATATAAGCCCAAAGAAACAGAATCTCGATATTCCAGTTTGATATTTTTAATTGGTATATTTTTCTCTCTGTGATGGTATATTTTTCTCTCTGCCTGCAAATGCAAAGGTGCTGTGCATTTTGTTTTGTTCACTAAATTGCCTTTCTCACAACGTTCACAGACCTTTCTTGATTAATGATTGATAGTTTTCTTCCAGCATCATTCAGCTACCACTGTTTGGTATCACTCTGATGAGAAGAGGCATTATGCCATCACATCAAGGGATAGAGGATACTACGATATGTTATAATGAGGAAAAGGCATCAATCAGATAGTTATTTTGCTTTGAGTCAGACACTGTTTCCGCTTTCTAATCCCTCTGATGAAATCTGAAACAGATCTGAGAATCCTCTTTATCTCCTTCAACCTCGGAACACTAAACTTGTGCTATGAACACAAGGAACCAATCAGTTGTCTCTGTAGTTGACCAATAGGGGCCTGCAAAAAAAATAAGTCATTTAATCAGTGCCTCAACGTAGCTCATTTTGATGCTACCCCTTCTCCTCCCTTTCATACAAAATCCAAATTGCTAACCCCTCTCTCCACATTTCCAGTACATATTGTAAATAATTGCCAGGTTGTTAGCAAAAACAAAACAAAACAAAATATGAGCATCTGTAACCAGGAGAATCTGCCAATGTAGCAAGCCTCAAATTCCTGTATTAAAATCCCCTGGAGAGATGTGAGGATGGCATAATAGCTTGTCATTGCTATTGCAATCAAGTATCTTTCCAGTACTTCTAACAACCATGTTGTGTGCTGCAGCCATTACTGAAATAGGAGTGAGTGAGCAAAAAATTAAAGCGAACATGTTTTCAAATGCTACAAGAATTGGAGTTCGTTAAAAAGGTCCTTCTACATTGTCCCAATCTGCAATTGAAAAAAGTATCATCATTCGCACATTCCCCTCTCCACAAAAATGGGGAAGAAGGTAAATGTTAGCCTGGAAACTTGCACATTTTCTGGTTTCCAACTGAAGAGAAGCAAGAAGCAGACATAACTCACATCAACTTCATGTGGTGATTAAATCAAGACAACATTCCTCTTAAAGGAATTGCAGGGGGACATGACCAACGATGCAGGGCTATGGGTGTCTCGGGGTGGGAAACCCGAATCCCAGCTGCTTGAGGACCCGGAACCAAACTGGAACTGGGTCAGAACTGCCCTGAAGGAGCGTGAAGAACAGAGGCACCAGTCGGTGGTCGAGAGTGAGTGACTTGCAACATTTCCCCCTCCCCCAGGAGACGGCACGAGCCTCGTGACCAGCATCTATGGAAGATGACTATGTTGCCATTAACTGGGACAGCCATGATCAGAATGATAGGAGCAGAGAGACTGTGGATTGCCTGGGTGACAAGATCTAAGCGTTTGTGTTGGAGAGAAGCAAAGAACTGTTGCAGCTGGATAAGTGTTTAATGACAAAAAGAAGAAACTTAAAAGGAGACAAAAGACATTCCAAAATGGAGCAAGCAGCTATTTAGCAATTGGAAATACCATAGAGAGAGATAAAGGAACAGAGTTTAAAAGCCCAAGAAATTTGGGAATGTTCTTATAATTGAACTTGGTGGAAGTTTAGGAGTGAGTGACATATAAATGCAACAAACAAAAAAAACCAAATAAATAAGTTAAAGAGACTGAAAAAGAACAAAGAATTTGAAGAAAATATCCCATATTTGGATCTGAACCAGGAGGAACCCACCTCTGTCTGTTTTTATGAATTAGGTGCCACCACCAATGGAATGAATTTCAAATCATGTATGGACTTTAGTGTACACTGTGCTTTGTATTTTATTGAAGGGATTTTAGGAGGTATTACCATAATACCTTCATCAAAAAAAGCTCCATAATTTGCTTTGTTTAGTTTTGGCCTGTAAGATAAAAGACCCAGTATTTACAGTTTGCAAACAATGATTTATGATTTATTATTATGTGTAAACCAAGTCACCAGTATTCAACAAGCAAAGTTTAAAATAAATATGGTTTAGCATGAAACATGAACTTGCTCTATTATGCAAAAAGCAAATTAATTTGTGTTTAAAAAAAAACATCTGTGCTTTTTGAGATTTTTGCAAGGAGTATAACGAGTTCAATTTGTGTAACACAAAGCTAATACACCAAGAAGTGGCTTTACATATCTTGCTGAGTAGGATTTTTAATAAGGCTTTGCTTAATAAGCCATGTTAATGCTGTAGAGAAAAGGGGACATGTACAGGAAATGGAAGTATGGGAATATAACGGAAAAAGAATGCAAGATAATTCCCAAAACTGTAGGAACTTTGTCAGAAATATTAAAACTCAGTATGAGGCTTATGAGAGATACCAAAAATAACAGAAAAGAGTTGTTTGGATATGTCAAAAATAAAAGGGAAGTCAAAGGGAGGTCTAGGTCCATTACAAAGAGAACCAAAAAAAAAAAAAAAGCTGTAACAGGCAATAGTTTTAAATCCTTTTATCTGTCTTCTCCCAAAAGGGAAATGAAGCCCCAACTAGTCATTATAATGCCACTAGGGAAATGAGAGAAGTATAGTTTATGGTAGACAAGGAGAGAGAGCAAGAGAACTTTATTAATTTAAAAAAATCCAAGTTCCCCAGGAGCAATTGGATTATATCCCAAGGTGCTGAAGAAATCAATGGTGGGGATTGAAAAACGATTCTCAGTAAGCTTTGAAAACTCCTGAAGGAATGGTGAAGTTATAAAAGATTAGAAGAGAATAAATTTCATCTTCATCCTCAAACCGGGGGGCGGGGGGGAGGACAGACTTGTTTGGAAACTACCCCTCTGTTAGCTTAAGGCCGTGCTTCTCAATTATTTTCTGTTATGCCCCCCTCCCAACTCTCCAATCTGGGACCCAATGGAATTTTAGTGTTAATATTTATTATTTTACTTATTATAACCTGCAAGCAAGCTATTGGCTGGGGAAGGCTGCTCTACCCACTTAACAGGGAGTAAGCAGTGAGGGGCTACCAAAATTTTTACTACCACACTGTGGCCTTGGCTTATGCATTTTGTTTCAACTTCTTTCAGTGCAAATTGGGTGCTCTGGGGTGGAGTTCCAAATTTTGCTACCGGAACTGCATTCCTGACCGTTCACATAGGAGCCCATCACTGGGAGTAAGTCACACGGAACTCAGTGATGCCTGTTTTCAATTAGGCAGGCATAGGTTACTGTGGTTAGCGTCCTCTTTTGACACAGGGCCAGGCCAGCTTAATCAAGCCGATGTTTTGGGGTCGCCGGTCTGGCCCATAAGTGCCACCTCTGCCAGGCACTCACAGTGAATGGTGTGGAAGGAGGGTTTAGGCTACTGTTTGAAGCTTTCACCCAGTTGTAGAGGACGCTCCTCCTTGTCCAGCAGCAGGTTTGTCATGCTGTTCATGGCTACTGTGACGCCCGCTGAGAACAACAAAAAGCCAGGAAGCCATCCCACCCCACCTGGCCATCTTCTCCTCCGGGCTCAGAGTAGCCTGCAACTCGGAAAACACTCCCTGTCCAGGGGAAATGAACAAGAGGGACCACACATGTTCCTGGGGTCACACATGCCCCCCTGGCATTGCTCTGTGTCTGCCCACCAGGGAGGGTGCGCCCAGTAATGGGCAGCCAAAAATTTTCATGCTAAACTGTGGGTGTGGCTTATTTTGTGGGTGTGGCTTAATAGTCATGTGACTGGGTGGGAGCGGCTTGAATGATCATCATCGTTCAAGTGAAAGGTTAAGTCCTCGACTTACAACCTTACCAGTGACACTCGCTGGGGTGACAATTTGCTTCGCGTTTCCTGCTCTCTCCTTTCTGGGTCGCCCCTCTGCCTCAGGCTGGGTAGTTAGGCAAACAGGGGCTGCCAGAAGCATAAATGTTGCCAGCACTGCTTCCACCCACGCCTTCTGCTTGCACCTCAGGCAGGAGGTGGCTGTGTGAGGCTGGAGGGGAGCCAGGCAGGAGAGGGGGAAGCTCGCCCAAAGCCAGGAAGGAGGAAAGAGGAAAAAAGCAAGGAGCGCAGACGCAGCAGCAGTAGCACGGGAAAAAAGGAGAGCCGAGTCGAGACCAGTAATCCAGGAAGTGACAGCCGCTGATAAGCTGGAGCTGCACAGGCAGCTTCATTTCCGCCATTGGAACTGCGTTCCACTCCGTCTTGCCTGCTGCTCACCCCTGGGTGCACCCAACTATTTGAGAATGACTGGATTAAGGTGAATACTGGCCAAGGTCCTCTGTCTAACTATCAAGCAGCATACTTGCAAGCTTTTGGATAGGCATGCTACAATTAACCAGAACAAGTAGAGGCTTTTTGTGAAAAAATCATGCCAGGCTAACCTTATCAAGAGATCAAGAGAACACTGTAGTAGAGGTATTCCTCAACTAATGCAGGAATTTTGCAAAAAGTGAAAGAGGATATCAATAGAATGCTAAATATACAATGGACAATCACTAAGGAAATGGCAGCACTAGTTAAAAGTAATGCGATGGGAGAATTTAGAGAAATAAAAAAAGCAGCAATAGAAAGCGCTCAGACATTAATAGTCTTTGGTTGGAAGGATGCGACAAAATGGACAATGCAAAATTGGTATAGGTACATGGTGGACCATATTCAATTTGAAATTATGGATAAAAGGATAAATTCGGAAAATGAAACTGAGTTGGGACAACTGATGGGATGGTGGGACAAGGTAAGACGATATATGATGAGCAGAATCCGAGACCAAGCTACAAGAAATAAATTGGAATCACTCTATAATATGTAAATAGATATATTGCTCTTGGGTCAAGTGGACTATACAAGAACACCCCCGATTTGGTGGTGGGGAATGTGTGTGTGTCTGGGTGGGGGGCACATTTCACTATGCACTGTTTTATGTTGTGTGTAATATAAATTTGTTAAAAATTAATAAAAACAATTATTAAAAAAATAGAGGTATTCCTCAACTGACGACCACAATTGAAACTAAAATTTTCTGTTGCTAAGGGAAACAGTTGTTAAGTGAGTTTTGCACCATTTTACAACCTATCTTGCCACTGTTGTTAAGTGGATCATGGCAGTTGTTCAATTAGTAACATGCCAGTTCAGTGAATCTGGCTTCCCTGTTGACTTTGCTTGTCAGAAAGAGGGTGCCAGCATTCTGGGACTCTGCAACCATCATAAATCCATGCCAGTTGCCAAGTGTCCGAATTTTGATCACATGACCATGGGGATGCTGCAACAGACCTATGAAAAATGATCATGTTACTTTTTTCAGTGCCATTGTAACTTCAGATGGCCAGTAAACAAACTATTGTAAGTTGAGGACTACCCGTATACTCTTCCTGGACTTCACCAAAACCCTCAACTAGAGTGCTTCATTATACTGTATTTAATAATGTTGAAATATGAACACTTAGGCGACACTTCAGTTGGGAGGGAAGTATTAAATGGAGCAGTGGTCCTTGCTGTTCTTTCTGGGTATTCCATTTCCTACACCAGTGTTTCCCAACCTTGGCAACTTGAAGGTATTTGGACTTCAACTCCCAGAATTCCCCAGCCAGCATTCGCTGGCTAGGGAATTCGGGGAGTTGAAGTCCAAATATCTTCAAGTTGCCAAGGTTGGGAAACACTATCCTAGACCACTGATGGCGAACCTTGTTTGACTCGGGTGCCAAAAGTGTGTACGCAGGCATGATAGCATCCACATGCGTGCCCACATGCATAATACAATGCCCTCCCCCTGTACAAGTTGTATGTACCCAGTGCTGTTTGCTTAGCTGTGCTACAACGATGTCATGATGCCCAAGCACCTGGCCATTTTGGTTTTCTTAAGACCTTACGTTTAAAATATAGGGCCCACCGGACTTGCTTTGGTGATAGGGTTTGAAGGGCTGCCAAACACTGCGCATGCGCACAACCCCTGAGCTGTCCCTGTGCATGCGTACAACTTCCCGCACTGCCATCCTGCGCATACGCAAAAGCCTCATTGAAGCCTCTGGATTTCTGGTAGGCCCGTTGGGTCATCCGTTGGGTCATTTTCAGGAGGCTTTTCTGAAGACCAAAAATGGCCGAAAAGAAGGCTGAAAATCAGTTGACTAGGGCGCACATGGGCACTAGAACTGACATAGAGCAATGCTTCAATGTGCCGTCATATATGGCCAGTGATATGGTCAAGTGCACTAGAGTGCCTTCCGTCCCCCTGTCCTATTGCTCTCCTATATCTCCTATACCTTTCTTCTATTCCTATATCTCTTCTATTCTTTCATTGATATGTTCTATTACTATATCTTCTTTTCTATTATTTCTTAGATATATTTTACTATGAGTATCTCCTCTATAACCTTCATCATGTATTTTACTATGTGTATATAGATATATACCCACTAAAACCCTCATTGTGTATTGGACAAAATAAATAAATGAATGAATGAATAATACTATAGAGTATAATACTATAGAATAATACTATAGAGGGATATAGCATTGCTTCCAGCTGTACCGATTCAGCTCCCGTGATCTTAGAAGCCGATGTCTTAGAAAAACTTGAACGATTAAAGATAAATAAGGCAATGGGTCCAGATGGCATCCACCCCAGAGTTCTTAAAGAACTCAGATCTGTCATTGCTACCCCCCTGATTGATTTGTTTAACCAATCCTTGTTAACAGGAGATGTTCCTGAGGATTGGAGAATGGCCAGTGTTGTGCCTATCCACAAGAAGGGCAGTAGAGAAGAAGCTGGTAACTACAGGCCAGTTAGCTTGACATCAGTTGTAGTTAAAATGATGGAGACTCTACTCAAAAAGAGGATAAATCAGCACCTAAAAAACAATAACTTATTGGACCCAAATCAGCATGGCTTTACTGAAGGCAAATCATGTCAGACTAATCTCATTGATTTCTTTGACTATGTCACAAAGGTGTTGGATGAAGGTGGTGCCGTGGATATTGCCTACCTGGACTTCAGCAAAACCTTTGATACGGTTCCACATAAAGAGCTGATAGATAAATTAGTGAAGATTGGACTTAATCCCTGGATAGTTCAATGGATTTGCAGCTGGCTGAAGCGTAGACATCAGAGAGTTATTGTTAATGGAGAGTATTCTGAGCAGAGTCAGGTTACAAGCGGTGTGCCACAAGGGTCTGTTCTGGGTCCTATTCTTTTTAATATGTTTGTGAGTGACATAGGGGAAGGTTTGGTAGGGAAGGTTTACCTATTTGCCGATGACTCTAAAGTGTGCAATAGGGTTGATATTCCTGGAGGCGTCTGTAATATGGTAAATGATTTAGCTTTACTAGATAAATGGTCAAAGCAATGGAAACTGCAGTTTAATGTTTCCAAATGTAAAATAATGCACTTGGGGAAAAGGAATCCTCAATCTGAGTATTGTATTGGCAGTTCTATGTTAGCAAATACTTCAAAAGAAAAGGATTTAGGGGTAGTGGTTTCTGACAGTCTCAAAATGGGTGAACAGTGCAGTCAGGAGGTAGGGAAAGCAAGTAGGATGCTTGGCTGCATAGCTAGAGGTATAACAAGCAGGAAGAGGGAGATTATGATCCCGCTATATAGAATGCTGGTGAGACCACATTTGGAATACTGTGTTCAGTTCTGGAGACCTCACCTGCAAAAAGATATTGACAAAATTGAACGGGTCCAAAGACGGGCTACAAGAATGGTGGAAGGTCTTAAGTCTAAAACGTATCAGGAAAGACTTAATGAACTCAATCTGTATAGTCTGGAGGACAGAAGGAAAAGGAGGAACATGATCGAAACATTTAAATATATTAAAGAGTTAAATAAGGTCCAGGAGGGAAGTGTTTTTAATAGGAAAGTGAACACAAGAACAAGGGGACACAATCTGAAGTTAGTTGGGGGTAAGATCAAAAGCAACATGAGAAAATATTATTTTACTGAAAGAATAGTAGATCCTTGGAACAAACTTCCAGCAGACGTGGTAGATAAATCCATAGTAACTGAATTTAAACATGCCTGGGATAAACATATATCCATCCTAAGATAAAATACAGAAAATAGTATAAGGGCAGACTAGATGGACCATGGGGTCTTTTTCTGCTGTCAGACTTCTATGTTTCTATGTTTCTAATGAATGAATAAATGAATGAATGAATGAATGAATAAATAAATAAGTAAATAAATAAATAAATAAAGGCTACCAAAATGTTTACTACCACACTGTGGGCGTGGCTTATCCAGGATGCCCTGTATTTTCTTTCAACATCTTTCAGTGCAAATTGGGTGCTCTGGGGTGGAACTCCATTTTTGCTACCCCACTGCGTTCCCCCCTGTCTGGCTCCGCTTGCCACCTGTGGCACCCGTGCCATAGGTTTGCCATCACTGTCCTATACCGAGCAAACAAGGATGAATGCTTTTTAGGTAAACGATGAGTTGCTTGGGGTTTTCGTGGAGACTGCCTTGACATAGAAAAGCTCAGCTTTGCCCAGAGGAGAAAGAGAACAAGAATCCCATTAAAGAAAAAATAAATAAACTGCCTACAGGTTCTTGGAACCAACCAGCACCATCTGGTAAGATAAGTTGAGAGCTGATGTGAACTAGCAAGGTGGAAGCTTTTGTGTCATGCAGCGTACATGAATGGCACTAGGTTTTCTGTTGAAGCTCCAATTACTGGTTCTACTACTATTTAAAGATTCTTAACTTAGCATGTTTGTATTGAAATGTGGCAAATCTACTTCTAGTTCCGCTAGAACTTTGGTCCAAAATTACTTCTCTGTTTTTGAATGTGCTATTTTAAAAGAAGGCATTAAAAAAAAAAGGAGAAGAAAAGATTTCAAGAAGTAAAGCCGTTTGACATAAGGGGTGTTTGGCTTCGTTTCAAATAGATCCAGTTAGTACTGAGTTTCTGATACTGCATATTATAGCAGACCAAGGATAAAGTAACCACCTGAGTTTTAATCCTTCAAAAGTTGATTAATGGGGAGTGGAGGAGGGGGAAGAGAAAGAAAAGATTAATGATTTACAATACCTTGACTCATGGTGTTATTCATATGTTTCCTGCATTTTGAGGTTGGAAATTCCCTGCAAGTTGATTTAAAAGGTTTTTAAAATATATTGTAGTGGCGATTTGGAAATATCCATACAACATTCCAGTATCACAATATCTTTTACAGGTAATCCTCAACTTATAGCAATAGCATATAGACTTGTACAATGCTTCATAGTGCTTTTACAGCCCTCTCTAAGCGGTTTACAGAATCAGCATATTGCCCCCAACAATCTGGGTCCTCATTTTACCCATCTCGGAAGGATGGAAGGCTGAGTCAACCTTGAGCCAGTGGTGAGATGCAAACTGCTGAACTACAGCTAGTAGTATTCAGGGCTGCACTCTAACCACTGCGCCACCCCGGCTCTAATCTAACCATACATTCCATGATCACTCAAATTTACAGCCAGGGATGGGCAGCAGGCAGGACGGGGTGGAACGCAGTTCCACTGGTGGAAATGAAGCTGCCTGCGCAGCTCCAGCTGATCGGCGGCTGTCACTTCCTGGATTACTGGTCTCGGCTCTGCTCTCCTTTTTTCCCCTGCTGCTGCTGCTGCCTCTGTGCTCCTTGCTTTTTTCCTCTTTTCTCCTTCCTGGCTTTGGCCGAGCTTCCCTCTCTCCTGCCCAGGTTCCATCCAGTCTCACGCGACCACCTCCTGCCTGAGGTGCAAGCAGAAGGCGTGGGTGGAAGCGGTGCTGGCAGCATTTATGCTTCTGGCAGCACCCGTTTGCCTAACTAGCCAGCCTGAGGCATGGGGATGACCCAGGAAGGACAGCACGGGAAAGGCGAAGCAAATTGTCACCCCAGCGAGCGACACTGGTAAGTTGTAAATAGAGGACTTGACAGTTCACTTGAATGATGATAATCATTCATGCTACTCCCACCTGGCCACATGGCCGGCAAGCCACTCCTACCCAGTCACATGACCATTAAGCAACACCCACAAAATAAGCCACACCCACAGTGTGGCAGTAAAAATTTTGGCTACCCATTACTGTTTACAGCCATTGCAGTATCCCAATGGACACATGACCAGAGTATGAATTGGGCATACTTAGCAGCCATGCCCACACTTACAATCAGTAGCGAGTTGCTACTGGTACAGTTGAGGATGGCACACTAGTAGCAAAAGTTCTGCCGAGTGTGCAGCTTCTGTTCTCCTGCGTGCATGTGCACATGTCCCAGCGTGTTTTTGCTTTTGCGCATGCGCAGGAAGCAAAATCTCACAAGGGGACATGTGCACGAGTGAGATTTCAGCAATTTTCTGCTTCTGCACATGTACACATCGCCAAAATCTCTCTCTTACGTGCATCCCCTTGCAAGACTTTTCCTCCTGTGCATGCACAGTGTTGTGGTTAGCTCTGGCCCAGCTCCTGCCCCAAGGATTGTGCAGGTGGATTTGCTCCCAATGGAATCTGCTGACGAAGCCTCCTCTGACCAAGGAAGCGTGAGTGACAGGGAAGAGGGGAGTTTGGCAGACAGCCCAGGAGGAGATCAATCATCCTTATCATCCCTGGATTCTGAACAAGAATTAATGACACATCCATGCATGCGTAGAGTGATGCATAGGAGACAACAACTGAAGGATTATTACAAGAGAAAATGAGGCCACCTGTGGTTGGGTGGGGCTGCTGTAATTAGTGCTACAGATAAAAGTGCAACCTGGTGTTTTAGCCTCATGGCAGTTTATCTGATTCATTGTTTCATCAAGATTGTGGTTTTTGTGCTGTTCAAGATTGTGTGTGGACTCTCTGGACTTTAGAATTGGACTCAATTTCCCAGTTATTGGGTGAGCAATTGGATTGCATTTAACCTGTGCCTTGTGTGTACCAGAAAATCCCTTTGACAGCTGTTTCTGTTTTTCTGTTTATAAAACCTTTTGGGTTTTTCTTTTTATTGTGTGGTGTGTGTCTTCCTGGACTAATTACCCTGTAATTACTGGCGGTTGAAACACGCCGGCAGAACACGCAAAAGCAAAAACACGCTGGGATGCACATGCGTGCATGCAGGAAAACAGAAGCTGCGCATGCAGCGCATCAGTAGCGGCGAAAAAGGGAATCCACCCCTGCTTACAATTGCAAGGTTATGTAACTCCCCCGCACACACACACACACCAATCTATCCCAATACAGTGGTACCTCATCTTACGAACTTAATTTGTTCCACGACCAGCTTCGTAAGTAGAAAAGTACGTAAGAAGAAGCAATTTTCCCCATAAGAATCAATGTAAAAGCAAATAATGCGTGCAACCCCATCCCAAAAGTCACCCCTTTTGCCTTACACCGCTGGGAATCCCCGCCTCCGGACTTCCATTGCAGGCCAAAGCGCCCGTTCTTGTGTCACTGGGATTCCCCTGAGCCTTCTCTCACTGGAAAACCCCACCTCCGGACTTTCGCTGCCAGTTGAAGCACCCGTTCTTGCATTGCTCGGATTTCCCTGAGCCTCCTCTCCCTGGGATTCAAAGCAGCGCTGGCAAAAATGAAGGGAATCCCAGCGAGGGGAGCCTCAGGGAATCCTAGCAACGCAAGAACGAGCGCTTCGGCTGATAACAGAAGTCTGGAGGTAGGGTTTCCCAGTGAGGGGAGGCTCAGGGGAATCCCAGCAATGCAAGAATGGGTGCTTCGGTTGGCAATGGAAGTCCAGAAGTGGGGATTCCCAGTGAGGGGAGGTTCAGTCTTCGGCTGGCAAGGGAAATCTGGAGGTGGGGCATCCCAGAGTAGTTAATGCCTGCAACTCACTACACTGACTCTGTGGTTTCATCACCAAACCCCCAAAACTTTACCCTTAGAATATCCACTGTTGACCTCTCCTCATTCCTAAGAGGTCAGTAAGGGGCATTCATAAGCGCACCAGCCTGCCTACCATCCCTGTCCTAATGTTCCCTCTTATATATATATATAAACCATGCTATATCTATGTATATTACAAATATGTACTTGACTAAAAGATAGATAGATAGATAGATAGATTAGATAGATAGATAGATAGATAAATAGATAGAGAGAGATAGCCAGATAGATAGATAGATAGATAGATAGATAGATTAGATAGATAGATAGATAGATAGATAGATAGATAGATAGATAAATAGATAGAGAGAGATAGCCAGATAGATAGATAGATAGATAGATAGATAGAAGATAGATAGAAGATAGATAGAAGATAGATAGATAAATAGATAGATAGAACATAGATAGAAGATAGATAGATAGATAGATAGATAGAAGATAGATAGATAGATAGATAGATAGAAGATAGATAGATAGATAGACAGACAGACAGACAGACAGACAGACAGACAGACAGATAGATAGATAGATAGCCAGATAGATAGAAGATAGATGGATAGATAGATAGCCAGATAGATAGATAGATAGATAGATAGATAGATAGATAGATAGATAGATAGATAGAAGATAGATAGATAGATAGATAGATAGATAGATAGATAGATAGATAGATAGATAGATAGATAGATAGATAGAAAGAAATATGTTATACGCAATTTCACTGAACAGGCACATCTTTTCTTCCTAAGATCTAGAATGCTTCCAGACCAACCATTCCAAGTGCTACTTGCATAAGATATTGCTAGTTACTCTGTATCCTGCATCCTTAATAGGTCTTTCTTTCTAAAGACAAAAATTGTATAAGTAATAGTAAGAAAGCCCAGTATTGAGTACTCATGAAAGACTGAGTATTCAGTGAGTTATATAGGATCCTTGGCATTAGACTAGTTTCCCAACATTCCTGACTGGTGTGTGTGTGTGTGTATAGAAAGTCAGCACCTACTCTCCCTCCTGGAGAATGAAATATTTTGAGGAATATTAAAAAGGCAGGATAGAATCTTTACACTGAAGGATAAATGGAGAAAAAATAATAATAATAATAATAATAATAATAATAATAATAATAATAATAATTATTATTATTATTATTATTATTATTATTATTATTATTATTATTATGTCAGTACAACACAGCAAACGAGATCACTATGCTGGATTTCGTATTTCATCACCAGTCGGGCGCTTCCCAAGCACCTAGGACTGCGTGATGTAGCGGCGAATTATGTTTGCCGATCCCAGTAAAGCGGCCTTTTGCAATTGACAGATGGAGATTTTGTCAATTGCGATGGTTTTCAAATGTCCACTGAGATCCTTTGGTACTGTGCCCAGAGTGCCAAGTACCACTGGGACCACTTTCACGGGCTTATGCCAGAGTCGTTGCAGCTCGATTTTTAGATCTTCGTATTTCACTAATTTCTCTAGCTGCTTCTCCTCAATTCTGCTGTCTCCTGGGATGATGATGATGATGATTATTATTATTATTATTATTGTTATTATTATTTATTAGATTTGTATGCCGCCCCTCTCCGAAGATTCGTAAAAATCATAAGGGAGGCAGAAACCAGCCCCAGTCTCCCTGCCCCAAGCAGAAACTGAGGAGGCCAACATTTAGAACTACAGATTTCAGAAAGACTGGGTCAGACAGAAACTCCAGATAAGCAAAACAATTAGACATGTCAAAGATTAACTCACCTAGGATTTGCATTTACCCCTTTGCCTACAAAGCCAGCCTTGACCCCTACATGACCCCATAGGAATCAATAAGGTATACCCAATATCAACTCCATTTTGTCAGCTGTCCCAGAACTGTACACTGTGTGTTGGTTCTGCTCATCAATAAATGGACCTTTTTTTCTTAAGCAGCCTCAATTTTATTCCCAGATTGGAACTGGACCTAGAGGGGATGGTTCCATGCACATGGTGGCGCATGCCCACCTCTCCTATGACCTGGTTTGGAACAGCTGAAGATTCAGTAGTGTCCAGCCCAGGGATTGGGGATCCCTGCACTATGACAAATCTCATATTGTGTCTTCAAACCAAATACATAATTGATATGAAACTTACAAATAATGGACAATCTTATTATAATTGTTTCAATTTATACTGGACACTTTTGTCCTTTAAAGCCTCCTTCTCTCTATCTCTCCTCCTTTCTATAGAAAGGAAAAATGAACTTCCAAAGTACCCACAATAACTGTTGATATTGTGCATCACATAATGGAAAATATTTGGGACCTCTTTCAATTAGAGCCATTTTAAATTTAGCTTTATAGACTCCAGATTATTATTTTTTCTCTTTAAATAGCCTTTTTAGCATGTTCTTTCTGAGTTCTTGAGACTATTAGAAGAACCTATTTCCCTCTGTTTTATATTACTGAGCACTAAATGCTGTTATTTTTAAAATCATTTCTTTAAAAAATTGATCCATGCCATTTTACTTTGTGAAAAGATCACACCTCAGCAGTAGACATGTCTTTTAGGCAAGAAAATCTCACAATTCCCAATTAGACTCATTGTGTCAGTGCCAAAAAATTCCTTTTACCCAATTCAATTTAAATTCCTATAGGGCAGACATTTCTGGCCTTTAGCAGAAGAATATTGTTGCAAAGATCAATTTAATTAAGGATCAATTCAATTACGGATCAATTCAATTAAGGATCAATTCAATTTTTAAAAAACATGTTGCTTGCAAACTCTGTAGATACTGTACCTATAAGAAAGCAGTCCAATTGAACAACATAAAACCAATTAGGAAATAGAGTTTTTATATTATTATTTCAAGTTTTTAAAATTATTTTATAACATAAAAATTCCAATTTCAATTGAATAGTGTATTGTCTGGGTACAAATCATTTTAGGAAATAATAGTCAAAATGTTTACAACAGTATTCATTACATTAGTATTAGTTACAACAACTTTAATACTAATGATATTGGTATTGTAATAATAATACTAATAATACTAATACTACTACTACTACTACTACTACTAATAATAATAATAATAATAATTATTATTATTATTATTTTAACTGATTTAACATACCTTCCTTATACCATTAATCTTTCAAGCTCCTGTTTTTGTCTGCTAACTATTGATAAAATAGATCCCAAGTCAAAAAATATTCAGTTTCCCCCCCCCCCCCCTAATTATAAGTGTTAGCCTATCCATTTCTGCACATTCTAGTTTTTTAAAATCACGTTTTCATCCATTGGGATCTCGTCACTTTTCCTTTGTTGTGCAAATTCAATTATAGCTGCAGTCAGTACATGCAAAACAGGGGTGGGTTCCAACTTACCTTGCTGCCATTTCCCTTCCTCCCTTGCCATGTGGTTGGTGACTTATGCGCAGTGCCAGAAACTCAGCTTCTGCATATGCACAGAAATTTTTTAAAAAATAATAAAAAAATTTGGGGGGGGGGGGGGAATTAGGATTTTTTTAAAAAGATGGCAGTCCCCATGGGCCAGTGTTCATGCCCTTAGAATTCAGGTAGCGAATTACAGCGTGCACTTCGCACTTGGAGGGAAATGGAATGAAGATGCTCATCTCTAACCTTCAATACCAGTCGATGATCTATTGACCACTGGTACTGCTTGTTCTCTTCTGTTGGCTTTCCTCTACACAATAGTAGTTTCCACTTCCCCTGCGAACATTCCCCCTGAGAGCTACATGCATTGTAACCTTACTTTTCAGATAACCCTTCTGGTTAAGTCTAGTTTATGTAGATCTTCCAGAATAGAAACCAGGTCATCTGCAAATATCTGTAACTTGTATTGTTCTTTTTAAAATTTCCATACCTTTCATTTCTATATCTTGTCTAATATTTCTATTTAACACTTCCAATGTCAATATGAATAGTGAAGGGGATAGTGGACATCTTTGTATTGTATTTATAATATTAAAATTCCATGTCATATCTTCATTTACCATTACTTTTGCCATTTGCTTGTGGCATATTGTCTTTATCATGTTAACAAATCTCTCACCAAAGTCCATACATTTTAGTTGTAAGCAAATAATTTTTTAACACCCCCCTTTTTTTTCAAATGCAGAATTATGTTGGCTTTTGAAAGATGAAAACTGTTTGTTTTTAAGACCACTCTCACACTATGTACCATAGCAGGCTTGATGTATAACTGCTCAATGAACTTGCCAGGGTTAACGGCTGTGAAAAGACTGGGTTCGGTTTAGCAGCTTTGAACCAGTGCCCTATCTATCTATCTATCTATCTATCTATCTATCTATCTATCTATCTATCTATCTATCTATCTATCTATCTATCTATCTATCATCTATCTATCTATCTATCTATCTATCTATCTATCTATATCTATCTATCTATCTATCTATCTATCTATCTATCTATCTATCTATCTATCTATCTACCTACCTACCTACCTATCTACCTACCTACCTATCTACAGGGCTGCCATTAGGAATTTTGGGGCCCCATACAGCCTAAGTGTCTGGGGGGCCCCCCCGCCATTTTAAAACTACTTTATTTTGCGACATACCAATTACGTATTAAATTTACCTATCACAAAAAAAAATTAAACCCTGCCACTACAACAAGGTACACTTGTTTGCCAGATTAATAATATGTTAATAACGCAGAAAATATATTCAAGTGACATCAACATATTACATACATATAAATAAATAACCAGAATAGTGTAAATACACCAAATTAACAAAATATTATTCATTTTGCCATCAACAATATTAAAAGCAGCAATAAGATGGCACAAAGGATAAAGACAAAATATTCCTGCATCACACTAGAAAAATATTTGTTTTTACAATAATACCAATAAATAACAGGTAACCAGAAGATAAATTATACGCAATAATGTTTAAAACTATATGTAAACTCCACCATAAGTGTAAAAAAAAAGTCAACTCTTTACAGATAATTAGCGCCTATTAAAAAATACCCCTAAAAAAATTGAAAACATCTTGCAGTAGCATAATCAAAGGGGGAAAAAACAAAACAAATAGGATCACCAAATATTGCCCAATTAATCCAATTACAAACCTAATTACTAATTCCTTTATATAAAAAATTAAACATAAGAAAGTTTAAAAAATAGAACTAAATCTATAAAAAAATAAGAACACAAAGAGATATAAACAGAAAATAGAAAATTACACTAAGTAGATAAGATAACTATGAATATAAAGACACAACAGTATGAAAAGAAAAAACAAGAAAAAGAACAGTGCAAGAAAAAAGAAGAGAAAGAGGAGGGAAGAGCAAAAAAACCTTCTCTCTTCTCATTAACCTCTCCACCTATCTCCTTATAGCATTTTCCAAAGCTTGCAAAATTTTAAAATTGTTTTATAAAAAAGAACATACCCTCATGTATCATCAAATCCATATTGTGAAACAAATGTGCAAAAAATCCAAGATTTTTTCTCATACATTTCCATAACTTAATATATTTAAGCTTTTAAATGTGTAGCGTATAATGTCATGCCCGTGACTCTAAGAACAACGCCTTTTCTTTCTCTTTTCCTCTTTCTTCTTCTTTTCCTAGGATATTATCATATCTATTAAAAACATACGGTGAGATATTACTGTGCATGCATTTAACATAACTTAGAATGTAAAATGTAAAAATAACAAACTCCCGCTTCAGATCTTCTCTGCACAAGTCTCGAAATACAGTATAATGTAGTTGTTTGTTTTTTGAAAAGACCATAGTAGCTCTACCCAGCTTTGCATATTCAAATCTTCCTACTTCCCACAATGCTTGCTTCTTGAATCCAGGATGGTGTTTGCTTCTCGAATCTAAAATGGCGAGACGGCTCCAAAAAACATGTCAACTCCAAAGCCACACATCTTTTCCTCACACTTAGAAGGGAACAATTTCGAAAAAATCTAACACCATAATCAAAATGTATACCAAATTAGCTCTGATCCAAACTTCATGTTTAGCAGCTATGAAGCTCTTTAGGCAGAATAGAGAAAAATTAGGCATTTTTGCTGATCTGTTCTCTTTCTTCAATCGCTGCCCCCCCCCTCATTTTTCAATTTGCCCGGGCCCCTGACGCCAGTCCTATCGGCGGCCCTGCCTATCTACCTACCTGCCTGCCTGCCTGTCTGTCTGTCTACCTACCTACCTACCTAGCTAGCTACCTAGCTACCTAGCTACCTAGCTACCTACTTACCTAGCTACCTACCTACCTACCTACCTATCTATCTATCTATCTGACTTATGTATAACTACATATATATTTACTTAAGTGTATCGTTCTATAATATTTTGTGTTTTTCATATCTGGAGGTTGAATATGTTCAAAAAATGAACTTCAGTACCTAACAGAATAGTCATCCTTCAACAAAAGAGGTCTCATGGCATATTAGTTTGCCAGTGAAACTTCGGGGGGAGAGGCATTCTTTTAAAATTTAGCTTAAAGGAATAGCTGTGATGATTTTAAGAGTGGATGTACTAGTTCAAAACAAAAAATGGAGAGGGGAAGTACTGTTATGTCTTTATTTTGATGCAATGTAATATATTAGGGTTAATAGTCTGGTTGACGGGGGAGAAATAATCGTGAAAATGCTGAACAGGTGCAGGAAAACTAAAGGTAGCTCGCTCCTGTCCACCATCTGGAAAATTCTACTGTGCACACACTTCAGTTCACATCAGTTGAAAGCATTAAGGTCCCTAAGAGCGAATGGAAAAAAGAGCTGCAGAGAGCCTCCACAGTGTGAATAATTTATTCCCAGGTCTATAAAAAAAACTATCAGAGAATAGAGTTAGGAAAAAAAATATAATTTAGGATAATTATAGCACAAGGCAGCAGAACATTGGCATCTAAAAGAAGACATTAACCATATAAAGAAAGCTTCATAGGCGAAATTTACTTCCAGGTGATATAAGGAAGTATGCTAGTATATCTAACCCAGGGATCCCCAAATTCTTCAGTTTCTTGACCCCTTCATAGCAATTCAGATACTTAAGCAACCCTCAAATATTTATTATATGAAAACATTAATTAAATACTTTAGCTAATAATACTGTGGGTGGGGGTGGGGGTGCCTTCAAGTCAATGTTGACTCTCAGTGAAAGGCTGCAAAAGTTTTTACTACCACAGTGTGGGCGTGGCTTATTTTGTGGGTGTGGTTTGCCAGCCATGTGACCAGGTGGGAGTGGCTTGATGATCATGGGACCGGAGGTGGCTTAAAGGTCATGTGACTGGCTTAAATGTGGCCAACTTGACGTCACTCACGTCAAGGGTTTGGGTTAGGGTTAGGGTGCCTGGCCTCTCCTTGCCTCAAAGAGATACAATTTCCCTATCTATTTACTATTACTGAACATCCAAAATATACTATTTAATTCTATGTATATATGCCATATGTGTACATACATATTACATACAGGCACACAAAATATACATTATCTACTATATAAAATGTATGTGTATGTACACACACATACATACAGACACACAGGTCTTCTAAAATTATACACATTTAACCTCATTTACTGCGATAGGAAAAAAAAATACCCAGAGCCCAGAAGGGGAAAAAAAGAAAAAAAATTCAAAATGTTTCTACCAGTTCTGTGTACCTGACCAAAATTTTTCTACTGGTTCTGCGTACCTGACCATACCTATAGGATCCCATCACTGTTGACTCTTGGCAATTGCCTGGACCAGGCCCTGCAGTTTCATTGAAAAGGTTTTTCAGAAGTAGTTTGCCTTTGCCTTCCTCCTGTCTCTCAAAGTCACAGATGGTGTCATGTCCAAAGCAGGACTAGAACTCATCTCTCAAATTCTAACCGAGTGCCTTAACATCTACAATAACCTGGCTCTTCAACTGATGGTGCTACAAACAATACCAGCCCCTTGAACAACCACATCAACCCTTGAGGGTCAAAATGGACCATTTAGAAGAATTCTGATCTAAGCTATCATGTCTGCTTAAAGGCATTTTTCGGAGTATAAGACACACCCTTTTCCTCCTTAAAAGAGGCTGAGGGTGCATCTTATATTCCAAATATAGCCTTTTTGAAGCTTTTTTTTTCCAACATGGTGCTAACGATCTTCCCTGTTCCTACTCCCTCTGAAGAAGGTTTATTTCCAGCTCTAAATCTTTGCAGGTTTGTTTTCATTCCTACTCTCTCCAAAAAAAGGCTTTTTCAGGCCATGTAAAGACCTGGACCCTTGGCAGTTATGCAGAGTTAAAACACTGAGGCAAGAGTGTTGTACATGGCCTGTCTATCTACAATAGTTTCAAGTTCTAATAAGTTCAAAGCAATGCCAGAAAAAGATTCAGATGAACTCAGGAACATCTCTTTTTCTAGATACTGGCTTAATAAGGCATCTGAGTTCCTTTGTTTCATACCCACAGGATCCCAATTAAAATGTAGAGGTAATAACCCTGAACCACCATAAAGTGTTGTTGGGATAATTTATAAGTGTTTTCTTTAGGCTATTTTGAAGTGTTGCCTACATGGCATCCTCTCCCTAGAGATGTATGGTTAGACCCTGTGCAGTTTCTAACGACAACTGCCTTGCTAAGTAAACTTTGCTTTAATGGCTACATTCTTGCTGTTTTATTATTTTATGAAAAATTGTCATTGAAAATTGTATTTACCCACATACCTCTCTGGGACATTTAGGATGGAAGAATAATAAAAACAACACACATTTGCCTAATACATTGTCCGTTTCTATTTATTGTATTTTTCAGAGTATAAGGTGCACCTTTTTACCCCCAAAACAGGGTGAAAACCTGGGTGCATCTTATATTCCAAATGTAGCTTTTTCAAAGATTTTTTTTCTTTCAGTTCTAGCTAGTGGTAACGATCTTCCCAGCTTCCTGCTCCCTCTGAAGAAGGTATTTTCCAGCCCTAAGTCTTTGCAGGTTTGTTTCCATTCCTACTCCCTCTGAAAAAGGCTTTTTCAGCCATAACCAGGGGATAAAACAATGTGCTGAAGCTGATCAGACTAAGGATGCTAACCAGATGAATACCTGGTAGGTAGATGTCCCACCCTATTTTCCTCCTGCAAAAGTAAGATGGGTCTTATACTCCGGTGGGTCTTATATTCCAAAAAATATGGTAGATTTTTAATAGAAAGGGAAAGAAGCATTATTGAACTTCTGCCTTGGTCTGCTGAGAATCACACCACAAATGCTGTATATGTTAAGAAACTGTTGGTTGGAGGGACATACAATAATCATAATTATTAGCTTCTTGTCTGTTATGTTTTAAATATGTGATTACTATTTGCACTACATCCTACAACATCTTGAATCTCCAAAAACCTATGCAAGGGTCCTGTTTGTAAACTTTAGTTCAGCATTC
Organism: Erythrolamprus reginae; assembly: GCF_031021105.1. NCBI lineage: Eukaryota > Metazoa > Chordata > Lepidosauria > Squamata > Dipsadidae > Erythrolamprus > Erythrolamprus reginae. The sequence continues at coordinate 269,271,751 of NC_091950.1, read as the reverse complement.
CATACCATCATTCCAGATAGTCTTCTAACTAAGTTGAAGCAGATAGCGGTACCTGAATACACTTGTAAGTAGATCATAAGCTTCCTAACAAACAGGAAGCAGCAGGTTAAGCTAAGCAGAATCGTATCAGATACCTGTACAATTAGAACAGGGGCCCCCCAAGGCTGTGTCCTCTCTCCACTTCCGCTCTCTCTGTATACCGATGGCTGCATCTTTAATGATCCATCTGTTAAACTACTGAGGTTTGCAGATAACACAAAAACTAAGAAAAATATGGTATATGTATATGCCTTTTAATCTCATTGAGGTATCTTTTTGTGTCAGTCTCAGATTGGGTTTGGGATATGACATCACTTTATACTAGTATTAGTATTGGCATTAGCATTACTATGACTATGCTATAGTGTACTATTTATTTGCAAGTGCTATATTACAGTAGTGAAGAATGCAAGAGGGGCCAGGAAAAGAGAAGACTGCACCATGAAATACCTGTCTTCAATGTTTCAGCTAGCTGATCAGCTGCTACACCTTTTCAGGATGAAACAAATTATCAATGGCAAAGACTAATGGGGGAGAAGAGTTTCTGTTAAATCAGAACATCTTTTAAGTCTGAAGGGGATTTTAGTCATGAGAAAACCTAACTCCCAAAACTTTACCCTTAGACTATCCACTGTTGACCTCTTCTGGTGCCCAAGAGGTCAGTAAGGGACGTGCATAAGTGCACCATTGTGCCTTCTGTACCCTGTCCTAATGTTTCTCTCTTACTAGTATCATGTATATAAACATTGTAATATCTTTGTATACTACCAATATGTACTTGATAAAATGAATAAATAAACAAATAAAAATATTTGTAAATAGCAAATTGGAATTTATCTGTAGTTATAGAGCTATAGAGATATCATCCATTGCATTGCGAATCTGTTATAGCAAGGTCCATTAAATCAAAGGCTTCCTCGATTTCATTCTATCCATTCTCTTCTCTCTAGTTCTTCCTCCTTCAATCCACTCCCCCAAATCCACACAATCAGCCCTTTTGACTTTGCAGGGGACAACCAACTTTGAATTCGAAAGCTGTGGAGTACATGCTGAAAAGTCAGGACTCCGGTAGTTTAAATCAAACTGGTTTTATTCATAGCGAGGTGAAACACAATCTCTGGAACAGTAGAATATCCGAATGAGGGCAACGGCTAACCCGTTGCCCTTTTATACTCTTAAAAACGGCGGGCTTTCTTAAACTGACAAACGTTTAACTTTCGCGGCTATTTTCTGAATAGCCGCGTCTTAACCAATCACAGATTTTCTGCGATTATTTTTTAAACAAACACAACACCCCTCCCTCTTTAGCTGAGACCACGATTACGTGTTAATCCATGTCACATAGTCCTGTAAGCGGATTGGTGGCTTTACAGATCTCTGGGACCTGCGCAGTTCATTTTGCTGGGAGCTGCTTGCCTGGACGGCCGGCTCTGTTGCTCCGCTAAGGCTAGTCTCTGACGGGCCTGGTTGCGATGATGCATTTTGATCTTCGCCGGCCGCCAGGGGCAACAAGCAGCCATCGCTGGAGTCTCGAGGTGGTTCTGGTAAGTCCTCTATTGGTTTGTCTACAGTAGGCAAAATGTCTGGGTTAGTTTTAATTCTTTTGCGTAGTTGGTCGACATGCCGATGCCAACTGCGCCCATCTGTTAACTTTATGATGTATGTTTTAAAACCTGTTTTATCTAATACCGTTCCTTCTTTCCATTTGTCGTTCGAATCATAGTCTTTGGCATAAATTAAATCCCCAATGTTAAACTGTCTCTCGCTTTGTACTTTTATTTCTTTTTGGTCATTTTGGTAATTTGGGTGAATTCTGTCTAATTTAGAACGAAGGTTCCTGCCCATTAACAGTTCTGCCGGGCTTTTGTTTGTGGACGCTGACGGCGTAATATGCTGAATGGTTAAAAATTCATCGATTTGTTGTTGCCAATCTCCTAATGGTGCTTTGTTTAATGCTTCTTTTGTGGTTCTAACCATTCGTTCTGCTTGTCCATTAGCTTGGGGAAAATGAGGTGGAGTGAGCACATGTTTTATGCCCAGGTCTGCAAGAAATAGTTCCATTTGACGGGCTGTTAACTGAGGCCCGTTGTCAGATACCAAAGTGTCTGGAATACCATGTGTGGCAAACATTTTCCGTAATGCCTTTATAGTTGCGCTAGTAGTTGTGGATGCCATGAGTTCAACCTCCAGCCACTTAGAGTATGCATCCACAACCAGTAAAAAGGATTGGCCCCTGATTGGTCCTGCAAAGTCAATATGTATTCTGGACCAGGGCCCTCTTGGTGTTGGCCACTCCGATGGTGTAACTCTTGGTGGGTTGGGTCTTGTTCTCTGGCAGGGTATACAACCACCCACCCATGACTCTATGTCCTTGTCCAACCCTGGCCACCATAAGTGACTTCTGGCAATAGTTTTCATTTTGACTATACCTGGGTGACCTATATGCAATAGCTGCAATGCTTGCTTCTGTAAGGATTTTGGAATAACAACCCTGTCTCCCCATAATATACAATCTTTTAACACGTTTAATTCAAACTGTCTATTCTTAAAGGGTTGAAATTGGTTTGGCTGTTGTTCAATTGGCCATCCCTTTAATATCCATTGTTTGATATATTTTAAAATTGGATCTACTTGTGTCTGATTGGCTATTTCTGTCGCTGTTAATAAAGTTTGTTTACTAGTTTCAATTAATAAAACGCTAGAGGCAGGGGCTGGATCACTGACTAATTCTGTTTGGGGGCACCTGCTTAATGCGTCAGCATTTCCTATCTCTTTCCCCCCCCTGTGGATTAATGTATAATTGTAAGCGGCTAAAAAAATAGTCCAACGCGTCATGCGAGGTGAAAGAAAGGCGGGAGTCTGCTTGTTGCCCGCCAAAATGCCTAAAAGCGGTTTATGGTCGGTGATTAAGGTAAAGGGGCGACCACATAGATAATAATGAAATCGTTTAACTCCAGCGACAAGGGCTAGCGCCTCCTTATCGAGTTGGGAGTAATTCCTTTCAGCTGACGAAAGAGTTTTAGAATAATAGGCTATTGGGGCTTCTGTGCCGTCTGGAAAGTTATGGCTGAGGACAGCACCTATGCCGAACGGTGAAGCGTCGCAGGTTAGGGATAAGGGCATAGAGACATTATATTGAACTAAGACACTGTTGGAGGAAAGTAAATTTTTTACTGCTGTGAAAGCGGCTTGTTCTTTTTGTCCCCACGTCCAGGCAGAGTCTTTCTTTAGGAGGTTATGGAGCGGTTCTGCCACCGTCGCTTTCTGTTTAAGAAAGACGGAATAAAAGTTAAGGAGTCCTAGGAATGCTTGTAAGTCTGTCTTATCTGAGGGGGTAGGAGCATTTCTAATAGCATCAACTTTGTCGTTTGTGGGGTGAATTCCAAAACGATCTATGGTGAAACCCAAGAATTCAACTTTGGGAACGGCCCAAGAACATTTGTCTGCTTTTAAATGGAGTCCTGTTTCTTTAAATTTAGTTAAAACGCGCCTGATTCTGTCCCATAATTCAGATTTGGATGTGGCTGATATTAATACGTCGTCGAAATATGGGACGACCCCAGGAATATTATTTAAAATGCGTTCCATCAAACCCTGAAAGATGCCTGGTGCGGTAGAGACTCCAAACTGGAGGCGGGTGCATTTAAAGGCACCTCTATGCGTTACAATTGTCTGGGCCTCAGAGGTGTCTTGATCTACGGGAAGCTGTTGATATGCCTGCGCCAGGTCCAACTTCGCGAAGATGGACCCATTTCCTAAGGTGTGCAAGAGTTGTTGCACGACTGGGATTGGATAGGCATTGTGCTGTAAGGCTTTATTAATCGTGGCTTTATAGTCTGCGCAAATTCTAATAGAGCCATCCGGTTTAACAGGCGTTACAATAGGAGTTTCCCATTTAGCATGATCAGTGGGAATTAAGATGCCTTGGGCTATTAATTTGTCCAATTGTTCATCCACTTTAGTCAAAAGTGGAATGGGAATTCTGCGGGGCTTTAATCGGATGGGCGAAATATTTGGGTCCAGATTAAATGAAATGGGGCTGCCTGTATATTTACCCAGAGTGCTAGAAAAAACTTCGGGAAATTCTTTCAATAAATCATTTGAGTCAAAAGAGTCACATACATTATTAACCCCTGAAATTTCAATGCCTAAAGGTTGTAACCATGTAAGTCCCAGTAACGTGTGTTTAGGACCGTCAACCACTAAGAGAGGTAAAACCCCTTGAAATTTTTTAAACTCAATAGGAACATTTAAACATCCTAATACTGGAATTGAATGGCCCTGAAAATCACTCAAACCCGGTTCCCAAGGTTTCAAGTCAGTTTGTTTAACACGAGGTAAATATAATTTAAGTTTTTCCCAAGGCATTATGGAATGTCTGGAACCGGTGTCTAATTCCATTTGGCAGGGGTGGCCGTTGAGGAAAAGAGAAACAAAGAGCTTGTTTTCCGCAGCGGGGAAATTGCAGTTTACAGAAGAAGGGGAATTACCTTGTTGGTTTGAAGAGTGCGAGTTGTCAGCCGGGCGGGAAACGTTGCGTGAAAACGGCGGTCGTCGATTCCTCGGTGAAAAATAGGGTCGTTGAGTTTGCTGAGTTGCTGGAGTTGGGTTGGCGGCACGGCAAACTTCAGCGATGTGGCCGCGGCGCTGGCAACGGCGGCAGTAGGCGTCCTTGAAATGGCAGCGAAAACGAGGATGATTTCCGTTGCAGCCGGCACATCTGTCTACACGGGGTGCGTCTTTGGCGTCATGGTCGGAAGCTCTTCTGATTTGGAGGCAGGTGTCGTCTGGAGAAGCGGTTTCCGAGTGTTTTTCATCGGGAGAGCAGGCGTGCCAAGGTGATTCATCGGGGATGTGATGGACGGTTGAGGTTGCACGTTTAATTTCGGCAACAGATGTTTCGGATACCTCGGATGCTTTTGCTGCCTTAAGAATGTCTTGGAGGGAGGCATCCTCATCAACTAAGTATTTCTTCTGCAGCGTGATATTGGTTAGACCGAAAATAAGGCGGTCAATCAACTGTTCTTCTGGATCCTTGTATTTGCACTTTGGAAGGAGTGCGCGTAGCCTAGTTATGAAATCGTTGGTAGATTCTCCGTCCGCTTGCCGCATTTGGGCGAACTGATGGCGGTATACGCGGACAGGAGTCGTCGGCTGGTAATGAGCAGCAAGTTTCGCTTGTAGAGTTGACCAAGCGATAGTTTCCAGGGTGTCTGGGTCAACGAGTGTAGAGGCTAGGCTGTAGACTTCTGTGCCGCAATAAGCGAGGAATATAGCTTTCTTCCTATCGTCATCGGCGTCATGTAGATTGCTCGCTTTCAGGAAAAATGTGAATTTGGACATGTAAGAGGTCCAAGCTTCCGTCTCGGAGTTGAATACAGGCGGCGGTGGAGCCATGGCCGAGTTCATGGCTGCGTTAGCGGGAGTTCGACCTCCTCGTCGCCACTGAAAAGTCAGGACTCCGGTAGTTTAAATCAAACTGGTTTTATTCATAGCGAGGTGAAACACAATCTCTGGAACAGTAGAATATCCGAATGAGGGCAACGGCTAACCCGTTGCCCTTTTATACTCTTAAAAACGGCGGGCTTTCTTAAACTGACAAACGTTTAACTTTCGCGGCTATTTTCTGAATAGCCGCGTCTTAACCAATCACAGATTTTCTGCGATTATTTTTTAAACAAACACAACACATGCTTCCTAAGCCTTCCGATAACTTTTATTTTGTTTCTCCATAATTTTTAGCACCATGTGTTCATCTTTCATATCCACAAAGCAGTGGATATTTATAGCCTCCCCCAGTTTGTGGTGGAATGGAAATATTGTCATCACTCTCTGTGATATACAGCCAGGCATCATCTGTTGCTCCAACTTCACTGGTAGCTCTACCTAAGAACACCTCTACTTAGAACTTTTCTAGATAAGAACCAGGTGTTCAAGATTTTTTTGCATCTTCTCAAGAACCATTTTCCACTTACAAACCCAACCCTCCGAAACTGTAACCGGAAAAGGCAAAGAGAAGCCTCTGTGGTGCCTCTCTAGGAATCTCCTGGGAGGAAACAGGGCTGGAAAAGGCAGGGAGAAGCCTCTGTGGGGCCTCTCTAGGACTCTCCTGGAAGGAAACCGGGCTGGAAAAGGCAGGGAGAAGCTTCTGTGGGGCCTCTCTAGGAATCTCCTGGGAGGAAACAGGACTGGAAAAGGTGGGGAGAAGCCTCCATGGGGCCTCTCTAGGAATCTCCTGGGAGGAAACCGGGCCTCCACCCTCCCTGTGATTTCCCCAATCACATGCATTATTTGCTTTTACATTGATTCCTATGGGAAAATTGCTTCGTCTTACAAACTTTTCTGCTTAAGAACCTGGTCACAGAATGAATTAAGTTTGCAAGTAGATGTATCACTTTACTGTCTTGCTCTATGGCACTAGTTAAGATGCCAGTTACTCTGTCTATTCTAATCCCATTCTACTCTGCTGCTCTTCCTTTTTGCTGCTCTGGATTATAGCTGTTCACTAGTGTTGGGCGAACCGAACTTACACAGTTCAGGTTCGTACCAAACTTTGCAGTGTTCGGCATGCCGAACCCGGACCCGAACTTTTTTAAAAGTTCAGGTTCCAGTTCGGCATTCGTGCCAAACACCGCGAAGTGCCGCCGCCTTGCTGTCATCTACTAAGAAGAGGAGGAGGAGCAAGATGCCGGTGGCGGCAGAGGAAGGTGAACACCGGGGAGCTGTCGGCCGGTCAGGAGGCTGGGAGGGAGGCGCAAAAGGAGGTGGGGAATCCCACGATGGGATTCTGGGGGCGGAGCTTTGACAACACGGAGATTTCTTTCGGGTGCGTGGCTTTATTTTGGCTGGCCAGGAAGAAGTATCCATGACATCAAAGCTCCACCACCGGAATCCCATCGTGGGATTCCCCACCTCCTTTTGGTGCAGCACTGCTGTGGCATCCTTTTCCGTAAAAATTAAAAAAAATATTTTTATGGAAAAGGATGCCAAGGAGGTGGGGAATCCCACAATGGGATTCCGGGGGCGGAGCTTTGATGACAGGGAGACTTCTTCCTGGTGCGTGTTCGGGTTCAGCGAACTTACCCGAACTCCGCCGCCAAGTTCGGGTAAGTTCGCCGAACCCGAACTTTGTTGGGTTCGCCCAACGCTACTGTTCACTTTTCAATGTAGAAGCTTTAAAAAACAGATCAAGACGAGGGGGGAGGGGGACTCTGAAAAACTGCCACAGTTACAGACAAGGCAAATCTAGAAATGAAATAGCAATTTCAACCTGTCTGCTGAGAATGGCATGAAGTGAACAATATGCCGTCTTGTACATGCATGGAAGATTAATTGTGTGGAAATATGCATCCAGCAATTCAGGCACTTTTCTTTGAGTCTTCTAAAGTCTGGAGCAGATCAATATGCATGATCCCATGCTAACATCTCCCCTGTTCCTCATGAAATAAAACTTGTTACAGGACTAAGACTGCAGTGTATTTATTATACATATTCATAATTCATATTTCTCTGAGTTACTGGTGGTGCTTAAAATTTTTTCATGTTGATAAGTAGCATCAACATTTCAAATAGTTTTTACCATCTGTCATTCGTCTTGTATCACATTATATTTTTAATTATATTTCCTTTCTCGTAGAAGAAAAACAACAGTCAGACACGGCTGCATCTTTGGGAATATTAGATTTCTTCCTATAATAATAGGAACAATTAAAAAGCAAGTGATTTTCTCCCCACAGAACTCTGAAAGGCCTTTTTAACAAACCAGAATTTTACCATTCATCTCTAAATTATTCTAGTATATATCGTGCATAAATGCATAATTTGGAGAGACATGTTTATGAACATTATCATGAATATGTCTTTTTAAATAGATGTCTCTGAAAAGAGTAAATAAACTGTGTCATAAAACAATTTCAGTCTCACCAACAAATGCTCCTTAATGCTGTTTCTTTTTATTTGTTAGATCTCTTGCCAAAAAACTTTGCCTTCATATTAAGCCTAATGCTGGTAGTTTTAACTCTAAGTAAATAGTAACTTTCTAGGAAATTTTGATAAAATTAACTTTGGTTAATATAGCATAAAATAGTGAATGGATCTAGTTATTCACTATTAGTTGTGGGAAAGATCAAAAGCAACATGAGAAATTATATTTTACCGAAAGAGTAGTAGATCCTTGGAACAAACTTCCAGCAGACGTGGTAGATAAATCCACAGTAACTGAATTTAAACAAGCCTGGGATAAACATATATCCATCCTAAGATAAAATACAGGAAATAGTATAAGGGCAGACTAGATGGACCATGAGATCTTTTTCTGCCGTCAGACTTCTATGTTTCTATGTTTCACTACGTATATTGTTGAATATATGTTTAGATATATAAACATAATTTATATGTATATAAATCATATAATCAGTATATCATTAGAAAACCAATTTGGTCTAGTGATAAAGGCATCAGGATAGAAATGAGGAGACCTTGAGTTCAAGTTCTGTCTTGGGCATGAAAGATGGCTGGGTGACCTGTACCAGACATGTTCTCTCTCAGCCCAAGGCAACTCATAGGGTTGTTGTGGAGAAAATAGGAGGAAGAAGAAGTATGAGATATGCTGCCTTAAGTGATTTATAAAAATAATAAAGGTGGAAACTAAATAAATAACTTAAAACATAAGCATCAACTTTCATGGCTAGAACATGTGAAATTGGGCCAAACATGCACTATATTATTCTTAAATTTGTTTTTTCTATATTGATTCATTTGGGCATCAGTATAGAGGTGGGTTGCTAATTGTTCACCCCGGTTCGTGTGAACCCGTAGTGGCGGTGATGAGAGGCCCCGCCCACCCATCAGGATGTCATCACAGACAATCTGCGCATGCACATGCTTTCACAATTCCGAACTGGTAGCAAAGGTTAGTGAAACTCACTACTGCATCAGTAGTTACAGACCTGATTTCTGGAAGTCTGCTTGATATAGAACAGAGGTGCAAATCTCTGGATCCCAGAGTGCAGACATGTACATGCACATAACTGCCAAACTGGATTGCAAAACAGTCATTTCTCCCCCTTTTTATTATATTTTTGTAAACACATTATATTGTTTCAATATAATTATGTCCCTGCAATATTAATTGAAAATTATTTTGATATGCTATTGTTTTGAGAACTTAAAACTATTGGAAATAGTCCATTTTTACATTTCTCCTTTTAAAACAAAAGACTAAAATTGGGGCAATAATCTCTGCCAGGCTTAACATACATATACTGCCTTGAAACATCAAACCTATAAAGTACAAAAGCAACCTAAACCTCACTGCTCCAATCATATCAACATAACCTGTTGTTCTTGGGTCCCAGAAGCTGTATCAACTTTGACCTTACTAAGGTAGTATGGATCTTTGCTAGAGCAGTGTGCAAAGCATAATAGAAATGTCCACCTGAGCAAAGAAAAATAATATCAGATTGTTCTGCCGGGCTCTCTGGTAGGAGCCTCCCGAAAATTCAAGGGTACAAATTGCAGACACACGCACGTTTGAAAATTCAAAACAATGTTCTTTATCACAAAATTCAAAATAAACTAAGCACTCTTTTTGTATTGTGAAGAGCACTCATCCCAAAACAACTGGGTAGTCTGTACAAGAAACTTCACACCCCTTCTTCTTCCAACGAAGTGAGACACACACACACACACACACACACACACACACATGTTGCTATGCTGCGGTTTCAAAGGCATGAAAAATCAACAAACAAAGTCCAGAAAACAGCAACACACGATTCCTGAAGAACTGCAATCAGATACTCTTTCACAATGGCCAAGCCCACATGCTGCTATTTATAGCAGCAGCCCTAATTACTGGAGCCCCACCCAACCACAGCTGGCCTCATTTTCTCTTGTAATAATCCTTCAGTTGTTGTCTCCTATGCATCACTCTATGCATGCATGGATGTGTCATTAATTCTTGTTCAGAATCCAAGGATGATACAGATGATTGATCTCCTCCTGGGCTGTCTGCCAAACTCCCCTCTTCCCTGTCACTCATGCTTCCTTGGTAAGAGGAGGCTTCATCGGCAGATTCCATTGGGAGCAAAACAGGCCTGCGGCATGTGGATGTTTCCCCCACATCCACCTGCACATTCCTTGGGGCAGGAGCTGGGCCAGAGCTAACCACAACATCAGATATTCATAGATAGACACATCATACATTTTTAATTGTCTAGACAATAGCCACGTCCAAATCATTTCACGAAGCACTTCACTTGGGTAATTCACCCTTTTGGATGCACTTCTAAAAGACAGAAAATGGCACCAGCTGCTCAAAACCACAGCTCTGCTATTTTGAGGCCTTCGTTCCCAGAAGATACTTCCACCTCACCTTCCATCTCTAGCGTCCATTGATCGTATCCAAATATCACTGCTGTTGATTAATGCCATTCCTCATATACATCTTTAGAATTTTTCGGGAACTATAGTAACAACTCTCAGAACCACAGCTGAAATACCAGAAGGTGCAGAGGCATGATAGTAAACAAAAGCATAGTGTAAAACTTATATTTTTAAAAAAATTAAGCAGAATTGTGATTTTGAATGAAGGGAATACATATAATTTCAACAGTCTCCATTTTTAAAGTACTTTTGGAGATTTCTGGAATAAATAGGAACACATATTTCTTTGGCTGTCAATGATTACTATGTTATGTAGGATTTGTGATTTTTAGAAAGAAACATACATAACTATTCAGAGGTTTGTTCAAATGTTTTACCTTATGATAGAAGTAGAATAAAAATGTACTACTCAATCTTTCAGCAATTCCAGAGAACATTTATTCATTTATTTATTTATTTATTTAGTCAAGTACGAGTGGGTAGTATACAAAGAAATAACTCTGTTTATATACATGATATTGGTACTAAAGAGAGAAACTTGGGACAGGGATGGTCCCCTTACTGACCTCTTAGGAAGGTGAGGTCAAGAGTGGATTATTATTATTATTATTATTATTATTATTATTATTATTATTATTATTATTATTTATTAGATTTGTATGCCGCCCCTCTCCGCAGATTCGGGGCGGCTCACAACTGTGATAAAACAATATACAATAACAAATCTAATATTAAGAGACTAAAATAACAATTTAACATTAAAAAGCCTAAAAAACCCCATTATTTGAAAAGCATACACAGAAACATACCATACATAAAACTACATAGGCAAGGGGAGATGTCTCAGTTCCCCCATGCCTGACAGCAGAGGTGGGTTTTAAGAAGTTTATGAAAGGCAAGGAGGGTGGGGGCAATCCTAATCTCTGGGGGGAGCTGTTTTCAGAGGGTCGGGGCCGCCACAGAGAAGGCTCTTCCCCTGAGTCCCGCCAGCTGACATTGTTTAGTCGACGGGACCCAGAGAAGGCCAACTCTATGGGACCTTACTTGCCGCTGGGATTTGTGCAGCAGAAGGCAGTCTCGGAGATATTCTGGTCCGATGCCATGAAGGGCTTTATAGGTCATAACCAACACTTTGAATTGTGACCGGAAACTGATCAGCAACCAATGCAGACTGCGGAGTGTTGGTGTGACATGGGCTTACCTAGGGAAGCCCATGATTGCTCTCGCAGCTGCATTCTGCACGATCTGAAGTTTCTAAGCACTCTTCAAAGGTAGACCCATGTAGAGAGTGTTACAGTAGTCAAACCTCGAGATGATGAGGGTATGAGTGACTGTGAGCAGTGACTCCCGGTCCAAGTAGGGCCACAACTGGTGCACCAGGCGAACCTGGGCAAACGCCCCCCTCACCACAGCTGAAAGATGTTTCTCTAATGTGAGCTGTGGATCGAGGAGGATGCCCAAGTTGTGGACCCTCTCTGAGGGGGTCAATAATTCCTCCCCCAGGGTGATGAATGGACAGATAGAATTGTCCTTGGGAGGCAAAACCCACAGCCACTTCGTCTTATCAGGGTTGAGTTTGAGTCTGTTGACACTCATCCAGACCCCAACAGCCTCCAGACACCGGCATATCACTTCCACTGCTTCATTGACTGGACATGGGGTGGAGATGTACAGCTGGGTATCATCGGCATACTGATGATACCTCACCCCATGCCCTTGGATGATTTCAACTGTGGGATAGTCTAAGGGTAAAGTTTTGAGGGTTTGGTGATGAAACAACAGAGTCCAGTAGTGAGTTCCATGCATTAACAACTCAGTTGCTGAAGTCATATATTCTACAGTCGAGTTTGGAACGGTTTACCTTGAGTTTATATCTGTTATGTGCTCGTGTATTGTTGTGGTTGAAGCTGAAGCAGTCATTGACAGGAAGGACGTTGTAGCAGATGATTTTATGGGCTATGCTTAGGTCATGTTTAAGGTGACAAAGCTCCAAGCTTTCTAAACCTAGGATTTCAAGTCTGGTTGTGTATGGTATTCTGTTGCGAGTAGAGGAGTGGAAGACTGTTCTAGTAAAGTATCTCTGGATGTTTTCTAATGTATTTATGTCTAACATGTGGTGTGAGTTCTGTGGACTGAGAACTGCTGAAGGCAAGAAGTGGAGAAAGTTAAAATTACAAACAGCAGTGACCCAGATTCCATCTGAACAGGAGAACGTGAACAAATGGAAGTTTATAAGTAGAATATAATGTGAGAAAAAGAAAAGAGAGTAGAAGAGTTATCAGGAGATTTGTGTGCTTTCAGGTAGTCTCGGCAGAGCTGGGAGAGTTAAATGCAGGGGTAAAATCCTCCTGGTTTGGCCTGGTTTGGGTGAGTCGGTAGTGGTTGCAGTGGCTGGTCTGGAGAACTGGGATAGCAACACGAGGCTTTGCCCACCCACCCCAAAATCATCACTTCTTGGAAAGAGAGAGAGGGAGGGAGGAAGAAGGGAAAGGAGAAAGAAAGAAAGAAAGAGAAAGAAAGAGAGTGGTGTTAGAAAGAAAAAAAATCAGGACTCACTTTCCATCTGATCCTCATTTTCCCCTAATCCAACAGTGTATTCTTGAATAACCTGAGAAGAGAAAAAGTTAAAAAGAAATTGAAGATGAGAAGGTAGACCATGCAGTACTTATGTGCAAAGCTTGTGGCATGTTTGTATTCATGACTGAAAACAACCTAACTTGGAATAACCTGACATTTATGAAGTGGTGCTTGAAGAATGAATGGCCGCACTTCAGCTAACAAAACAGGATTCTTCATAAGGAATACAATCAACAGATGAGACGAACGATCAGTACCAAGAGATGTTTAAAAAAAAACATGTATTACAAGAGCTCATACTTGTCATACAAGAGAATCTGAATCTTTAGGGAGAATCTGAAGGATCGGGAGCAGATAATCGTTCAACGGAGAACAACAGAGATGTCAATATGCCTTGAAAAAAGATAAAATAAATAATATTCCTAATTGGTGGTTGCCTCTGGGAGATGTAATCCAATAGAGACCAATACAGGGGTGGGTTCCAGATTTCTTCACATCTGGTTGACTCAGGGGCGTGCCGCATGGGTGTGCACACATTGTGCACCGCATGTACACCCATGCATGCATGCGCAGTACTAAACCAAAGTTTCTACGCATGCGCAGAAGCAAAAAACAATAAGGCACCACAGAGAGAACCAGCTTGGGGGTGTGGCAGGCCTGGGTCGCTGCCAGTTCTAGTGACCCAAGCTGCCAAGTTACTACCGGGTCTATAGAACTGGTCCAAACCAGTAGGAATCCACCTCCGATCCAATAGCTCATGGTGTGCTATCATCCAGAAGCAAGGACCCAGAATGTGATGAAACAACTCTAAAGCTGATTGCTTCTGTACCAGAGACAAATTCCTTGTATGGCTAACCACGCTTAGCCAAATAAATGAAGTATAAGAAAACATACCAAGTCCACTGTCAATTAACCTGTGGCATTTAGCCAGTGTGGTTTGTGAATCACTGAGAGCTCTCACAGGTTCTGCCCTGCAACGCCCTCTGATTAATGTTGGGCATCCAAAGAAAAACATTTTCAGGAAGTACTTGTAATTATTTAAACAAAGTTGGTCAAAACTCAAGTTTAATCCAGTTGGGGGGGGGAGGCCTTGCTACTTCCTTGTTTCCTCTGCAGGGAAATTGACAGGAAAAAAAGAGGAAGAGAAGTGCAAAGTGGATGGGTTCAATTACAATGGTGATAGGTGCAGTTTTAGAAGACGTGAAGAGCAAGATTGGGACCAGATCCTCTTGAAGAAAATCTATCTGCAGCAAGGGTGGATTCCTCCTGGTTTGGACCAGATTACCCAAACCATTAGTGACCCGCTGGGGACATGACAATGGCATCATGGATCCAGTTTGGTCTGTGCTGTCTGTGGGCACCACTATCTTTTTTTAGAATTTTCAGTGAATTTTTCTGTCTTCAGATGGCCTTTCCTCTGAAAAAAAAAGCCCTCCCACCTTCCCACAGGTTAATCCTGAGCTTTAGTTCTTTGCCTGAAGCATAGCTGACCAACTCCTCAGCTGTTTTTCGGGCTCTATTGGGCTAGTGAGCATGCACAGAAGCAAAAATGCATGACGGGATGCATGCAACGTAAGATAAGTGGAACCCACCCCGATCTACAGTATGTAGTCTCTGTTCTGGTTTCTGGTAGAACTTTAGCAATTACAAACAACTCTTATTAAATGCACCATTTCATGAATAAAGAAACTCAATTTATTTCTCTGCTCTCCTGTAATTCAAACATATTCCATAAATACACTCGGTCCGTTATCTCTCTCAGTTGCATTCCTCACATTCCTCCTGCTGCTCCACTTAACAAGATTTATTTTCCTAACAGCATAACTTTGAAAAACAGCAGAACTGACAGTTAACAACACAGAACTACTTTTGCTTACTTTAGCGTGACAAAAACACATCCATTTTCCCTTCGGGGCAATGTTGAAACTCTACCCTTCTTCTCCACTGACCCCCTGACATGCCAAATACATCACTGCAGTATTTAACCCATTCCTCTCCTTAATATCTTCTTCCAGAACTCTGTTCTCTACGTTTTTGAACCCTTCTGAATTGAGGGTTAATCCAGTGAGCATATGATTCTCCCTCGCTAGATCCTGAACTCATAGCCCCATCCTGTGGCTGGCCTCCCACCTGTTCTACTACCTATAACCCCGGGGCCCCCACTAATTCATAAACGCTATCTGAATCTGAATCCTCAATATCTTCATCATCCTCCAACTGATCAGGAGTATGTACAACAGTCTATAAGAGTTGACACTAATGTGATGGTATGGAATCAGTCAATCACTACTTCACTTCTTGCCCTGTGGGGGAAAATGTGCTGAAAAAACTTCAATCCAAGATGTTTAGCTCAGTAATTACACTTATTTGCATTTCACCTTATTCTCCCAACCATTTAATTTGTAGTATTTTACAGTGTTCACAAGAAGCCAGATGTGTTAGGAGGGAAAGAGGGTGGGTTGGTCCTTGTAATCAGGTATTAGCATTTTAATTGAATCTTTGTTTGAAAGGGGCACCCTGTTTAGTTTATCAAAAGACAAGTGAAAAAACTAATTTCACAGCTCTTGGGAAGGAAAAGACCATTATCTACTTGAATAATTAATATCTTTTGCTTTTGGATGTATTCAGAGGGGAGGCAGAAGTAAAATCTGTGGTTTATTAGTTGTTTAATGGCAAAATCTTCTACTTAATACAGTCATGTGCAAATTTGTCCGAGTCAAAAATACTGGACTAGTATCTAGAAAAAATGCCCTTTTAAAAATAATAGTAATAATAAAGTATGAGCTGTAATTAAAAAAAGTTAAAACAAAAAGTTGAAAAAAACATTAAAATTATGACAAAAATTTCCAAAAATGGTACTATTGGACCAACTATTGGATAATAGTTATTTTGGGTGTTACTTATTTATTTTTCAACTTATATTCTGCCTGAACTCAAGGTGACATATGTAGCACTCAATCCCCCCCTTTTTTTACCCAGTAGCTCCCTGGTGAGATAGCTTTGAACTGGCCCAAGATCACCTAGTGAACTCTTGCAACTAAAGTTGGATTAAAATCTGGCTTTCCGTTCTTCAAGTCCATTGCCTGTAAAACTGTCTGCTCTTTCACCTTCCTCTCTTTCGAAATCCATTTTATGAAGGTGGTACAGGTAAGCATGTGAATGTGTGTGTATGTTTCAAGAGCAGAATTAGATAGAAAATATATAATACTAAGGTTATGTTGGCAGGGATGTCTGGGAGGATTGCGTATGTCCAAAAAGTCATGATGATGGAGATTACCATGTGGTTGAGATCATGCTGATTTTTTATGTGTAAGAGACCTAAAAAGAGGTTTGTAATCAATCCTATGGCTTATATCTTGGCTTTCTTTACTCACACACCCCAAACTTTTTCGCATTGATGCCTCTACATCTTAGGTTCCTTTTTGCTACTCTGTACAGTATAAATCAGTGACCTATTTCAAATGTTAGGTTTGTATTAGGGCAGTGATGATGAACCTTTTTTGGCTTGCTTGCCAAAAGGGTGTGCATGCACATGTCCAAACCCCTGCCCTTCCCCTGCACATACACGCAACCCCCAGTGCATGCACATAGTTCTCACTGAAGCCTCTGGACATTTGAAGCCTGGAGATGGTGAAAAATGGCCCAATGGGAAAACTGGAGGTTCCTTAAAATAGACTTATGGTTTGCCCATTGATCTGTTTTTTTGCACTCTGGAGGCTTCGGGGAGGCCTCCTAAAGCCTCCAGAGTGCAAAAAATTGTCCAATGGACAAACCTGAAGTCCATTTTTCTGAACTTCTTGTTTTCATATTAGGCTGTTTTTTGGACTTCAGAGGCTTCTGGCAAGCCTCCGGAGGGCGAAAGTGGCTTTCCCTACGGCCAAAAATCAGCTGGCCAGCGTGCATATGCACACTAGAGCTGACATAAGGTAGCGCTTTGTGCGCCCTCGGATATTGATATGACATGTGCCATAGGTTCACCATCATGGTATTACAGAGATAGATAGACAGATAGACAGAATTTAGAATGGTCATTTGACTTAATGTAAACTCACCTCTAAAGCAAGAAATAAAAATGAAGCAATGCATTTAACAATTCTGTTGAATTCGACCAGATCCAATAACTAAGTTCCTGATAATATAATAAAGTTAGTGACTAGATCCATATACTGAGTTCATCCATGGGTTGCTTAACTATAATTTTTTTTAAATGATTGGATTCACACTGTATTAGGCTGTAAATCATCACTTCGACAGCAGAGCAGCTGGTGTTATGCACCATAGTAAGTGAAAACAAACACATCATATTAGTACAATGTGTTTCTCAAACACTAAGGCGATTCCTTGAATTAAAGCCTTCACGCAATGCTTAACCTGGCTCTCCTATTTGCTATTTTCTAGATAACTGCAAACATTACAAGAAGCCAGTGGTGGAGCTTCTAATTTAAATGAAGCTCAACTTGTATTTCAATTCTGTTATCCACAGGCTCCAGGGTTGAGAGCTTCAATTTACGAAATATTTAGTGGCTTGCAAACAATCCACAGTTTACTAGAGTAGCATGTCCTATGAGACCATCTGATTAGGTATGAATGTTGAACCAATATTGCTAACCACTGCACTTCAATTAAATAAAGCAAATATACACATGCACAAATTATCTTTTTGAATACATCACATCTCAGTCAATTGTATGTGTACCTTTGGAAAAGATTTAGTTCTGTATTGCAGAACTGTGAAGATTGAGTAATCTATTAAAAATAGTTGGCTATTTGTTTTTTGTACTGACCATAGTTCTTCACATCTGTTAGTTCCAGGATAGCATTAGGATTGGTGCAAGAGATCAATGATCACATTCTAAACCTGGATGGGACAGGATCCAAGTTGAAGGAGATGTGGGTTGATGGCTCAGAGGCATAATTAAGCTCAAAAACTCTCTATTTAAAAAATATAAGTTTAAAAAAAAATGAAATGCTGGCCCAACCTACACTTGAGGGATATTGGCAGTCTTGGGGCAGACTTTATTTCTTTGAAGGCCTGCAGTAAGAAAGGCAACTAAAGGTGAGTACATT
This sequence comes from Erythrolamprus reginae, assembly GCF_031021105.1. Taxonomy (NCBI): domain Eukaryota; kingdom Metazoa; phylum Chordata; class Lepidosauria; order Squamata; family Dipsadidae; genus Erythrolamprus; species Erythrolamprus reginae. Next base: position 269,253,682 of record NC_091950.1, on the reverse strand, counting down.
CATACATACAAACTGACAATCACAAATCATATTAGCTGCTAATCTGCATGAGTTGCTGAAACATGTAATGCAGCATAACAGAATGGTGACAATTATTATTCACAAAAGGAAATATTTGTAGTAGAACAGCTGCCAGTCATCAACAGATGTACAGGAATAGGTAGGTCAGCCAAATGGGTAATTCTGATCGCCAGCGAACATGTCTGAATTCTATCAGACTTTACATAATGTTACCATCACAATTACAATGCAGTGAAGCTGCTCTAAAATGTCCTGTGTGGATCAGTAATAACTGAAATTATGTCAATAACTTAGTCAACTTCCTATCCAAAGCATCCCACCTATTTAGTACCCAAGAAGGCCTACTTACCAGGAAACTGCAAAGTTTGTTATGCAACATTTTTCTCAATATTGTTTTCCATGACCATCAAAAACCTAAAGTCAGTGGCAACTGACAAAAGCTTATATCTACTTTTAAAATATGGTTAATTAGAAAAAGTGCTACCAGGTTCTTTCAAATGAATATCTCTCTTGTTTGTTAAAAGGGGCTTTATCAACTGCAATGCATTTGCAAATGAAACTTGCTCATCATAAAATAGGCAAAAAAGTGACTACAATCAGTTATTACATTGATGTAGTTGTAGCCATTATAATCTGTCTACTGTGTGTGTATAAAGTGTTTGTGTGTGTGTCTAGTGTATTTATGTGTGTAAAGATTTTAATTGAAGGTCTATCTATCTATCTATCTATCTATCTATCTATCTATCTATCTATCTATCTATCTATCTTCTGTCTGTCTGTCTGTCTGTCTGTCTGTCTGTCTGTCTGTCTGTCTATCTATCTATCTATCTATCTATCTATCTATCTATCTATCTATCTATCTATCTATCTATCTATCTATCTATCCATAAACACATTTATTTACCTGTAATTAAAAACTGTTTTATGAGAAAGGCTAAATTGAGACAAATTAGCAGAACCAATAATAACAATAACACCATCAAATCAGCATTCCTTGTTTTTAAAATAGTAAAGTGTCTATATTTGAATAAAGCATTAAGATGTTTGTGGGCAAAAATTTTGATAAGGTGCATATCAAAGATTGCATTCAACCCAGTGGATGTAATTTACATAATACAATCAGAGCATGTGTTGCAAAAAGGTAAATATCATTAGCTTGCTACACTTCCATCAAAGTCTCTTCAATCATGATAAATAAAAGTAAAATACCTTTTTGTGCTGGAAATCACAATATAGCTCCCATCAGCAAACTAAGAGCATATCTTCACTTGCACACAAACACTGTCCAGTCCTGTGTTCAAGCCAGCTTGACTCCAAATTTCCACAAGAAAATGTTACATGGACTGAGACCCCTTACAACAAATGTATATTTACTTGTTTAATGCATAAAATACATGGTTGCAGGTCCAACATTATTATTATTTTTTTTAAAAAACATTTTCTTTCTTGACTTTAAGGGCTTTTGGACACATACAATACATACACAGTACTTATTTTCACTATAATAATAGCACGGTAAGTTTCATTTTTATCCTTGTAACTCTGACATTGCTAGCTCAAATCCCACTGTGAAAGGTTTTTCTAAAATGTATATCTTTTTTTCATTCCAAACTCTTTCCCCCCCTCTCTGTTGCATTGTTGCTTTTTTTTGTTTTTTGTTTCAGTAGGTTAGCAGTCAAATGGCCTGTTTAGAAGGGGGAAGTGAAAGTTTTATTTTTGCTGAGGTTGCAGAGGAGAGAAACAGTCAAGGCGACAGAGGGAGGACATTTACTTATTTATTTATTTATTTAAATTTATACGCCACCCTTCTCCTCACAGACTCAGGACATCATGTGTAGCTCAGGATTGAAATGTTATCTCTGAGTTTGGTTGTTTTCTTGCAGATGTTTCATTACCAAACTAGGTAACATCATCAGCTCCTTGATTACTGTGTTGTCTTTTTTAACCTGAGTTAGCGGTTCCTTGATTGGAATATTATTTATTTATTTATTTAATTTATTTAATTTATTTAATTTATTTATTTATTTATTTATTTATTTGTTTATTTGTTTGTTTGTTTGTTTGTTTGTTTATTTGTTTATCTATCTATCTATCTATCTATCTATCTATCTATCTATCTATCTATCTATCTATCTATCTATTAGATTTGTATGCCACCCCTCTCCGCAGACTCGGGGCGCCTCACAACAATAACAAAAAGCAATGTATCACAAATCTAATATTAAAAAGTCTCTAAAAACCCCTTATTTTAAAAAAAACAACACACACACACAAACATACCATGCATAAATTATATAGGCCAAGGGGAGATGTCTCAGTTCCCCCATGCCTGACGGCAGAGGTGGGTTTTAAGAAGTTTGCGAAAGGCAAGGAGGGTGGGGGCAATCCTAATCTCTGGGGGGGGGAGCTGGTTCCAGAGGGTCGGTTGTTTGGTTTTGTGTTAATCTCTGCTCAAAAAGAGGAAAAATGAGCTTCTAAAACTAAGCAGAGGCTGATAATGGTTACTTTCAGACTGAGGGAAGGATCAAAACAGAGTGATTGTCTGTTTTTGCCCTCTGGAAACAGCACAAACTGGTGTTAAGACCAGATTCCCTTTCAGTCTGATCTACTGAATGTCTACTGATGCCTCTTCGCTATAGATCGGTGGAGCCTCCTCTATCTCTTTACAGAAGTTTCATTTTCTTTTGGCAATGTCTATCAGGAAAGCCCGAGCCATTCTTTCAGTCTTCTCAGTGTCATGAGGTGATTTTTTTCCCGGCCTTGGATTCCCCCTCTCCAACTTTTAAAAGGTACAGGCTTAGCCCACAAATGAGGTTTCATCTTACAACTGGGCTCAGAGAGCATGCCAAAAAGATACCTATATTCTATGCAGCGGCATGTTGCTCCCTGTTTGGCCCAGTTGTGTGAACCGATAGTGGTGGCGGGAGGCTCCATCCACCCACCTGGGATGCTTCTGTGTATGCACAGAAGTATTGTGTGCACTTGCACGAGTACAAACTGGTAGCAAAAGGTTCTAGAACCCACTACTGATTCTATGTCTGATCAACAATGCCCAAAGTTATGAACTTGATATATGTTGTGGTTAGCTCTGGCCCAGCTCCTGCCCCAAGGACTGTGGATGTGGGAGAGACATCCACATGCTGCAGGCCTGTTTTGCCCCCGGTGGAATCTGCTGATGAAGGCTCCTCTGACCAAGAAGACATGAGTGACAGGGAGGAGGAGACAGCTCAGAAGGAGATCAATTATCTAGCTCCTCCTTGGATTCAGAACAAGAGTTAATGATACAGCCACGCATATGGAGAGTGATGCATAGGCAACAACAACTGAGAGATTATTATCAAAGAAAATGAGGCCACCTGTGGTTGGGTGGGGCTGTGGTAATTAGTGAGTCTGCTATAAATAGCAGCCAGTGGGTTTGGCCATTGTGGAGGATTATCTGATCATTGTGTTTCGTGACTGCTTTACTGACTTTGACCTTTTGTGTGCTGATTCCCCCCCCCCACTTTGAAACTAAACCAGAGCAAAGTGTTTCACTTTGTGAAAGAAGGACTGTGAATTGCCTCACAGCTGCAAGCTAAGTATCACAGAACTGACAAGGGACTTGTACAAATTATCAGTTTGTTTGGAGACAAGTGCTCTTGGCTATACCAAAAGAGGGCTTGGTTTAAGTGAATTTTCATTATAAAGAACATTGTTTTGAATTTTCAAACGTGTGTGTGTCTGAAATTTGTACCTGTGAATTTGTGGGAGGATTCTACCAGAGAGCCCGACGGAACAATAGACATGCAATTTTTTTACTCAAAGAGGAAGTATTATTATTTTTCAGGTACCATATTTTTTGGAGTATAAGACACACCTTACTTTGGGGGAAGGAAAATAGGGGGAAAAATCTACCTGCCAGGTATTCAACTGGTTAGCGTCCTTAGTCTGTTCAGCTTCAGCACATTGTTTTATCCCCTGATTAGGTCTGAAAAAAACTTTTTCAGAGGGAGCAGGAATGAAAACAAGCCCACAAAGAATTAGGACAGGAAAAACTGCTTTGAAGGGAGTAGGAATTTTAAAAAATGCTGCAAGCCAGGAAGATTGTTAGCACCGCGTTAGGGCTAAAAAAGCCTTTTTCAGAGGCAGTAGGAATGAAAACAAACCTGCAAAGACTGTGTGTTATTTTTATTATTCTTCAATCCTAAAGATCCCAAAGAGGTATGTGGATAAATAACTAAATACAATTTTCAATGACAACCTGTCATAAAATAATAAAACAGCAAGAATGTAGCCATTAAAGCAAAGTTTACTTAACAAGGCAGTTGTCGTTAGAAACTGCACAGGGTCTAACCATACATCTCTAGGGAGAGGATGCCATGTACGCAGCACTTCAGAATAGCCTAAAGAAAACGCTTATAAATGATCCCAACAGCACTTTATGGTGGTTCAGGGTTATTACCTCTACATTTTAATTGGGATCTTGTGGGCATGAAACAAAGGAACCCAGATGCTTTATTAAGCCAGTATCAAGGAATCTGAATCTTCTGGCATTGCTTTGAACTTATTAGAACTTGAAACTATTGTAGAGAGACAGGACATATAAAAACACCCTTGCCCAAGTGTCTTAACTCTGCATAATTGCTAAGGGTCCAGGCCAGGGGTCCCCAAACTTTTTACACAGGGGGCCAGTTCACTGTCCCTCGGGCTGTTGGAGGACCAGACTATAAAAAAAACCCTATGAACAAATCCCTATGCACACTGCACATACCTTATCTTAAAGTAAAAAACAAAATGGGAATGTACTATTTAGAGGGGGGGAAGAAGTCTGAAATTCATATATGTTTATGTTTTGTTTTTAATTTTCTTTTGTTAACATCTGATTGGTTATACAAGGTTTTCTTGGCTTATAGAAAAATGTATAAAGAAAGAAGGAAGCACTTTGGCATAATGGTTAATAAGTTAGAAAAGTAATTGGTGGTGTACTTTTTGAAGGAACATTAAGGAGGGAATTTAATTTAAAAAATGAATGTAACTGGATGACAAAATTAGAAAAATGTTGCAACTTTTTTGATGGTTGATATTAGTTACTAACAAAATACCGCATTTTATTCATTTTATTATTTAATTAGATGGTACACTGTATTGTTTGAATGTATGTTAAGAGAAAAATAAAAAAAATCCCCCCCCCAAAAAACAGTCCTTCCTTCCCCTGTCCCTCCATTTCTCCATCCTTCCTTCCTTCTTTCCCTCCTTCATTCCTCTCCACTTCTCTTTCCCTTTTCTTTCTTTCTCTCTTTTCCCTGTGCTCCTGTCAATCACCGGCGGGCCGGATAAATGGCCTCAGCGGGCCGCATGCAGCCCATGGGCCGTAGTTTGGGGACCGCTGGTCCAGGCCTTTACATGGCCTCTCAAGGTCCTTTTGTTTCATACCCACAAGATTTATCTGAATGCAAATTCCATTTCTCACATTTGGAGACTCCACTTGACTGGGGTGCATGATGATGCAGAGAGATATATTTGTATTGTATCTGACTGGCAAATGCTGGCAGTTGAAGTCCACATATCTCACAGTTGCCAAGTTTGAAAAGCACTGGCGGAGAGAGCATGACCAGTGTGAGAAATTTCTTCCTCAACCTAGTGTCATGTTTTCAGGCAATCTGACTAGGACTAGAGATATAAATGGCCATAAATTGCATGCATGATCAATATCTTTCCATAACCTGACTTCTAGGCATCATGAGAGGAAACAGCCAGTGCATTTATAGACCTCAAATATGTCAATTTAAATAAAAGAGCCATAGCAACCCAGTTAGGAAAAGTATATGAGGGGAGCTTTATTATTCTCAGCAATCTCTCTTTCTCACTTGCTTTCTTGGAGAATTAAAGCCAGAGAAGGATCTGCAGAGGAAATATGCATTCATTTTTGTATTACATTTACATAATTGTTTGTATTGTTTTTTCAATCATATTCAAATTATTCTGACTGAAAAATTACCACAACAAAGAGCTTTGAAAAACTCTAGAGTCGGTGAAGCAAGCGTTTATTCTCCCTACCATTTATTTTAACAATATTTTTTTAAATCTGTACAAGTGTAGTTCTCAACAGAAACATTGAGCACGGATGTTTAAAATGTTTATGTTTGTTCTAAATGGAAATTAACAAGAATACGTTTGTGTGAAAGTATATATACTGTAATCCCAATTTTTGATCCTTTAGCCTTTCTTTTTTTTTTCTTTTAGTTTTGTCCCTGGTTCACTTTTCATTTTCTGCTGGGTTTCATTTTTCAGTATAAAAAGAAAAAGAAAAATCTACCATTAGAGGGGTTCTTTTTATTTTATTCTCTTCAGCTTTATGAATGTAACTTTTACACAGAAAAATCTGTACAGTTGAACTTTTAGAAATGAGAACTAGAAAAAGAGGAACAAAAGAGAACACAATGAAGACGCAATCCTATATTTGAGTTTTGGTATCTGAGGAGCAATTTATTAATTCATTTATTTTATTAATTGGATTTATATGCTGCACCTCTCCGAGGACATTGAATTGAATTCAATAGAACCCTAAATGCACTGCCACTAGTTCCATAGCTACTAGTACAGGGGTAGGCAAAGTTGGTTCTTCCATGACATGTGGACTTCAACTCCCAGAATTCCTGAGCTAACATGATTGGCTCAGGAATTCTGGGGGTTGAAGTCCACAAGTCATAGAAAAGCCAACTTTGCCTACCCCTGCACTAGTAGAACTGCCGAAGTACAGTAATACCTCATGATACGAACTTAATTGGTGCAAGGAGGAGGTTCATAAGACGAAAGGTTCGTAAGACGAAACATTGTTTCCCATAGGAAACAATGTAAAGTCAATTAATCCGTGCAACCAAACCCCCCCCCCCGCAAAAAAACGGCTTTCAGTGACTGCTGGGAAGCCGCGCGGCTGTTTTAAAAGGTGACAGCCGGCCTGGGGGGCTTCCCAGCACCCCCCCCCCCGAACCCGGGTTCGGGGTTCGGGGGGTGCTTGGAAGCCCCCAGGCCGGCTGCGACCTTTTAAAAGAGCCGCGCCACTTCCCAGCTGTCTCCTGAAGCCGAACGGCAAAGCCGAACTTCCGCGTTCGGCTTCAGGAGACAGATGGGAAGCGGCGGGGCTGTTTTAAAAGGTCGCAGCCGGCCTGGGGGGCTTCCCAGCACCCCCCTGAACCCGGGTTTGGGGGGTGCTGGGAAGCCCCCCAGGCCAGCTGTGACCTTTTAAAACAGCCGCGCCGCTTCCCATCTGTCTCCTGAAGCCGAACGGCAAAGCTGAACTTCTGCGTTCGGCTTCAGGAGACAGCTGGGAAGCGGCGCGGCTGTTTTAAAAGGTCGCAGCCGGCCTGGGGGGCTTCCCAGCACCCCCCGAACCCCAAACGCCAAACTTCCGCGTTCGGCTTCGGGAGACAGCTGCGAAGCGGCGCGGGTGTTTTAAAAGGTGACAGCCAGGCTGGGGAGCTTCCCAGCAACCTCCCGAACCGAACCCGGGGTTCAGAAAAATTTTGCCTCTTCTTACGAACTTTGTTCGAGTTACGAACCGGCGTTCGGGAGTCTTCTGGGAAGCCCCGCTGCCCGGCTGTCACCTTTTAAAACAGCCGCGCGGCTTCCCAGCAGTCTCCGAACGCCGGTTCGTAACTCGAAAAAAGTTCGTAAGAAGAGGCAAAATTTTTCTGAACCCCGGGTTCGTATCACGAGTTGTTGGTAAGACGAGGGGTTCGTATCTTGAGGTACCACTGTATGTTTAGTGAGCGTTTAGCTACAGCAATGACTGCAGGTAGCAAAGGTGCCAATTCAGATGCAGAATGCATTTTCTGTCACAATCACCATCTCTATATTCCTCAGCCTGTGGAATGCTCAGATTCGGAGGAGGAGGGTCATTTAGAGATTGTAAATTTACCTGATTTAGCGACAGATTGCAATGTTAGTGATGACCTTGGAGCTAATGACATAGACATGAGTTCGGATGAATCAAATAATAATAATAATAATAATTTATTATTATTATTATTATTATTATTATTATTATTATTATTATTATTAAACTTGTGGAACTTGTGCCGGAACTACCATTTCCCAGTGGCAAAGAACTGATGGGATCATAAGCCTGAAAAAGTGGTCGAAAATGAGCAAGCAAAACTATTGTGGGACTTCCGACTTCCGACTGACCGAATTCTGAAGCATAACACACCAGACATCCTGATTGTGGAGAAAAAGAAAATATGGATCATCGACATCGCAATCCCAGGAGACAGCAGAATTGAGGAGAAGCAGCTAGAGAAATTAGTAAAATACGAAGATCTAAAAATCGAGCTGCAATGACTCTGGCATAAGCCAGCGAAAGTGGTCCCAGTGGTACTTGGCACGCTGGGCGCAGTACCAAAAGATCTCAGTGGACATTTGAAAACCATCGGAATTGACAAAATCTCCATCTGTCAATTGCAAAAGGCCACTTTACTGGGATCGGCAAACATAATTCGCCACTACATCACTCAGTCTTAGGTGCTTGGAAAGCGCCCTACTGGTGATGAAATACGAAATCCAGCATAGTGATCTCGTTTGCTGTGTTGTATTGACATAATGATATATTAGATTTGTATGCCGCCCCTCTCTGAAATGGGGGAGATGGCAGATGGATTGATCCCCATTTTAGATACTATCAGAGACAGAAGGAAGAGGGAGGAGATATTAGAGTTAGAGAGTGAGGAATTAATTAATCAATTACCTCACATCCGGGTGTGAACGGAAGAAGAAGCTGATTCCTTTCAATCTTGTCATCCCAATCTAACAAATGTGTGATTTATAACCTGCTTTTATGGCTACTGGCTAGCACTGATTAGCCCATAAATTTTAGAATGACTTGTGGAATGTTTTGATGTTATTTCTGAGATAATTAGTTTAACTACTAAAGAGAGAAATGAGAAAGAAAAGTACTATGCGAAAATATGTATAAATGGGAGAAGAAGGAGAAATAAAGAAGATATGTGTTTTTTACAAATATATGCCCTTAGCTATCATTTACTCCAATTATTATCTGAATTAGCCTGAAACCAGAACAGTCATATGCCCAGAGAATCAGATATCCCACCACTTTCTATCCCCTCATTTTTGGTCTTTTTGAAACTGAGAAAATGCTCACAGAGGACTTACGGACCTAATATAGGAAAAGTGCTGGATTAAGAGAATTTCTAATCAGTCTCATATCAAACTTCAGAATTCTAAGGAAAATTTAGGTTAAAGAAAGATTGTGGCCAGTTTTGTTAACTGTGTTTCTATATTTGTGCTGAAGTCTGCTGGAGTAATGTTCTTTATTTCTCCTCTCAAATCACAAAAATCTCAGCCTTTTATTCACATTCAACACTGTGCATGAAAATATAAGCTTATCTTTAGGCATCTGTGTATCTTATCAACATTGCCTTCAAGAATCTCCGAACTAAATTCCTAATTGTAGCAGATTATTATTAATTTATTATTTATTTTATTTTTTGCATTTTCTGTGACTGAGCCATATGATATATCCATATATAGCACTATATATCTCCTTCAACACATAATATTTATGTTTTAACTGTTTAATTTTTTTACAGAATCTTCTTACTTTAAAAAAAAATATTTTGTTTATATCCTATGAGATGAGTCTATAGAGAAAGGAGAAAAAAAGGCATAAATATCTTGTCCATCCCTGATCTAGTCATATGCTTTTAAAATTGCACAACTGCCTCTTTTTCTGTTTCGCATTTTTATCATTTCATTGTCAGTTAAAAAATATAGGCTATTAGAGCTAAATATTTCTCACATCAGTGTTAGAAGGAAGACACATGATGAGGCACCTCGTGGGAGATGAGTGATGGCAATGGGAGGTACCAAGCCGCTACCTGAGCCAAGGTAAAGACCAGGGGCTTCTGGGAGAAAAGGCTTTTGGTTTCCAAGCTTTCATCAATGGACTCCACCATTCTGCCACAGTGAATCCATAGCAGCAGTATAGTTTAATAGGATTAAGTCAGGAGAACTAAATCAACAGCTCAACAATGAGGCACATTTATACTATTTTCTGTATTTGTGGAGCTAAGAGCCACTTGGCCTGAGCACGGGGCGAGAATTTCTCCCTTTGATTACAAGAGCGAAAGAAAGCATAAAGCTCTTATGCATGTTCAACTCTGCAGGATAAATTTAATCATGTTTGCTTCATTACCCTTTTAGCTGGTCGCTGTCTGTTGGTTGTTTGAAAGAAAGTTAAGAGGGGGGGGGGAATTGCCAATCATTTTGATAAAACTAAAAGGGGAATATAATGGTCTGACTCGGCTTTGTCATTCAAGCACATCCATAATTAGCAGGTTGAAGTGAGATGCAGAAAATGTTCTGATGAACTGCTAAAGTTGACGGAAGAGATTTAAAAAATACCACATCTCTCTCTCTCTCTCTCTCTCTCTCTCTCTCTCTCTCTCTCTCTCTCTCTCTCTCAATCTCTCTCTCTCTCAATCTCTCTCTCTCTCTCAATCTCTCTCTCTCAATCTCTCTCTCTCTTTCTCTCTCTCTTTCTCTACCTCATTTAGGCTCCTACTGCATTTGCTATTCTTCTGTTTCCTGTGCAATTATCAAGCAGGATCTTTCAGACCATTCATCAGTTGTAATTGGCTCATATATACTGCAGGAGCTCTTGCTAAAAACCTAACCCATCATTTTGCATCACCCCACTCCCGTATTGTCGCTCTTTTGTCCTTCAGAGTGTGGAGCAGGAAAAGAGCCCTCTTTTCTCTCAATTTTCCATAAATAAACATGGACATCCATCTACGCAGACACAGAAACACATATAGTACACAACTCAATTTAGAAAAAAAACCACCTTAAGATCTTCTCGTCTTGATTAATTATCTATATTGTATTTAGATTTATCTCAGGTAAATATAACAATGACATATATTATATTTAGATTTATCACAGTAAATACAACAATGCCATATAGCAGTGATGGCGAACCTTTTTTTCCCTCAGGTGCCGAAAGAGCATGCGCATGTGCTACTGTGCATGCGCAAGTGCCCACACCCATAATTCAATGTCTGGGGAGGGCAAAAACAGTTTTCTCTGACCACCCTCGCAGAGGCCCTAGGGAGGGCGTAAATGGCCTGTTTCCCAACTGGGCCCAGTAGGGTCATGTTTTGCCCTCCCCAGGCTTCAAAGGCTTCCCTTGAGCCGAAGGAGGATAAAAACATCGTCCTCCACCTGCCCGGAGGCTCTCGGGAAGCCAAAAACATTCTTCAAGAGCCTCTGTGCAAGGCAAAAATCAGCTGGTCTCCACACGCATGCACATTGGAGCTGAGCTAGGGCAACGGCTCGCATGCCAGCAGATATGGCTCCACGTGCCACCTGTGCCATAGGTTCACCTTCACTGCCATATAGCAATAGCACCCAGAGTTGGGATTTAGCCGGTTTGGACCAGCTGAGGTGAACTGGTAGTTCCAATGACTGGCTGGCCCCTCCCACTCCACCCCATCCCTCCCAGGAGTCCCCATGCCAGCCCGTTTTGGATCCCAGATAAATTCAGGGGACGCATGGAGGTGGAAAATAGGCAGTGAAGAGCTGCTTCCCCCACGGGGGTGAGGGACGTAATGGGGATAGTAAGTTTATGTCTTCTTCTCCCCCCCAAAAAAGCAAATTTTGGATTCTATCAAAATTGTGACTACTTATTTTCTTTAGTGCCTCAAGCAGTCAAGAAACAGAGCAACTCTGTTGACAAGTTTGCTTGAATCTGCTGGTATCTCGGTTATGTTCAGAAAAGAGGGCGAAGAAAGACAGAATTTACTTTTTGTTCCCCAAAGAACTTCATAAGCAATGCCTATCTATCAGGCTGATATTTCTTTTACATTGGATCTTATGATTGTAATAGTGAATATGGTAACTCTTCAGGTTGTACGTGAGTGAGCCCTTCAAGGTAAACCAGATTAACCAGAAAGTATATGTGTCTAGGGGCAGCAGTAATTAAAAGATGTAGGGCTTTATGTTATCAGCCTGTTAAACATAAGGCAAACTATGATTAGAATCACTCCGGGAAAGGTTAAGATTGAGGGGAAAAGAGAAAATAGAAAGGGAGGGTAGGGTAGAAGTAGAGGAGGAAAATAGGAAGGAGAAGAGAAGGAGAAAGAAGGTAGAAGGAGGAGAGAGAGATAGAGGAGAGTGCTATGAAAAGAAGGAAAAACAGACTGATAAACAGTAGCATAAATAGGTGCAAAACTATGATATTGATTTATGATATACAGTATTGGATAGAAAATGTATGTTTTGATACGATTTGTGGTATATGCATGGATATGTACATGGAGATTTGGGGGGGGGGGGATAAAAAAACTTTTCTAAAAAAAAAAGTAAACCGGATTAGGAAATCAAACTTATGAATGTTAATAGAGTGTTTATCTTAGGGTTATAGCAATAGAATCTTGTAAGTCTGAATGCGCCTCACCCCCTCTCTGCCTTTATCTTTTAAGAAAACTAGGGAGGGCCAAATCAGGTTTGTTGTTTTAGTTGCGGTTCTTCCTCCTGTTCCTTGTGATTATGCTTACATCCCTTTACATGGTGTGTGCATAAGTCACTTACAGACTGACACCATGTTTGCGTATCACACTAAGCCACAACTTATATAACCATCCACTTGTTGACTAAATCACAGCTGGCTGACTTTACACAATGTTATTGTTTAAACTTCATAAATCACCTCATTGGCTTAGCATGATCTGGAAATACGGTTTGCAATGCACTTTGAGAGAAATCTACAGATCGTACTTGGCTTTACATTTATTTGTCCAGGGACCAGTCAAAGCTACAGCAGTGCTGAAAACAAAATGGACTCGACCAGCCCTTGAAGTTCTTACTATTGCAGTATCCCCATGATCACATGATCAGGAACAGGAAGCTTGTGTGCCTCACTCGCAATTAATAATGTCATAGGGCAGGGGATCTCCAACCTTGGCAACTTTAAGACTTGTGGACTTCAACTCCCAGAATTCTGACTGGCTGAGCTGGCTGAGGGATTCTGGGAATTGAAGTCCACAAGTCTTAAAGTTGCCAAGGTTGGAGACCCCTGTCACAGGGAGTCATGGTCGCATGATTGCTATTTACAACCTTCTTTGCTGGCTTCCCACAAACAACGTCAATGGGGAAACCAGTAGGGAAGGTTTCAAGTCACTCTGTTAAGTCACTTCTACTTTTTCTTTTGCCCACAGCACCCCTGCCCTGCCCATGTACAGATGTGTCAGTTCTCCCAGCCTGGTCCTTTCTTGTTCTGTCCAGCCGGATCAATTATCAGAAATAAAGACCCACACATGTTGTTTCAAAAGTACCCATTGGCAAAGTCTATTGGTAACACAATTTCTGCAATACAAGGGTTAACGCAAGGAATTTCATGCTGGCCATGTTTCTCTAATTAGCAGGAGATAAGGAAAGTCCAGGGTGCCAGCCAGATAGAGTCATAAATCTCTGCTAATGATGTATCTTTGATTTTTTTAAAACTACATTCACAGTCCAGAGAGTTTAACAGCTCATGCAACAGGCAGGAATCGAAATCCGTGGAAGCAGAAGAAGTCTCTCAGCTCTGAGGCACCTTCCTCCATGATGGGGAACGTTGTTTGCCACACACCCTTTCCCATCAGCCTGTCCTTATATACTGCCAAGGTGTGGCCAAATGTCCCATAGATCTATTTAATGCCAAAAAACCCTTTTTGTGAGATATTCATGTCTAGATCTCATTCTCCTTATCCTTGCATCTAACAGGGGGTCCTGATCCTCAAAATTCCCATTGTCCTCTGAATCAGACAATACCATAATTGGGGATTCTACAGTCTCTTATGGTTCCCCAGTCTCCAACTCCCCTTCATTCTCACTCTCAGACTTTGGGTGACAAGAACACTGCGACGCCAGTACTCACCTGTCTCTTGATCCCAAAATCCATGACTAGCTGAGCCGGACATGGACCCTTCACAACATTTCTGACTTCCCATGTCTCACATGCAGGCTGCATTGGCTCTCCCTTGGCTCCTGTCTTCACTTCCTTACTTCAAAGGAGGTGATTTGTAAGGATCATACAACTATAATGCAAAACCATGGAAACATGCAGCATTCTTAAATAGGTATGCCCCTCTAAACAACCTTTTTAAAAAAACTTTTTATCTGAAACGTTGCAAATCCCTAAGCTACCCGTGCATGGCTTGAAAAGCTTTGCTTCTCGTCTTTAGGCACAAGTTTAAGTCTCTTGGTCAAGCTCATATGCTACACTGTGAATATCTTGACCCCGACTACTGTGTACTATGGCATAATAAGTACAATATAATATAATATTTGTTTGTTTGTTTGTTTGTTTGTCTGTCTGTCTGTCTGTCTGTCTGTCTGTCTGTCTGTCTGTCTGTCTATCTATCTATCTATCTATCTATCTATCTATCTATCTATCTATCTATCTATCTATCTATTTATTAGATTTGTATGCCGCCCCTCTCCGTAGACTCGGGGCAGCTCACAACAGCAATAGAACAATTCATAACAAATCTAATTACTTAAAAACATTTTAAAAAACCCTTTATTAATCAGACATATATACAAACATACCATACATAAATTCCCATCATTGTGTCATGAAAACCTGAAACCATGCAAGCTTTAGTGTACAGGCATTGCTCGCTGCATCTGTCTCTCTTCTGGCATTGCTAGCAATATGTTAGTGTTTTATGTCTCTGGACTTCAGTTCAAGATTCTGGAATAAAAATGATTCTGCCTGTCCAGATCTTACTGACAGTCTTAAAACAACAAATAATTGGGTCCAAGAGGTACCTATCCATCCAAGGATACCTGAACATCTGAAAAGTAAAGTTGCTGTGCTTCCAACAAAATATACAACATGTCCTTTGCTTTGTAGAGAACTGAAAAACAAAGCAATGCACCACCATTTTAAGCAGATCCAATAATTTTAAGGCCAACAGGTTTAAAATCTGTTTGTTGTAGATTGGTAAACACAGAGTACAATAAACTACAATTTATATAACCACTGTTTGTTGAATTAGTTATAATTGGTTGGATTCACTGTGCTAAATGGGAGCCTGCAAACATGATACTAGGGCTGTCTATGTCTACCCACACCTCTGTAGATTTCTGCACGTGCCTAGACTCACAAACTGTGCTCATTGGTACAAGGGTTAATAGTGCAAGGATTTTTCCAGACTGCCATTCTTAAGATGCGTATCTCCCATGTGTAGTCCAGCTAGAAATGAAATTGGCGTTAAAAACACTTTTCTAGATTTTACCCATTTTCTCTGCCAAATCGTGTTTATCAAGCTGTTTATTAGCAGAATCCCCTGATACTTTACCCATCTAGATGGGAGGGAAGGGAAGGGAAGGTTCCACTATTTCATCAGTGAATTTGTTTTTAAAAATCAGCTTATCATTATTCAGTGATGAACTTGTTAAAGAATGGCCACTTGGAGCATGAAAAGGAGAAGAGGTGTTCATGCTGCAATACACAATAGCCATTCAGAATAGGGGCATTGCTTCAGGGGTGGGTTCTAACTTACCTTGCTTCCAGTTCGCTTCCTCCCACGCCACATGGCTGCAGCCCATGGATGTATGTGCTTAGCACGCAATCGCATGCACAGTGGCAAACCCCCCTCCAAAAAATCCCCCCTCAAAAAAAGCCAAAAATAAAATGGCGGCACTGGAAACTCAGCTTCTGTGCATGTGCAGAAGGGGAAAAAAACAGGAAACCATCCCCCCACAAATTCAAAAAAAATCTCAGCCCAAAAACCCTGAAAACAAGATGGAAACTCAGCTTCTGCACATATGCAGAAGGGAAAAAAACCTGGAAAAGATTTTTTTTTAAAAAATCCAAAAAAGTTCCATTTTTTAAAA
This sequence comes from Erythrolamprus reginae, assembly GCF_031021105.1. Classification (NCBI taxonomy): domain Eukaryota; kingdom Metazoa; phylum Chordata; class Lepidosauria; order Squamata; family Dipsadidae; genus Erythrolamprus; species Erythrolamprus reginae. The sequence goes on along the minus strand of NC_091950.1, from coordinate 269,237,782 downwards.
AAAAGATGGTGGCGCCCACAGACCGGCAATAACCGAACCAGTTCTGTGACATCATTGTGACATCAGCAGCAGTTTGCTACCAGTTCGGGCAAACCAGGAGGAACTCACCTCTGCATTGCCTGTAAGGGAACAAAATGCTGTAGGGGAACCAGACAGCATCAATTGCTTTGGTTGGTCTAAGGCCAAGACCATAGTAAAGATATTGGATTTGTGCTTCTACAAGTCAAAAAATGCTACTGTTGACTTGCAGAACAGCAGGATACAATGATCAGAAGCTGCCTTCTTGATGGACTGGAGGCAAGTAGAGAAAGGACCACAGGAGCAAATTGGTCATACAGGTCAGCCTTAGATTTAATACGCTAACCTCCAAGTCCTATCTTCAGTCCGAATTCCACATATGCTTAATGAGCATATTTTAAATTTTAAAACATATTTGCAGCTCATTGATTTGTTTGGAAATGTACCCAGCTATCCATATATAAGACAAAAATAAGTAGGTGTAATGAACAGCATCTTGCAAGAAAGGTTTACCGGTAGCATCATAATAAACTCACAATTTATAACTGGCTACATTCCTCTATATAGCAACCATATTGTAAACTGCCCTTCATGCAACCATTTCATGAAATTATCCACAGCATATTCCAGAATGTTAATGGGCCTATCACTTCAGCCATAACAAATGTTGCAATAAGCCATAAACAAAAATTTAAGAACCAGAGTGGCTCGGATATTGTATTAAAACATGCTTTATTTGTGGCTAGTGTTACAGCTATCAGATCTGACCTATAAAAAATTGGATGCCTGCTGGAGTTAAAGCTTTCTGTATCTCTAGTGATTGCTCAGGTTTTTTTTTTCATGTGTGATGTGTGAACTTGATTATAGCTCACTCAAGCTTTCAAAAAAATTTTTTGACAAACTCCTTTGCTAAACATTCCTGAGCTAAATTAGAAGTTATGATTTAATAGGAAAGGTTCTTGTAGGGATTGGTATCTCATTAAGCAATGAGCAGGAATATGTGGGCTGTTCTTGAAACAGAGATGTGATAATAGTGTTCTCCCCAAGTTTTAGACTGTAAGAATAAATCAATGCTAGATGAAATAAACCCAGACTGATGGCAGCACTAATGATGAAGTTATTTTGGACACACAATGCAAACGCAAGAATCACTGACTTGGGAAAACTGAGGAGGTCAACAAAAGACAAGACGGCTAGATACAATTACTGGTGTTACTGTGATTATACATGGGCCCATAAGCACAACTACACTGATGCCAACGGAGGTAACTGCTCTGTAGTGAATTATGGTTAACCTAGTTGACATGTGAAAAACAAATAAAACTTCTCAAAAAGCATAGTGCATTACTGTGATAACTTCATTAGATTTATGAGTTCTGCATCTCAGAAGAAAGGCCCTCTCAGAGCAACATGTTTTACAATACATAGCTGTCTGCCTCTATCCACAACTCTAATTTAAATTGTCCCTTCGGCATACTAAACTAATTTCTGATATCGCCAACTATTTCGATGTAGCAGGCTCCTTCTTTTCATTTTCCTCCTGCAAAGGTTATTTAACTGGCTTTTAGTTGCTATGGCTTTTCTGATTGCTCTCTAAATATTCTGCTCGTGGACACAATATTATCTGAATCTTGATAAGGGTTAGAGAAAGCTTGGGTAAGAAATAATAAGTAGAATTGCACAAGTATGTTATGGAGAGTGCTCCTGAACTGATACCAATCTGAAATTATTTTCCAGCAATGACATTATGCCTTTCGTTGGGTAGGTTTTCAATTTTAATATGTTGCAGAGGCAAAGGATCAGGGTGGGATAGATTAAACTACAATCAAATGTAATAGGACAGGAACTTCCCTCCCCCAGCCTCACAAATAATATGCGTGATTTTAGAGGTAGGAAGTCACAGCGGCCCTACCAATAGTTGCCTCTGAAGAATTTCATTACTGTGACCTGGTCAAGCTGTTGCCTACTGAAAATTCATAAGATCAGAAAATAAATCATTTTCTCTTGCTTTTCATTCCAAGCCACTGCCATTCAATGCCCGGGTGTTCTGCAGATGGGGCAGGTTAGGGTAAGGAATAAATACCTCTGTTGGTCTGAGAAAGAGGAAGAATCAAACAATCACTTTGTCAAACTCTTTATTGCTAGATCTCCCTTTTAAACTTTCAGGAACAAATATTTATGAATATATACACCAGATATTCCTCTTGGGAACATTGAAAAAACTGGCTTCACAATTCATTTCAATGTATAAGAAGAAGATGAAACTGGGTAAATTAAAAATATGAATGAAAAAAAGAAAGAAGGAAGGAAGGAAAGAGAAAAAAGAAAGAAAGAAAGAAAGAAAGAAAAAAAGAAAAAAAGAAAGAAAGAAAGAAAGAAAGAAAGAAAGAAAGAAAGAAAGAAAATAAGGCTGAGCAGTAACAAGAGATTTAGGAAATCTTGCCATGGAGCAACAGACATTCAACTCCTTCATTCAATAGTACTTAGACTTATATACCACTTCACAGTGCTTTACAGCCTTCTCTAAGTGTTTTACAAAGTCAGCCTATTGCCCCCAAAAATCTGGATTCTTATTTTACCGATCTCAGAAGAATGGAAGGTTGAGTCAACCTTGAGGCGATCAGGATCAAACTGCTAGCAGTCAGTAGAGTTAGCCTGCAATACTGCATTCCAACCACGGTGCCACCACGATGTTTCTTTTGCCCAGAAAGATTAATTTGGGGGAGTAATGCTTTGTTTATAGTTAAATGCCACTTAATGGTAAAAAATAGAATAAGGTATTGTGTTGCCTAAAGCAAAACTGCAGTGTTCCTCCTATTCATGATACTAGGTAGCACCTGAAGCAGAAAATCCTAACTGTAATCCACTTGCATAATAAACGTATGATAACATTACTTGAAATAATTAACACCCATCCTTTGGTGTCTGAGGCAGTCACTTCATTTTATCTCATGACAGGATGACCTTATTAGCAGGGACTTGATCGTAACCCAGGAGAAAGAGAAATGAAACATAGTTAGTCCTCAGCTTATAATTGAGACCAGAATTTCTGTTGCGAAGTGATGGGGCTGTTAAATGATCATACCAGATTTTTACAACCATTTTTGTTATCTCCTTTCTTTCTCTCTCTCTTTTGAGGTTCATCCCAAATCATTTTATTATTTTTATTTTTAACTAGATGGCCTGTGCCCCTTGGGGTCATTGTTTCAGAGGTATTTCCTTTCTTAAATGGAGAAACAGAATGACCAAGAGCAAAAAAACAGAGGGAGCAGGAATGACTACCAATTTGACCAGTTTGACCTCAGTTGATAGAAACATAGAAGTCTGACGGCAGAAAAAGATCTCAGGGTCCATCTAGTCTGCCCTTATACTATTTTCTGTATTTTATCTTAGGATGGATATATGTTTATCCCAGGCATGTTTAAATTCAGCTGCTGTGGATTTATCTACCACGTCTGCTGGAAGTTTGTTCCAAGGATCTACTACTCTTTCAGAAAAATAATATTTTCTCAGGTTGCTTTTGATCTTTCCCCCAACTAACTTCAGATTGTGTCCCCTTGTTCTTGTGTTCACTTTCCTATTAAAAACACTTCCCTCCTGGACCTTATTTAACCCTTTAATATATTTAAATGTTTCGATCATGTCCCCCCTTTTCCTTCTGTCCTCCAGACTATACAGATTGAGTTCATTAAGTCTTTCCTGATACGTTTTATGCTTAAGACCTTCCACCATTCTTGTAGCCCGTCTTTGGACCCGTTCAATTTTGTCAATATCTTTTTGTAGGTGAGGTCTCCAGAACTGAACACAGTATTCCAAATGTGGTCTCACCAGCATTCTATATAGCGGGATCATAATCTCCCTCTTCCTGCTTGTTATACCTCTAGCTAAGCAGCCAAGCATCCTATTTGCTTTCCCTACCGCCTGACTGCACTGTTCACCCATTTTGAGACTGTCAGAAATCACTACCCCTAAATCCTTTTCCTTTGAAGTATTTGCTAACACAGAACTGCCAATACAATACTCAGATTGAGGATTCCTTTTCCCCAAGTGCATTATTTTACATTTGGAAACATTAAACTGCAGTTTCCATTTCTTTGACCATTTATCTAGTAAAGCTAAATCATTTACCATATTATAGACGCCTCCAGGAATATCACTCTCTGGCAGCAGATAGTGGGATCAGCTGATAGTGAGAACCCCTGGAGGGCTCGGGTTGGATCAGAACCTCCAAACTGTGGCATGGCATTACGGCAGTGATCACAAATTTGCCAAATTACAATCCCATAAGAATCATGGCTTCCAGATTTTGGACACAATTTAGCTCATTTGAGATACCTTGGTGCAAAAATTGTTGTCCTGTGCTACACCACTGTTTTTACAGATACAAGAGTTTGGGTAGTATAGATTGCATTCATTCTGCTGGAAGCTACTTGTTGCCCACTTCCAGACTGATGTTTTATTTCCCTCTATATTTTTCCTGCCTATTTTAATTTGTTCTTTTAACTACATCTTTTCCCCCCTATATATACACATAATACAACATCTGTCTCATCCCTATTTTTTTAAACTCTCATTGTATTACCTGTATGTGCATTTTGTTCTCATTCACTACATTATTCCACCAAGCACCCTTTCTTATGGTTTACCTTAGTGTAACATTTGGAGAAAACAGTTTTGTGTGGAACCAGCAAATCTTTTTTCTAAGCAAATACCCCATTCTCATTAGGTCTCCAAGTAATCAAAATGCTTTTTATGTGGTGACTAGTCCAGGACTGTCAAACTTGTGACCCACAAGTTGTCACGTGTTGGCCATGTCCACGTCTGGTTTAGCAAAGGGTGGGGGGGGGAAGTCCCAATACGTCATATGACACTGCCATGACGATGTTAGTTTGATAGTCCTGGACACTTGCACATTTTTCAAGTGTTTTCTGCAAGGTACAGAAAACATGAACCAATCATTCCCTTATATGAAAGATTTGAAACAATGAGTAAAATTTGTGGCCGACCACAGATAATCTCATGAGAGATATGCAATGATGGAATGATTGGCAATAAACTTTATTTGCAAAAATTGATTTCTTCTGGTTTTTCTTTACTACTCAGCTTGGGTCAGAAGCTAATCTCCGAACATACTTAAAATGCCATAACTACTAAATCCAAATATTAGTTCTAAAATGTCATTTTACTAGTTAGCTAAGTTATGATAATTAACACCATTTCTTAATTTTAGTAAATATTACATTGCAACATACTTGGCTTGAGTTTTCTGGAAGACATCCAGAACCATTAACACTTTAAAGTTATAATAATGAATTATAATAGCTATATATTTTGATTTTAAAATAAATGAAAAACAAAGCATGTAATAATTATTACAAATTACCTCAGATTGTTTCACTTTATTTTTTCATAATTGTATTAAAAGTCTTCGGAGAGGGGCAGTATACAAATCTAATAAATTGAAATTGAATTGAATTTACAAATGAAACTAAAGACAAATAGAAACAAATATATAGTAAGGGGGGGGGAAAGAAATTTTAAAAAAGTCAAAAGTGAAAGGAAAGAAGAAAAAGTAAAAGAAATATAGAAAAAAAGATACAAAGGAGTAGCTTCCAATCTTCTTTTCAGCAGTTATAATTATAAATGTATCATTTTCTCTAAAGTTATATCACGACTTTCTTCTTTCTATAATCTAGCCTGTTTAATTATCAAAACCATAAATTTTAAGTTCATATTTTCCTGCTTTACACAAAAAGTCCATAAGGGTTTTCCCGTCAGCACTAAACATAGATATTGTTTAGAATTTATTGAGCACAGCTATTCCAGTAAGACAAAGATGAATTCATCTTGTAAAATATAATGGATAATATGTTGCATTTGTTTATGGATGTTGCTGATGAAAACGTAATGTTAGGACAAAATTTATTCAAACAAACAGAGAGATAATGGGCTTACTCAGGTTAAATGTTCTAAATGGTCTGGGCATTTATGGTAGTTAAATATAGATACCCTTTGTTGTTCAATTCTATTATCCATAACCATGTTTATTATTCTATTAACAAAATAATAATGCAATCCATGTTTCCAGATCCAAGGGGATGCAGCACAAAGAACAGAACTGTGTTCAGCTTCCTAAGCCTTTGAACATGGGACCCATCTTTTGTATTGACACAAAATGGGATTTGTATCCATTCAAAAATGACTTGCTGATTGTAAGGATATTAATAACTCTGTTATCTGAAAGTGAACCACAGGTGAACACCGAACACCAATGGAAGCTGTGCTCAAAAGACCCTTTAGCCACTTCTGTTTGACTGCCAGTTGTGACCTTTCCTGGACCAGGAAAGGATTGTGAGCTCTTTCCTTTTCCTGGTTAGAGTACAGCACTATAATTCACTCTTAAAAAGAGTCCAGAAGTTCCAGTTAACATAGAACGCAACTACCCAACTGTGGATCATTCTAATTGGTTTAGCAGACTAGGACCCGTTGGGGTTTAAAGGCCCAATGGAAGGTACAAGTCTTTTCTTTACACTTCAGGTTATTATTGCTTTCATTTCAGACCACTTCAAGTGGCATTTGTTCAACCAATATGTGCCAGTCACAAACATTGTGGATACACACAGTGGTGGGCTGCCAAAACTTTTACTGCCACACAGTGCGTGTGGCTTCTTTTGTGGGTGTGGCTTAATGGTCATGTGACCGGGTAGGAGTAGCTTTACAATCATGTGACCGGGGGTGGCTTAAAGGTCATGTGACTGGGCGGGAGTGGCTTACCGACCAAGATAAGTTTTCAAATAGGTGCTTGGACTCTTTTTCAGTTGATTAAGTCACATTATTTGAATAGCCACCCAAAGGACAATTGATAGCCGGCATGATTTGAGGAGCACAGGAACATTTGGAGGTTTTGTACTGAACCCACAAGGTTCAGTAGGATAACAGATTAGGCAAGTAGCTCAGTTTTCTTTAATTGCTATAAAAGTTCAATTCTAGATAAGGATTAAAATGATTAAAGCATTTATGAGTAAAAAAAACCATACTATTTCATTATTTCCTATTTTAAGAGTAGAGAGACAAAGAGCAATCCAATGTAGCTGCCATCTGATGTCACGGCAACCTTGGCAATCGCCATCTCCCATTTTCTTTAACCTCTACTGATTGTCTGGTGTGTTTTATTAGATTCCCAACTTAGGCACAGACTGTGGGGAAAAAAGGTTTCTGATCCTTTCAACAGCCTTATTTTATAGTAAGATGCCAGAACAAAAAAAATAAAAGACTTCCAAAAGCATCTATCCTTGACTCATAATGTCACTAATGAGAATTCTCCCCTTTGATAAATATTTATCTTTACAGGTGAGCTGCTAGTCCCAAGGAAAAAATGTAAAAAGGGTGGAGTATGTATTTGGGTCACTTGGTAGAATAAGGGATGGGCAACTAAGAGCTGCTTTATACATAAGAGTATAAAGAATTGGTCAATATGGCTTAACAATAAAAAAATGTTTACATACAATTTCACTTTATCCTGAACAAGTTTATATACAATTTCACTTCACAATCTTGCTTACATACAATTTCACTTTATCTTGAACAAGTTCATACCTAATGGCAGCGATCCCCAAACTACGGCCCGCAGGACACATGTGACCCGCTGAGGTCATTTATCTGGCTCGTGGCAGCGCACAAGATTTTACATATACACAATAAGCTCCCGAATCTCCCGTCCACTCACCGCGAAAGCAAGAGAGAAAGAGAGAGAGAGAGAAAGAAAGAAAGAGGGAGAGATAGAGAGGGAGAGAGAAAGAGAAAGGAAGAGGGAGAGATAGAAAGAGAGTGAGTGAGAGAGAGAAAGAGGGAGAGAAAGAAAGAGGGAGAGATAGAGAGGGAGAGAAAGGAAGAGAGAGAGAAAAAAGAGGGAGAGATAGAGAGGGAGAGTTAAAGGAAGAGGGAGAGATAGAAAGAGAGTGAGTGAGAGAGAGAGAAAGTAAGAGAAAGGGAGAAAGAAAAGGAGAGGAAGAAAGAGTGACAGAGAGAGAAAGAGAAAACTCGGCAAGGAGTTGGGGACTTGCTCCACTTCGCCTCCTCCTCCTCCCCAGGGCGGCGTTAAGAAAACTGCAGCTTTTTTTTATAGTCCGGCCCTCCAACAGTCTGAGGGACAGTGAACTGGCCCCCTGTATAAAAAGTTTGTGGACCCCTACCTAATGGTAACTAAAAGCAAAGAACCCACTTAGCTTTGTGGCAATATCTATGGACCACCAGGCCACAGAGCTAGAAATGACTCAAAGTATTCTAGTAGGGAAATTTGTTCTTAAAAAGACTACTCCCAAGAACTGCTTAGGAACCTCCAACAAGCCACTTGTACCAAACCTTTTGTTCTGTCTAAAAGTTCCTTCTGGTGCTTTGCCTAATAATTTCTTTTTCTTTTAACAATTTGTGATTGCTAATTTCGGTCTGACAGAAAGAAATGATGAACTTCATCATGGATGGGTATTTACACTTTAGCTTAGCCTTAAAATCCAGGCAGTAAAATGTGGTTATGGCTTAGCATTACTCCATAAAGTGAGTTTAAAATAAATCCAACAGGTTCAACACATTGTTGAATCCACACATTGAAAACAGTTCCCTACAATTTTCAAGACTCTATGAAGATATTATCTGACAAAAGAAAATATGATAATTGCAGTATCCAAGATACTATAAATGTTGACTTTTTTCAAACAACACTCATAATTGCAGTGGGGACCACTTGTGTTATAAGCAGTAATTTTTCTGATACATTTTTTTGTATTTTCTTAAGTAATAGAGTCTGTTTAGCAGAGGGTAATACTGCCGCCTGTTCTGAAAAGAAAAAGATTTTTAGATTAAATACTGGCATTTAGGAAATTGCTCAATAGGTATTGCTTATAAAAATTGATGCTGATTTTTAGTTCATGATTGTGAATAGGATTTTTTAAAATAGTTTTTCTAAGCAGAGTAAGATTATAAAAATACAAATTACATCTTATTACTGCCCATTAAAGCAACTGATCCAAAGATTTTCTGGGCCAAAAGTAGTGGTTACAGAGAGCTCTTGTCATTTATCTGGGGACAGGGATATAAAAATATCTCCAATGGTGCAAAGAGGCTTGTGTGTTTATTAGGAGAGGCATATGACTCCTTCCTGCTGATATCACCCTCCTGATAAGGCCACAGGGATGGAGAGAGAGAAAAATATAATGAATAAAATTACAGTGTTCCTAAAGGATCTGTGTATGCCTTTACAATAACAAACATACATCAAGATGACTGATGTCTATTTGACCCAGTACCAGTATGTATATATATATATGTATATGTGTGTGTGTGTGTGTGTGTGTGTGTGTTTGTTTGTTTGTTTGTTTGTTTGTTTGCTTGTTTGTTTGTTTATTTATTTATTTATTTATTTATTTATTTATTTATTTATTTATTTATTTATTTGTATGCCGCCCCTCTCCGCAGACTCGGGGCGGCTCACAACAACAATAAAACAATTCATGACAAATCTAATAATTTAAAAAACATTTTTAAAAAACCCCATTATTAAAGCAGACATATACACAAACATACCATACATAAATTGTATAGGCCCGGGGGAGATGTCTCAATTCCCCCATGCCTGACGGCAGAGGTGGGTTTTAAGGAGTTTACGAAAGGCAAGAATGGTGGGGGCAGTTCTAATCTCCGGGGGGAGCTGGTTCCAGAGAGTCGGGGCCGCCACAGAGAAGGCTCTTCCCCTGGGACCCGCCAAATGACATTTTTTAGTCGATGGGACCTGGAGAAGGCCAACTCTGTGGGACCTAATCGGTTGCTGGGATTCGTGCGACAGAAGGCGGTCCCAGAGATATTCTGGTCCAATGCCATGTAGGGCTTTATAGGTCATAACCAATACTTTGAATTGTGACCAGAAACTGATTGGCAACCAATGCAGACTGCGGAGTGTTGGTGCAACATGGGCATACCTAGGGAAGCCCATGATTGCTCTCGCAGCTGCATTCTGTACAATCTGAAGTTTCAGAACACTTTTCAAAGGTAGCCCCATGTAGTATGGGCCACTCACCACTTCCTGGGTGCAGGTCATATGATGTCCTCACACATACACACACACACACACACACACACACACACACACAATTCAGCATACCCTTACTGGGATTTGATCCTGGGGCTATTCATTCCTATTTAAGGGAGTCTTTTGTTATCATATGTTGCATTATTTCATTATTGTAATTGTAAAAACCATCCCAAAGTAAAAAGGAAGATGCACTGATGATATTACCTAGTTCTGTAGTGAAACACCAACAAGGAAACAACCAAACTCAGAGAGCACCAAAGACCCCACAGTTCGGTTCTGAGCTATAAATATTCTTTTCTAGTGGCACAACAAAGACACTGATGGCCCTGAACAAACAAACTCAAAGGAAATATTTTGTTCAGTTTTTCCCAGTTTTGCTCAGTAAAGGATATGCTATGATAAAATTTAGCTAAAAGGTTATCACCATCATCATTTCCATCATCATCCAGGACCATTAGACTGTTTTCTACTGGTTGGTTGGCAATTGCTGGGCCTAATTAAAAAAAGAACAACCCCTAAAAGAAACAGGCAGGAGCAAATAGTGTTTTTATTGCATTATAGGAAACAGGTCCATTGCTCTTCTGCATATTTGTTGCAGCATCATTACCATATAGAATTAGGAGTGTCCTTGGTATTTTTTAAACAATCTTTTTCATAAATTTCCTGTTTTACAATAGGAACAAAGTAGATGTCAGATAGCACTTTCCACAACAAGGAACCAGTGAGATGAAGCAGAAACCACATTCAAAACTGTGTTCCCAAATTTGGGTTTTACATCTTGGCTTTCTTAGCAACTCTTCAAGAGCCAGACACGATTCCTGGGCTCAGGCGGTGTTAGGTTTCTGCATGTTTTGACAGCAAGACCACTAGAGTTGGCACAGTAAAAGGCAAAAAGTAAGGAAAGAGCAAATAAACTCAGATGAGAACTCAGCCAGGTGCAGGCAAATTCCTAGTCAAGGCAGTCCAAGGTCAAGCCAAAGATTTACAATGCCAAATCAAGGGAACAAGAAGGACCTAGTTAACAAACCAGGGTGATAAATAACTGGCTTCTATACAATAGTCACAGCATACAAAGCCAAATGCTTAGGTTGCTTCTAGCAACTGAAGACGGTTTCTGTGAAGCTTAAATAAACTTTGAAAAATCCTACAGGACCAGTTCCCTACCAAACCTATGGTCACTAGCCATGGTCATCCCCATCTTCAAAAAGGGAGATCCCAGTCTAGCAGAAAACTACAGACCAATCACCCTATGATGTGTCATATGCAAAGTCATGGAATCAATCATAAGCTAATCCATTACCCTCCACCTAGAAACTAACAACCTACTTTCAAACAAGCAATTTTGTTTCTGGAAAAAATTATCCTGCAATCTACAATTACTACACTGCAAAAACATGTGGACCTCAAAACTTGAACAGGGCAAAACAATAGACACAATTTATATAAACTTCTGTAAAGCCTTCGACTCATTGGTTCATGATAAACCACTTCTGAAACTGAAATCCTATGGCATCTCTGGACCTCTACATGGCTGGATAACTGCATTCCTGTCAAACAGACAACAAGAGGTCAAAATAGGAAGTGCTCTATCTAATTATTATTATTTATTAAATTATTTATTAAAGTTGTATGCCGCCCTTCTCTGTAGACTCGGGGCGGCTCCCATTCCTGTTAACAGCAGTGTACACAAAGGCAGCATACTAGCACTAAGAGTCTTTATACTTATATAAATGACCTTTGCAATCACATTACAAGTGATTGTGTTCTCTTCGCCAATGATGTAAAAATCTTCAACACCACCGACAACACTGTTATCCACCAAAAACTCTTTGTGAGAATGGTCAAACATCTGGCAACTCCAAATTATAACCAACCAATGCTCTGCCCTGCACATTGGCAAAAATAATCAGAATACCAAGTACAAGTTAAATAAACAAGACCTTGCAGATGACCGTCACTCTATCAAATATCTTGGAATACTCATATCAAATGACCTAAGTGCCAAAGACAAAATCACCCCTCCAAATGCTTCCTTCACTGCCCCAAATCATTTCCAAAATCACCCCTCCAGATGATTACTTCACTGCCCCAAATCACTTCAAAATCCCCCCGACGCTTCCTTCGCTGCACCAAATTGCTTCCAAAATCATCCCTCCAGACACTTCCTTCACTGCCCCAAATCACTTCAAAATTCACCCCTCTAAACGCTTCGTTTGCTGCCCCAAATAGCTTCAAAATCCGCCCCAGACACTTCCTTTGCTGCCCCAAATCGCTTCCAAAAATCATCCCTCTAGATGCTTCCGTCGCTTCCCCAAATCATTTTCAAAATCACCCCTCCAAATGCTTCCTTCACTGCCCCAAATCCGTTCAAAATTCACCACTCTAAACGCTTCCTTTGCTGCCCCAAATCGCTTCCAAAATCATCCCTTCAGACACTTCCTTCGTTGCCCCAAATCATTTCCAAAATCACTCCTCCAGACGATTCCTTCACTGCCCCAAATCACTTCAAAATCCCCCCAACGCTTCCTTCTCTGCCCCAAATTGCTTCCAAAATCATCCCTCCAGACGCTTCCTTCACTGCCCCAAATCACTTCAAAATCCCCCCAACGCTTCCTTCGCTGCCCCAAATCGCTTCTAAAATCATCCCTCCAGACGCTTCCTTCACTGCCCCAAATCACTTCAAAATTCACCCCTCTAAACGCTTTCTTCGCTGCCCCAAATTGCTTCCAAAAATCATCCCTCTAGATGCTTCCGTCGCTTCCCCAAATCATTTCCAAAATCACCCCTCCAAACGCTTCCTTCATTGCCCCAAATCCCTTCAAAATTCACCACTCTAAACACTTCCTTTGCTGCCCCAAATCGCTTCCAAAATCATCCCTTCAGACACTTCCTTCGCTGCCCCAAATCATTTCCAAAATCACCCCTCCAGACAATTCCTTCACTGCCCCAAATCGCTTCCAAAAATCATCCCTCCAGATGCTTCCTTCGCTGCCCCAAATCCTTTCCAAAATCCCCCCAGATGCTTCCTTTGCTGCCCCAAATCACTTCCAAAATCATCCCTTCAGATGATTCCTTCACTGCCCCAAATCCCTTCAAAATTCACCCCTCTAAACGCTTCCTTCACTGCCCAAATTGCTACAAAATATCCCCCAGATGCTTCCTTTGTGGCCCCAAATCGTTTCCAAAATCACCCCTTCACTGGAGGAAGCAATTTTGGGCAGCGAAGGAAGTGTCTGGAGGGGTGAATTTTGAAACGATTTGGGGCAGCGAAGGAAGTGTTTGGAGGGCTGACTGAAGTGCTGGACCTCTATCAGACCTTGCTGCAAGAAAGCCAAGCTTTCAATGCCTACAACTATAGGTAGAAAGATGGGTGCATCTCTAGAGCAGAGACTATGGTGCCAAATTCCTCTTTTGTCCCCATGAAAATCATCCCCCACTCCACCCCTACCCCCTCCAGTTAGATGTGTGTAGGGTGATAGATAGGGTTTGTTTTAAATGGATAAAAGTATCTGTGCTACTCGTTATCAAAATCCAAGTGGAAGTAAGGATCCCTGCCACATGGAACCACTCAAAAATGCAAGGCACAGAGATGGCAATGATCTGGGGGTATTTGACCCACCAATCAGCTGCTCCTGCTAAATCAGGTGCTGACCAGGCTGATTCTTGTTTGCTGCAAGGATTCTAGCCAGATGAATACCGATGGATGCTGGGAGGCAGAGGCAGAGGTTTCCCCCCCTGTTTTGCTCTCCCAAAATTAAGGTGTTTTATACTCCGGGGCATCTTATACTCCGAGAAATACAGTATCGGTCGTATTAATCATCCAAATTGTTCCAACATTAAAGTGAAAATTAGCAGATATGAGGGGCATTTTAATGCCTTTGGGTTATATTTTGTTTACTGGGGAATCCTGTCTATAATTAACAAGAGCAGAGGGATTAAAATATTCAGTTGGAAATTCAATTTTCTTTATCACTTTTATTTGATTCTTAATATACCGAAAGCTTTTTCTTCTTCTAATGATACCAGAATAGCGTTTCATTTTTAACCAGATACAGTATAATAATACCGATAGCACTAATCACCCAATATTGTCAGAGGCTTGAAACCCTTTCATAAAACCATACGGCGATGCAAGAATTGAATGTAAGCCCTTCTGTAATTTTCTTGCCAAAGTAGCTGTTAAACTCTCAGCAAATTGGATGATAACTTGTATAAGAGACCTTAGCAGCTTTCAGAACAAACTGTTATGAAACTGGAAGGACCCCCTTTTTAAGAAAAAAAAATCCTAATGTGTCCAAAGAAATAGGAGCTCTCTCCTTAAAATGTTTATGCCAGTCAATGATATTTTAGGGCTTTTCCAGATTTTTTTTCAGTCAGTACGGCCAAATATTTCCTTCAAAGTTAAGATTTATTTATTTAAGATTTGGGGCAGCAAAGGAAGGGGCTGGAGGGGTAATTTTGGAAGCAATTTGGGGCAGACACTTCCTTCGCTGCCTGTCTTCACTCGTTTGCCTTCGTTCGGACCTCCATTCTTCGCTTCTCCTCGCTGCCTGTTTTCACTCTATTTGCCTTTGCTTCATCCACCTGCAGCTTTTTTTTTTAAAAGCCTTAATGTTTTGGATTATTTGCTTTTACATTGATACCTATGGGAAAAATTGCTTCTTCTTAGAATGTTTCTACTTAAGAACCTGGTCACGGAATGAATTAAGTTCGTAAGTGTTCTGCCTGACTGACTCAGGCAATGCGTAACAGTCCAAGGAAAAGAAATCAAACACACACGTGCTCTGCTAATCAGCAAACTTGTATTAAATAAACAAAAAAAGGTTACTCAAAACAGTTCCTAGTGTCCGAAAACAATGCAAGGCTTACTTCAGCCGCATACAAAAACACAGGAAAAAACAAACAAAGACAACCTGGAATGAGCAAAGACGTTTCAGGAGTCCTTTTGAATCTTTGGAGCAAACAGCAAGTCCCAGAGTTTTCACCTCCCACTTGTCTGAAAAAGCTGGGTTGAAAACTCCAATGGCACGGAACAGAAACTTCAGAGCAGGAACCACAAAATAACACAGATAAACAGCCACAGTTTGCCTTGGGCCGTTGTTCCCTTTTATACCTTTAGCCCTCATTAAGGGAACCTCACCCAGCCCTCAGTATAAGAACCACACCCAGCCCAGGTGCTCCTATAATGACTTGTAATACTCCTTAAAGCGATCCCTTCTTTGCATAGCTCTTTGGCTAAGCAGATCAATATATTGATCTACAGAAGATCCCAGGGATGAAAGACTGTCTGAGGGACTGCATGCCAAATCCCTTGGGCTGTCTGCTGAATCCTGTGTCCCAGTGGCCTCGTCCTCCTGGCTGTCTGCCACGTCTTCCTGACTGTCTGCCACATCTTCCTGGCTGTCTGCCACATCTTCCTGGCTGTTACATTCACTTTGTGCTGCGTCTCTCCCATCTGTGTGAGCAACGGCTGGCCCAGGCCCAAACACAACAGTAAGTAGAGGTACCACTGTATATTGAAATAAGTCTCATATTATGCCAGCTGATAATTAATTTCCTACACAAGTAGATAAACATTTATGATTTGCTAATTTGTAAATATTGTATTCTTGGGATTGTATTATATCCTATATATTATTTGTACCTTATGACAATCATTAAGTGTTGTACCTCATGATTCTTGACAAATGTACCTTTTTCTTTTATGTACACTGAGAGCATATGCACCAAAGACAGATTCCTTGTGTGTCCAATCACACTTGGCCAATAAAGAATTCTATTCTACTCTATTCTATATCCTGTGGTTAATGATTTCTTGGAAAGTGGGAATATTTTCTCCAAGTGCCTTCACCAAAGCAGGTGAAGAGAATCTTTACAAGGAGCTTTTGATGGTATCACAAGAAGGCCTTTGTTTTCTCAGTCTAATTGGATTTTAAATGCAGTTCGTTTATATTGTTTTAGCCTTCAAATGAGACCTTTGCAACTGCTTAGTTTACAGTCTTATGTGCTTTTATTTTGCATTTTATTGGATAGGTTTTTATTCAAAATCTATTTTAATGTATTTTATTGTAAATCACCCAGAGAATAATGGTTATTGAGCTGTTTAGTTTTTGGTTGTTTTTTTTTAAAGAAACCTGATTATTAAAAATGAATATTTTAGATTATATTACCCAGATAAAAGGTTGCGTCAAAAGGTGGCTGAAAGATTCCGATGAGAAGAAACAAGTGGTGATAACCAAGCCTCCAAATTGATAAAAAAAATTAAGAGTAGTGCCTGTGTTGATTTCATTTATATATTTTATATGGTTGTTAAGTTAATGGCTATTTTTTATAGAGGGAGGAAAGAGGCTTTCTCTCATAAAAATATGTTCTGCTGTCATTTTTTATTATTTCAATGAATACCATTGGGCATATTTTAGTCATTTATTGGGGGGGGGGAGATGACATTCAACTTGTACCACTGAAGGTGGAGGATTATTACTTTACTCTTGAAACCCAGGTAAGTGCCTAATTACAGCAGGAACATTGTGATTTTTCTAGCACTTAACATAGACACATTTTGATTTAATTGGGAAGGAAATGAAAATTTGATTTTGACTCCCACAAAAAACTGACATGTTGGAACAAACTTTACTTTAAAAAATTCAAGGACAGATTGGTTGAAAAGATTTGCTTTCAATCACTTTATAAGTAATGATAACTTCTGAAACTTACAGAAAACTATAGATTGAACTATACAGTCCTTTATTAAAACAGTTTGAATCTATCATATAGATTGAATTCTACCATATAGAATGTTGATCTTAGTGTTGAAGATGAGCACAAGGCAAGAGGCATAATAGCACAAAAATATTGTATATTACCAAATCATTGGACTCAGATTTTAAGAAATATTCGATATGTTTTGTTATGCTTTTAAAACTTAGTTTAGCAAAGCACTCTTTTTGGGTTACAGATTGGTTTCCTCAATAAAGGATATTCCAAAAGGTTTGACTGATTTTTCTAGGGTGGATCTATAATGCCTTTGAAGGGACATCAGCATTGTTTGTGTCCACTAGTAGGACCTAATTAGTTAGACATTATTACTTTAGTGACTCAGGTATTTGGAAGGAAATTAAAGATTAATAATATCAATGTGGCATTAAAATATATTCTAAAAATCTGGACTATGTAGAGCCATAAATACATTGAAACACACACGTGCTCTGCTAATCAGCAAACTTGTATTAAATAAACAAAAAAAGGTTACTCAAAACAGTTCCTAGTGTCCGAAAACAATGCAAGGCTTACTTCAGCCGCATACAAAAACACAGGAAAAAACAAACAAAGACAACCTGGAATGAGCAAAGACGTTTCAGGAGTCCTTTTGAATCTTTGGAGCAAACAGCAAGTCCCAGAGTTTTCACCTCCCACTTGTCTGAAAAAGCTGGGTTGAAAACTCCAATGGCACGGAACAGAAACTTCAGAGCAGGAACCACAAAATAACACAGATAAACAGCCACAGTTTGCCTTGGGCCGTTGTTCCCTTTTATACCTTTAGCCCTCATTAAGGGAACCTCACCCAGCCCTCAGTATAAGAACCACACCCAGCCCAGGTGCTCCTATAATGACTTGTAATACTCCTTAAAGCGATCCCTTCTTTGCATAGCTCTTTGGCTAAGCAGATCAATATATTGATCTACAGAAGATCCCAGGGATGAAAGACTGTCTGAGGGACTGCATGCCAAATCCCTTGGGCTGTCTGCTGAATCCTGTGTCCCAGTGGCCTCGTCCTCCTGGCTGTCTGCCACGTCTTCCTGACTGTCTGCCACATCTTCCTGGCTGTCTGCCACATCTTCCTGGCTGTTACATTCACTTTGTGCTGCGTCTCTCCCATCTGTGTGAGCAACGGCTGGCCCAGGCCCAAACACAACAGTAAGTAGAGGTACCACTGTATATTGAAATAAGTCTCATATTATGCCAGCTGATAATTAATTTCCTACACAAGTAGATAAACATTTATGATTTGCTAATTTGTAAATATTGTATTCTTGGGATTGTATTATATCCTATATATTATTTGTACCTTATGACAATCATTAAGTGTTGTACCTCATGATTCTTGACAAATGTACCTTTTTCTTTTATGTACACTGAGAGCATATGCACCAAAGACAGATTCCTTGTGTGTCCAATCACACTTGGCCAATAAAGAATTCTATTCTACTCTATTCTATATCCTGTGGTTAATGATTTCTTGGAAAGTGGGAATATTTTCTCCAAGTGCCTTCACCAAAGCAGGTGAAGAGAATCTTTACAAGGAGCTTTTGATGGTATCACAAGAAGGCCTTTGTTTTCTCAGTCTAATTGGATTTTAAATGCAGTTCGTTTATATTGTTTTAGCCTTCAAATGAGACCTTTGCAACTGCTTAGTTTACAGTCTTATGTGCTTTTATTTTGCATTTTATTGGATAGGTTTTTATTCAAAATCTATTTTAATGTATTTTATTGTAAATCACCCAGAGAATAATGGTTATTGAGCTGTTTAGTTTTTGGTTGTTTTTTTTTAAAGAAACCTGATTATTAAAAATGAATATTTTAGATTATATTACCCAGATAAAAGGTTGCGTCAAAAGGTGGCTGAAAGATTCCGATGAGAAGAAACAAGTGGTGATAACCAAGCCTCCAAATTGATAAAAAAAATTAAGAGTAGTGCCTGTGTTGATTTCATTTATATATTTTATATGGTTGTTAAGTTAATGGCTATTTTTTATAGAGGGAGGAAAGAGGCTTTCTCTCATAAAAATATGTTCTGCTGTCATTTTTTATTATTTCAATGAATACCATTGGGCATATTTTAGTCATTTATTGGGGGGGGGGAGATGACATTCAACTTGTACCACTGAAGGTGGAGGATTATTACTTTACTCTTGAAACCCAGGTAAGTGCCTAATTACAGCAGGAACATTGTGATTTTTCTAGCACTTAACATAGACACATTTTGATTTAATTGGGAAGGAAATGAAAATTTGATTTTGACTCCCACAAAAAACTGACATGTTGGAACAAACTTTACTTTAAAAAATTCAAGGACAGATTGGTTGAAAAGATTTGCTTTCAATCACTTTATAAGTAATGATAACTTCTGAAACTTACAGAAAACTATAGATTGAACTATACAGTCCTTTATTAAAACAGTTTGAATCTATCATATAGATTGAATTCTACCATATAGAATGTTGATCTTAGTGTTGAAGATGAGCACAAGGCAAGAGGCATAATAGCACAAAAATATTGTATATTACCAAATCATTGGACTCAGATTTTAAGAAATATTCGATATGTTTTGTTATGCTTTTAAAACTTAGTTTAGCAAAGCACTCTTTTTGGGTTACAGATTGGTTTCCTCAATAAAGGATATTCCAAAAGGTTTGACTGATTTTTCTAGGGTGGATCTATAATGCCTTTGAAGGGACATCAGCATTGTTTGTGTCCACTAGTAGGACCTAATTAGTTAGACATTATTACTTTAGTGACTCAGGTATTTGGAAGGAAATTAAAGATTAATAATATCAATGTGGCATTAAAATATATTCTAAAAATCTGGACTATGTAGAGCCATAAATACATTGTGCCTGGACTCTGTCCAAAAAGGCAATTATGTATTCCAGGAAAAAAATGTTATGCATTCTAAATCTTAATAAAATGGTAGTAACTCTCAGCTTTAATGGGCCTTTTATTGTGGAGAGGCAAGATCAGATAGTATGATGCAGCATGGTTTAAATTTTAATACATGTTTAAAAATGGCACGTTTAATCAACTACTGTATATAAATACAGTATATTATGTTGACTTCATTGAAGAGCAATAATACTGTACTTTAATTGCATTGCTGAACTTTCCTCTTTATAATTTCTAGTGTTATGTATGTATGTGTAAGGGAAGGAGCAGAGGTGGGGGGGAGACACAGTGGGGTAGCGAAAATGGAGCTCCACCCCAGAGCACCCAATTTGCACTGACAGATGTTGAAAGAAAATGCATAAGCCACGCCCACATGTGGTAGTAAAAATTTTGGTAGCCCTTCACTGGGAGGGAGGGAGGGAGGGGGGAGGGAGGGGGGAGGGAGGGAGGGAGGAAGGTTTAGTGTTTTGATTTCTTAAAGTTAAGTCAACTTATCTTGGACTCTTTCCTGGGACCTACTGCTACAAAAGTTACTTGACACCTGTCTTACAACTATTTTTTTAATTTATCTTTTATTTCACAGTAAGCAAAGCAGAATTTTTGAATTATTTCCTGTGAAATATCATTTCACATTACTGCTTTTTAAAAAGAATAAAATCTTTGTTCTGGAAAAAAGAAAGATACAGGAATACCTTTCTTCAAATTTATTTATTTACTTACTTTAAAATCTAATTTTTCCAGAATCTAAGATATAATGGAAAAGATGTGGCTTTTCTGTCTTTTAACTGTCAATCATTGTTTGGAATCTGGACTATATCTTTGACTCAGAGAGAGAAATGTATAAGTAGACCTTTCTTTCAAACTGAGCAGAATAGTAGCCATACTTTTTGCTTCATATCTTAGATTCTGGAAAAGTTAGTTTTTTAATAAATAGAAATTTAAAAAGATAGATAGATAGATAGATAGATAGATAGATAGATAGATAGATAGATAGATAGATAGACAGACAGACAGACAGACAGACAGACAGACAGACAGAAAAGACAAATTAATAATTTGTCTGTATACATATTACAACATTTAGAGAGATAACTGATTCTCCATTTGTTGACATTCACAATCATATTGAATGAATCAGAATTGGAAGTAGGATGATCGGGTTTATTAAATGCACAGTGTTGAGCTATTTCCTCAACAAGAAGTGTTGAAATCATCTCTTCACTTAAACGGAAAATTAAAAGTAGATAATATCTAAATCACCCAGCTGGAACACTTCTCCAATTTCATTTCATTTCAAGTTTACAATTTAATCACAAGTAAACATTAAACAGATATAATATTCTGACCAAAGCAAGATAACATTATGAATTATGCTCATACAATTCCAAAATAATTGAGTGAATGTTTACATATCACTGAATTGTGATAAGTGTTGCAGCTGGAATTTAGAGGAAAACGTTCAAAGATACAATGAAAAAATGGATTTTCTCCTTTTACATTTATTCTCCTTTTACATTTATTTTACATTTACTGCAAATAGGATATAAAATTACTATTCAAGTGCCAGACTTTAATAGGTAGAAATTTAGCATTATTCTCTCTGTTAATGAAAACAGAGTCTCTGTAATATTTATATTCAGCGGTGGGCTTGAACCTAAATGGTGGGGAACACGGTTCCGGTGGCAGCTATGTAGCGCGAAGCCTCGCTCCAGTGGCGATGCTGCGCATGCACGCGCCACCAGCATTTCCCTGGACCTACGCCTGCCCTGCCCCGCCGTGAGTGCTGCCTTCCCCCGCCATTTGCCCATTGCTCACCTCTCGCGAGAGGCGAGCGAGGCAAATGGCAGCAAGCGGGCAGTGGGCAGGCAAACGGCGGTGGGGACTTACTTGTTTGCCCATTTCTGGGTTTTTTCGTGAGGGATGGGAATGGTAGCCCGCTCCTGTTTATATTACATTTTTAATAAAAAATAACAATGTTATATCAATTCCACTGACTATATTCAGTCTTAGAATTTCTCTGCAGACATACAGATTTTCTGATAAGCCACCTGATCTGTGAGCTGCCCCGAGTTTTCGGAGAAGAGCGGCATACAAATCTAATAAATAATAATAATAATAATAATAATAATAATAATAATAATAATAATAATAATAATTTTAAAAAATCTTCAGGACCAGCTTGGGACTCTACAGAGACCTTCAACAGCTAATGGACCATAGGTGACTTTGATTGACCACCCATTGACTCTAGACATGTATTTATTCCCTTTTGACTCTGAAGCATTTATAAACCCCTTGGATCAGGGGTCAATATGGATCACTTTAGAGAACTCTTATCTAATGCAATAGAAACTCTAACTAGGGTTTTGTGTTTCAGGCAGTTTTTCCAGCTCTAACCAAGGAATCCAAAGAGAGGTTGAACCTTCTGTGTACAAAACTCAGGACTCTGTCATTCAGCAATGTGTTCATTTTATTACAAACTAGGCAGGGACGGTAACTACTACAATGTATATTCCCACCCACCCCTTTGAAATAACGTCAACACTATATCTTGCCTAACCTTTACATCCATATACACAAACATTCCCAGAAGAAATTATTCATTTCCCATTGCACCCAGGGACTTGTATCTGTCAGGACCTGACCTTTAGAGAAAATAATGGAATGTCACTGCAAGCTTAAGTGCAGTTGAGGGGAGGCTTTCATTGAGGGGAATTTGTTTGCCTTGGTGTCAGAACTTCGCTTCTTGATGGAGAAATAATTACATCCGTTGCCTTTTCTGATACTGATCCACCTGGAGGTCCCATCTTCACCCATCATTATCTCTTTTGGGGAGAGAGGTCACAGGCTGCTGCTTTTGCTACAATGTAAAGGAACAGCCATGCCAGGCACATGAAGTGGAATCACACTGTCACACTCATGCTCTCCAGTTGTATAGATCAGTGATTTTTAATCTTTTTTGAGCCGCGGCACATTTTTTACATTTACAAAATCCTGGGGCACACCACCAACCAAAATGACACAAAATGACACTCTAACACAGTACATATTATACATATAGTTAATAATATAGTTTCTAAATATATTTATACTCCCTTAGTGTGAATAGGATAGACATAACCAGCTGAGGCTGAGGCGTCATCTAGTGGTGGCAACATTTACCTCCAGTCCTGACCAGGATTAGAAATTCGGACCATGGGGAGGAGTAGCAGCTTCAACTACTCGCCACGGCCACACAATGACAAGTGCACGGCAGCCCAAGCAGGGACCTTCCTTGGTGTGGATGAGAGGCGGCCTGCTATTGGTTCATCGCTAGTGGTCGGGATGAATCCAAGAAGGTGATTGGTCAGTGAGCGTTCCATGTGCCTCCACTCTGCCTGTCATTGATAGTTGGAGGGATTCTGAGGGGAATATTTATGTTCAGATGGAAGCAGCTGGCGGTGGGCCAGATAAATGGCCTCCACGGGCCGTATCCGGCACATGGGCTGTAGTTTGAGGACCCATGTTTAATTTCCCCACGGCACACCTGACCATGTCTCACAGCACACTAGTCTGCTGCGACACACTGGTTGAAAAACACTGCTATAGATTACTGCAATGTACCCTACAAGGGGCTGCCCAGAAGGTTCAGTTGCCACAAAATGGCCCAGCTGCTCACTGGTCTTACCGGCGGACACATATTTACATCTATTTTGCAGTCCCAACTTTGGCTTCCTATCTGCCTCTGAGCACAATTCGCAGCGATTGCTTTTTTAACTTGTGAAGCCCTTGATAGCTTCAAAGCTATGTCTAGCCACAGGAATCAGCCCGACAATTCAGACATGCCAGAAGAAGCAGGGTGATATCCCCACTTTTACGAAACTAGGTTGACTGAAGCCCAGAGGCATCATCTTCCTTCAAGAAGTGTATTCAGCCCCCAACTCTGGTCACCTTCCGGAAGCTTCTCAAAATGAATTTCATGTAAAAGAACCATGGAATTCAGGCCCAGCCTGGAGAACTGGTATCAGTAAAGCATAGGTGTTGTACATACTCCTGGTCAGTTGGAGGATGATGAAGATATTGAGGACTCAGATTCAGATAGTGTTTATGAATTAATGGGGGGCCCGGGGTTACAGGTAGTAGAACAAGTGGGAGGCCAGCCACAGGATGGGGCTATGAGTTCAGGATCTAACGAGGGAGAATCAGACGCTCCCTGGGTTAACCCTAAATTCAGAAGGGCCCAAAAACGTAGAGAACAGGTATCTGGAAGAAGATATTAAGGAGAGGAATGGGTTAAATATTGTAGTGATGTATTTGGCATGTCAGGGGGTCAGTGGGGAAAAAGGGTGGAGTTTCAATGTTGCCAAAGAGAAAAATGGAGGTTTTTCTTGCCACTCCCAAGTAAGCAAAAGTATTCTGTGTTGATTAACAGTCAGGGCTGCTGCTGTTTTAGAAATCATGCTGTTAGGAAAATAAATCTTGTTAAGTGGAAAAGGAATGTGAGAAATGCAGTTAAGGGAGATAACGGACCAACAGATAATTGCCTGTATGAAATGTGTTTGAATTCCAGAAGAGCAGAGAAATAAATGGAGTTTCTTTATTCATGAAAGAATGCATTTAATAAGAGTTATTTGTAATTGCTAAATTTCTACCAGAAACCAGAACAATAGGTAGCAAGGAAAATGCTAGGACCGCCTTATTAAATTGTTTTAGTATTTTTAAACTTGCCCGATTTGGGGAAGTTGTCTATCTACTCCCACGTTCTGCTGTTATGTCTTTGCATATAGGTTAATGATTGATAGCATGGCTTGTAGCAACCTCCAGTAATTCACATTCAGGGTGGGGAATTTGTGGCAGGTAGGACATGTTTTTTGGGATTGTCATGTGTGTTATGTGTGTTGGGTCTTGTCTTTAGGCGTTATGTGAATTTCATTATATGGGTCTACTGTGTATATGCATATAATGACAATAATAAAGTAGAGTGATACCTCGTCTTACAAACTTAATTGGTTCCTGGACAAGGTTCTTAAGGTGAAAAGTTTGTAAGATGAAACAATGTTTCCCATAGGAATCAATGGAAAAGCGATTAATGTGTGCAAGCCCAAAATTCTCCCCTTTTGCCAGCCGAAGCGCCCATTTTTGCGCTGCTCGGATTCCCCTGTGGCTCCCCTCCATGGGAAACCCCACCTCCAGACTTCTGTGTTTTTGTGATGCTGGAGGGGAATCCCAGCAGGGGAATCCCAGCATCACAAAAATGGGCGCTTCGCTGGCAATGGAAGTCCGGAGGTGGAGTTTCCCAGCGAAGGGAGCATCAGTGAAATCGCAGCATCGCAAAAACATCGAAGTCCTCAAAACCCCACCTCCTGGACCTCTGTGTTTTTGCAATGCTGCAATTTCACTGAGGCTCCCCTCGCTGGGAAACCCCACCACCAAACTTCCATAGCCAGCGAAGTGCCCGTTTAAACGAGTGCTTTGCTGGCAACAGAAGTCCGGAGGTGGGGCATCCCAGCGGCGGTGGTGGGTTTGTAAGGTGAAAATAGTTTGTAAGAAGAGGCAAAAAAATCTTAAACCCTGGGTTTGTATCTCGAAAAGTTTGTATGATGAGGCATTTGTAAGACGAGGTATCACTGTATTATATAGTATTATATATTTGTTGCAGTTAAGCTGGCTGCACTGTTCTGACTTTCTTGCTTTTGTTAAAAGCAAAAAAGCTTCTTCTTTTGCTTTCTCTCTTAATTCAAGATGGGATTTTGTCCTTGGCATCATTATGTAGTGCTTGATTTTTTATTTTTTTTTAAAGTATAGAGCCATGCATTTAAAACTTAATTTTTGGAAGTTTTCTTCCTTGGCTTCATCTAGATGAAGAAATTATCTTCCCATTCAAGAACAGAGGATGCCACAATAACCTTTTTCTCAGGGGGAACTTATCCATCTGGAAGAACAGCCACCTTATTTGCTCCAGTGGAACTCGGGAAGAGGGGATACAAGTAGAGCATGTCTAGCAAGGGGCCTGGCAAACATATGTGGATATTGATGGGGGACAATTTATTTATTTATTATTTATTAATCAGATTTGTATGCCGCCCCTCTCCGCAGACTCGGGGCGACTCACAGCAAAAATAATACAATGTAAACAAATCTAATATTTAAGTTAATTTAAAACCCCAATTTAGAAACCAATCATACATACTAACATACCATGCATAAATTTCATAAGCCTATGAGGGAGGGAAATTCTCAATTCCCCCATGCCTAATGACAGAGGTGGGTTTTAAGGAGATTACGAAAGGCAAGGAGGGTGGAGGCAACTCTCATATCTGGGGGGAGTTGGTTCCAAAGGGTCGGGGCTGCCACAGAGAAGGCTCTTCCCCTGGGCCCCACCAGACGACATTGTTTAGTTGACGGGACCCGGAGAAGGCCAACTCTGTGGGACCTAACTGGTCGCTGGGATTCGTGCGGCAGAAGGCGGTCCCGGAGATATTCTGGTCCAGTGCCATGGAGGGCTTTATAGGTCATAACCAACAATTCCTGCCACACTACCCACCACAAGTGCTCACAAGAGAAAATGGAGATATGAGGGTTTTCAGGAAAGTAAGGTTACAAGGCACGTAGCTCTCGCGGGGAATGTTCAGGGGAAGTTAGTATTACCATTGTGTAGCAGGAAGCCAGCAGAAGAGAACGAGCAGTGCCAGTGGTCAGTAGATCATGGACTGGCGTTGTGGTGAAGGTTAGAGTTGGGTGTCGCTCAGGCGTGGGCTACTGCCCGGATGGAGAGGAATGCAGTGGGGTAGCGAAAATGGAGCTCCACCCCAGAGCACTCAATTTGCACTGAAAGATATTGAAACAAAATGCATAAGCCATGCCCACAGTGTGGTAGTAAAAATTTTGGTAGCCCATCACTGGCATTGCTCCAAGTGCAAAGTGCATGCTGTAATATGCTAACTAAGGGCATGAATGCTGCTGCGATGGGTGGCCAAGATGCTTACTGAAGTGGACAAAATTGTCAGAGTCAGCCTGAGAATTTCTCGACCATTTCGAGATTAAACGTGAGGCTTTTCTCAACTGTACAGTGACAGGAGATGAAACTTGGGCTTATCACCATACTCCAGAGAACAAACTTCAATCAATGCTGTGGCGCCATAACCATTCTCCTTCAGCCAAAAAATTCAAAACTTGAAGAAAAATGTTGTGCATCCATTGCGCACAAATCTTGGGCACACATCATAACAGCATTTATGCCCTTAGCGTTCAGGTAGCGTATTACAGCACGCACTTCGCACTTGAAGGGAAAAAGAATATGGACACTCATCTCTAACCTTCACCACAACACCAGTTGATGATCTATTGACCACTAGCACTGCTCGTTCTCTTCTGCTGGCTTCCCACTAAACGATAGTAATACCAACTTTCGCCGCGAACATTCCCCGCAAGAGCTACAGGCCTTGTAACCTTACTTTCCCAATATCTCTAAGTGGATTTCCCAGCAACTAGTATCTGGAGACATGCCATGTACAAACCAATGGTGCCCCTTAATAGACCTTCCTCCTTGAACCTATCCAGTCCTTTATAGCTAAACAAAACAAAGATTTATGGTAGCAGATTGATTATGCACAACGTGTTTATGAGATTCCCAGGAACATTTTGCAGATTTTATAAGCTGCTGGTCAGATTCAGACAAATTTATGTACTTAGGGGGCTTCAGGGTCAATGCGTCTGCCAATGACTCAGAGAAGTATATATATTTGCATAAAAAAACCTGTCTCAAGCCTTTGAAACAGACTTTTGAGGAGCAGAGTTCAACAAAAAACAAACCCTATTATCTTTCATATTCTTCCCCACTAATGTTTTAATATTATTGGCTTTGTTCCCTCTTGACTGTACTGTGCGGTAATTATGTTTGAAACTTCTGTTCACTTGTTTTGTGTCACTTGGAGGTTACTTTACAGGAATGTTTGAGGCAAAGCTTCTCTCTGATCCACAGCTAATATATATATATATATATATTGTTGTCTACTCACAACCTCTAATGAACACTTTGTAAAGTAATACAACTACCACATGTTCCTTGGAGGTTCAACTGAGTTGGTGTGTGGTAAATGCATGCAGTTATAGTGGGAATTTAAAAAATCAGAAAAAACCACTAAGTAAATTATATTGATGTACGAGTAGTCCTCACTAGTGTTGGGCGAACCAAACCCGCACAATTCGGGTCCGTACCGAATTTTGTGGTGTTCGGCATGCCAGACCTGAACCCGAATTTTTTTAAAAAATTGTGCTTCGTTTCGGCGTTTGTGCCGAACACCACGAAAGCCACCTTGCGGCTGTCATCTGCTGTAAAGAGGAGGAGGAGCCGGGCGCCAGTGGCAGCGGAGGAAGGCGAACACCGGGGAACTGTTGGCCGGTCGGAAGGCTGGGAGGGAGGCACAAAAGGAGCTGGGGAATCCCTCCCATGAAGAGATTCTGGGGGTGGAGCTTTGACGTCACATATACCGGCAGGTTGCTAAGGATGCCAAGGTGATCACTTCCTGGATTCCATGCGTGGATTCCATGCGTGAAGTTCATCTGAACTTGTCGAATCTGAACACCTTTGGGTTCGCCCATCACTAGTCCTCACTTAACAATGGTAATTAGGATCAGAATTCCCGTTGCTAAGTGATCAGTTCACATGATTGTGCCACTAAGAAACGACAGTTCTGGCATTTCTGATTGTTGTCACTAAGTGAATCCTACAACAGAATTAAGCACGGATTTGGAACTTTGTTACTATGTATGTTGACAGCAGCAAAACTATTGTATGTGCAAAAATGGAAAGATACTTTGATGCCTATCACAGAAGAAAAACTAGTAAGCTATGTGCTTTTTTCATGGTCACATGTCCATGGAGATACCGTGACCATTGCACGTAAAAGAACTGGTCATAAGCAGGGGTGGGCTGCTGCCCGGATGGGGGGAACACAGTGGGGTAGCAAAAATGGAGCTCCACCCCAAAGCACCCAATTTGCACTGAAATATCTTGAAAGAAAATGCAGGGCGTCCTGCATAAGCCACGCCCACAGTGTGGTAGTAAAAATTTTGGTAGCCCTTCACTGGCCTTAAGTGCTATTTACTAAGCACCATTAAAGTTGTAACTTTTAAGTTCAAATGAATGGCTGTTAAGCAAAGACCACCCGTATTCATGAAATCACTCAGAACTGAGCTCCACTCCACAGAGAGTTGATTTACCAGATCTTTTAGAAATGGCTGTAAACCAAGAGCTACAATTATGTTTGTAATTACCAAAAGAAAAGGGGAAAAAGTAGTTTCATTCTTTCAGTCATAAAGAACTTTATTAGGTCCATAAAAAATAAATTACTTTACAGTATTCACACTCTTCTTATCTAACCAATATTTTATACTTATATTATATACTGAAACATAACTTAACAAAACAAAAGCATTATAGCACCCAATAAATCTGCTCAAACTGAAATTCAAAAGTTATGTAATATTTTTAATGTATAACCTTCAGATAAAATCATTTGTATAATGAATAATAAAACTCTCCAACTCTATCTTTTATTGGAACAACAAAAAACAGGAAAGACAACTTTAATCCTTTTTTCCCCCTCTAGCCATGAATTTGGTAAAAATTGTTACTTGTCTCCATGTTAGGGACGAGGGAGGGAGGGAGGGAGGGAGGGAGAGAATAAGGAAGGAAGGACTTTCCATAGCAAATCTGGGAGCGTTTTCTGCAAAGGGAAGAAATAGAAAAAATAGGTTTGCCCTAGCTTTCTGAGAAAGGAACAAGAAGATATAAATGAAACCAAAGTGAACATATATATTTGTGACATATTTATGTTCTTCTCTGAAAACATCCTGGCATGTGTTTCCAGCAAATGCCAACTTTAGTGCAGCTTGAAGACAAGTCCGATGGATTGATAATGATTTACACCCTTCAGGAGGTAAAAGAAAATTAAAACTTCTCAGAGTAAAGGAAAGGTTATGTCAAGAGCTAGGAAAGTCAGGAGATCTGGGTAGTTCAAATGAGTATAAAAATGTATTGCAAGCTTAAGCTATCTACAAGAATCTGGCTGTTAAAGGAAATGAACAGGAGATAGGAGAGGCACTCAAGGTGAGATGGGCTTAGATCTTTTTGTGGGTGGGCAGGAACGTGTGACCTATGACACTTTTGACCCAGCGATGAAATCTACTTACCTTCCCTACTGGTTTGGAAGTGTGCGGTTTTTCACCCACTATGGATGTACAGAAGGCTTTGCATAAAAACAAGGAAATTGTGACGTCCGGGAGAGAAGCTGGAGCTTTGCATTACTGCCGCCACTGGTTCTCTTTACTCGGGTGTACTGGTAAATTGCCTATTGAACTCCGAACACAATTCTAAGTGTTGGTTATGACCTATAAAGCCCTACATGGCATGAGCCAAGATTACTTACAGAACTGCTTTCTGCTTCATGTATCCCAGCGACCAGTCAGGGCCCACAGAATTGGCCTTGTCCAGGTCCCATCAGCCAGATAATGTTGTCTGGCAGGGCCTAGGGGAAGGGCCTTCTCCCCCCAGAGATTTGTACTGCACCCACTCTCCCTGCCTTCTGCAAAGCTTTGAAGACCAACCTCTGTCGGCAGGCTTGGGACTATAGAAAACTGACATCTTGCACCACCCAATGAATGAATGGCGGATGTGTGAATCTGTTTGTTTAGCTTTAATTGTGGGGTTTTTTAGTATACAGTTTTTATGTAAGGTTTCTAACATGTTGTAAGCCGCCCTGAGTCTCAGGAAAAGGGTGACATAGAAATGAATAAATGGATGGATGGATGGATGGATGGATGGATGGATGGATGGATGGATGGATGGATAGATAGATAGATAGATAGATAGATAGATAGATAGATAGATAGAAAGGTAGGTAGGTAGGTAGGTAGGTTGATAGATAGATAGATAGATAGATAGATAGATAGATAGATAGATAGATAGATAGATAGAAAGTTAGGTAGGTAGATAGATAGATAGATAGATAGATAGATAGATAGATAGATAGATAGATAGATAGATAGATAGATAGATAGATAGATAGATAGAAAGGTAGGTAGGTAGGTAGGTAGATAGATAGGTAGGTAGGTAGATAGATAGATAGATAGATAGATAGATAGATAGATAGATAAAAAGGTAGGTAGGTAGGTAGATAGATAGATAGATAGATAGGTAGGTAGGTAGGTAGGTAGATAGATAGATAGATAGATAGATAGATAGATAGATAGATAGATAGATAGATAGATAGAAAGGTAGGTAGGTAGGTAGGTAGATAGATAGATAGATAGATAGATAGATAGATAGATAGATAGATAGATAGATAGATAGATAGATAGATAGAAAGGTAGGTAGGTAGGTAGGTAGGTAGGTAGGTAGGTAGGTAGATAGATAGATAGATAGATAGATAGATAGATAGATAGATAGATAGATAGATAGAAAGGTAGGTAGGTAGGTAGGTAGATAGATAGATAGATAGATAGATAGATAGATAGATAGATAGATAGATAGATAGATAGATAGAAAGGTAGGTAGGTAGGTAGGTAGATAGATAGATAGATAGATAGATAGATAGATAGATAGATAGATAGATAGATAGATAGATAGATAGATAGAAAGGTAGGTAGGTAGGTAGGTAGGTAGGTAGGTAGATAGATAGATAGATAGATAGATAGATAGATAGATAGATAGATAGATAGATAGATAGATAGATAGATAGATGATAGTACCAGTGGTTTGACCTCTCCCTCAGGCTGGGTTTGGCCATCTCTTACAGGGTACGGCAGTGGGAGATGACAAATAAAGAAGAGTAAGAAAAGAGTTAGTTCATTGAGCAAAAGTCAGGGGTGGGCAGCAGGCAGGACGGGTGGAACACAGTTCCACCGGCGGAAATGGGGATGCATGCGCAGCTCCAGCTGATTGGTGGCTGTCACTTCCTGGATTACTAGTCTCAGCTCGGCTCTACTTTTTCCCCCTGCTGCTGCTATTGGGTCTGTGCTCCTTGCTTTCTTCCTCTTTCCTCCTTCCTGGCCTCGGATGAGCTTCCCTCTCTCCTGCCCGGCTCACATCCAGCCTTCCGCAGCCACCTCCCGCCTGAGGTGCAAGCAGAAGGCGTGGGTGGAAGTGGTGCTGGCAGCATTTATGCTTCTGGCAGCACCCATTCGCCTAGCTACCCAGCCTGAGGGGGGGGGCAACCCAAGAAGGAGAGCATGGGAAATGCAAAGCAAATTGTCAGCCCAGCGAACGACACTGGTAAGGTTGTAAGTCGAGGATTTAACAGTTCATTTGAACAATGATGATCGTTCAGCCCACCCCCACCTGATGACATGGCCAGCAAGCCACTCCTACCCAGTCACATGACCATTAAGCCATACGCACAAAATAAGCCACACCCACAGTGTCAATAAAAATTTTGGCTGCCCATTACTGGCAAAAGTGCTTACCCAAAGCAGGACACACAAAAGATACTCATTATGCTGGAATTTAGAAACATCTTTCAAAACTAAACAGGCAAAAAGAGATACGGTGAAATACAGTCAGAACAGTAGGTCCCTAAAGATACAACTTCACTCTGCAAAAAAATTAAAGTTCCTTCCTTTCACTTTTAACAATCATGGGCTGTGATCCCTTATCTATGGTTGACCTCTCCAGATTCCTAAGAGGTCAGTAAGGGGCGAATACAAGTGCACTAGAGTGCCTTCTGTCCCCTGTCCTATTGCTCACCTATATCTCCTATACCTTTCTTCTATTCCTATATCTCTTCTTCTATTCTTTCATTGATATGCTCTATTACTATATCTTCTTTTCTATTTTTTCTTAGATATATTTTACTATGAGTATCTCCTCTATAACCTTCATCACATATTTTACTATGTGTGTGTATATATATATACCCACTAAAACCCTCATTGTGTATTGGACAAAATAAATAAATAAATAAAAATAAAATAATTTTCCTTAAATTTTCATTTTTCTTGGTCATTTCTTTGTCCCTTATCATAAAATTCTTCAAAGCTTTAACCAGCCTCTTTTGTATATCCAATATAGGAAGATTACTTTCTTTCAGGTCCCTTTCTTGATTTATTATTTATATATCCTTTTTAATTATTAAGATACCAGTTGATTTCTTTTGTAAGTCCAGTGTAAGCATCTTTCCCCAAATCATTGTTGTAGCTTGTTATTTTAAATCCAATTTCAAATCAGACTTGTCCAGTAAAATTGTTCCTCCCCCATAACATCTTTTAAACATGGAATCTATAAAGGAAGATACTCCCAAAATTAAAAATTAATAATAATTTATGTTTGGTACGTATGTGCTGTTTAGTTTTTAATTATGATAGGGTTTTTAGTTTTTTAATATTAGATTTGTGCCATTATAATATTGTTTTTATTGTTATTGTGAGCCGCCCCAAGGGGCGGCATACAAATCTAATAAATTATTATTATTATTATTATTATTATTATTATTAATAATTATTATTATAATAGAGCTGTTAAATGAGAAAGAAAGATGACAGTTCCTGGGTTTACATACTAATGCGTACATATACTCGTATATACCAACTGTGACTAGCCTTTAAGTGTCTAATCCACCATAGCTAATTTATACAACAAATGTGACAACCCAGTTTATTCCTTTCCCTAATAGTATTAAACTGACTATAGACCTCACAGCTTATGGATTGCAATTTTAGTAGTACTGACCATGTGTAATTGACAGACTGGATTTTATCATGGATTTTACCTGTTATTTGCTATTTTATCTTGCAATTTTGGGTTGTGTGTTTGCTGAGTGCTTTTGTTTGTTTTACTATCTAGTCTATGACAGTAATAAAGTATACAATACATACTAATGCTTAGAATACCGAAAAAATAAAAATAATAATATAGAAAGGCTAATATGATTTGAAAAGGTATAATGAAGCCAAGTAGAATGAATCTCATGATTGGAAACTAGCAACGGAACAACACAATTTGTTGAAAAGTGCAGAAACAACAGAAAAAGAGGAGTTGCACGATATATTAAAAATACCCATATTTGCCCAGAAAATGAAATTAATGAACATGATGCTACGGAGTCTACGGAGAGGGGTGGCATACAAATCTAATAAATAAATAAATATAAGCAGCAACTTGGCTAAAACAAATGAAAAAATTCATAAAGGCAGTATCACTTGTCATGTTGGTTATTGCCTACCCAAGCAGAGAGAAGATGTGAAAAAGATGCTTTCCAAAAGCATATTTCAGATCTTTCAAAGTGTCATCAAATAGTACTGATAGTTCCTTTTTGTTCTTTTATTATTTTTATTTTTTCCCCACTGTTTTGTGTTTAAGAGTCCAATTTTTTTAAAAAAAAAGAACCACACTCAACTTAATACTGATCAATAAGAAAGCATTGAAAGTAATGAAAATAAGTAGTAGGATCACCAGAAGAAAGTGACCACAGCATTCAAGAAGGGTTAAATATCAATTCTTTGTGCTGAAAATATATCTAGGTGGGCTTGACAGAAGTCATCGGGACCTGTTCTGTGGTTATTCAATTTTGGTCTAATGTTCATGTTCGGATTAATTTGATTGATTTTGGATAGATAATAAAACTGTAAAGATGTAAATGCTAAATCATGTACCAAATCAAAGTTAGTGTCTAAAGAAACTAGATTTCTGAACTTTTTTTGGCTTGGAAAAAATATTGCCCCTCTGGATTTAACATATTTACTGAGGACATGTTTTCATTCTGCCTTTGAATTACTTCTTTAGAATGTAATGGGCAGGTTGAGTAATATTATTTTTACATATTCATGATTCAAAAGTGAGTTGATTTTATATACTGTAGATAGCACACTAGCTGTATAGGTTTCTTCTTCTTTGGTTCACTTTTCTTTTCTCTTTTTTGAATGTAGCGCTTTACATATTTTTCTTTTTATAATATACATCAATAAAACTACCGGTATATTAAATTTTTAAAAAGATGCCAGCAGTGGGATAGGACTGCCTAAAAGGCAATGATCGTTTTAGATTGCATCAAGAGAAGCATAATTCACTAATCATGGGAAATAATTGTTCAAATTTATTCCCCGGTGGTCAGATTTCTACCTTAAATATTATTCCAATTCTGAGCCCCAAACTTTTAGAAGGGTTCTGTGGAAAACTTTCAGGGAAAGATATTCATAAGAAGATCACAACTAAATCTTATAAATGTAAATGCTGAGTATGTCTATCTTTGGGAAGAAAAAACAGAGAAATATCTTTAAGTATCTGAAATGATATGAGACAGGAGATTAAAATCTGCTTTTTTTGTTTGTTTTCTAGAAAAAACAGAATAATAGATTAGATTACAGGAAGACAATTGTAACTGTAAGAAAGAACTTTCTAACAGTAAGAGTATTTGGGCAATTGAATGAAAGAGTTGGGCTCTTCCCACTGTTTTCCAGGGCACCAGAGGGTCGGATGAGGAACAACGGTTGGAAACTGACCAAGGAAAGATTCAACCTGGAGATAAGAAAGAATTTCCTGACAGTGAGCGCAATCAACCAGTGGAACGGCCTGCTAGCGGAGGTTGTGGACTCCCCAACTTTGGACACTTTCAAGAGGAGATTGGACTGCTATTTGGCTGGGGTGATGTAGGATTTCCTGCTCAGGCAGGGGGTTGAACTTGATGACCTGTAAGGTCCCTTTCAACTCTAATAATAAATAAATAATAAATTAATAAATAAATATGAAGACCAGACAGCCATCTGTTCTCAAACTCCTCTGATTTAGAAGTATTGTATTTTTTTCAAGTGATTAAACAAAAAACACTAAATCAGGACTAAATTTTGCTCATTTTGCTGAAATTCTAGAAGATCTAACCTCAGTAAGTCTGCAAGAACTGCAGCATCCATAGTTAGGCCAAGGTAACGGAATCACCATACAAGATCACAAGCAGGCGTAATCAATCGAACAATAACAACAGTTAATAATGATTGTTATTAATAATGATGTAATAATGACCAAATAATGTAATGTAATAATGACTGAATAATAATGCAAAATACTATTGGAGAAGCAAACTCCAATAAACTCTTGAGTAATGTATCTTGAATCAAGATTCTCGATCATAAAGGAAAACTGTAAATAGCTATCTAATATAATGTAAGTATCTAGATGACATCCCAAATCTGCTGAAGCAATTTAAGTTTAGAACAGAGCAGCCAGTATTTTAGGGTTTCTACCAAATTGTGATTAGGAAGAGCTTACTTTAGATTCATTGGTTTCAGCAGGTCTATTTCAATGAAATAAAATGTGATGGAGTTAGAGATCAGGCATTGCAGGATGCTAAGATGTCTGACTGCCTTCACAGTGTTTATTGCTTTTTATACAGTTTTCCAAGCAGCAAAAGGTAGAAGAAAGTAACAGCATTTTTATTGGTGAATTCTCCCTACCAATCCTTAAGAACATCCTATATGAGATCACATACCAGTTAGGGATAATGTCCCACATCATCCTGGCTATGTGAACTGGGTGAGATCGTGTAGGCATGAGAGGCCCATTAGAGGTAGGAAGTTTCCTGCACACAACCTTCACCTGGCCTCCATCTCTACAAATAAAATGTAATTATAAGAGAAATACGACATGAAAAAAGTCTGTAAAAAGAAAAATTGATTAGGAGCCACCGCCAGTATTGAGTCTTAGCTGCCACCTGGATAGACTTTCTCCAGGATTATCCATCCTTCACATGACATTTTAGGTCTCCCAGAAGAAAAGAGAGAAACTAACAAACTAAATCAGAAATCTTCAGCAATAGCACAGAGAAGACAGACTGCCAAACCATGATCTATTGACAGGTGTATGCAGTGAAGGGCTACCAAAAATTTTACTAACACACTGTAGGCATGGCTTATACAGGACGCCCTGCCTTTTCTTTCAACATCTTTCAGTGCAAATTGGGTGGAGGTCCATTTTCACTGCCCCACTGCGTTCCCCCCCCCCATCCGGGCAGCAGCCCACCCCTGGGTGTACGGTAAGGAAATCCTACATTTAAAACAAGATTATTGTATTGCTTGGCTTTCTTTAAATCCTGCCACAAGGAAAACCATAGTATCTTTCTTACCCCTACAGCACCCCAGCAGATACACAACCCACTTCAGGAGCGACTTTGTAGCCTACCTGTGGAGGCAATTGATTGATAGCTTCAGGCTATGTTGTAATTGTCTCTACATGATGGCCCTCGTACCTAAAGCAGCTAGAGATGACTGAAGGAAGAAAATGGCTCAAAATCACTCAGCCAGGGAGTTCATTACAAGCTCCTTGGCCAG
This sequence comes from Erythrolamprus reginae, assembly GCF_031021105.1. NCBI lineage: Eukaryota > Metazoa > Chordata > Lepidosauria > Squamata > Dipsadidae > Erythrolamprus > Erythrolamprus reginae. The sequence continues at coordinate 269,200,725 of NC_091950.1, read as the reverse complement.
AACTAAATCCTAGCAGGGCTGCCAATAGCCTTGGCCTCATAATATCAAATGAAGGTGTCACATATTCTCGCACCATTATCACTTTGCAGACTGACAGCTCCTGACAGCCAGGGAAATGCAATGTTGTCAAGGCAATGCACAGTGCACTTGTAGTGTGTTGCCTGTTATGCTAAACTGAATAAGTAAGAGAGGGGAAAAAATCCCAAGTTCTGTGGGTTTTTTTTAGCATATATCAGAGTTAGGAAAGCTATGGCCCTTAAAAAGTTATTATATGACATCCACCAGTGATGACAGACCATGCTGGGTGGAATAGTTCTGCCTTAGGCATTGATAACTATCAGCTGAAAAACAATATATAATAACACATCTGAAATCCAATTAATATAAATAACTAATCTAAAACCACTCTAAATCTACACTCTCATGATCTACAATTACAAGGATGAAAGGTGTATAGAGAACCTTTCTATGTTTCTAATAATAATTTATTAGATGTTTATTACATTCTATGTTTCTAATAATAATTTATTAGATTTGTATGCCGCCCTTCTCCGCAGACTCGGGGCGGCTCACAACAATAATAATAACAATATGATAATGTAACAAATATAATATACACAATCAAAACATTTAAATAGGTTAAAGGGTTAAATAAGGTTCAGGAAGGAAATGTTTTTAATAGGAAAGTGAACACAAGAACAAAGGGAGACAATCTGAGGTTCGTTGGGGGAAAGATCAGAAGCAACGTGAGAAAATATTATTTGACTGAAAAAGGAGTAGATGCTTGGAACGAACTTCCAGCAGACTTGGTTAGTAAATCCACAGGAACTGAATTTAAACATGTCTGGGATAAACATGGATTCATCCTAAGATAAAATGCAGGAAATAGTATAAGGGCAGACTAGATGGACCATGAGGTTTTTTCTGCCGTCAATCTTCTATGTTTCTATGTTTCTAAGAACGTATATTCTATAACATGCACTTTAAAGAACAGGTCAGACAAAATTGTGGTGATTCCAGTGGGAGAATTTTAGAGATATACCTATTTTGGATGCGTAAGAAGGATGGCAAGAAATATACAGGAGTTGTTACCTAGGTTCTCAACTTATTAAAAAAACGGTTTGTGATCTTTACATCCTTTTGGATCTGACATTGATTTGGATAACCACTCAACATCTACAGGAATTGGATGTGGCAGATAAACCAGATGTGCCTACACTTGGAGAACATCTGGCAATAGTGTTGGTTATGACCAGTGAAGGGCTATCAAAAAGTTTACTACCAAACTATGGGTGTGGCTTATGCATTTTCTTTCAACATCTTTCAGTGCAAATTGGGTGCTCTGGGGTGGAGCTCCATTTTCGCTACCCCACTGCATTCTCCCCCATCCGGTCAGTAGCCCACCCCTGTTTATGACTTATAAAGCCCTACATGGCATCGGACCAGATTACTTATGGGACCGCCTTCTACCACATGAATCCCAGCGTCTAGTTAGGTCCCACAGAGTTGACCTTCTCCAGGTCCTGTCAACTAGACAATGTTGCTTGGCGGGGCCTAGGGGAAGAGCCTTCTCTGTGGGGGCCCAGCTCCCCCCGGAGATTCGTACTGCCCCCACCTTCCTTGCCTTCCCCAAGAATCTGAAAACCTATTTAGATTGCCATGCTTGTGGTCACTAGACCCTAGCCTCTCGCCAACGAATGTGTAGTATGTTTGTGGTTTGAATAGAAATGAATGATTTTTATTGTTTTAGTCTTTTTAGAGTGGTTTTAGATTAGTTATTTATATTAATTGGATTTCAGATGTGTTATTATATATTGTTTTTTTGATATGTTGTGAGACGCCCTGAGTCCACTGAGAGGGGCAGCATGCAAATCCAATAAATAAACAAATAAACAAACAAACAAACGACACATCTTAAAGACAATCCCAAAATTACAGCTGGTCCTACCTGTCACAGCGCATGAACTAAGGGTCACTATTTGGTGGTGTTGCAGGATCCCATGAATGCCTCATTCAAGGAGTTCCCTTTGATATACAAAGCATCCCATGGCATAGATTGGAGTTTATTGTGGGACTGCTTATTTTCCTATCTGCATTTTCAGCTTATGGCACCTGGATACATCTAATAATCATTAATTCTCTGTGACAAGGCCTTTATCAGGGAGAGAATGTCATAAGAGATGAGGCAAACCGCCTCAATGTTATGGTTGTGGTGCGATTTACACTATTGTAATCAGTGTTCTCTCTAAATTTTTTTTGGGGTGGGTGGAAAAGTATAGTGTCTGAGCGGCAGTCCCTTCGGGACTGGGCGGCACAGAAATAATAATAAAATTTCCCTCTCGGCTTCTGGGCAGGTTTGGAAAACTCTGAGTTGATGATGATTTTTAAGTGAGCGATTGCTCACTGCTCAGCTTAGAGGGAACTATGATTGTAATTGTTCTATATTAGTATTGGTATGCTACTCAGGGCCATTTGGCTGTGGGCAACATCTACATCTGTAAAAAAAAAAGGAAATAAACTTTACTTTGAGCTAATTATGTAAAAGTCAGAATTCTAAAGAGTTTAAATGAAATGCTCCCTAATTGAAAGGTGGGCTGAAGATTTTTCAGTTGCAGGGAAACGAGAAACAGAGCACAAATGTAAAGACATTGAACATGTTATTTGCGAACTCTAAACCAGAAGGTCACTCAAAATTGCTGTCATTCTAGATGTAACTCGAGCTGACTTGACAACAGACAAACCTGACCCGCTGATATTTTTTCCATTTTTCAGTAAGGGCACTCAACCTGATATCTTGGAAACAATACCCTGGTTCTTTTTTATTTAGTAATTATAGCAAGCATACTTTGCCTTTCTGGAAAAGAACACAACGGGGAAGTGATGATGGGGCATAATGGAACAAATAGCCACGGAGATTATTTCAGCTCCTTTGTACTGCTAATGGCAAGTCAATAAATAGAGCCGCTATCTATAGTTAAATGTGTGCTTTTTGATTACTCATTATCCCAGAAACCTGGAAAATTGGCATTTGAGCATGCTTCTGATCCCAAAGCTGTCTTGCAAAGAACTCCAGCCTTGTTTATTAAAATGATATTCTGATCATTTTCTTTTGCTTAGAAATGGGATGTCGGACAGAAAGCCACAAAAATTCACTGAGCGGCCACATAGCAAATGAGGTTTCTGTCAAACACAATCACCAGACGACAGTTTTTGAAAGTCTTAAAAGGTAAGTGATGAATTCCTTTCTTCAGGGACTAGTTAGTTTTTCCAGGGCAATTTTTACAGAAGTTGGATTGACTAATATAAATTATATTTATGATTAGAGTCAAGAACTGTTCCCCTGTAACCCAAAAAATATCTGGGGATATTTGAAATCTGACAGTTGGAACAATTAATCCATGGAACAGCTGGCCTCCAGAAATTGTGACTGCTCCAACACTGGAAGTTTTTAAGAAGATGTTGCATAACCATTTGTCTGAAGTAATTTAGGGTTAGTTTTCCTGCCTAAGCAGGGGGTTGGACTACAAGACTTCCACGGTCCCTTCCAACTGTGTTTATTTTATTCTATTCTACTCTACTCTACTCTACTCTACTCTATTCATACAGAGTGATTTCCCTGAACAATCTCTCTGCAGTCCTAGGACAACCATCTACACTATCAAAGTAAAAGTCCAGGTTTACAAATTCACTTCCACTGTGGTTGTTAAGGAATTACCACCACAGGTTGCTAAGCAAGACATCATATGACCATGGCTTTCATTTTTTACTTGCTGGCTTCTTCATTGACTCTGCTTGATCTGGAGCTGGTTCTGAGGCACCTGAACGTCTAACTCTATCCTATGATGTGAGGACCAGTCATAAAATTACTTCTTCAGTACTGTCATAGCTTTGGGAAGTCAACGAAGCAGTGGAAGTGATGTGCCGGTGTCTGGAGGCTGTTGGGGCCTGGATGGGTTTCAACAGACTCAAACTCAACCCAGATAAGACGGAATGGCTGTGGGTTTTGTCTCCCAAGGACAATTCCATCTGTCCTTCCACTACCCTGGGGGGGGGAATTATTGACCCCCTCGGAGAGGGTCCGCAACTTGGGCGTCCTCCTCGATCCACAGCTCACATTAGAGAACCATCTTTCAGCTGTGGCGAGGGGGCGTTTGCCCAGGTTCGCCTGGTGCACCAGTTGCGGCCCTATCTGGACCAGGACTCACTGCTCACAGTCACTCATGCCCTCGTCACCTCGAGGTTCGACTACTGTAATGCTCTCTACATGGGGCTACCTTTGAAAAGTGTTCGGAAACTTCAGATCGTGCAGAATGCAGCTGCGAGAGCAGTCATGGGCTTACCTAGGTATGCCCATGTTTCACCAACACTCCGCAGTCTGCATTGGTTGCCGATCAACTTCCGATCACAATTCAAAGTGTTGGTTATGACCTTTAAAGCCCTTCATGGCACTGGACCAGAATATCTCCGAGACCGCCTGCTGCCGCACAAATCCCAGTGACCGATTAGGTCCCACAGAGTGGGCCTTCTCCGGGTCCCGTCAACTAAACAATGTCGGTTGGCGGGCCCCAGGGGAAGAGCCTTCTCTGTGGTGGCCCCGGCCCTCTGGAACCAACTCCCCCCGGACATTAGAACTGCCCCTACTCTCCTTGCCTTTCGTAAGCTCCTTAAGACCCACCTTTGTCATCAGGCATGGGGGAACTGAGACATCTCCCCCGGGCATATACAATTTATGAATGGTATGTTTGTATGTATGTGTGTTTAGAAAATGGGGTTTTTAAATATTTTTAAACAGTAATTTAGATTTGTTGTAAATTGTTTTCACTTTGTTGTGAGACGCCCCTTGCGTAGAGGGGCGGCATACAAATCTAAATAATAAATAAATAAATAAAAATAAATAAACAGGGCAGCTTTTAAGCAAGGTCTATAGTAAGGATGGGCAATAATGTTTTCCAGGCAGCCACAAAAGAAACTGGGGCCATTGTGGCCATTATTTTTTTTAAAAAAATAATGATAGGGTTTTATATGTTTTTTAATATTAGATTTGTTCCACTACTATATTGTTTTTATTACTGTTGTGAGCCGCACCGAGTCTTCAAAGAGGGGTGGCATACAAATCTAATTAATAATAATAATAAAAATAATAATAATAATAATGATGATTATCCATTCTGAAAATAAACTATTTTTTGAAAAGATGTATTTTCAGATAGTTTAAAAATAATTTATTTAATCTTCTGCTGCAATACTATTATCCAGTGTGTTTTGTTACTAATTACAAACTATTTGTGAATGAGTTTGGGGTACCCATGTCACTTTGATATATGAAAGTGTGCATAAAGAATCTACAAAGATCTTTTATTATGTATCACCATAAATGATATATCTCATATAACGAATTACAGTAGCAGAAGCTAGAAAATTAAAAAGGGAAGGAAGATAATGTCATATCTATTGCACCTGACATTTGGCAAAGACATACTATAAAAATAATAGGTATGGGAAAAGGTTAATCAATATAAATCTACAAGTAGTTCCTTTGTTCTTTGCATTCAATTATACCATATTTCTGTGAATTATATTAAAGCATACTTACACAGGGTGGTGAAACAATCCGTAATGTTATTACCGTATCAAGGAAATGTCATGCTATGACAATGGTATTTGTTGCACTGAAAAGATAAAATATATAGTATATTATATTTCCAGGAGTAATTAAACATGATTAAATGGAAAAAGAGTTATTTACAATAATTCCCTGCATCAGATTATTAATTATGGGTATACTTTCTAACTAATACAGCATATTTAATAGTCTGTTTTATTTAAAATTGATTTCTCCCAAATTGTATTCAACCTATGATTACATTTTTTACCTACATGTTAAACACAGTGCTCAAAAAAATAAAGGGAACACTTAAACAACAGAATATAACTCCAAGTATTCAATGAGAATATTTCATTTATTCAGATCTAGGATGTGTTATTTGAGTGTTCCCTTTATTTTTTTTGAACAGTATATTTAATGTTAGTTCTCTTGGAAGAAGAATTAAAAATATAAGAACTTCGATGCTGGTGTTGCTATGGTGCTTCTTTCTTCCTTCCAGAAACAGCTAGAACGATACTTGTAAACAAGTTCATGATTGACAGTTTGAGACTACAGACAACACAGAGAGAGCTGTGTTGAAGTCATATCCACCAGACCTTGACCAGCAGAAAAATCTATCAGTAGAACATTTGCTGCCTTGATTGTCAAGCCCTCTTTGGTGAATGAATGAAGTCAGTGAATGGTACACTCCAGGAATGGGTTCCAATTTTTTCCCCTACCACTCTGTGGGCATGGCTTATTTTGCGGGTGTGGCTTGATGGTCATGTGATGGTGGGCATAGCTTCATGGTTATGTGAGTGGGTGGGAGTGGCTTTGCTTTCATGTGACTGTGTGGAGTTGCTGGGTGATCATGTAACTGGGTGGTCCTGTGACTGGGTGAGCGTGGGCAACTTGACATCAATCATGTCAAGGTCCACAGATAATAAAAGGTCCATAATTGCTCACTCTTGGTATATAGTGAGACCTATAGTAAGGTAAAGTCCCAGAAGCAGTTTCCTAGTTTGTATAGTATCCTGTTGCCCTTATTTAGCTTTCCAGTTAAATGTACCTACTGTTTCAACTTATGCCTAGTAGTTTTCAAAAAGTATCAGCACCCCCATCACATCCTGTCTGCCAAATGGCACATCAAAACGAAACAGGAAATACTATTAAGTGAAGATGCATAAGAAGCAACTGGATTTGGCACAATGACTTCTTCAACAACAAAGGTCCTATCTAACTATGTTAGAATTACAAAAAAGAGCCATCTTAAAGATTGGATATCCATTTGTCTAGAATAGTCTAGAATAAATAGAATTTAAGTCCAGTTTTTTTGTTGATACCTAAAATAATGTGTAATTGACGCACTTTATAAAAGTGACAATGATACAGTAGATTGTTTTGGAAATAATAATCCTAAATTGCAATTTGACAATATAGATTGATCTGTAATAGGCTAACCCTAGCTTTTCCTTCTTCCCTCTAGTACAACCATAAGAACATTGAAGTATTTACTTTTATTTTTGATAAACCACAACTTGTCATGTTGCGCAATTTAGATAAACAAGCCAATATCAAATCACAATTTATGGTATGTTTGGTTTGCCTCAATGAACTATAAATATTAACCACAGTTTAGGGCTCATCTTGGTGGAAGCAAAGCTTCTAATCTCCTTGCAGGCAAATCAGAAAAGGAGTGGTAAATGGAGGCTTACTCTTACTGAGGCTTATTTGGATGCTAAACCATGGTTTATCATTTGTTTTTATGTTTATTGTTTTGTCATCTTTTGGACAGAACAAGACCTACAATATAATTAATAGAACAAAATGTCAATCTTTTTCTCAGGCAACAGAGAATAAAAACAAAATATAGCAAGAGTAGCAAATTTAATGAAGAGTTTTAAAAGTTAAAACCAATACCTAAAAATGGACCCGGTATGTTATTTTAGGGGTGCACATAACTGCCTGTAATTTTCAGATAGAAGTAGTCCTCAATTTGCAACCAAAACTGAATCCAGCATTTATGCTGCTAAATGAGACATTTGCTAAGTGAGTTTTCCCCCATTTTACTACCTTTCTTGCCCCAGTGGTCAAGTGAATCATTGCAATTGTTCAATTAGTAAAACTAGTGTTAGGTAAATCTGGTCATAGGTCACATTTTTCAGTGTAGTTGTAACTTTGAACGGTCACTAAACAAACAGTTGTAAGGTGAGGACTAAATGTACTCTTCAAGTAAGACATCTCCCCCAGGCTTATTATATTTCACATTTTGTGTGTATGTGCTGTATGGTTTTTAATTGTTGGGGGTTTTATATATTTTATTATTAGATTTGTCCCATTGTTATACTGTTTTTATTGCTGTTGTGAGCCGCCCCGAGTCTTCGGAGAGGGCGGCATACAAATCTAATAAATAATAATAATAATAAATTGTAGTAGTCCACTGTAGCTGACCAGGCCATGAGATACCATAAACAGAGCCTCCTGATAAAGGAATAGACACAACTGGCACACAATATGAAGCTATGTAAAGACCCTTCTAACCATGGCTGCCACCTGGTCTTTGACCAAGAGTTGCAAGTATAAGAAGACCCACCCCCGCCCCATTTTACACTGGATCTTTCTGGGCAGAGGTGGGTTGCTCCCAGTTCAGACTGGTACAATAGAACCAGTAGCAGGAATTTCCCCACGCTCGCCGAACTGGGAGTGATCGCCAACTGGCCACGCCCCCAAACCAGCTCTCTTGGCAGTGCTGTAGGCGCCACCATCTTGTTTTTGGCTTCTGCGCATGTGCAGAAGTTGTTTGACTTTTGGCACAAAGCGTGCACACCCACGTGGCATGGGAGGAAGCAAACCACCAGCGAGGTAAGTTAGAACCCACCCGTTTCTAGGGGAATGCAAACCCTTCCAATACCAAAGATGGCATAATCTAAGGACTGCGTGTTTTAGGAGGCACATACTAAAGAATATTTTGCAATTTAATTACATTATAGAATTTGGTAACACTTATTCATCAGCAGGATATTTAAAAGAGTCAAAAAGAGAACTCTCCCAAATAGCAGTCCTTTCCCAATCCGTAGACTACAGTATAATTTTAAAGATCAATCTTGACTAAAATATCCCGATCCTTTACTTTCAATTAATAATTATCATTTTTTTAAAGGCTATGCAAGATCAAGAAAAAAAAATATGGCAAACTTAAAGTGCCAAGTGGGACCTACAGCTCTGCAGCTTTTAGATTCCCAAATACTGTTCTTCCCAAACCCTGCAACAAAACAGTGGTTTTCAGCTGTTTGAAGAGGGTTTTTTTCATTACATGACTTAACAGTTAATTGTTTATTGGTCCTCTTTTGCCTTTAGCCTCCATAAAACTCTAAAATAAAGGGAAATGTAGCAATGTGCCTCTCCTAAGTGAAATTGTAACAATAACATGGACTTCAGACGAAAAGTGTTGCTAAGACACTGAACTTATCAATCAGGAAAGTTGGCAGTTTGGTGGCTTTCCTGCATGAGTAAGGGATTGGACTAGATCAAGGATAGGCAAAGTTGGCTCTTCTATGACTTGTGGACTTTAACTCCCAGAATTCCTGAGCCAATCATGTTAGCTCAGGAATTCTAGGAGTTGAAGTTCACCTATCACAGAAGAGCCAACTTTACCTACCCCTGGACTAGATGACTAGGTCTCTTCCAACTCTGTTTCCATTACGCTATCCTTGAGCCAAATAGATGCTGGAATTCTGTAGGGGTTGTTTGGTAGAGCACAATAAACACAATGCAATAGTTCAATTCCTAAATTAATTACCCAATCTCTGTCCCTTTTATACCGCAGGAAACTTTACCCAAGTTTATTGCATGGTTTTCTGCCAATTTTTTCTGTGCCTCAACTGGAGAATATAACAGCACATGCAGATGCTTCCTCAGACCCCCAAGAGAAGAGACAAGTGCAATTAGTCACGTGCTTCAATCTCAGCGGCTACCAGAACATGTCATTTCATTTTAATGAATGCACCGTGTATTATCCAACACGCTATTTATGAACCCTGATTTAAATGCTGATTACTGTTGTCACCAGCTTGACAGAGACTTCCTTCAGGGATTTTTTTTGGGGGGGGGAGCAGTTCCTTGTCTTTGCTTTCTATACTTCAAAATCACATCTCCACATTTATTTATATTCAGTGCATTTAAAGAGGGGGCGGGGGAGAAGGCGCCTTCCCGTTTAATTATTTCCAAGGCTGAATCCCAGACACTTCAATGCGATTAAACAGTCAATTGCTTTTGGATTGCAGCCCAAAACTTTTGTTTCTCTTCACTGAAGGGAGCAGCCTCTGAGCACGTCATCCAGCCAAAGTTTGGCAGTCACTTTCCAAAGTCTCCAGCGACCTCTTTTTCCATCAATGGCTGCTAGAGGCCATAACAACAACAACAATAATGATGATGATGATGATGATGATAAGGAAACTGATGAAACAATTGATCACATCGTCAGTGGCTGCAAGAAAATCACACAGACGGACTACAAACAGAGGCACAACTACGTGGCCCAGATGTTTCATTGGAACCTATGCCACAACTACCACCTACCAGTGGTAAAGACCCGGTGGGATCATAAACCAGAGAAACTAGTTGAAAACAAACATGCCAAAATACTTTGAGACTTTCGAATTCAAACTGACAAGGTTTTGAAACACATTACATTGGACCTCATGATTGTGGAAAAGAAAAAAGTGTGGATCATTGATGTCACCATACCAGGTGACAGTCGAACTGATGAAAAACAACAAGAAAAACTTAGCTGATATCAGGATCTTAAAATCAAACTACAACAACTCTGGCATATACCAGTACAGGTGATCCAAGTGGTAATCAGCACACTGGATGCTGTGCCAAAAAACCTCAGCTGGCATTTGAAAACAATAAACATTGACAAAATCACAATTTGTCAGTTGCAAAAGGCCACCGTACAGTCCTAGACGCTTGGGAAGTGTTCAACTTGTGATATTGTGATATGAAATCCAGCCTATAGAAACATATAAACATAGAGGATAGATGGCAGAAAAAGACCCCATGGTCCATCTAGTCTGCCCTTATACTATTTCCTGTATTTTATCTTAGCATAGATATATGCTTATCCCAGGCATGTTTAAATTCAGTTACTGTGGATTTACCAACTACCAATATAAATTACCAATATAAATCTTTATTTGCTGTGTAATACTGTTTTTGTGAATAAAATAACAACAACAACAACAACAACGAGTTGAAAAGGACCTTGAAGGTCTACTAGTCCAACCCCCTGCTTAGGAAGGAAACCCTACACTACTTCAGACAGATGGTTATCCAACATCTTCTTTAAAAGGTTGGAGCATCCACAACTTCTGGAGGCAAATTGTTCCACTGATTAATTGTTCTGTCAGGAAATTTCTCTTTAGTGATAAGTTGCCTCTCTCCTTGGTTAGTTTCCGCCCATAAAAGATAAACTCTTATGGCTAGAGGCCATAAACGCTTCGGCAGGCAGATTGCATACTTTTATCGATCAGCTCTGGCTTTTTGTCTACAAGGTAATCGATGAATCAACAAATAACCAAAAAAAGATGAATGGGTGGCCTACACATGTAAAACAGGTAGCCCTCGACTTGCGACCACAATTGAGTCTGTGACTAAGTGTGATACATTTGTTCAATGAGTTTGCCCCATTTTAGGTACAAAGGCGCAAGCAATATATATAAGATGTTAGTGAAGTCAGACGGGGTTGTGATCCAAGGATTGACTAAATGGTGGCAAAATGAGATACAAGTAGAGGTGCAAGAGATGGAAAATATAGTAGAGAATATAAGGAAAATCAAGAATACAAGAGTTAGGGAAATGAGAAGGAAAATATTACATAAGTGGTATTACACACCCGTTCAACTTGCACACTTTCAGCAGAACGTTAAAGGTATCTGTTGGCATGGGTGCCAAGATAAAGGAGTGTTTGTGCATATGCTCTGGGAATGCCCAGTGGTGCAGAACTTTTGGCAAAAAGTGCAAGGGGATATTAATAGGAAATTAAATATAAGATGGACGATTACTAAGAAAATGGCAGTATTAGTTAAAAGTAGTGAGGTGGGAGAATACAGAGAAATAAAACAAGCAGCGATAGAAAGCGCTCAGGGGGTAAAATTCTTGGGGTGGAAAGACACGACAAAATGCACAATGCAAAATTGGTATAGGTATATGGTGGACCACATTCAATTTGAGATTATGGATAAAAGGATGAATTCGATTAATGAAACTGGTTTGCAACACTGATGGGGTGATGAGACAAGGTAAGGCACGCTATAAGAAACAAATTGGAATCACTCTATAATATGTAAAGAAATATTTCACTCTTGGGTTTAAATGATTTATACAAGAAATAACCCAAACTGGTGGTGGGATATGATTGATTGTCTGGTGGTGGGCACAATCACTGAGCACATGTTATATGTCATATGTTGTGTGTGTGTTTTATATTATAAAAATCAATAAAGAGAGAGAGAGTACAGCTCCATGGTTCAACGAGGAGCTCCGGGAGTTGAAACGCCAGAAGAGACGTCTAGAGAAGTGATGGAGGAAGAGTAAGTCTGAATCCTGATAAGAGCTTTTATTAAGACTTACAAAGTGGCGCTCAAGGTGGCAAGATGTGCATATAATGCCGCCTTAATTCATCAGCAGAATCTCACCTGGCCGCTCTGTTTAGGGTGACCCGCTCCCTTCTTAATCAGGGGGGAGTTGGGGAGCCCTTGCAGAGTAGTGCTGAGGACTTTAATACATTTTTCGCTGATAAAGTCGCTAGGATCGGGGCGGACCTCGACTCTGATTGGATAACAGAGTCGACTGACAATGAGTCCATCTGTCTGGGAAGACTTTGATCTGGTGACACCTGATGAAGTGGACAAAGCCATTGGAGTTGTGAGTTCTGCCACCTGCTTACTGGATCCGTGTCCCTCTTGGCTGGTTTCGGCCAGCAGGGAGGTGACACGGAGTTGGGTCCAGGAGATTGCCAACGCTTCTCTGGGGAGGGGGCCCTTTCCAGCTCCTTACCAGGAGGCACTTGTGCGCCCCCTCCTCAAGAAGTCTTCCCTGGACCCAGCCATTCTTAACAACTACCGTCCAGTCTCCAACCTTCTCTTTATGGGGAAGTTTGTTGAGAAGGTGGTGGTACTCCAACTCCAATGGTCCTTGGAAGAAGCCGATTATCTAGGTCCTCAGCAATCAGGATTCAGGCCTGGCTACAGCATGGAAACTGCTTTGGTTGCGTTGATGGATGATCTCTGGTGGGCCCGGGAGAGGGATTTATCCTCTGTCCTGGTGCTTCTCGACCTGTCAGTGGCTTTTGATACCATCGACCATGGTATCCTTCTGCGCCGGCTGGAGGGGTTGGGAGTGGGAGGCACTGTTCTTCAGTGGTTCTCCTCCTACCTCTCCGGTCGATCACTGTCAGTGCTAGTGGGAGGGTCAGAAGTCAACCTCTAGGTTGCTCCCTTGTGGGGTGCCTCAGGAGTTGGTCCTCTCCCCCCTGCTATTTAATATCTACATGAAACTGCTGGGTGAGATCATCCAAGGGCATGGGGTGAGGTATCATCAGTATGCTGATGATACCCAGCTTTAAATCTCCACCCCATGTCCAGTCAGCGAAGCAGTGGTAGTGATGTGCTGGTGCCTGGAGGCTGTTGGGGTCTGGATGGGTGTCAACAGACTCAAACTCAACCCTGATAAGACGAAGTGGCTGTGGGTTTTGCCTCCCAAGGACAATCCCATCTGTCCAGCCATCACCCTGGGGGGGATTATTGACCCCCTCAGAGAGGGTTTGCAACTTGGGCATTCTTTTTGATCCACAGCTAACATTAGAAAACCACCTTTTAGCTGTGGCGAGGGGGGCGTTTGCCCAGGTTCGCCTGGTACACCAGTTGCAGCCCTATTTGGACTGGGAGTCACTGCTCACAGTCACTCATGCCCTCATCACCTCGAGGTTAGACTACTGCAACGCTCTCTACATGGGGCTACCTTAGAAGAGTGTTCGGAAACTTCAGATTGTGCAAAATGCAGCTGCGAGAGCAATCATGGGCTTCCCTAGGTATGCCCATGTTACACTAACACTCCGCAGTCTGCATTGGTTGCCGATCTGTTTCCGGTCACAATTCAAAGTGTTGGTCATGACCTATAAAGCCCTTCATGGCATTGGGCCAGAATATCTCCGAGACCGCCTTCTGCCGCATGAATCCCAGCGACCGGTTAGGTCCCACAGAGTTGGCCTTCTCCGGGTCCCGTCGACTAAACAATGTCATCTGGCAGGACCCAGGAGAAGAGGCTTCTCTGTGGTGGCCCCGACCCTCTGGAACCAGCTCCCCCCGGAGATTAGAACTGCCCCCACCCTCCTTGCCTTTTGTAAACTTCTTAAAACCCACCTCTGCCGCCAGGCATGGGGGAACTGAGACATCTCCCCCAGGCCTATACAGTTTGTGCATGGTATGTTTGTGTGTATGTTTCTTTTTAATAAGGGTTTTTTAGTGACTTTTAATTATTAGATTTGTTATATATTGTACTGTTACTGCTGTGAGCCGCCCCGAGTCTGTGGAGAGGGGCGGCATACAAATCTAATTAATAATAATAATAATAATAATAATAATAATAATAATAATATATATATTAATAATGAGTTTGCCCCATTTTACAAACTTTCTTGCTGCAGTTAAGTGAATCACTGCAGTTTGTTCAGTTCACCACACTGTTGCTAAGTGAATGTGGATTCTCCCATTGAATTTGCTTGTCAGCAGGTCACCAAAGGGGATCCCAAGACACTGCCATCGTCATAAACATGAGTCAATTTTTGCCAAGTGGCTGAATTTTGATCGCACAACCAGAGGGAACGCTGCAATAGTCGTAAGTGTGAAAAACAGTCCTAAGTCACTTTTTTCCTGCAGCTTTGTAACTTGGAAACGGTCACGAAATGAACTATTGTAACTATTGTAAGGACCAGGAAAAGAAAATAGTTGCCTTTACTGTAAGACTGTCAGCTGTGGATTGGAGGCTGTTAAATAGCATCCAAAAGGCACCAAAACTTCTTAGTCTGCTCCCTTGGTTGATTGGATTTTTATAGCCTGGACTGAATATCGCTGCTATCACTGTAATAACTTTTCAGATATTGACTCAGCCTGGTGCCTATTAGAAATGTTGCACTAAAGCTACCAGAATTCCCAGCCAGTTTGATCACTGGTCCTCCTGCCAAGGAATTTGGAGAATGGCAGCGAAACATAAAGATCAGACTTTATTTTGAGGATTAGCTGTATTTGCCGGTATTAATGCATATTCATTAAGATAAGCCTCCCAGAGTCATTTGCTATAAGATGGGCAGCAAATTAAACAAACAAACAAACAATCTTGCTCTCCTGCTCCTTGTATGCTACATCTGTTCTTTTATGCAGGTAGTCCCCGACTTACAATGTTTTGTTTAGCGGCTGTTCAAAGTTACAACAGCACAGAATAATGTCCCGCGGTCCCATTTTGTAGCCTTCTGATCGAGCAAAGTCAATGGGAAAGCCAGATTCACTTTAGATTAGATTATTTATTGGAGTTGGAAGGGACCTTGTAGGTCATCTAATGCAGTGTTTTTCAACCAGTGTGCCGCGAAGAAGGAAGCTCAGGTTCCGGTCTCGCAACTTTTTGCTGAGGGCACAAAGAGCAAAGAGTTGCGAGACCAGAAGCTGAGCTTCCTTCTTTGCGTCTTTCAGGTTTTCTGGCAGCTGCAGCGCCCTCCCTGGCTGGAGCTTCCCTGGCGGCGGCAGCAGGTGAGCTTTGGGGCCCAGCAGGAGGGCGCCGGCAGTGGGAGTTGGAGGGCACCGGCAGCAGTGGCACCGGGCAGTAGTCACAGGGCGGCGACCGTGAGCGGTCGGCAACAGCGTACACCACGCCGGCAACAGCGGCATCGGGTAGTAGCCGCGGGGCAGTGGCAGGGCAGTCGGCTGCGAACAGGAGCTCCAGGGCAGAGGCACCGATGGCAGCAGCTGGACGTGTTGCTGGATGCTGTACATGCTGGCACTGCAGGGCTGGCAGTGGCCAGCTGACTGGGCCAGGACAGAGGTGCCAGCCCCACGCCCATGCCCAGTGCAACGCCAGCATATACTGGCGCTTTTGTCGGTGTGGTGTACAAGAGAGAAAGAGAGAGAACGAGAGAGAGAGCAAGAGAGAGACAGAGAAAGAGAGAGAGATAGAGACATACAGAAAGAGAGAGAAAGAGAGAAAGAGAAGGGAGAGATAAAGAGAGAGAGAGAAATAAAGAGAGAGAGAAAGAGTGAGAGAGAGAGAAAGAGAAAGAAAGCAAGAGAGAGAGAGTGAGAGAGAGAGAAAGCAAGAGAGAGAGAAAGAGAGAAAAAGAAAGCAAGAGAGAGAGAGAGAAAAGGAGAGGAAGGGAGAGAGAGAGAGAGAAAGAAATGAGAGAAAAAAGGGGAGAAAAAAATGAGAAAATGATTGAGGCAGAGAATGAGAGGAAAGAGAGAGAAACAAAAGAGAGAGAAGTGACTCTTGATTTAAAGCATATGATAAAAGCACCCAAAGAATAAGGGAGAAAAACCCCCCAGCTCTCACCTGTTTTTGGAAATGGTTCAAGATTGTGTATATGCACATAAACACACACATACACACACACACACAAGGGGGGAGGAGACAGGGATGGAAAAAGAGAGGAGAGTGTCTTAGAGTGTCATTTTGGTTTGTAGTGTACCCCAGGATTTTGTAAATGTAAAAAATGTGTTGCGGCTCAAAAAAGGTTGAAAATCGAGTCTGTGGAGAGGGGCGGCAATGAAATAAATAAGTAAGTAAGTAAGTAAGTAAGTAAGTAAGTAAGTAAGTAAGTAAGTAAGTAAGTAAGTAAGTAAGTAAGTAAATAAATATCACCGATCTAGTGCAGTGTTTCCCAACTTTGGCAACTTGAAGATATCTGGACTTCAGCTCCCAGAATTCCCCAGCCAGCGAATTTAATCCCCTTCTGCCTAGTGTTGTAAGGAAGATCCTTCTGGGTTCAGTTCCAAGTGGGGGGTGGGGGGTGGAGAGACACTGGATTCATGGAAGTTGTTTGGAAAGAAGGTTTAATGGTGGACAGCAGCACATGGCATGAATTCTGGAACAGAAAAGGTGGATCACATGCTTCCAGATGCTGGGTGAACCACCAATGTGGTTCTAATTATGAGTGGGGAATAAAATGCTCAGGACTTTCCACATGCAGTGATGCTACTGATTCATATTATGTTCCACTGGAGTTGCAAGTGAATGCCCACCTCATTTCGATCCTGGTGTTTATCCTGTTCTCTTGAAGCCAAACTGCTGCACAACATTGCTGCCATTATGCCACTGTTTTCAATTACAAGTAATTGATATTGTCAATTACCCTTGCCAATCATGTTGGGATTAAGTGCTCATAACTGTCTATCACTTGATATGTTACAAAAGGTCATTGTAACATCTGGATGAGCATTTCTGTAGTTTTCCCAAAGATCCCCCCGACTCTAGAAAGGCAACTGGTTGTTGTTATTTTTTCCTTTGAAAAAAATTCATTCTCATCTTAGTAGCTTCTTCAGTACATTTGGAACAGCCATGATCTGGATGATTGAGAATCTCCATAGACACCTCTGTAGTTTGTATACCTGGAATTGGAGACATCTGAAGTTCCAATGCACCTAAGGGCCACGACTTTCTACACAGCTGCTGCTGCGTTTTATTTCCTTTTTTTTTTGAGGCATAGTGTTGACTCCAGATTCTTACTCCAATAAGTCTTATAGACCTAAGCAAAGGTGAACAATGACATTTTCTTGAATTTCAATAGGTGCAAAATATACTGCTCAAAAAAATAAAGGGAACACTCAAATAACACATCCTAGCTCTGAATGAATGAAATATTCTCACTGAATATTTTGTTCTGTACAAAGTTGAATGTGCACAACAGCAGGTGAAATTGATTGTCAATCAGTGTTGCTTCCTAAGTGGACAGTTTGATTTCACAGAAGTTAGATTTACATGGAGTTATATTGTGTTCCCTTTATTTTTTGAGCAGTGTAGATTCAAACCTTGACAGTAATAATCTCCAGGAAGGGCAATATTCCATAGAACCCAAAACACAGCATTGTTTTTTGAAAGGGGCAACAATAGACAAGGAGAAGGACTACTGTAATTAATACCGAATGTATTTTGACATGGGATTACTGTATTGGAAAAGCATGTAGGGAGGAAGGTATCTGTATGTGTAGCATTAGTGGGTTCTACCGGTTCCCCCATGCGCTTGCGCACATGCGCAGAAGTGTCCTAGTTGGATGAGTGGAGCCTCCTGCCACCGGCGCTACAGGTTCTTACTTCACCAGAAGAGCCCTTCACTCCTCCACTCGAAACAGAATACCCTATGAGACTAGACTTTCAATCCTGGGCCTAGAAATCCTAGAACTAAGACGCCTTAAACAAGATCTAAGCATTGCCCACAAGATCATATGCTGCAACGTCCTGGCTGTCGGCGACTACTTCAGCTTCAGCCACAACAACACAAGAGCACACAACAGATTTTAACTTAATATTAACCACTCCAAACTTGACTGTAAAAAATATGACTTCAGTAACTGAGTTGTCGAAGTGTGGAACTCATTACCGGACTCCATAGTGTCATCCCCAAACCCCCATCACTTTACCCTTAGATTATCTATGGTTGACCTATCCAGATTCCTAAGAAGTCAGTAAGGGGCGAGTACAAGTGCACTAGAGTCCCTTCCGTCCCGTGTCCTATTGCTCTCCTATATCTCTTATACCTTTTCTCTATTCCTATATCTTTTCTTCTATTCTTTCATTGATATGTTCTATTACTATATCTTCTCTTCTATTCTTTCTTAGATATATTTTACTATGAGTATCTCCTCTATAACCTTCACCATGTATTTTACTATGTATATATAGATATATATACCCACTAAATCCTTCATTGTGTATTGGACTAAACAAATAAACAAATAAACAAATAAACAAATAAACAAATAAACAAATAAATAAACAAATAAACAAATAAACAAATAAACAAATAAACAAATAAACAAATAAACAAATAAACAAATAAACAAATAAACAAATAAACAAATAAACAAATAAACAAATAAACAAATAAACAAATAAACAAATAAACAAATAAACAAATAAACAAATAAACAAATAAACAAATAAACAAATAAACAAATAAACAAATAAACAAATAAACAAATAAACAAATAAACAAATAAACAAATAAACAAATAAACAAATAAACAAATAAACAAATAAACAAATAAACAAATAAACAAACAAACAAACAAACAAACAAACAAACAAACAAACAAACAAACAAACAAACAAACAAACCAGGCTGAACCGGGAGCAACCCACCGCTTTGTGTAGAATGAAATACTGTATGCAGGGGTCCCCAACCACCGGGCTGCGGACCAGTACCGAGCCGCGGGGCATGTTGCACCGGTCCGTGGAGTCAGCATCTGCCAGTCCTCCTGCCAGTCCTCCTGCCGCCGCCCCCTCCCTCCAGTGCTTCATCTCCCGCTGGGAAAGAGGCCTCGGGAGGCAGGTTCTGCCGGCCACAGGGCTATGGACGGGACAGAGGGGCGGGAAGGACCGGGAGGCTCAAGCCTCTTTTGGCTTCTGCCGTGGCACGCCTTTGCGTTTTTGGCTGGGGGGGAGGCAGGAGGGCCGGCCTGACCCCCTCCCTCCAGCGCTTCACCTGCCGCCGGGCAAGAGGGTTTAGGAGGCAGGTTCTGCCGGCCACAGGGCGATGGCGGGAAAGAGGGGCGGGAAGGACCAGCACCCCCATGCTTAATCCCGCCCCCAACCACACCCCTTTCCGCCCCCACCGGGCCATAGAAAAATTGCCTTGCTGAAACTGGTCCCTGGTGGAAAAAACGTTGGGGACCACTGCTTTAGAGTAATGATGGATGCAATCTACTGGGAAATGTTGCATGATTTTACTCTGAAATGTACAGGTATGAGGGGGAATAAGATGCATTTCCCATTAAGTTAAAAATAGCCTGGGCAGTGGATAAGCTGGTGGATTATGGTCATATAATTATCCTGTAATTGTGTCTCACTTTTATAACACAGCATGTAAAACAGTGTTGATGCTTCCTTCAATAGATGCAGAATAATCATTCACTTTTTCTCCTCTCCTCCCCACCCCTCTCTCTTTGTGCAGCACAGAATAAGAAATAGAGAAATGTCCTGATCTGGAGTCTAACTTCATTTTTTAATATTCCTCAAAGGAGCATTACTGTTAGGCAATTCATGTATTAGATTTGATCTCCCAAAGCTCTTCCTTTAGAGAAATCCACACAGCGCATAAACAGCTCCTCCCGCAGCTCTGAAAACCACTGCCTGGAAAAAATGTTATTTCCTCTCACAAGGGGCCACCATTTGCACCAGTACTTTAAAATTAAATTCTCCCAATGCCGTACATCAGAAAGCTTCATAAATATTTCTCCAGCCACTGTTGTGCAATGGACATTTCAGGTTGTTTTCTTATTGTTTCTCATGTGCTTAATGATTACCATAAACAAGAAAGAGTTTTGTATCTCAATAAGATGATTTCTATGCATGTTTTCATTTTTTGTGGATGTTTCAATCCTTTTATTTCAAAATATTTTGTGCTGCTGTGAGAATGAAAATAGACACTACTCTGTCCATTTAATGAATCCTAATTTTCTACTGACTTTGCCATTTTAACTATTTTTTTCTTCCAGTCAAGGCTAGTTAGTGATCCTCATAGACTCATTTTATTTTATTTTGAGAGGGTAGGTTTTGAGTCCAAGATATGAGGATTTTTTTTAATCGTCACAGATTTTCTTGTAAACAAAATATTGCTCTTCCCTATGAACTACTGTAGAGAAAATATTGGCATTATCACATTATTACGTCCGCGAACTCACCCTAGCAGCCATTTTCTTATGCATTATTCGCATGACATTCTCAACCCCAGCCAACATCTAAATTATCCTGAGATGTTCCAACTTTGTGAGCTGTTTACCTGTTTCTCCATATTTTACTTAATAAAAGATGCATCAGATAACATGATCTATTGGCTGTTAAGAATAGTAGATGCTCCAGCCCTGTTTATACTCCCCCAAAAAAAACCTATTGCAGGATAGTTTTTCAGAAAAAAACTATCCTGCAACCTGCAGCTCCTCCACTGCAAAAATATATGGACAACTCATCTAGATCAAGGGAAATCTACAGATGCAATTTATATTGACTTCTGCAAAGCCTTTGATTCAGTGGTCCACGACAAACTACTCCTAAAACTCAAATCCTATGGCATCTCAGGATCCCTCCACAGATGGGTTACAGCATTCCTGTCAAACAGACAACAAGTGGTCAAAATAGGAAGCACCATATCCACCCCCGTCCCAGTTAAAAGCGGTGTTCCCCAAGGTAGTGTACTGGGACCAATGCTCTTCATTCTCTACATCAATGACCTTTACGATTACATCACAAGCAACTGTGTCCTCTTCGCCGATGATGTAAAACTCTTCAACACCACCGATAACACAACTACTCTCCAAAAAGACCTTGACGCTGTTTCTGAGTGGTCTAACTCATGGCAACTCCAAATCTCAACTAGCAAATGCTCTGTCCTACACATTGGGAAGAAGAATCTGAACTCCAAATACGAACTGAATAATCAAATTATCACAGATAATCCCCACTCGGTTAAAGACCTTGGTATACTAATAACAAAAGATTTAAGTGCCAAAGCCCAAAAGCCCACTGCAACAGTATAGACAAGAAGGCCTCAAGAGTTGTAAACCTAATCCTACGTAGCTTCTGCTCTGCCAATCTCACACTACTTACTAGAGCTTACAAAACTTTTGCCAGACCCATCCTCGAATACAGCTCATCTGTTTGGAACCCATATCGCATCTCAGACATTAACACCCTTGAAAATGTTCAAAGATACTTCACCAGAAGAGCCCTTCACTCCTCTACTCAAAATAGAATACCCTATGAGACTAGACTTTCAATCCTGGGCCTAGAAAGTTTAGAACTAAGACGCCTTAAACAAGATCTAAGTATTGCCCACAAGATTATATGCTGCAACGTCCTGCCTGTCGGCGACTACTTCAGCTTCAACCACAACAACACAAGAGCACACAACAGATTTAAACTTAATATTAACCGCTCCAAACTTGACTGTAAAAAATATGACTTCAGTAACCGAGTTGTCGAAGCGTGGAACTCATTACCGGACTCCATAGTGTCATCCCCAAACCCCCAACACTTTACCCTTAGATTATCTACGGTTGACCTAAGAGGTCAGTAAGGGGCGAGTACAAGTGCACTAGAGCAGTGTTTTTCAACCAGTGTGCCGTGGCACACTAGTGTGCCGTGAGACATGGTCAGGTGTGCCGCGAAGCTCAGAGAGAGAAAGAAAACAAGAGAGAGAGAAAGAAAGAGAGAGAGAGAGAAAAGAAAGAGAGAGAGAGAGAAAGCAAGAGAGAGAAAGAAAAGCAAGAGAGAAAGAGAGAGAGAAAGACAGCAAGAGAGAGAGAGAGAGAAAGAAAGAGAGAAAGAAAGAGAGAAAGAAAGAAAGCAAGAAAGAAGAGAATGAGAGAGCGAGAGCAAGAGAGAGAGAGAAAGAAAGAGAGAGAAAGAGAGGGAAAGAAAGCAAGAAAGAGAATGAGAGAGAGAGAGAAAGAGAGAGAGAGAAAGAGAGAGAGAGAAAGAGAGGGAGGGAAGGTGGGAGAGAGAAAGACAGAGGGAGGGAGGGAGAAAGAGCAAAAAAGAGGAAGGAAGGAAGAGAGAAAGAAAGGGGTGGAGAGGGAAAAAAGAAAGGGAGAGAAAGAGGGAGAGAGAGAATTTTTTTGCCCAAACTTTTTTTACCCCTCCCCCCCGCCTCAATGTGCCCCATGGTTTTGTAAATGTAAATAATGTGCCGCGGCTCAAAAAAGGTTGAAAATCACTGCACTAGAGTGCCTTCCGTCCCCTGTCCTATTACTCTCCTATATCTCTTCTTCTATTCTTTCATTGATATATTCTATTCCTATATCTTCTTTTCTATTACTTCTTAGATATATTTTACTATGAGTATCTCCTCTATAACCTTCATCATGTATTTTACTATGTGTATATTGATATATATTCACTAAACCCTCATTGTGTATTGGACAAAATAAATAAATAAAAATAAATAAATAAATAAATAAAATTTACAGTACTTAAGCAACTGCCTCTTTAACTGTTGAGTTTCTGTCACACAAATGTTTAAAAATGGAGACACCCATTCTCAAAGTAAAGCTGTTAGAAATATTTTGGTCTTTCTGTATCTACATGTACCTATAAGATGCTGAAAGTTGCTCGTTACGCTAACTATAATTCTCATGGAATAGAATTCCCTTTGCACAGAGAAGGGATGAGTAAATATTGGGAAGCTGGGATTGCAGTGACGACAAGTATTATGTGCAGCTACAGAACACATTTAAGTGAAATGAAACATTTCCACAAGTGGTAAGTTCTTTGTTCCTTAAAGTGTGCTATATTTATTCTAAAAGGTCTTTTGTATTTCTCAGTATTAAAATGACTGTTCCTTTGAAGGGTCACTATTTTATAGATGCTTACTGTTTGTGGTTTTTGTATTATACCAAGAACATATATTTGCCTTTCGTGCATTCTTTTTCTCCTGCCACTGAATATGTAACTGTTTCTAAGGACATGCTCTGAATTCTTTCCAACTATGAAGTAGCAAATGATTTACTGCCATCTAATTATGTTTCACTCTTCAAAACTACAACAAATTCCCCTAAAATATGCCAGAAACAGAGAGAGAGAGAGAGAGAAAGAATAAGAAAAAGGAAGAGGGGGGAAGGAAGGGATGGGGGGGAGAGAGAGAGAGGAAGAAGAGGAAGGAAGCACTATATACCTTGCCACTATATGTGACTTCAGAAGACACTTTGAAACAGCACAGCAATTTAGGGCTGGAAGATATCACAGCGGTCATCTAGTCCAACTTTGTGCAGCAGCAGAAAACCTTACATTGTCTGGATTATTTTGCTGCCTCTAATAGAGAGGAAAGGAGAAGGAGTTTACTAGGACAAGGCTGCCATGCAGAGGAAGACAGAGATAGTCCTTGACTTATGACCACAATCGAGCCCAAAATTTAGGTGGCTAAACAAGAGACTCGTTAAGTGAGTTTCACCATATTTTACTCAATTTATGACGAACATATGTTCTAATGTACAGAAGTTATGGTTAAATGTGTGGCAGAAAGTGGACTCTGGGTGTGTTCCTCCAAATGCAGTAAGTGAGGTTGAATGTGTAGTTTTAGAAGTTCCCTGTGTGTGTATGTGTGTGTGTGTGTGTGTGTGTACACATACAGTATATATAGTAGATAATGCATCTTTTTGTGTGCCCATGTGTAATATGTATGTACACATATAGCATATATACATAGGATTAAATAGTTTGGATGTTCAGTAGTAGCAAATAGACAGGAAAATTGCATCTCGTTCAGGCCTTTGAAGTGAGGAGAGGCCAGGTTCACTAACGTCAAATTGGCCATACACATCCAGTCACATGATCACCCATCACATGACCACCCAGCAACTCCCCACCCAGTCACATGACCCCATAGCTACTCCCACCCAGTCACATATCTGCTAAACCACTCCTACCCAGTCACAAGACCATGAGGCCAGGCCAACCATCACATGACAGTCAAGACACACTCACAAAATAAGCCATGCCCACAGAGTGGTAGTAAAAAAAAAATTTGGAACCCAAGAACCCAACATCTTACATGATATTTTTGTAGGATAAATTGGAAGAAGCCCCATATGCCATCTGGGACCTTGGCAAAAAGGTGGGATGTAAATATTACAAACACATACAAATAATGATATCAATGATATTTTAAAATGGGTTTATCAAACAATATATCCAACCTCATCTACTTTGTTCAGTCTCATTACAGAACATTATCATGAAACATTAGCAAGAATGTTGAAGTTCTTAATAAAAAAAAGCAGAAAATGATGTAATTATTTTGCTTGCAGATGATATGCTCATTTTTCTTCAGAATCACAGCAAAGATATAATTTAATTGCAGTTTGAATAAATACATTTTCTTCATTAGTGGTTTGGAAGTCAATTTAATAAATCATCTGTTATGTTAATTAACATTAATTACAAAAACCTCTTCAAAAAGCTACTGGCCTTGATTTCTTATTTATGTCTTACTTAAGAATAATTGTTATAAAATATGCTTCTCTTTTGCACAAGATTAAAATACAATTTAAAGTATCACAAAAATTTGATGTTTTTGTTGTTTATCTATTAGATAATTAGCTAAAAGGGAAAGTTCTGCCTTCAGTTGAAACTTAATCTTTAAAATCCACTCTATCAATATTTTATTTGAATTCAAGAAACAATTAGTCTTTGTTTGATTCATGCTCAATTCTTCTTGCAGCCTATAATACTTTGTAATGATCTCCAGGGTCATATTTTAAAGGCCACTACTTTTTTTTCAATTTTTTTTTTTCAAAGCTGAGTTTTAAGAGACATATTTGCATTGGAAAGACCATTATTTTAACTATAATTTTTATTAGCAATAAAATGTCCTTTTCTAGAATTGCCATTCCCTTCTTCCTTAAAATTAATTTTATCTTTATTTCTCTAACACAGAGGTCCCCAACCTTTTTTGCACCAGGGACCGGCTTTCAACTAGACCAGTTTTCCATGGCCCGGTGGGGGGGGGGGGAGCTAGCTGTCAGCGGCGCCGTAAAAGGGGCGATCAAGAGAGGAATGGGTGAATGAATGGACGGAGGGTGGGAAGGAAGGAAGGAAAGAGGGAAGGTACAGGAACAGAAGAAGGGTGCAAAGAAGCAAAGAAAGGTGTGAAAGGGGAGAGTAAGAGAGGAAGGAGTGAAAGAAGGGAATGAGGGAGGAAAGAAGGGAGGAAGGAAAAGGAAAGCAAGAAATGGAGGGAGGAAAGGAAGGGAGGAAAGGAAGGAAGGAAGGAAGAAAGAAGGAAAGAGGGAAGGGACAGGAACAGAGGAAGGAAGCAAGGAAACTTATGAAAGGGGAGAGTAAGAGAGGAAGGACTGGAGGGAGGGAGGGAAGAAGGTAGGAAGGAGAAAGAAAAGAAATAGAGGAAGGAAAGGTAAAAGAGAGAAAGAAAAAGAGCAAGAAAGAAAGAAAGAAAGAAAGAAAGAAAGAAAGAAAGGCAACTTCAAAGAAAGGCTCACTGAGCATCTCTCACTCTCTCTCTCTATCCCTCTTTCTTTCTTTCTCTTCCTTTCTCTCTCTCCTCTTCCTTTATCTCCTCTTTCTCTCCCCCCTCTCTCCCCCTTTCCCTCTCTCTTTCTCTCTCCCTCTCTTGCTATCTCTCCCCCCTTTCCCTCTCTTTCTCCCTCTCTTTCTCTCTCTCCCCCCTCTCTCTTTCTCTCTCTCTCCCCCTCTTTCTCTCTCTTCTTCTCACTTTCTCTCTCTTGTTTTCTTTATGTCTCTTTTGCTTTCTCTCTCTCTCTCTTTCTCTCTTGTTTTGTTTCTCACGCTCTTTCTCTCTCTTGTTCTCTCTCTCTTGCTATCTCTTTCTCTCCCCCCCTTTCTCTCACTCTCTCTTTCTCACTTTCTCTCTATCTTGCTGTCTGTTGCTTTCACTCACTCTCGTTCTCTCTCCGTTCTTCTCAGCGGTGACGCGCGCACGCCCTGCCCGCCTCACATTTGCCGAGAGGACTTTCGCCCCGGGCTCTCAGCAAGGGGGTTTGCATGAGAGGCGGGGCCGGCGGAAGGTGATATTCAATGTCGGGGGCGCACGGGCGGTCTTGCGCGCGCTCCCTATCTCCCTGCTAGCCCACTCGGAATACGTATTCAAAATAAGAAAAGCCTTTGCCGGCGAAGGCTTTTCTTATTTTGAATACAGTATTCCGAGTGGGCTAGCAGGGAGATAGGGAGCGCGCGCAAGACCGCCCGTGCGCCCCCGACATTGAATATCACCTTCCGCCGGCCCCGCCTCTCATGCAGCCCCCTTGCTGAGAGCCCGGGGCGAAAGTCCTCTCGGCAAATGTGAGGCGGGCAGGGCGTGCGTTCCGGGTGCGGGAGGAGCTGCGGTGAAAGGCAGGAGGTGGCAGAGGAGCAGAGGGGGCAAATCGGGCGGGCGGTGGGCAGCGCGGAAAGGCCGAGGGGGCCCTGGCGCCGCGGACCGGCTGAAAACCCCCAGCGGCCCGGTGCCGGTCCGCGGACCGGCGGTTGGAGACCCCTGCTCTAACATACTGTTCAGCTGCAGCTATTTTTAAGATTGTGGTGGGAAGCTATCTTCCATCTTCAATTCTTCTTTATCCATTACAAGTTCATTAAGCATGCCGGCTGATAATGTTTTTCTCTTCTCAATTTTTAAAATCCACCTTTTACACTTTCCATTTTTACTTTCATTATGACCTTTTCTAAGGGACGACAAATAATGACATAAAGGTACCATATTTCTATTCTTCAACCCAAGGAAAAATGTGCCATCACTCATGGCATTGCGCTCATTATCAGCTCTTGTTTTGCCACTGGATGTGTGCTTAGACTTTTACTGTTTTATGTTGAACATGTAAAAAAAAAAATAGATGGATTATCCCAACTTCTCCTTCTCCTGAGTATCATCATGTGTCACTCTTCCTTTTTATTCTTAAAACTCTATATTCTCCTGTGTGCTGCTAAGGAGAGTCCAAGCAATGGGTTAACTTCCTCACCAGTGCACAGAGAAGACTGTTCAAGTAAGGCAATGTTACTTTTAAATATTATGTGTGTGAAAAGAAAAAAGACAAAAGGGGGGGACGGCAAAGAATGGCTAACTAAAGAAATAAAACCATTGTTTTGAGGTACCCTGTTCTCCCCAAAATAAGACATCCACTGATAATAAGCCCAATCAGGCTTTTGAGTCCATGACAATAAGGCCAAGTGCTTATTTCAGAGGGTTTTTTTTTTAAAAAAAATATAAGACAGGGTCTTGTTTTTGGGGAAACATGGTAGTACCTTCCTGACTGAACTGGGAGATTCTAGGATCATCCCGATACTGAAAAGTATCAGCTATTGAGATGGCTGCACAAATCTGAAATAGGGAATGAATCATAGCAGAATGTTTCTGCACAGAAAGAGAATTTTGTGATTTGGTGGTGGTTTGATTTTTGTTGTTGTTGTTGTTACCAAAAAAGCTTAAATGGCCATAGAAAAACTCCCCGTCTTAAAAAAACTCTCTTTTTAACTCATTTTTTTTTTTACATCACCATTTCCACTCCTTGGCAAATTGGTTAGGGATGAACCAATTGGTTCAAAGTTACAACTAAAAACTTTCGGATCCCAGAGTTCTGACCCTCGCCCAAATGGTCATGGACACCTACCGGTAATTGCATTTTGGGCACTTAACAATTGATTCACCTTTATGTCTGATTGTAGGATTCCTCTGTTATAGAGCCACAAGCTTTTTGTCCAGTTACCAGCAATATATGTGTGTGTGTGTGTGTTTGTGTTTTCTGTTGGATATAGCGCTATCCTAGTCTCCCTTAATTTTAAAAAAATTCAGCAAAAACATTATATATATGTTTTTATATATATATTATATATGTGTGTGTGTATAGGATGGCACCATTTTTATCCGACATAAAACACACACACACACACAGATATATATATATATATATATATATATATATATATATATATATATATATAGTCCTAGTCTCCCTTAATTTTCAAATTCAGCTTAAACATGTGACATATATATGTGTGTGTGTGTGTGTGTGTGTGTGTGTGTTTGTGTTTTATGTCGGGGGGAAAAATGGTGCCATCCTAGTCTCCCTTAATTTTAAAATTTCAGCAAAAAACATGTGATACATATATATGTGTGTGTGTGTGTGTGCGTGCGCGCGTGTGTGTGTGTGTGTGTGTCACATGCTGGGTTTTTTTTGCTGAATTTGAAAATTAAGGGAGACTAGGATAGATCTATTTCGGCCTTATTTTGGCCTCATCAGCTAGCCATACCCATTGGGACTTGAACCTGCAACCTTTGCCTTGTAAGGCAGAGAATTATCCCCTAGGCTACAGTATCCAATCCCTTCAGCTCTGCACCAGGGAAGGGTTACATATTTTTGTGTCGAATCACCCTGGTGTATTGAAGGAACATCACAGCTCCTTATTTGCCTCTCGGCCCATAATATATATATATCAAAAAACATTATATATATATATATATATCAAAAAACATCCATAGGAATATATTGATTTGCTTAACGACCAAGGTATTCACTTAATAACAGTCACATTCACATAACAACCATGATATTTGCTTAACAACTGTTGCAAAAAATTCATAAAATCAGGTCTGGTCACACGGGTGCTTCAACTTACAATCATCATGATTCCTATTTTTAATAGGAAAGTGAACACAAGAAGAAAAGGGCACAATGTGTTTGCCTCTGAAGAATGCCATAAAGTATGCACAAACTCTTTGAGTAAATTTGTAGCACAAATCTAGATTCCCAAACAAGATTTTCTTCCTCACTCCAATTTGGGTCTAGGACAGTGATGGCAAACCTTTTTTCCCACAGGTGCCAAAAGAGCGTGCACACACACTATCGCATATGCACAAGTGCCCACACCCATAATTCAATGCCTGGGGAAGGGGAAAACAATTTCCCCTGCCCTCCCCAGCCATCTGGAGGTGAGAAAACTCAACACAGTTAATGTGATGCAGCCAATTCACCACGGCCAACTTGGCATTCCCAATTTGCTTGCTGTGCCCAACTCGCCAAGGCCAATTCACCACAGGACAACTGATCACAGGACAAGACTTATACTAATATCAAAGGAATGGTGGAATAATTACTTAATGTATAAAGCATAATGCTTTACTTTGTCTTGTTTGTATGTATGTTTCTTTTTGTGTTGTTTTGTTTTTATCAATGTAAATAACCAATAAAGATATTATTTTTAAAGAAATAAATAGTGGAATAGAATTTTTTTGTTATTTTAAATACTTACATTAAATTCTTGAATTGTCCCACAGGGAATTGCCTTATGATGGGTTGGCCATGACAAGTTATTCCGCAGTGAGGCCAAATCGAGATGCCTGCACCAAATTGTCCCATTCTGCTCCAATTTTCTCTCTTACACTTCATCCTTGCCCTCTTTGAATTCTTACCTTTATTTCTTACATCTCATTCCTTGACTTTACTTGAGATGCTATTTCACTGACCTTTCAGAAAGATATCTATGTGAATGCTAAGCTAAAAATAATCCCCCGGGTCTTTTCAGCTGATATATTACCACTTGTGTTTTTCCAACTCTTGACACGTTCATATTTATGGAGATTAGTTTCCTTGGTTAAGAGTTTCCCTAACAATA
This sequence comes from Erythrolamprus reginae, assembly GCF_031021105.1. Lineage (NCBI taxonomy): Eukaryota > Metazoa > Chordata > Lepidosauria > Squamata > Dipsadidae > Erythrolamprus > Erythrolamprus reginae. The sequence goes on along the minus strand of NC_091950.1, from coordinate 269,170,745 downwards.
CTGACTGGGTAGAATGACAAGAAAATCTCTGTTTTGTGTTGACAGAAAGAAAAATAGAACCAGAAAAACTCAGTTGTTGTCAAAACACAAGCTCCTGGAGAAAGATGATAATTAAAATTAAACAGGACCCAATATATAGGCTTCAAATATACTGCTCAAAAAAATAAAGGGAACACTCAAACAACACATCCTAGGTCTGAATGAATGAATTATTCCCATTGAATATTTTGTTCTGTACAAAGTTGAATGTGCATAACAACATGTGAAATTGATTGTCAATCAGTGTTGCTTTCTAAGTGGACAGTTTAATTTCACAGAAGTTTGATTTACTTGGAGTTATATTGTGTTGTTTAAGTGTTCCCTTTATTTTTATTTTTATTGAACAGTGTATAAAGGTAGCCTGTTTGTGAGAGCCACAGCCACATTTTTGGCTGAATAACTGCTTAACACAGCTGGAAGCAACCCTGCATTTAATTACTATATGATGGTGGTGATGGTGATGATGAAAATAAACTAGCCTCTGCAATATTTCCTCAAATCTGTTCTCTCAAATCTTTGAATACAGTAGCTACTTTGTGGATTCAATAGGGCTACTTATAATAAACAGAAACAACCTTATTCCACCCATTAAAGGGCAATGCTGGTCTTTATCTCTGTTGCTATATCCTTAATCACTGTAAAGTAAGCTGATAGGGAAAAAATGAACTCAGGATAGAATAAAAATAGCATTAGCTGTTTGTTTTAGTTCAGTTCCTGTTTAGGACTAGTTTGATAGAGTGGTTAAGGCATCAGGCTAGAAACCAAGAGATGCTGAGGTTAGTCCCAACTTATGGAACAAAGCCAGCTGAGTGGCCTTGAGCCAGCCATTCTTGTTCAGCTCTTGGATGGAGGCAAGGGTAAACCACTTTTGAAATCATGCCAAGAGGCTGGTCCAGGGCTGGGTTCCTCCCAGTTCGGATTGGTTCGCCCAAACTGGTAGCATCCCACTGGTGACGTCACACTGGTGTCACAGATCTGGTTCAGTCGGTGCTGGTCCCTGGGTGTCATCATCTCCCCCCCCCCATTTTTTTTTTACTATTTGGAAGTTTTTCTTCTGCTGCTGCTTGGAAAAGAGTCCTCCCGCCTGAGCCGCCCCGAGTCTTCGGAGAGGGGCGGCATACAAATCTAATATATCATTATCATTATCATTATCATTATCATTATCATTATCATTATCATTATCATTATCATTATCATTATCATTATCATTATCATTATCATTATCATTATCATTATCATTATCATTATCATTATCATTATCATTATCATTATCATTATCATTATCATTATCATTATGTCAGTACAACACAGCAAACGAGATCACTATGCTGGATTTCGTATTTCATCACCAGTCGGGCGCTTCCCAAGCACCTAGGACTGCGTGATGTAGCAGCGAATTATGTTCCCAGTAAAGTGGCCTTTTGGAATTGACAGATGGAGATTTTATCAATTCTGATGGTTTTCAAATGTCCGCTGAGATCCTTTGGTATTATTATTATTATTATTATTATTATTATTATTATTATTATTATACAGTGGGGGGGTATTTAGTCAGAAACAAATTGTGCAAGTTCTCCCACTTGGATGAGATAAAATGTAATATTTAGGTGGATGGATGGAGCTTTGTGCTGCCACCACTACCACTTCTCCAAGCCACTGGGGGCTGCTGCTACCAGTACACCCAATCCAGGCCGAACCGGTAGCATTTCACCCCTGCTCTAAGCAGAATTGGACAACTGGATTTAGCACTAGCAACAGCTCTGCTTTACGTTCAAAACATCTCATTTCTTTCTGTACTTGAAAAGTTCTCTGAGGATATCCTAACTTTGCTGGAAGTTTTCAAAGCTCAAAATAGCTTAGAATATTTGGAGAACCAGCCAGTTGAATTTCAAAACAAGCTCTCCAAACTCAATATGAGACGTTTTGAGCTTAAAACATATTGGATTTGAAATGTACGGCACATTACTACTAGCAATTATTTAAATTTCTCACAGTGCCCGACAGGCAGCTGCATCAGAAATTATGCATCATTATGGCTAAACCCAGCAACCAATGCTCCTTTGACTGTTGCACCTTCAAGAAGGAAACAAAATGGATGACCCTGAGTCTTTGACAGCTGCTCTTGTGGAAGTGAGAGAATCCACCTGTAGCTAGGCTTCTTGCTAATGTATTCAATTATGTTATACTGTAAAGATTCCATTGGTTAAGAGTTATAACAATCACACAGCTTGCACTAGCATTAAGGAAACATTCATTGGCACGAATTGGGATAAAATTATGCTCCTTTTAGAATCAGGCTTTAAATGAAACACATTTCTCTTTTGAAATACATGTTGTTCTTGTGTATGTTAAAACAGTTTCCATATGTAGGTACAGTGAAAGCAATAGCAGAGTGTTTCTTATTGTTGTTAAGAAGCGACATTGCCCCTTGTCAATAATCTGGGCTTTAGGGAGTCTTTACCTTTATCACAAAAATAGGAGGTAAACATTCCTTGGCATTTATCTTTAAATAATCTTTTAATAAAGAAGATTAGTGAGCCACCAAGGAGATAACTGATAATAACTCATTTTAATTTCATTTCTCAGTCGAAAACCTTCCTTCTTGTCTTTCTATTAATCTTTCTCACAGGCTGAAGAAATCTTTCTAGTGGTTTGCACAAACCTTAGAATATGTTTAAACAGACTGCATTAAAGTAGATTTCTGTATGGAAAGTTATAAAATATATGGTGAGCAAGACCATGACTTTAATTTTCAGATTCCTGCCCTATGGCCTTATCATTTTTACCCAGTGGCAAAACATCATAAAGAGCTGCTTACAAAACTACACCAGCATTTATCAGATGAAAATAAGTTATGGTATGTGTTATTTTTCATTGGACTATGTGTGAGAAAGACTATTAATATAGAAAAACAGAAAACAGTCTAAAAGAAAATGACCAAAGCGATGAACCTACTGGCTGATGCTGCTAAGTTAAAGGATTTTAGGAAATCTTTCAAAAACACTATTTTGTTATCAAATTATTAGATAATACAGAAATAATTCAATAACGTCTACTAATCAAACACAACAATACAAGTGGGATCTTACAAAAAGTTGTGCAGCATTTAAATATATATTTTAGCAGTTTCTTCTTACCTTCTCTTTATGTCCCAAGTTTTATACCCTGAATGTAGTCTCATCCAGGCATCCCCATCCTTTGGCCTCTGCCTCTCATCAATATACCTCCTTGCAGCAAACAGCACAGAGCCTGACCTCCCAACCACCAGCTGATTCAGGATGCTGCAGGCAGACCATGTGCTAGAACTGAAAGTGAAACTAGCTGAAAGGAGGCAAATTGCTGGGAGGTGGACTGCTGGCAATATTGGACTGCTGAAACTGGATGCAAAGAGGTAAGTCAATAACTATAAATGTTTATAGAATGCTCACATTATTAGGCTTATTTTTAAAGACTGCTTTATAAAGTACAATATTTGAGAATCATGTAAACAACCCAAATCATTTAAGAAAATATTAATGATTGGATTTTTATAAAATATTTTCTATCTCGGTGCAATTTCAAGATTTCAAACAAGTAAAATTATGTACAATAGTGAAATAGTGCTTAGACAACTGTAATCTTGAAAAGCTAAACAAGGTCACATCTGGTTGTTATGTGAATGGAAGACCACTGGAAATCCCAGAGCTATTGGCCTAGATTGAGATTTCAAAAAAAAAAAAACATCTTGGAAGAAAGCAATGGCACACCACTTCTGGTTTGCTGCCAAAGAAATCAAGTTATCAGGAATAAAGTTGGATTGTAGGAGAGTTGACATTTTGTTAAAGAAAAGCAAGCTATTTGTGGTAAGTTAAGGTGGGCAGATTTTTAAAAAGAGCATTTGCTGTGAGCATTTGCTTTTCATTTGTATCTTTACTATATCACAAAGAACCTTGTATTAAATCATGTTTCTACCTGTGCATTCTAGATATGTCTATTGAGTTTGGTTGTTTTCTTGCAGACATTTCATTACCCAAGCTAGCTAATGTCATCAGTGCTTAGTAAGGGATGGGAGATAGTAAGGAATGGGCAAACCCCATTTTTTAATAGCACTGATGATGCTTTCTAGTTAGGGGAATGGAATGGAATGGAATGGAATGGAATAGAATTCTTTATTGGCCAAGTATGATTGCACAGACAAGGAATTTGTGTTTGGTGCATATGCTCTCAGTGTACATAAAAGATACATTTGTCAAGAATCATGAGGTACAACACTTAATGATTGTCATAGGGGTCAAATAAGCAATGAGGAAACAATCAATAATAATAATAATAATAATAATAATAATAATAATAATAATAATAATAATAATAATGTGGTCAAAAATGTGCAAGCAAAACTACTGTGGGACTTCCGACTTCAGACTGACCGAATTCTGAAGCATAACACACCAGACATTGTGATCGTGGAGAAAAAGAAAGTATGGAACATCGACATCGCAATCCCAGGAGACAGCAGAATTGAGGAGAAGCAGCTAGAGAAATTAGTGAAATACGAAGATCTAAAAATCGAGCTGCAACGACTCTAGCATAAGCCTGTGAAAGTGGTCCCAGTGGTACTTGGCACGCTGGGCACAGTACCAAAGGATCTCAGCGGACATTTGAAAACCATCGGAATTGACAAAATCTCCATCTGTCAATTGCAAAAGGCCGCTTTACTGGGATCGGCCAACATAATTGGCCGCTAAATCACACAGTTCTAGGTGCTTGGGAAGCGCCCGACTAGTGATGAAATACGAAATCCAGCATAGTGATCTTGTTTGCTGTGCTGTACTGACATAATAATAATAATAATAATAATAATAATAATAATAATAATAATAATAATATGCCTGCAAGAAAATAACCAAACTGAGAGAGCATCAAGGACCCCTCAAGTTCAACCCTGAGCTACAGCTATAAATATTCTCCTTTACTAGGTATGTTCACCTTCAACTCCAATTGGCTGAAGCCAAAAGAAAGAAGTTGAGGAAAAACATCAAGAGTTGCGGACACTGTTCCCTGTAAGCTGCGCGCATACGCGAGTGCACCCTGCAAAATACCCCCCCACGCAGCCTTTTCCTCAGGCACGCGCTCCCCATCCCCCTGCCAGCCCGTGGGGGGGGCAGGCGGGGAGGCGCAGGCAGTAGAAGGGAGCCGCAGCCGCCCCTGCCTCTCCATGGTGCCTCCGGCCCCCTCGGGCTCCTGGCCTCTCAGCCCTGCCCCCCGCCCACCTGATCCGCCCCCTCTCCTCCACCGCCGCCTCCTGCCTTGGGCAAGACCTCTCTCACGGCGGCGGCGGCTGTGGCTGCGGCTGCGGCTTCTCGGGACGAAAGCGCTCCCAGCCAGGGGGCTGCCAGAGGGGCGTGGCGGGCTTTCCCGAAACAGACGGAGAAAGCCCTCTCTCGTAGCCCCCTGGCTGGGAGTGCTTTCGCTGTGAGAGAGGGCTTTCTCCATCCGTTTCGGGAATGCCCACCCCTCCCCTCTCGCAGCCCCTTCGCTGGGAGCGCTTTCGTCCTAGACGTCCAGCAAGGGGGCTGCAGTAGAGGCAGGGCAGGCGTTCCCGAAGCGCTCGGAGAAAGCGCTCTGTCAGCCCCCTCGCTGACAGAGAGAGAGGAGGAGAGAGAGAAAGTAAGTGAGAAAGAGAGAGAGAGAGAAAGGGGGGAGAGAGAGCAAGAGAGAGAAGAGAAAGAAAGAAAGAAAGCAATAGAAAGAGAGAAAGAAAACAAGAGAGGGAGAGAGAAAGTGAGAAAAAGAGAGAGAGAACAAGAGGGGGAGAGAGAAAGAGAGAGAAATGACTCTTGATTTAAAGCATATGGTAAAAAGCACCCAAATAATAAGAGAGAAAAAAACCCAGCCATTTGTTTGTGTGTGTGTGTGTGTGTGTGTGTGTGTGTGTGAACTCTTGAACCATTTCCAATAGCTCACCTGTTATTGGAAATGGTTCAAGAGTTCACACACACACACACAAGGGGGGAGGAGACAGGGATGGAAAAAGAGAAGATAGTAATAATAGTAATAGATTTTGGTTTTGGTTTATTATTAATTTATTTTAATTAAAAAAGGGAATTTTTTTCTTATTTGTTTGTTTGTTTGTTTGTTTGTTTGTTTGTTTGTTTGTTTATTTATTTATTTATTTATTTATTTATTTATTTATTTATTTATAATTCTATGCCGCCCAGTCCCAAAGGGACTGTCGCTCAGACACTATACTTGTCCGCCCACACCGAAAAAAAATTAGAGGGAACATTGGTTGCGGATACATCATTCTTCATCGTTTCTATAGCATCACAAATGGAATTGACCCATACTTCTTTAACAACCGTAAGTGTCTATCTGTGATGATGTATATAGCATTGTAAGGCATTTAAGCAGAATTTTTTTTAAAAAAACACGGAGAAAGACATACAAATAGCTGTGCTGCTAAGCTGTGTCCCATCTTAATTGATTGAACATCCTGGTATAAGCACATGCTTTTTCGGGAGCTGCCCATGCCATAGATCTTTTTGAATATATCCTGCTTACTCACTTGCAGCATTGTTTTACGCTTGACTTTTTAATCTTGTTGAACCTTTACCAAGAACGCTGCTTGAACCTCCAATGTAAGATGAAAAGAAATAAGCATCATTTGCCTCCAATGTTAATCAGTAGAGAAGTAAAATACCTCGCCCTCCTTATGATACAATAAAGGAAAACCAAATATAATTATATTTGAGTGATCCTAATCCTAATTCATCTAATATTTAACAGATTGATAGCGTATTCCCACATTATTATTATTATTATTATTATTATTATTATTAATTAGATTTGTATGCCGCCCCTCTCCGCAGACTCGGGGCAGCTCAAAGCAATGATAAAAACAATATACAGTAACAAATCTAATATTAAAGTTTAAAATAACAATTTTACATTAAAAAGCCTAAAAAAACCCAATATATAAAAAAGCATACACACAAACTTATCATACATACAGCTACATAAGCAAGGGGGGGGATGTCTCAGTTCCCCCATGCCTGACGACAGAGGTGGGTTTTAAGAAGTTTATGAAAGGTGAGGAGGGTGGGTGCAGTCCTGATCCCTGGGGGGAGCTGGTTCCAGAGGGTCAGGGCCGCCACAGAGAAGGCTCTTCCCCTGGGTCCCGCCAGACAACATTGTTTAGTCGACGGGACCCAGAGAAGGCCAACTCTGTGGGACCTAACTGACCACTGGGATTCGTGCGGCAGAAGGCGGTCTCGCAGATATCCTGGTCTGGTGCCATGACGGGCTTTATAGGTCATAACCAACACTTTGAATTGTGACCGGAAACTGATCGGCAACCAATGCAGACTGCGGAGTGATGGAGTAAAATGGGCATACCTAGGGAAGCCCATGGTTGCTCTCGCAGCTGCATTCTGCATGATCTGAAGTTTCAGAACACTCTTCAAAGTGAGAGCATTACAGTAGTCGAACCTCGAGGTGATGGGGGCATGAGTGACTGTGAGCAGTGACTCCCAGTCCAAATAGGGTCGCAACTGGTGCACTAGGCGAACCTGGGCAAACGCCCCCCTCGCCACAGCTGAAAGATGTTTCTCTAATGTGAGCTGTGGATCGAGGAGGACGCCCAAGTTGCAGACCCTCTCTGAGGGGGTCAATAATTCCCCCCCCCAGGGTGATGGACAGACAGATAGAATTGTCCTTGGGAGGCAAAACCCACAGCCACTCCGTCTTATCAGGGTTGAGTTTGAGTCTGTTGACACCCATCCAGACCCCAACAGCCTCCAGACACCGGCACATCACTTCCACTGCTTTGTTGACTGGACATATCTTTATGCCGTCCTTTTAGGGGCATATTGAAGCCGCGTGCATACGTATAAGCCGCAGGTGTGAGCAAAGCGTATGTTTGGAAGGCTGCATGCCTTCTGCATGTATGCTGGGCAAGCCGGTAGGAAAACTATGTGAATCCCACCTCTGGGAGACACATAATCCATTGACCAGACAGTCCCACAGCAGAGATGCTGTGGGAACCATAGCCTGGCTGACAACTAATCTCCTTCTCCACAAACCCTACAAAGTCTACATGGGAAGTTGGTGTGGCAGTAGTATGCTAGAATATCTTCAACCAACGTCATTCTTGCTTCAGCAACAGATCAGCCACAAGAAAGGCTACATCATGAAGTTATGTCCTCTACAAATGGTTGGTGGGCCATTGATGTACAGGTAGTCCTCAACGTACAACCACATTGGAGTCCAAATTTTATGTTGCTAAGTGAGAAATTTGTTAAGGCAGAAATTTGTTTACTCTTTTTCTTCCCACATTTGTTAAGTGAATCCCTGCAGTTCTAAATGAGTACCAGGGCTATCAAGTGAATCTGGTTTCTCCATTGGTTGTGCTTGTCAGAAGGTCGCTAAAATGTGAGTCAGTGGCCAATGAATGTAAATCGTGTAACCATCGTGACACTGCAACGGTCCTAGGTGTGAAAAATGATCATGTCACTTTTTTTCAGTGCCGTTGTAAACTTCGAACAGTCACTACATGTAAGTCGAGGACTAGTTGTACAGTTTTTAGTGTTAGGTTGAGTTTCACTCATTATATTGTACTATATTTTATTCTTTAGTTGTAAACTGCCCTGAGTCTGCGGGCATGGGCGGCATAGAAATCCGACCAAATAAATAAATAAAAATAAAGCAACTAAGATCTGGTTGGTGCCAAAAAAGTAGTCAAAAAACTGGCCAAACGTCAGGAATCCTGCTGGCAAACTGAAGCAAATTACAGAAACAAGGAAGTCAACCACGTATTTGGGCATTCTTACAAGAGGGTTTTGCACAAGTTTAGACTTATTTTTCTGGTGTCAGTCAACGTTGGCAGGTTTGGGAAATAAATTACCCACATCTCTGGCTGGTGTATATGAAACCAGTGCAAAGCTGGTTCTTGCCTCTGAATCACTATAGTTATGCTGAGTTGTCAGGGTGTCTGCTTGCCAATTGGCAGGAAGTCTGACCTTACCTGTCTTCCTGCTTCCAGACATACAACAATGATTACTCTTCCTCCCCCCCCCCACTAACACAGAATTTAGGGAGCATGGGTGTACATATTATTTGGAATGTATCTCCCCCTTCTCAATTCTTGAATAAATGTATAGGGGGGAAAGAGAATAGTAGGAGCAAGACATGCCAGCTTGCTATCATTTCACGAACACAGCAGGCAAGAGATTTACAAGAACAATGCTTATCTTAGAGCCCAGAAGTTTTCCCTCAAAGCAACCACTCAAGTTTGTTTGTCTGGCTTTTTTGCAAGTAGACATGCTGCAAAAACTAGGTATTTTCGTTATTCGGAACAACATGTATTGAAAACATGAATCTGAGATGCTAGCAATTTATTCCTTTTGTGATTTTGTTGCTCCACCACCAGTAATGCCGGTAACAGAACAGGCCACTGCTCAAATGAAGCCCTTTGCATTCTTTCGTCGGTCAGCAGAAATGAAAACAACCACTGTCAGTTCCAACTTGTTTGTGAAGGATTAGGAAACAAAAATAACAAAAAAAATGCCTAGTTTTTGCAGAACATCTGTGTTGAGTTCTGTGACTGAAGAGGCTTGAGGCAGGCTTTCATTATTTAACTATGTACCAGATCCAGCAGAGAGGGAGCTGTCAGATAGCTCAGCCAATCATCAGTTTCCATTTTCCCGCTTGAACAGCGGATCTTGGAGTAAACAGACAGTTTCAATATTTCAACAATTTGTAAATTGTTTGCTACCAAAGCTTTTATCTGTTTCTGGACACAATTCAAAATGTTGGTTATGACCTATACAGCCCTACATGGCATAGGACCAGACTATCTCCGAGATCGCCTTTTGCCGCATGAATCTCAGTGACTGGTGAGGTCCCACAGAGTTGGTCTCCTTAGGGTCCCGTCAACCAAACAATGCCGGCTTGCGGGACCTAGGGGAAGAGTCTTCTCTGTGGGGGGCCCGGTCCTCTGGAATCAGCTCCCCCCGGAGATTTGTACTGTCCCCACCCTCCTCGCCTTCTGAAAGAGTTTAAAAACTCATATTTGCTGCCAGGCCTGGGGTTCCTTAGATCTTCTCCCCTGACCAATGAATGCTTTAGTTTGATTGTTGAATGAATGATATTGATAGTTTTTTTTCATTTGAATTTTAAAGATTGTTTTTAATGTATTAATTGGATTGTTATTATTGTTCTTGTTTTTTCTGTACATGATGTGAGCCACCCCGAGTCCTCGGAGAGGGGCGGCATACAAATCCAATTAAATCTAAATCTAAATCTAAATTTATGGAGAGAAAACACAGGGCTGAATCATTTAAAACTAGGATAAATTCTTGAGCTTTTACTCCAAAATTGTCAACTTGAATCCTTACACTTTGGCATTCTGTTGTGCAACATATTTATTTATTTTATTTATTTATTGGATTTGTATGCCGCCCCTATCCGTAGACTCGGGGCGGCTAACAACAGTAATAAAAAACATCATATAAATCCAATACTAAAACAACTAAAAACCCTTATTGTAAAAACCAAACATCCCTACAAACAAACATAACATGCATAAATTGTAAAGGCCTAGGGGGAAAGAATATCTCAGTTCCCCCATGCCTGACGGCAGAGGTGGGTTTTAAGGAGCTTATGAAAGGCAAGGAGGGTGGGGGCAATTCTAATCTCCGAGGGGAGTTGGTTCCAGAGGGCCGAGGCCGCCACAGAGAAGGCTTTTCCCCTGGGCCCCGCCAAATGACATTGTTTTGTTGACAGGACCCGGAGAAGGCCCACTCTGTGGGACCTAACCGGTCGCTGGGATTCATGCGGCAGAAGGCGGTCTCGTAGATATTCTGGTCCGGTGCCATGAAGGGCTTTATAGGTAATGACCAACACTTTGAATTGTGCCTGGAAACTGATCGGCAACCAATGCAGACTACGGACATATATTCTTTGGGACTCAGAAAGGGATATTTTCAAAGATAAATGACTGAGCTACAGCTCTGGACAAAATGTCCACACCATACGCCATAATCAGATTGGATCTTCTCATCTGATTCCCTCTCTAACAAAAATTCATCTGGAAGGACCATGGCAATGAGGCACGTGAGTGAGACGGACCTCTATTTTATTGTACCCTGCAAGGAACCAATTATTGCAGGGCTCTAAACAAGCGAATGGGAAATCAGATAGTTAAAACCAGGTTTAGCTATACAGTATAGCAAAAGCATGAAAAAAAATCGGCTTCAAAAGTTGACTGTAAAATATGGTGTGTTGGGCTGATAGTCCACCAACATATACATACATTTAAAACAGCTTTTTGGCTGTCATACTTAAAGGCAGACTATATTATCCTACAGAACACCTTTTCCGTGTATATTTTAATCACCCTGCTTTTGCAACTCACTTAGCACACATTCTGAGATCATTTACAGAGCAAGCTGATTTTAAAAATATGGAGCAGGACTACGGCCAATATGTTTCTTTAGTCACAGGAAACAAAATCCATCCGGAAATGACCCGGACCGAAAACTCTTCATTTGCAGTGCTTACGTTTGGTCTTTTTGAAAGCTTTTTTCACTTGGAAAGTAGTCTGAACATTTCTGCACACAATGATATGAAAATTGAAATGAAAAAAGTAAATCTTATTGGTTTATTTTGCTGATATAATGCACGCCCCCCCGTTTTTGTGAAAGTTTTTTCAATTTATGGATACTTTTGCTTGCAAAATGCATTCTATTTTACTGAAGTTGGTGTGGGATTGGTAGCTTGAACATTTCTGAATATAAGAAAAATATAAAGGAACTGAAAAAAATGATTCTTACTGGTTTTTTAACATCAGAAATAAGCCCCCCCCCCCCCCTCGGCTGCTTGCAACCATTTTCATTTTTTATTTTTTTATGCTCCAAATCCGAAATATTCTTTAAAATCTTAGGCATTCATTTACTCAATTTAACAATGCTGATCATCAAAAAAATATTTGTGGGGGTGGGGGGAAATTTTTTTTTCTGGGCAAAAAAAAAGTCACGTTTAGTCTGTTCGGGTCATATAGACCCGGACCAAAATGATTTTTTTTAGGTACTTGAACTTGGTCTTTTTAAAAACTTTTTCAACTGGAAAACTAGTTTGAACATTTATGGACATAATGATATGAAAATTGAACTGGAAAAATTGAGACTTATATTTTTATTTTGATCAAAAAGCCCCTCCCCCCATCCTTTCTGAATTTTGTGTCAATTTCTATTTTTTAAGGCTACAAATCCCCAAGGAATTTTCCCCCAAAAGGTTTGATATACTAAATTGAACATTTATGAATATAAGAAAAATATAAATGAACTGGAAAAAATGGTTCTTATTGGTTTATTTTTGCCACAAAAGGGCCACCCCCCCCCCTCGGCCTTGCTGTGTGCCATTATTGTCACTTTTTATACATATTTGGCTAGAAATATTTGGAATATCCTTTTGAAAATCAACCACATTGTAGCCAGAGAACTAATTTTATGAAACAAATCCATTTTACTAAAAAAAAGTATGTAAGTTTGAAAATAACAGCATAATTTTTATATAAATTGAAATAATTGAACATGGGGGGAGGCATACATTTATGTGCAAAATAAACCAATATGCATCAATTTTTCCAGTTCACTTTTCATATCATTATGTTCAGAAATGTTCAAGCTACCAATCCCACACCAACTTTAGTAAAATAGAATGTATTTTGCTAGCAAAACTATCCATAAAGTGAAGACTATTTTTAAAAAATGGGGGGGGCGTGCATTTCATCAACAAAATAAACCAATATGCATCAATTTTTCCAGTTCAATTTTCATATCATTATGTTCAGAAATGTTCAAGCTACCAATCCCACACCAACTTTAGTAAAATAGAATGTATTTTGCAGGCATAATTATCAATAAACCTTAAAAAAATTCACAAAAACTGGGGGGAGGCATATTTATGTGCAAAATAAACCAATAAGGATTAATTTCTTCAGTTCAATTTTCATATCATTGTGTGCAGAAATGTTCAGACTACTTTCCAAGTGAAAAAAGTATTCAAATTGACCAAACATAAGCACTGCAAATGAAGAGTTTTCGGTCCGGGTCAGGGTGACCCGGGAACAGAAGATTTGTAACTTTTTTTAAACAGAACAGCAGGGTTAAGAATTTGTGTTATTATGAAGTGCTTTCCTTCTCCCCCATGACAACAATTCCATTGCAGTAACAAATCTGGTGTTTGGGGCAGGCAAGATTTCTCTGAAAATATTTATCTTAGAAATTTACTTTAGCCATTGCTAAGCTCTCTGGTCACTATCCAAAAAGCTTCAGAGTTCATCCAATACCTCAGCTGTATGTGCTTCTCTCCAACAATGAATGGCCAGAGTATGTAATTTCAAGAAGGACGAATGAATGAATGAATGAATGAATGAATGAATGAATGAATGAATGAATGAATGTTGGATCCTGCATTTGTCTGCTGACACCTTTCTCCTAGGAATGATCCCACCGTCAGAGTTGAATCAGGCATAGGCATTTTAGCGGTAGCGTTTGCCTTTTATAACTCTGCCCTCGGGTAAATTCATCAAATATCTGCATTGTTCTCTGTTAAGTGCCAAAGATAAACATTTTTTAAATTCTCTCATATTTATTAAGGATGTTTTAAAAGATGTTTACATCTGATTGTTTTTCCATATTATCTAGAAGTAGTTTATTGGTAGACTATACATTTCAAGACCGCTATGAGACTGAAAGGAAAAAAAGAAAAGTGGTAGTTTTGTAACTCTATAATCCTGAAAGATTTTTATTTTAATTTTGTCAAATCCGTATTTGCAGTATGCATAGATATAACATTGTTTATATATATAAGATGGATACTGATAAGAGGGAACAATTAGACAGGAACAGTAGGCACACTGGTGTGCTTATGCATGCTCCTTACTGACCTCTTAGGAATTGGGTGAGGTCAACAGTGGATGGTCTAAGGGTAAAATTTGGGGGGGTTGGTGATGAAACCACAGAGTCAGGTAGTGAGTTCCAGGCATTAACCACTCAGTTGCTAAAGTCGTATTTTCTACAGTCAAGTTTGGGGCAGTTCACTTTGAGTTTGTATATGTTGTGTCTTCATTTATTTTATTTTATTTATTTATTTATTTTGTCCAATACACAATGAGGGTTTTAGTGGGTATATATCAATATACACATAGTAAAATACATGATGAAGGTTATAGAGGAGATACTCATAGTAAAATATATCTAAGAAATAATAGAAAAGAAGATATAGGAATAGAATATATCAATGAAAGAATAGAAGAAGAGATATAGGAATAGAGGAAAGGTATAGGAGATATAGGAGAGCACTAGGACAGGGGACGGAAGGCACTCTAGTGCACTTGTACTCGCCCCTTACTGACCTCTTAGGAATCTGGATAGGTCAACCGTAGATAATCTAAAGGTAAAGTGTTGGGGGTTTGGGGATGACACTATGGAGTCCGGTAATGAGTTCCACGCTTCGACAACTCGGTTACTGAAGTCATATTTTTTACAGTCAATGTTGGAGCGGTTAATATTAAGTTTAAATCTGTTGTGTGCTCTTGTGTTGTTGTGGTTGAAGCTGAAGTAGTCGCCGACAGGCAGGATGTTGCAGCATATGATCTTGTGGGCAATACTTAGATCTTGTTTAAGGCGTCTTAGTTCTAAACTTTCTAGGCCCAGGATTGAAAGTCTAGTCTCATAGGGTATTCTATTTCGAGTGGAGGAGTGAAGGGCTCTTCTGGTGAAGTATCTTTGGACATTTTCAACGGTGTTAATGTCTGAGATGCAATATGGGTTCCAAACAGATGAGCTGTATTTGAGGATGGGTCTGGCAAAAGTTTTGTAAGCTCTGGTAAGTAGTGTGAGATTGCCAGAGCAGAAGCTACATAGGATTAGGTTTACAACTCTTGAAGCCTTCTTGGCTATATTGTTGCAGTGGGCTTTGGCACTTAAATCTTTTGTTATTAGTATACCAAGGTCTTTAACCGAGTGGGGATTATCTGTGATAATTTGATTATTCAGTTCGTGTTTGGAGTTCAGATTCTTCTTCCCAATGTGTAGGACAGAGCATTTGCTAGTTGA
This sequence comes from Erythrolamprus reginae, assembly GCF_031021105.1. Taxonomy (NCBI): domain Eukaryota; kingdom Metazoa; phylum Chordata; class Lepidosauria; order Squamata; family Dipsadidae; genus Erythrolamprus; species Erythrolamprus reginae. Next base: position 269,155,608 of record NC_091950.1, on the reverse strand, counting down.
GATTTGGAGTTGCCATGTGTTAGACCACTCAGAAACAGCATCAAGGTCTTTTTGGAGAGTAGTTGTGTTATCGGTGGTGTTGAAGAGTTTTACATCATCGGCGAAGAGGACACAGTTGCTTGTGATGTAATCGCAAAGGTCATTGATGTAGAGAATGAAGAGCGTTGGTCCCAGTACACTACCTTGGGGAACACCGCTTTTAACTGGGACAGGGGTGGATATGGTGCTTCCTATTTTGACCACTTGTTGTCTGTTTGACAGGAATGCTGTAATCCATCTGTGGAGGGATCCTGAGATGCCATAGGATTTGAGTTTTAGGAGTAGTTTGTCGTGGACCACTGAATCAAAGGCTTTGCAGAAGTCAATATAAATTGCATCTGTAGATTTCCCTTGATCTAGATGAGTTGTGCATATATTTTTGCAGTGGAGGAGCTGCAGGTTGCAGGATAGTTTTTTTCTGAAGCCAAATTGTTTGTTAGAGAGCAAATTATTAGTTTCTAAATGGAGAGTAATTGATTTGTTTATAATTGATTCCATGACTTTGCATGGTACGCAGCATAGTGAAATTGGTCTGTAGTTATCTACAAGAGAGGGGTCTCCTTTTTTGAAGATGGGGATGACCATTGCTTTCGACCATAGCTTAGGAAGTGTGCTGGTTCTGAAGGATTTTTCAAAAATTATGCTTAGTAGTTCAGCTATGGCAGAAGAGAGCTTTTTTAGGAAGTATGCACATAGACCATCTGGTCCGACTGATAGAGAAGGTTTAAGGTCACATAATGCTTTTTCAACTTGGTCTTCAGTGAAGTCTACTTGGGTTAAGTCGTTGAGGGAGTTTGAGGTGCGATTGATGAAATTGGGGGATGAGCCATTGCTGTTAACAAAGACAGAGCCAAAGAAAGAGTTGAAGAGGTTGGCTTTGGATGAATCATCATGGTATTCTTTGTTGTTGGGTCCTTTGAGAGGTGGGATTGGTCTAGAGTCTTTGAGTTTATTGTTGACAATGTTGTAGAAAGCTCTATTAGATTTGGTGCGTAGGAGGTTTTCCTCTTGTTTGCTGTAGTAGTTAAGGCATTCTGCTTTTATTTGATTGCAAATGCTTTTATATCGGCTTTTGAAGTTGGAAACTTGTCCTTTTTTGTTTTTCCTCCAGAGAGATTTTTTTCTTGTTTGTAATTTTCTTATTGAGATGGGGAGGTTATTTTTTTTGTTTATGGTACATGTTAGAGGTACATGAAGTCTGATGATAATTTTCATTTCGAGTAGGAATGTGTTGTAGAGGTCATCAGTAGTGTAGCATTCAGAGAATAGAGTTTTCCAGTTTAATGTTGAGAGGTGGGCTTCAATGAGTTCGTAGTTCGCTTTTTGTATTGTAGTGGTTGAAGCTGAAATAGTTGTTGACAGGAATGATGTTGTAGCAGGTAATTTTACGAGCTATGCTTAGGTTATGCTGAAGGTGACGTAATTCTAAGCTTTCTAAGACCAGGATTTCAAGTCTGGTTGCGTAAGGTATTCTGTTGCAAGATGAGGAGTAGAGAGCTCTTCTAGTAAATTATCTCTAGATACTTTCTAATGTAATTTATGTCCGATATGTGGTGTGGGTTCCAGACAAATTAGCTGTATTCAAGGCTTGGTCTGGTGTACGTTTTGTATGCGCTGGTTATTAGTAAGATATTACTGGAGAAGAAGCTACATAGGATTAGGTTAACAACTCTTGAAGCCTTTTTGCCGATGTTGTTGCAGTGGGCTTTGGCACTTAGGTCATTTGATATGAGTATTCCAAGATCTTTGACAGAGTGAGGGTCGTCTACAAAATCTTCTTTATTCAGCTTGTATTTGGTGCTCTGATTCTTTTTGCCAATGTGCAGGGCAGAGCATTTGTTGGTTGAGATTTGGAGTTGCCAGATGTTTGACCATTCTGGCACAAAGTCAAGGTCTTTAATATGATTATATTAAATTCACTGCCAAGTGCTCAGGATAAAAAAAAATTGTGAGAAGAAAAAAAAGAAGAATGGAAGGCAACAATGATCCACAGAATTCTAACTGCAATCAATAAAGTCAATCCCACATAATTGTACTTTATCTATTTGAATAGAGTCTTGGTTTTCAGAACACACGCATCAGCGCTATCTGCAGAGGGATTGCTAGGAAAGAAAGCATTTGTAGTCTCTTGATTAGATGTCATTAGGAAGACAGGCAGTAGAAATGAAGCCTAATTTTTATGGGCATTGTGATGAACAGAGACTGGCTGTTATTTTATTCAATGGTCTTCAGTTCTCTTTTGAGATAACATTTTGCTGAACCTTCTGCTGCATTCTGCTTCATTTCTTAATTTAGTACTGCGCTCTATTGAATGTGTTTCCCAACCTTGGCAACTTGAAGATACTGTATTTGGACTTCAACTCCCAGAATTCCCCAGCCAACGAATGCTGGCTGGGGAATTCTGGGAGTTGAAGTCCAGATATCTTCAAGTTGCCAAGGTTGGGAAACACTGCTCTATTGTGACTACTTAGAGCCAGGGTGGCACAGTGGGTGGCAGACTACTTCAGCTAACTGCTAGCTATAGTTCAGCACAGGGATGGGCAATTAATTTTGCCATGGGGCCGTGTGAGATGGTTTTAAAGGGCCGGACTAATATAATTATAATTAGGCAAAGTTGGCTCTTCTACGACATAGGGACTTTAATTCCCAGAATTCCTGGGCTAGCATGATTGGCTCGGGAATTCTGGGAGTTGAAGTCCACAAGTCACAGAAGAGCCAACTTTGCCAACCCCTGGGTTAGGCCACAATTTCTCGTGTGGAGACGATATCTTTCATGTCATTCAAAGACAGGCCCAAATTCTTTATGTTTTTCAACAGCCTCGGTCCCAAGAGTCATGACCCCAAAAGTCCCGAAACATCCTGGAAGGCGACTGTGAGGGGAGAGAGAAAGAGATAGAAAGCTGCAGCTGGGCATAAAAATGAAGACGCTGCACCCGACATCATTGGAAGGTCATGAGCGCCAGGCCTCGGCTCAGCCCGCATGCAGGGAAGGATGGTACAGAATCCCCACTCTCTCGCTTCTACATGGGGCGACACCCAGTCCCCTACCCCCCCACACACACATATAAGCACCCGGGCTAGGCCCGACAGCTCACCTTCTGGATGGCAGCTGGTGTTATCTCGCCATTGCCCAGCTGCCGAGGTGCCACAAACACCACCAACATCTTTGAGTCCCCCTCCACCTAAAGATGCTTCAGCACAGCACGGCAGCTCCCTTCCCGACACCTCTCGGTGACCAAAAAATTTTTTAAATGTAAAAAAAATCTCCAGAAAAGAAGGGCTACTTGAAGAGAGGAAGCAGTTACCCGTTGGTCCTGCCTCAAAAAGTGTGTGTGTGTGAGGTGAAGGCGGAAGGGCCTGCTATGGCGGGCCCGTCACAGACAGCGGGTAGATCAGATGCAGCCCGTGGGCCACCCCTTGCCCACGTCTGGTTCAGCAGTTAAAATCTCACCACCGGCTCAAGGTTGACTCAGCCTTCCATCCTCCCGAGCTGGGTAAAATGAGGACCCAGATTGTTGGGGCAATATTCTGATTCTGCAAACCACTTAGTAAACCAGGGACAATTCCATCTGTCCGTCCATTACCCTGGGGGGGGGGGAAATATTGACCCCCATAGAGAGGGTCCGCAACTTGGGCGTCCTCCTCGATCCACAGTTTACATTAGAGAACCATCTTTCAGCTGAGGCAAGGGGGGCGTTTGCCCAGGTTCACCTTGTACACCAGTTGTGGCCCTATCTGGACCGGAACTCACAGTCACTCATGCCCTCATCACCTCGAGGTTTGACTACTGTAATGCTCTCTACATGGGGCTACCTCTGAAGAGTGTACGGAAACTTCAGATCGTGCAGAATGCAGCTGCGAGAGCAATCATGGGCTTCCCTAGGTATGCCCATGTTACACCAACACTCTGCAGTCTGCATTGGTTGCCGATCAGTTTCTGGTCACAATTCAAAGTGTTGGTTATGACCTATAAAGCCCTTCATGGCATTGGGCCAGAATATCTCCAAGACCACCTTCTGCCCCACGAATCCCAGCGACCGGTTAGGTTCCACAGAGTTGGCCTTCTCCAGGTCCTGTCGACGAAACAATGTTGTCTGGCGGGACCCAGGGGAAGAGTCTTCTCTGTGGCGGCCCCAACCCTCTGGAATCAACTCCCCCCGGAGATTAGGATTGCTCCCACCCTCCTTGCCTTTCGCAAACTCCTCAAAACCCACCTCTGCCGTCAGGCATGGGGGAAATTGATTCCCCTGGACCGTTTCCACTTTATTTATGGTCTGCATGAGATGTTTTTATTTAAGGGTTTTAAACTGCTTTTTAAATATTGGATTTGTATTGTTTCTTTTCTTGTTGTGAGCCGCTCCGAGTCCTCGGAGAGGGGCGGCATACAAATCTAATAAATAATAATTAAATTAAAAAGTACTATGTAAAAGCACTATGAAGTAGTTTATAAGTTTAAATGCTATATGCTATTGTGAAACTCCTTATATGGTGCCAGAGCTCCATTGCACAGTAGTAACTTCATATGACCTCCAATTCAAGCCATCATCAGGGTCTATAACAAGACATTCGGAGATTTGTAGAGCTACAAATGTCAGGAGCTGCAGAGTTGCTATCTGGCTGCATATCTCATAGTAGGCAGTCAAGACCCAGCTATATAAAAGCGTGGCTGTAAGTGGCTAATGTAGCACTTAACCCTTGAATGTCTTCGAACTCTTCACTCATAGGATACATGGAAGGAGTGGGGTAAGGCATATCTGTCCCTCAACACCGTAGAAAGATCTGGGATTTCACACAGAGATAGTTAAAGATGAATTACTTCTTCTGGTGCTGAAATCACTTTTAGTAATCCTTTTGTACAATGATGGACATGGGTCATCACGGAAGGGGAAAGAGAAGAGATGAAGTAATTCATTGAACCAAAAGCGAATCTGAGGATGAGGATGACTGTCTGTCTAAACTCAAGAGTGCTCATTATTTAAGGATAATCTCAGAAACTTTGGTTTGTTTCCAGGTCGGCTGCTAAAATCCATTTTCTTGAAGTTGATTCTGGCCACAGGAGAGTTGGCTTTTACTTGAAGCAGCTGCTCCATGATTCTAGCCTGATTATATCTCATCACACCACCGAATTTGGCCTACAAGAGAAGTTAATCCATCAAACCTGAATGAATCCAGAGTTTTCAATCACAGTTAAGCTAGACCTATTTTTCATTTTCTTTTCCTGGAATAACAGAAAGCAATATAAAAGAAAGTCAAAAGAACTTTTTTTTGATAGCTTGTTGACAGAGTCACTATGACTCTGAGAAAATCTTCATTATGCCTACAGAGAGACATCCAGTAAAGGGCTACCAAAATTTTTACTACCACACTGTGGCCGTGGCTTATGCAGGACGCCCTGCATTTTCTTTCAACATCTTTCAGTGCAAATTGGGTGCTCTGGGGTGGAGCTCCATTTTCGCTACCCCATTACGTTCCCCCCCCCCAATCTGAGCAGCAGCCCACCCCTGGAGACATCCAAATGAAATAATTCTCCCTGCATTCACTCTTCAGATGGTCCACAATCCAATATTCATTGTCAGCTGTTCTTTACCACACATTATTTCACATTTTTTTCCACTTGTTTATTGTTAAACCTGGCCGATTGCTTTATTATATAGTAATAATACTCTTAAACTCACCTAATCCCTTTCTGAAAACTTGAAAGAATTATCTAAGTAATAGTGCAGCATATTAAGTGGATTCCCAAGTAGTTTCATCACATTCATTTCCATTAGATGGAGATGTCTTCTATTTCTACTTAAATATAGCTACTACTCTATTTCAATTAAGATATGCAAAATATGCACTTGTATGAGTATGTGTGTCTTCTTTTATCTTCAGTTGTAGTACCTGTCCTACCTAAAACTGAGCTTCAATTTTTTTCACATTTATCAAAAGCCTAAACACTGTGGAACGAATTAATAGAGAGTATTCAAAGACTGTGTTTTTAATGCATATTAATGCAAACTCTGGCAGAGTACATTCAGGCTATGGAAGAAACACAAGGAAATAGCAAAGGCCAGATGTAGTGGTGGAAAAACATCACTATACAGTGATACCTCGTCTTACAAACCCCTCGTCATACAAACTTTTCGCGATACAAACACAGGGTTTAAGATTTTTTTGCCTCTTCTTCCAAACTATTTTCACCTTACAAACCCAAGCCGCCACCACTGGGATGCCCCGCCTCCGGACTTCTGTTGCCAGCGAAGCACCCGTTTTTGCACTGCTCCTCCGGACTTCTGTGTTTTTGCGATGCTGCAGGGGAATCCCAGCAGCGCAAAAATGGGTGCTTCGCTGGCAACGGAAGTCCGGAGTTAACCCCACCCAGTGAGGGCAGCCTCAGCGAAATCGCAGCATCACAAAAACACAGAAGTCTGGAGGTGGGGTTTCGAGGACTTCCGTGTTTTTGCGATGCTGCAATTTCGCTGAGGCTCCCCACCTCCGGACTTCTGTTGCCAGCAAAGCACCCATTTTTGCACTGTTGGGATTCCCCTGCTGGGATTCCCCTGCAGCATCACAAAAACACGGAAGGTGTGGGTTTCCCATGGAGGGGAGCCTCAGGGTAATCCCAGCAGTGCAAAAACGGGCGCTTCGGCTGGCAAAAGGGGTGAGTTTTGGGCTTGCACACATTAATCACTTTTCCATTGATTCCTATGGAAAACATTGTTTCATCTTACAAACCTTTCACTTTAAAACCTCGTCCTGGAACCAATTAAGTTCATAAGACGAGGTATCACTGTATTTTAAAAGCCTTGGGTTTGCTTTTATGCTGGCTAGATACGTTGGCTAACTTGGCTAAAGATGAACTCAGGCTGGAGAGGGGTTTTCATAAGACAGCACAACCAAACAAGAACAGAACAAGAAATACATTTGTTAATATGAGGTGCTTGAGCAAGCTGGTAATTTATAATTAAGTGCAATCTGACTGACTACTACTGGAGAAATAAAGTCGTTATATCTACCATAAACAAAGGTGGACAAGTCATAATTCAAGGATTGCATGTGAGCCCCAAATTCTTTTTCTTCGAGTTTGAATTACACCCACTTTCGCAATGTTTCTGCCACCAAGAGTGGAGGGGAGGGAAGGGGGGAGGGAAGAAGGAAGGAAGGAAGGAAGGAAGGAAAGAAGGAAAGAAGGAAAGAAGGAAAGAAGGAAAGAAGGAAAGAAGGAAAGAAGGAAAGAAGGAAAGAAGGAAAGAAGGAAAGAAGGAAAGAAGGAAAGAAGGAAAGAAGGAAAGAAGGAAAGAAGGAAAGAAGGAAAGAAGGAAAGAAGGAAAGAAGGAAAGAAGGAAAGAACAAAGGAAGGAAGGAAGGAACAAACGAAGGATCGAAGGAATGAAGGAACGAAGGAAGGAACAAACAAACAAAGGAAGGAACAAATGAAGGAAGGAAGGAACAAACGAAGGAAGGAACAAATGAAGGAAGGAAGGAAGGAAGGAAGGAAGGAAGGAAGGAAGGAAGGAAGGAAGAGCTCAACGTCTATATAACTCCTTTTCAAAAATTCAGTCAGATTCCTATGCCATTCAGAATTATAACTCTTCCACCAGTCTCTTCCAAGTGGCTATTTACAGACAAGTTCACTTTAATTTCACTTCACTACATTTGCTGCTGTTTCATTCTGTCAGTTGAGATCACTGTTAGCAGTTTAACAGAATTTAAGTGAATTTCAGGTGAATGCTCAATTGTTGTTTACAGATTCCTTTGAGACACAGAAATAGAGTTAGTTTTGCCATTCCACAGACATGTGAAACCATTAGCAGCCATACTCAGAGTAGAAAATAAGAAATATTAAATCCTGAAGCCCAGTGAAGACAATTTAAAGTGACAGGTCCTGTGAATGAAAGAATAAATATATCACAAATTCCCTCAATAACATATTGTACCCCAGAGATATGGATACACACCTGAGAGAAGCCACTGTGCAAATGGTTCATTTCATAAATAAAAAAATTTAAGTGCCCAGCTATACAACCTGTCACAACATAATCATTCAAACCAGTGGAAAGGATCTCTCTCTCCCATACATCAAGAACATTTCTAAGACAACCAACCATCTACAACAATCTCTCAATGCCACCGTGGCACACAAATCAACAAAAACAAAATCACTCCAATATATCCTAAACTAAGCCAATGACTCAATAATCAAATAATTAAAACCATGAGTCATCTGTTTTAGGACATACAATAAAAGAAATAAAATACCTACTAGAGATATGTAGGACAGACAGATAAATGCATTGGCAAAAATCAATTAGGACCCTGAGGATATAAGCAAAATTCACTGATATATCGATACATAGACAAATTCAACCACAATTTCAGCTTGGAAACTGTTGATGTAGACCAAGCCAACTCCAAACATGCCAGAGAAGTCTGGCAAGCTTTTCATTTGGGCAAATCAGCCGTCAAGAGACACATGGAAATAAGGCCTTTCTACATTTAAAGAAAGTTACGACCGAAATCAAAGAATGTAACAACCAACCCAGAGCATATCCTTCTCTACAGCCATTACCCAGATAAAGAGGGAAGAGAGTCAGAGAAATACTACAAGAAGAAACAGTACCCAAACCAAGGAACTATCAAGGAAGAAACCACAGGTACAGGTAGCCCTTGATTTACAACCCCAGAAACTAACAATCTGAAACCACAATTTGGATCTTAAATCCTGACAGTCATGAAGCATGTTATCATGTCACCATGCCCAATGTTATGCATTTTCTTGCAATGTATTAAGCAAATGTGATTGTTAACAAATGCTGCAGTCATTAAGCAAATGCTGCTGTCATTAACTCAACTCATTGTTTGCTAAGGGGCAGTTTTTGCCCAAAATAAACAGCAGTTTCAAGCAAAAGAAGGTAACTCGTGATCCCAGGAGCACCAGGGCACTTTTTAAATTGGTATGCCTAAACTGAACTCAGTACTCAAGATGGGTTCTTCTCACTTAAAAGGACTTATTGTTTCACATTTAGAAGTTGTTCTTGTGTTGAGGAAAGCTAAAAATGCATTTGCATTTTTGCAGCCACCTCATTCTGCAAGCTCGTATTCAGTCTACAATCAACTTCTGTTCCAACCTCTTTTTTCATTAGTATTTATTATCATCAGGTGTCACCCTGCCTATAACAGTGGATTTGGTTTTTATTTGTTCAGTGAAGGACTTTGCACTTCTCTTGTTAAATTTCATTATGCTCACTTTCAACCCATTCTTTTCCAGATGTTTCCAGCTGGAATTCTGTCAGAGATCTTTAGGAGTTCAACAAGAGATCATGATTTAAAACATTTTTTTAAGTGTGTGTGTTTGTTTGTGTGTGTGTGCTTAATGCATGATGCTAGCACTTACAGTGGTGGGAATTTTTATGTAGTCAAGACTTAGCTACCCCTCTGCCACATTGCTCTTGTAAATAAATATTTCAAACATGGACCAGGCACACCGGAAGTGAATTCTATTGCGTAATTTTTTCATTTTTTTAATCATCTTTATGCATGGACTCCCTATTAACATTGTTTTCAATTATATCTTAATCTTCTACATCTCAGCTCTTTTATGCAGTTTTGTGTTGCCTGCAAGTTTAATCATTCCCTCTCCCTATCCATCCAAGATATTGAAGAAAAATCCAATGACTGAACCTAGTGTCAACTACTCCATATCTCATTATAGTTTGGGGAGGAATCATTAATGGGGCCGTTTCCGCTTTACGTATGGTTTGTATGAGATGTATGATTGCTTTTTATATTGAGGGTTTTAAATTGTTTTTAACCATTGGATTTGTACTGTTTTGTTGTTGTGAGCTGCTCCGAGTCTCCGGAGAGGGGTGGCATTATTATTATTTATTATTATTTATTGGATTTGTATGCTGTCCCTCTCCGCAGACTCAGAGCAGCTCACAAATCTAATAAATAATAATAATAATTATTATTATTATTATTATTATTATTATTATTATACTGTATACATTTGCGTATCACTCCAAAGCCAACTGTGTGATTATATTTGTCATGTCTAATCCATATTTAACTGGTTGAGTAATCAGCATGCCATGGGTTATTTTGTCAAATTGTTGAAGTCAAGACACATTATTCCTACATCATTTCCCCAATCTATTAAGAGCATTACCCTGTTAACAAAGAATATAACGTTACATGGGCAAGCATCTTCTGATATTTGCCATGCTGTGCAAGTAAGGTTATGATCTGTTCTAAAATTTTCCCAAATGATTATGTTGAACCAACTAATTCAGCGAGGTCAAGGTCCATGGGCCAGATGTGGCCCTTCTGAGCTCTGTTTTTGGCTGTGACTGCCCCTTGCATAGTACTCGGGCTACCATAGGTACCCCTGACATGAGTGACATCTAGCTGGATACACCCACACTGACCACACCCACCGAGATCCCCAAAGTCAAACAAAACCCTAATGAGGTCCACAATGAAATTGAGTTTGACTCCCCTGGACTAGTTGATGGTTTGCTGGATCTGCTTTTCTTCCTTTTGTAAAAAATAAATTTGCATTTCTACATAATTTTCTCCAACCTATATTCATTATATGCTGCAGCCCCAATTGGATTATGGTGTTACAGCTGTTCAGATTGCTTTTTTGATTGCTTTATTGTTTCATTATTCTTTGTAGGCATATGTATTATATTTTTGCCTTTGTTTTACTTGGTTTTTGTTTCTTTGTAAACTACTCAGAGTCATCTTGATTGTATTGTGCAACTATCATATTTTTTGGAGTATAAAATGCACTCCCCCCCCCCATAAAGAGGATGAAAATTTGGGTGCGTCTTATACACTGAATGTAGCCCACCCACCAAAAATGAGGCTATAATATTCCTTGCAGCCTGAAACAGCTGATCAATGGGAGGCTGATCCAAACAACAATTAGCTGCTTGTGGCTAATGAGGCTATGCTAAAGCTTACTATTTGCTGCAAGGAGGCAAATTGCTGGGAGGCAGAGGCAGATCCCCCCCCCCTTGTGCTAATCAGACTGTGCTGAAAATGAAAGTGAAACTTAAACAGCCTGTTTTCTGTTTGTTGCAAGGAGGCAAATTGCTGGGAGGCAGAGGCAGAAATTTTTTGTTGTTTTCCTCCCTCCCCCAAAAGGTAGGTGTGTCTTATAGTTTGAAGCATCTTATATTCTGGTGAAGCAGTAGTGGCAGCTGCAGCGGCAGCAGCGGGAGGCTCTGCCTACCCTCCTGGATGTTATCAAAGGTGATCTGCATATGTGCAGAACCGCCACGCATGTATTCACAGTTCTGAACTGGTAGCGAAGTTACCGGTAAGTGAAACCCACAACCGAATTGCCCTATAAATGGGCTCCAAAGTGCCAAGAAACTTTCAATGCCAGGTCTTTGGAAAACCCCCATGGTCAATTTCACCTGGTCGTTGAAAACCCATTGGAGGCAGCAGCAGCAATGCTTAATCATTCCTTGTTCATATGAACTTCTAATTATCTAGATATAATGGATCTTCTCCAAGCTGTTTCTTCCCAATGACTATACTATTAACTTTTTTCTAAAGACTGATCTTACTCTAAGAAGTGTGAGAATGATGCAGTCAGCCAATTTGAAAACATACAACAGACTTCAAAGGTGTTTATTTTAAAAGAAAAGCACACCCTATCCTTGCAGAAGTTATCTTAAACTCCCTAGACACATTTGTGTATCAGGATGACAGCTGAATTAACCCACCTGTCTTAGAGCAAATGTCAGGCCTACAGGGCAGTAATGGCATGCTCTTGGTTGCTAACAGCTACACAATTGGATCAACAGTATAATGCAATCAGTAATTCACACAGGTGTTTGCCAAACCAAAAGAGGGATTGCACAACCCCCCAAACATAATTACAGCAAAACTGCAAGAACAATTAGGCTGCTTGAAAAGCAAGCAGAAATAGGTTCTGTCTACTGATATTGTCCTGTCATGAATTTAGCAACCTCAAAGGAAAAGGCTAATGTTCTAACTGCCCCCACACCATTTTATCTATTCCTGCAGGCAAGAAAACTTGTTCACCATACAAGGTTTATTCGGTAGCAGCTGAGCCCTCTGCTTCTTTCTCTCACTTTCAGATAAATGTGAAAAGCCACAGGGCTTAGACACATGTCTTACTCATGTTTGATGGTGTATTTTGATCATTTACAACAGGAGTATTATAACCTCCCTTGAAACTAAGGTAATTTTATAAACCCAGAAAAGACATCCACAAACTGCTTGATAAATGGGCCACAATTCACTAAAGTGACCATTTTCAAACAGTGTTGGATTTGTGGGAAATTCTTGGAGTTTTCCTAAGATATCTTCAGAAGAAAATCATGAATGAGGAACATGTTTTTATACATGTCAGCTGAGCAGGACCAGAGCACTCAACCTTTTCATTGAAACAGCAACCTCAAGCTATAGAGGTTGTGATCCATCAACATACAAAAGAATCTGCGGAGAGGGGCAGCATACAAGTTCAATTAATAAATTAATAAATTGTGGTACAGCTATAAATGAAGCGGGCATGTGGAAAGGCACTCTTAGAACAGGGATTTCAAGACCATTGAACCTGTTCATTAAAAAACAACTTTGGAATTTCGAATTGGGAGGCAGAGTTCTAGTGGTAGAAAACTGGCTGCATTTGAGTGGACTTTTTTCCTCCATATATCAGTAGACAGTAGACAGAACCATAATATTCTCATAGATTTTGAGGGATTCAGCTGAAAGAACCTCTCTGGAAATGCACCTCTACATAAGGAACTTCTTTTCTCATTTATAACAGTTGTTGAGTTACAAAAGTTGCAGGGGAGGAGACTCTTCTCATCCTGCTTACAATCTTTTTGAACTGTTGCCTTCTGGCAGAAGATACAGAACAACTAGAACTCGGACCACACGTTTCCTGAATAGTTTTTATCCCAGAGCTATACTCGCACTTAACAACGAACTAAAGGGTCACCATCAGTGAACTGTTGGACAATATTACTCGGTTTGTCATGTAGATGGTTGAGTGGTTTAGGGCAGTGATTTTCAACCTTTTTTGAGCCGTGGCACATTTTTTACATTTACAAAATCCTGTGGCACACCACCAACCAAAATAACATTTATCTCCAGTCCTGACCAGGATTAGAAATTGGGACCACGGGGAGGAGTAGCAGCTTCAACTACTTGCTGCAGCCACACAATGACAAGTGCACGGCAGCCTGAGCCGGGGCCTTCCTGGGTGTGGATGAGAGGCGGCCTGCTATTGGTTCATCGCTAGTGGTCGGGATGAATCCTAGAAGGTGATTGGTCAGTGAGCGTTCTCTGTGCCTCTACTCTTCCTGTCGCTGATAGCTGGAAGGATTGTGAGGGGAATGTTTATGTTCGGATGGAGGCAGCTGGTGGCAGGCTGGATAAAAGGCCCTCGCGGACCGTATCCGGCATGCATGCCGTAGTTTGGGGACCCATGTTTAATTTCCCCATGGCACACCTGACCATGTCTCAAGGCACACTAGTGTGCCATGGCACACTGGTTGAAAAACACTGGTTTAGGGTGGGGAATTTGTAGTGGGTGGGACATTTTATTCTATTTTTTTATTCTATTTTTTATTCTATTTTTAAATTTACCTATTCTAATTTTATGTATGGTGGGACTGGTGTCTGGGTGTCACACGACTTTCGTTGCCAATGACAATTCACTATTTTGACAGTGACAATAAATTTATTATTTATTATTTTAAAAAAGAGATTAGAACAGTGGTCCCCAACCTTACTGCCGGTTCTGTGGGCATGGCTTATTTTGTGGGTGTGGTTTGATAGTCATGTGATGGTAGGCATGGATTGGCTTTGTGGTAATGTGACTCAGCAGGCAAAGCTTGATGGTCATGCAACTGGGTGGGTGTGGCCAACTCAATGTCACTCACATCAAGGGATGCTTCACCTGATCCCTCCCCCTCTTTCCATCAAAATACTTCAGTTTCAGTTAAGATTCTACTCTAAAGTATATTACTTTAAAATGTTACACTTGCAAATGCTGAAGTGTGATTTAAAACCTTCCCTCTTCAGAGAATGCAAAAGTACTGTTGTGGTTCAGCCTGAGGCAGATGAAAGACCAGCTCCATCTCTGCTGGCTCCATGCCCGGGGGAGGATGAGAGCGAAGAGGAATGTGACAAGAAAGAGGGGCCTGGGAGCCCTGGGGAGGGGCTCTCTTCAGCAAGTAGCTTGGAGTCTCTAGAGTCATTGGATGATGAAGCACAAGCTGTCATTGATATGCGACAGAGACACATAGATCAAAGGAGGCAGCAACTGAATAGATATTATCAGCATTGAATAAGGAACACCAGGGCTTGGGCGTGGTCCTCATTAGCAGGGAAGGGTTTATAAGGCAGGCAAACTCTTGTAACAGGGTGGAGTGTTATCTGAGTGGAATTGCTGTAATCTGCATTGTCTCTCAGCGTTTCTGTTCCTGGCTCGTGGCCCAGCAGTCTTGAACACCCGTGGGAGGTTTGTGCCTGTCAGCAACAGCCTCGTTTATCATCAAGGATCCTGTGTTTTTGCATGGACAATTGCCTTTGTGTATCTGTTTGGAGTTCCAGTGTTTTCCTGACTTGTAAGGACATTTTCTGTTGGTTATTTTTCTCTTTCTCATTATAAAACTGTGTTTGGATTCTACAGGTGTGTCTGGCTTATCTTTTTGGGTTGGTCATAGCTTCCGGAGTGACCCAGACAGAACAAGTACAAACCTAGCACCTGGCTGTCCTTAACTCTTTGAAGCAGCCACAACTTTTCCTGTGGTCATGTGGTTATGCCCCTGGAATTATGCTCGCACCACTGTGGGGACTCCAAAGCACACTTTTTGGAACTGAAGCTGGAGCACTGCCTGGCTTTCCTTTTCATTCACACTTTTATCAAAACACATTCTGAAGTTAACAAGATATTGGATAATTAATATTTTATCACAGTTTCCATAAACTTTAGGAGCACACGTTTATTTTCAAATAGAAGCAAGAAGAAATGAATTTTTTAAATCTGAGCAACATAATTATGTCAATATTTACAATTCCCTTTTCATGGAGGTTGCTTTCAAATTTTCTTGGAAGCCTAGCAACACAGAGACTCCAACATAAAACAACTGAAATTCATTCTTGTAATTCAAAATCAGAGGTGGGAAATGTCAATAGCTTCTTCTGAGATAGTCACGATTTCTTTGTAATAAGGAACAAACCCATTTTTCTCATTATTCCTGGAACAACCTCCAGCATTTTGCCTCTGCTTTGGGAAAATCATTCAATCAGCAACCAGGATGCCTGCTTTAAATGACCAATCGTGAATAAGAAATCAGAAAGGCTCAGGAAAAAGAGAATAATGAATTCAGAGATCTCTGGAACTTCTTTGCAAAGAATTGATTGAGCATTTTATTGCACTCCCCCCCCTCTTAGGACTCAAACTGGCTTCTATCACTTTTCCCTCTGGACAACATTTGCAATTCCACAAAGATCCAATTCACACATCATGTTAAACAAAGTTTGCTTAAGCAGCTCTGTTTAAATAAACCATCACCATTTCTTTTGGCACAATATAAAATCATAAGCCAGAATTTGCAAACCACAATTGTTAGATTCATACAATCCAACAGACTGCATTATGTTATAGTACTGAGCTACAATCCCAAGCTAATTATTTTAGAAACATATAAACATAGAAGACTGACAGCAGAAAAAGACCTCATGGTCCATCTAGTCTGGCCTTATACTATTTCCTGTATTTTATCTTACAATGGATATATGTTTATCCCAGGCATGTTTAAATTCAGTTACTGTGGATTTACCAACCACGTCTGCTGGAAGTTTGTTCCAAGGATCTACTACTCTTTCAGTGAAATAATATTTTCTCACGTTGCTTTTGATCTTTCCCCCAACTAACTTCAGATTGTGTCCCCTTGTTCTTGTGTTCACTTTCCTATTAAAAACACTTCCCTCCTGAACCTTATTTAACCCTTTAACATATTTAAATGTTTCGATCATGTCCCCCCTTTTCCTTCTGTCCTCCAGACTATACAGACTATACATTTTATTATAGTGTAACATTTTCTGAATTGCCCAAATATTATGTTAATGTACCCCTATAACATGCAGTTGCTATAAGGTTTAGTATATATGGAGAACTATGATTGGTAGAGGTATCTTTGAATTAGGCTTTCTTGGGCAGCAAAATGGCTTGAAGCAACTCTACACACAAGTTGTCCATGGGAAAACATGGGAGAGGGAGGAAAGTGATGAGAGCAATGTCATGCATCATGATGTTGCACACATAAGCATGTGATGAGACATATAGTAGGACAGCTAATCTGCTTTTTTTAAACTTAAAGCTTTCAGACATCCCTTTCTTCATCTATATACTACTAAAAAAAATCTCTTGTGTCTGTTTGCAACCTTCAAATGGATGAAATGATGGCATCATCAATTTTTGAACCAAAGTAGTTCAAATGGGTTAAATTTAAAAAATACAACCAAAATCCAGGAAGGGGGTGGGACTTTTTGCCTCCGCCAGGATGAAGCTCTTTCTTCCACAGCAGCTGATTGGCCGCTGCATTATCTCCCTCGCCCAAAGGCCCCTAGCTATTGGCCCCAGCCCTTTCGTCACAAAAAATCCACATTCAGCCACAGCTTTTTGGCCACATGGGGCACTTCACCACCATCCAATCAGAAATGTCCTAACAAAATGCTACTTTGGGAAGGAAAGAATGGGACAGTTCGCCTCCTCTTGAGTTATCCTTCCCTGTTTGCAGAAAGAGAGAGGTCTGTTCATGCTGTGGGCATCTAGACAATCCTATGGCCTTTTCACGCCCTCCTCTCTTCATGTGGAGAGTCCCCAAAGTGTGGGGGGAGGGGCCTTTGGGGGAAAAGGAGTTGGAGGGCTAATGATCCCTCCCTGTTTGCAGAGAGAGAGAGAGAGGTCCGTTTATGCTCTGGGCATCTAGACAATCCCAAACAGGGGCCTTTGGGGACTCTGTTGTTGCAGTTGAAGATGAAGTAGTCATTAACAGGAAGGGCATTTTAGTATATGATTTTGTGAACTATGGTTAGATCAGTTCAGAGGCGATGTAATTGTAAATTGTCTAATTTCAGTATTTAAAGTCTGGTGGAGTAAGATATTATGTTGCGGGAGGAGGAGTGAAGGACTCTTCTTGTGAAATATTTCTGGACACTCAATTTTATTAATGTCAGATATGCAATGTGGGTTCCATACAGATGAGTTGTATTCTAGAATTGTTCTAACAAATGTCTTGTATGCTCTGGTTAGCAGTTCGATGTTACCATGGAAAAAGCTATGTAAGATTAGATTGACAATTCTTAATGCTTTTTTGGCAATGTTGTTACAGTGGACTCTAGGACTTAGGTCATTGGATATGAGTACTCCAAGGTCTTTGAAAGAGTGAGGGTCGTCTACAAGTTAATTTCCTCCAAGTACATATTTAGTATTCTGATTCTTTTTACCAATGTGTAGGACAGAGCATTTACTGGTTGAGATTTGAAGATTTGTGTAAGACAGAGCATTTACTGGTTGAGATTTGAGATTTGTGTAACATTTCACAAATTTTTCTATCTACATCCATTCAGAGCAGAATTGCATTACTGCCGCCTGTAATGCAGTTAATTTTGAGAAAGCAGCATTACAAGTACAGATAGATGTGGGGAAAAGGGCATTTCACCTACCCTTTGAAATTTTCAGCCAGGCAGGGCAGCAGAAGTGGGTTATTTTATGTCATTATATTTTATTTATTTCCAGAGAAACCTTTCAAAAGGTTTTTCTGTCCTCTTGCTTCCAATAGAGAGCAGCTAGGGAAGAGACACAAAGACCTCTAGATATGCTTTTTCATTTCTAATTTAAAATATACCAGCACTGACCATTTCACCCACAAAATGTTTAAGATTCTAATATCTTAGAGACTGACTATCCCTATAAGTATTAGTCTAACTTCTGCTGTCTATACAAGGTCATCTGTATACCATAGTACTACTACATTTTTGTCAAATATAAAGTGGTGCTACTTTTTAAATGATTTCAACTTCTCTTCTTTATTGTTTTAATAAATATTTCCTTTTTAAATATCATAAACACGAATTCATATACAGTACTAGATTTTATACCTGTGTGTTTGTGTAGCATGATATTCAAATTAATCAGTTTGGTGCCTTTGAGTTATTGCTGTTGTCTATAAATATATTGAAATTCTGATTGCAAGACAGATAGGCAACTTTCAAATTATATTTCGTGTCTTTCTGTCTCTTTCTGTCTTCTTTGAGAATTATATTAACAGAGGATATAAATCTGGATTCTCACCCCTCCCCTGCCTTTCTTGAATAATGTATTCAAAATATATAATTTTCACGGTTTACTGTGTTTCTCATGGAAGAATGAAAGCATTTCTAGCTTTCTGACCTCATTTACTGACTCAGTACAATAAATAATTCAGTCATCTCCGAGAGGATGCGTGTTTTCACTCTCTATATCAGACAGCATGTTCAGTGGGAATACATTTCACAGAGGCCCAACAGAATTTATATACTGCGTATCTTCACGAATGTTTAGGTTGAATCAATCACTTTCTTTTAAAAGAATAGAACCTCTATCTGAGGGCTGTGACTACATATCAATGTTCTCTGTAGCAGTATACCTGGTATTAAACAGAAGAGTTGAACAAATGTATTTGAAGGATGCCTCAGTAAAACAGGCTGAAGAAAATAGCTACCAAAAAGTGATTCGGGTCAATGTTATAGTTCTGTGATGGCAAACCTATGGCACGTGTGCCTGGTGGCACATGGAGCCATGTTGCCTGGTACACATAGCATCACCTGTTCCTCTTCCGGGTTGCATGCACAGGTAATGATCAGCTGGTTTTTGTGCATGTGGCAGTGCAGAAAACCGGAAGAGCTGGTCTTCCATTTTTTGGTCTGCGTGGGGCCAGTTGATCAGTTTGTGCGCATGCATAGCACTAACTGGAAGTACATTTCTAGAGAACATAAATACTCCTCTTCCTGGTCGCTCCATTTGGGCACTCGGTGATGTGCACCCTCCCTTTTCAGTGCCAAAAAGGTTCACCATCACTGATATAATAATAATAATAATAATAATAATAATAATAATAATAATAATAATAGTAATAATAAACAGCATTTCATTCTCAATCTAATCATCAATTATCAATCTAATCTTACATAGCTTCTTCCGTGGTAACATTGAACTGCTAACCAGAGCATACAAGACATTTGTTAGACGCTGTAAAGAAACAGATGAAACAATCGATCACATACTCAGCTGCTGCAAAAAGATCGCACAGACTGACTACAAGCATAGACATGATGCTGTGGCACAGTTGATCCACTGGAACTTGTGCCAGAACTACCATTTACCAGTGGCAAAGAACTGGTGGGATCATAAGCCCGAAAAAGTGGTTGAAAATGAGCAAGCAAAACTACTGTGGGACTTCCGACTTCAGACTGACCGAATTCTGAAGCATAACACACCAGACATCCTGATTCTGGAGAAAAAGAAAGTATGGATCATCGACATCGCAATCCCAGGGGACAGCAGAATTGAGGAGAAGCAGCTAGAGAAAGTAGTGAAATACGAAGATCTAAAAATCGAGCTGCAACGACTCTGGCATAAGCCAGTGAAAGTGGTCCCAGTGGTACTTGGCACGCTGGGCGCAGGGCCAAAGGATTTCAGCGGACATTTGAAAACCATCGGAATTTACAAAATCTCCATCTGTCAATTGCAAAAGGCCACTTTACTGGGATTGGCAAGCATAATTCGCCGCTACATCACGCAGTCCTAGGTACTTAGGAAGCGCCCAACTGGTGATGAAATACGAAATCCAGCATAGTGATCTCGTTTGCTGTGTTGTATTGACATAATAATAATAATAATAATAATAATAATAATAATAATAATAATAATAATAATTTATTAGATTTGTATGCCGCCCCTCTCTGAGGACTGGTTGATGGGACGCACCAGAGAAGTGAAGGAAGCAATCTAGTTTAAATAAATGTATATATTTTAGGTTAAAAATCTCTTTTCTTTTCTCTTATCCCCTTTCTTTTTATCACTAACATATATTAACTGAGATTGATGTAAGCTCCCTGTTTTCCCATTATTTGTTTCTACCTATGTGTTATAAAATCAAAAACTATTAAGAATATATACCAAAAATGGGCAATGGTCTGTAAATAAATGTATTTCTATGTGTAATAAAAAACAAAAATAAAACATTAAAAAATATTTAAAATGTATATATTTTAGGTTCTTGCCTGGTACTTAAATGATTGCATGCATCAGGACCAGAGATTTACTCTCCCAGAATTTTACTATAATGCTTACAAAGCACATTTAAGATTAGTCAATGTTGTGAAACATCCATGTATTATGAGCCGAGGTGGCGCAGTGGTTAGAGTGCAGTACTGCAGGTTACTTCAGCTGACTGCTAATTGCAGCTCGGTGGTTCAAATCTCACCAGACTCAAGGTTGATTCAGCCTTCCATCCTTCCCAGGTCGGTAAAATGAGGACCCAGGTTGTTGGGGGCAAGATGCTGACTCTGTAAACAGCTTAGAGAGGGCTGTAAAAGCACTATCAAGCAATATATGTCTAAAGTGCTATTGCTAAAATGCTATTAATATATGCTGATATTAAACAGTATAATTGATAGAATACCAAATAGTTAAATGAGCAACCTGCTTTTGTTTTGTTTTTTCTTGTACTTTTTAAGCAGATTAAGTTGACAATGGTTCTGCCACTTTCCCTTTATATTGGCATGTAATTTCTTTCTCTCCTTCCTTCCATCCTTACTTCCTTCCTCACTCCCTTTTTCTTTTTTTTCTTCCCTTTCTTATACAGAATGTGATAAACATGATCCATTCACTATTACAGCAAAGGGCTGTTTATAGCCAACTTCACTCCCAGCTGGTTTGTGCACAGGAGCCTACTGCTTGAGGCTGTATAGTGGGAAAACACCTGTATGTGTTATATGTATAGTACCAATATGTACTTGGATGAATGAATGAATGAATAAATAAATAAATAAATAAATAAATGTCTTCCTTCAAAAAAAGAGGGGGACGTGTATAAGTGCACCAGTGTGCCTAGTGTCCCTGTCCTAATGTTTCCTTCTTATTAGTATCCATCTCATGTATATAAACAGTGTTATATCTATGTATATTACCAACATGTACTTGCCAGATATATAAATAAATGCACCATGTGCTACATTACGTGTATCTCATATCAGTTTTTCTCTTTCAGTGTCCCCTATTAGAACTTCATTTGCCTGGGACATTTTAAATTGTCCTTTTATATTTAGTTTTCCACACTATTGTATGATTTACTATCTAATTTGCTTTCATTGTATCATATAATAATATGATTATTTTACAACAGCCTGATCCTATTTGTTAAGGGCAGTCTGGAAACTAATTTCTAATTCAAAACTGCATGGTTTATTTAAGCTGTCTGAAAAGATTTTTAAAAAGGAGACTTTATGAATTTCTCCAGAAAAGACATACTGTCTTGAATTTCTGTTCATGTCTGCACACAAAGAAGAGGGAAATAAAATCTATAAGAGCTCAAACCAGAAAATACAGGCAGTCCTCAACTTAAAACCATTTCTTTAGTACCCAATCAAAGTTAGAGAGGCACTCAAACAGTCACATGACTCTTTTCCACAGTTACAACTGTTGTAGCCTGCCCATGCCGATGGTCACATGATCAAAATTCAGGTGCTTGGCAATTGGTGGTTGTTATTATTATTATTATTATTATTATTATTATTATTATTATTATTTATTAGATTTGTATGCCGCCCCTCTCCGAAGACTCGGGGCGACTCACAACAGTAATAAGAAACAGTGTAACAATGGGACAAATCTAATAATAAAAAATATATAAAAACCCCAACAATTTAAAAACCATACAGCACATACATACCAAACATGAAATATAAAAAGCCTGGGGGAGATGTCTTTTTTTTTGTAATTTTTTTTAATTAAATTTTTATCACAACAAACAAAAAAAATTCTTAAAGAAAAAGTGCCCAACACCAATAACCCCTCCACCATTTAGGGGGTTAAATTATTTACAGTAAATTTCAATTTCTTCCTTGGCTCCGGTTTACATTTCTTTACATACAAAGAATGATTGGAGTTTATTTTTCACATTGTCGTCATAGATTCTACTTAAGATATAATCTTTCACCTTATTCCATCGTGCCATCAGCTTCTCCAATTTATTTTCATCAAAGTTATTTAATCTTATTTCCATAATTTCGAAGTGGATGTGGTCCACCATGTACCAGTACCAATTCTGGATTGTCCATTTATTGCTGTCCTTCCACCCTAATACCACTACTGCTTGAGCGCTTTCCAAAGCTGCTGTTTTAATTTCTTTAAATTCTCGTAATTCCCCATGCTTAACTAGTGTTGCTGATTCTTTCATGATTATCCAATTAATGTTTAGCATATTGTTAATTTCATTCTGTACTTCCTTCCAAAATTTTTGAACTTCAACACATTCCCAGAGCATATGCATAAAAATTCCTTTTATTTGGCAACCATGCCAGCAGTTTCCTTTTCCTTTCCTCTGGAAATGTGCTAGTTTTACTGGCGTAAAGTACCATTTATGTAAAATTTTCCTTCTCATCTCTCTAATTCTTGTGTTCTTTATCTTATATATATTTTCTACTACTACTTCCATATCATTTTCATTGATCTGTAATTCATTTTGCCAGTATATTGTTAGGCCTTTAATCACTTCCTCTTCCACTTGTAGTAATGTACTATAAATCTTACTAGCCTGTCCTTTTGAATCATTAATCTTTTCTTTCAGTATTTTCTCTAGACAGTTTTCTTCTCTCAAAAATGCTTCTTTAATCTCAGTTTTATGGGGGAGATGTCTTAGTTCCCCCATGCCTGGCGATACAGGTGGGTCTTGAGTAACTTGTGAAAGACAAGGAGGGTGGGGGCCGTTCTAATCTCTGGGGGCAGTTGGTTCCAGAGGGCCGGGGCCGCCACAGAGAAGACTCTTCCCCTGGGGCCCACCAAACAACATTGTTTGGTCGACAGGACCTGGAGAAGGCCAACTCTGTGGGACCTTATCAGCCACTGGGATTCGTGCAGTAGAAGGCGGTACCGGAGGTATTCTGGTCCAATGCCATGTAGGGCCTTAAAGGTCATTAACAACACTTTGAATTTTGACTGGAAACTGATTGGCAGCCAGTGCAGACCACGGAGTGTTGTAGAAACGTGGGCGAATCTGGGAAGCCCCACGATAGCTCTCACGGCCGCATTCTGCATGATCTACTTTTCAAAGTAGAGAGCATTGCAGTATTTGAACCTCAAGGTGATGAGGGCATGAGAGACTGTGAGCAATGACTCCCTGTCCAAGTAGGGCCACAACTGGTGCACCAGGCAAACCTGGGCAAACTCCCTCCTCACCACAGCCGAAAGATGATGTTCCAGTGTCAGCTGTGGATCGAGGAGGACGCCCAAGTTGCGAACCCTCTCTGAGGGGGTCAATAATCCCCCCACAGGGTAACTGACAGACAGATGGAATTGTCATTGGGAGGCAAAACCCACAGCCACTCCATCTTGTCTGGATTGAGTTTGAGTCTGTTGACACCCATCCAGACCCCAACAGCCTCCAGGCACCAGCACATCACTTCCACTGCTTCGTTGACTGGACATGGGGTGGAGAACATGGGGTTCATTTTTATGATGGTTGCGGTATCCCAGAGTCATGTGATCAGTGGGGAAGCCACATTCATTTAACAACCATGTTACTAACCTAACAACTGCAGCATTAACTTGTTCGCAACTGTGTCAAGAAACGTCGTAAAATGGAGCAAACAATTCACTTAACAATTGTCTCGGCTGGGTCTCTCTTGAGGGCTTCACTTGTAATCATAAATCAAGGACCAACTGTATTAGGTCCATTTATTAGCATTGTATTGTACTATTTGATGCAAAATATGAATTTGCCAGGGAATAGTTTTAATTGTTTCATTTTTTTTCCTCACAACCTCAAAAAGCCAATCTGTGTTTGTCCCCATCAATGATGTCCCCACTCCACTGGTGGGTTGCTGCCTGGTTCTTTAGAACTGGTAGCAGAAACTCGGTGCTGCTCACCAAAACTCCACGTTCCCAAACTGGTCAACTAATTGCTGTGGATTGCAAAAAAAAACCCCATCTGTGCAGGTGCAAAGGCTTCTGTGCATGCACAGAGGATCATTTCTGGGAAGAGACGTGTGTGAGAGAGAGCAAAGGGAAGTGTGCACACAAAACATGCACTTCCATTGCCATGCGAACCAGTGGAGAAGGTAAGGAGAACCCACCACTGGGAGTACACATAGAAACATAGAAGATTGATGGCAGAAAAAGACCTCATGGTCCATCTAGTTTGCCCTTATACTATTTCTTGTATATTATCTTAGGATGGATATATGTTTATCCCAGGCATGTTTAACACCACGGGAGCAATTAGCAAGCCCCAGCTTCAGTGAAAGGAAGTGCAAAACCAAGCATCCAACTGGTGCTCTACCTGCTCCAAACACTTGGAATGCCTTCTGTCTCAAATTTGACCATCCACAATCAGGTTTACTTACAAAGCTGCCAAAGGCATATCAGTAGCAAGGATGAGAGTGCTGTTCTCAAATCATTGAAGCAGAAATGAAAGTGTCACACAGAAAGCAGAAAACTTAGGCAGTTCAAATGAATCTAAGAATTTATTGCAAACTTAATGTGTCCACAAGAGTCTGAATTACTAACAATCAAAGCAAATTGGCAGTAGATAAGAGTCTGTGTAATTCAAGATGGGCTAGATGTCCATCCAGTTGATGTCAGCCCTTATGATGGGATACCATATTTTGGAGTATAGGACGCACCTTTTTCCACCCTAAAAGAGGCTGAAAATTTGGGTGCATCTTATACTCTGAATGTAGCTTTTTCAATGTTTTTTTTTCAGCCCTAACGAGGTGCTAACGATCTTCTCAGCTCTTACCGGCTTGCAGGCTGTTTCATTGCTACTCCCTCTGAAGAAAGTTTTTTCCAACCCTAAATTTTGTGGTTTGTGTTTTGAGCCGCTCCAAATCTTTGGAGAGGGCGGCATACAAATCTAATGAATAATAATAATAATAATAATAATAATAATAATAATAATAATAATAATAATAATAAATCTTTGCAGGCTTTTTTTCATTGCTACTCCCTCTGAAGAATGTTTTTTTCAGTCCTAATAAGATGCTAATGATCTTTCTGGCTTGCAGGGTTTTTTTCATTGCTACTCCCTCACATAAGGTCTTTTAAAGCCCTAACCAGGGGATAAAATAATGTGCTGAAGCTGACCAGACTAAGGACACTAGCCAGATGAATACCTGGTAGGCAGATTCTTTTCCCCCTATTTCCCTCCCCAAAAACTAAGGTGCGTCTTATACTCTGAAAAATACAGTAATTCAGTTGAAGCCTAAATTCTCTTGTGAGCGTGAAAGGACTCAAGACTGATGATTTGACTCCTTTCTCCAGTGGAACCTGGTCATCTCCTATACATGCAACAGTAATTTCATCTCTGCAATGAGGGGAGTCATTTGCCCCTGACT
The DNA here is from genome assembly GCF_031021105.1 of Erythrolamprus reginae. Classification (NCBI taxonomy): domain Eukaryota; kingdom Metazoa; phylum Chordata; class Lepidosauria; order Squamata; family Dipsadidae; genus Erythrolamprus; species Erythrolamprus reginae. The sequence continues at coordinate 269,129,934 of NC_091950.1, read as the reverse complement.
CTAGCCGATGGGGTAAGGCACACAATCATAGAAACATAGAAGACTGACGCCAGAAAAAGACCTCATGGTCCATCTAGTCTGCCCTTATACTATTTTCTGTATTTTATCTTAGGATAGATATATGTTTATCCCAGGCATGTTTAAATTCAGTTACTGTGGATCTACCAACCACGTCTGCTGGAAGTTTATTCCAAGCATCTACTACTCTTTCAATAAAATAATATTTTCTCACGTTGCTTTTGATCTTTCCCCCAACTAACTTCAGATTGTGCCCCCTTGTTCTTGTGTTCACTTTCCTACTAAAAATACTTCCCTCCTGAACCTTATTTAATCATTTAACCTATTTAAATGTTTCGATCATGTCCCCCCTTTCCCTTCTGTCCTCGAGACTATACAGATTGAGTTCATTAAGTCTTTCCTGATAAGTGTTATGCTTAAGACCTTCCACCATTTTTGTAGCCCGTCTTTGGACCCGTTCAATTTTATCAATATCTTTTTGTAGGTGAGGTCTCAGGAGCTGAACACTGTCCTCTGATGAGACACTGACTTGCCCCCAAGCCCCATAGAGCTCCAGAAGTTCTGTTCAAAAATGGGACTTGAAGTATTTCATGTGGAACCGTAGCTAAGAGATGGTATTATGGGATGTGGGGATTAGTCTGGGAGCAGGGCTATCACCGTGAGTGGCAAAGGCTTGACAAAGAAAAATCTTCGTGCAAATTTGCCAAAGAGCAGGGCACAAAGTGTGCATAGAAAAGTCTTCACTGGATGTTCAGTGCATGTAATTATCTTCAGACCTCATCTGACCTCCAGCCCATCTTGACAGATAAGCCCTACCATCCCGTTGCTGTCAGCACCTGTGATGGGGTAATTCAGCTGAAGCCCTGGCACTTTTGTTACTGACAGACTGTAACAACCAGCTGGTATTAAGATTTAATGAGCAAAATCTAACTCATGCCTACTGGATTAATTAAGTAACTGAATGTGATGAATTATAATGAAAATCCATCACTGAAAACACAGATTTCCTGCCTTCCAACCAAGAGCACAGCATAATATACTACTTTTCTCAGGGAGAAAGTTCAGTTAAAAAGAAGCAATTATTTCTCTGAAATATTGCTGGGGGAAAAGTATCATTTCCCAGACTTCAATGTCTTTTTTGCTGCTGTTGATAGGATTTTATTCATTTTTCAAAATAATACAATCATCAGAAAACCCTGTTTCCGAGAGGAGACAATCAGTAATGGGAATTTAAGAATTCTTGAAACTTTGGGGAATGAAAATGTTCTGTTTTGGTCTGCCTAGTCATTCTGGCAGGAAAAAAAACATTTTAACCTGCTTTGAATTCTTTTTATAACTTTTCTCCTCTGCAACATTGTCTCACTGAAGTGGCTTTCTTTGGAATTTGCTTTTCTAATTTTCATGTACAAGGAGCAGCTCTGTCTTCTGATTAATCTGGAATCCATTTTATCCTGTGTCGCTCTCCAGCTTGTTATTGAACAGGCTCTGCACTTGAGAATATTAGCAGTTGCTCTGCAGGTTAGAAAAGAAATCTCGTCCATTTATGGTTTCTCTTCCTGCAGAAATACTTTAATTTTCACTATTCTTTTCCTGATATAATTTTCAACCATAGAGTAGGGAAGGAAAAACACCCAAGCCATCGCATTGGGGATCAACAACATTCCTGTTGATGCCTTAGATGCCTTACATCTAATTAATGAATCTAAAATTTGACTCTAGTTATATACACTGCTCAAAAGAATAAAGGGAACACTTAAACAACACAATATAACTGTGGGACTGCCTTCTGCTGCACGAATCCCAGTGACCGGTTAGGTTCCACAGAGTTGGCCTTCTCCAGGTCCCATTGACAAAACAATGTCGGCTGGCGGGACCCAGGGGAAAAGCCTTCTCTGTGGCGGCCCCAACCCTCTGGAACCAGCTCCCCCCAGAGATTAGGATTGCCCCCACCCTCCTTGCCTTTCGCAAACTCCTTAAAACCCACCTCTGCTGTCAGGCATGGGGGAGTTGAGACATCTCCCCCAGGCCTATATAGTTTTATGTATGGTTTGCTTGTGTGTATGTTTTTTAAATAATGGGTTTTTTAGATATTTTCAATATTAAATTTGTTCATTGTACACTGTTTTATTATTACTGTGAGCCGCCCCGAGTCTACGGAGAGGGACAGCATACAAATCAAATCAAATCAAATCAAATCAAAAAATAAAATAACTCCCAAGTAAATCAAAGTTCTGTGAAATCAAACTGTCCACTTAGGAAGCAACACTGATTGACAATCAATTTCACCTGCTCTTTTGCACAACAAAGTAGAACAAAGTATCCAGTGAGAATATTTCAATCATTCAGATCTGGGATGTGTTATTTGAGGGTTCCCTTTATTTTTTTGAGCAGTGGATCCAGGATGCCGCCTTGGGTTTCATCCAAGCAGGGGTTGCTACTTACCACCACTACCAGTGCGATGCACTGGCAGCTTCGGGTCGCCAGCGTGCACACCCACACATCCCAGCGAGATTTTGCTTCTGTGCATGTGCAGGAAGCAAAATCGTGGGAGAGGACATGCACAAGAGAGAGATTTTGATGTGTTTTTTGCTTCCACACATGTGCAGAAGCAAAAAATGGCTGAAATCTCTCACCCACATGGGTCACCCTCTATTTCTATTTATTAGATTTAGATTTGTATGCCGCCCCTCTCCGAAGACTCGGGGTGGCTCACAAGACCCTCACAAGATTTTGCTTCCAGCGCATGTGCAGATCCAGCACATATGCAGAAGCAAAATCTTGCCAGGATGCACACATGCACATGCCAGAGATACAGATAGGACTGATACCACATCAGGTTTAAAATACCCCTCAGTTTGTTTGATGGTATGAAATACCAGCAGTTTAGTTGACATTTGATTGTTTGGTATGCACGAGTGTACAGTGTAGTTTAGGGTGTTTATTGACTAGTTTTATTGGGGTTTTAACGTTTGTATTTTTAATATTTGACTTATCACTGTATCTCTGTATTATTATATATGTTGTAAGCCATCCTGAGTCCCATGGGATTGGGCAGCATATAAATTAAATTAAATTAAATTAAGTTAAGTTAAGTTAAGTTAAGTTAAGTTAAGTTAAGTTAAGTTAAGTTAAGTTAAGTTAAGTTAAATTAAATTACATTACATTACATTACATTACATTACATTACATTACATTACATTACATTACATTAAATTAAATTAAATTAAATTAAATTAAATTAAATTAAATTAAATTAAATTAAATTAAATTAAATTAAATTAAATTAAATTAAACTAAATTAAATTAAATTAAATTAAATTAAATAATACATGTTGCAATGCGAGCCTGGATCTGGCTTTGCCACTGACTTAGGGCTTGATGCAGAAAGAGGCCTCTTCGGTTTTCTGTTGGCCAGCTTGACCTGGAATGGCAGCAAGTGGAAATCCAGAAGTTTAAAATGTGAGCAGAGGGCAAGTCAGTCCTCTGACTTGAAAACTTGTCAGCCCCACTTCAACTATTTTAAGAGAAGAATATTTCATGGAAATAATTCTCAGCTGGACAAATGTGCACTGGAGAAAAAAAGTAGTCTGCTTTACTAATAAATAAGATTCTAAAGCATTTCTATCAAAATGCCAGACTCATTTCTGTATAATTTCTATTTCCTTGAAAATAGAAACGTGTGACAACTCTATTGGAAAAACCTCCTCTTAATTTAAACAAGAGCACTTCACTTTTTAGCTGATAGGCCTGGGATTCTCCATTTGCTTTCCCACAGTTCTGTTTATTTAAGTGAATTTTTTTCTACCTTTGGTTTTGGCTTCTCTGTTACACCGTGTCCTCCCTCCAGCACTACTGTATTGCCTTAAAATCAAATATTGTCTGAATAAATATTGCTTTTTAATCTCTCTTCCTGAGCAGCTTTTTTTCTCCCAGGTTTCTCTAAATAGCGCTAACTGCAAGTTAACAAGTTCCACTCTGTGATCTTAAATTAGTTAATTAGAACCCTGTCTTGAACTTCTGACTGAAATTGAGAAGTACTTAATCAGTTACATGCTCATGGCTTGTTCCTCCTAACTTGCTCTGACACATTCCTTCCACTAAAAAATATAGTGGAACCCCGACATAAGAGCTGCTCTACTTAAGAGCAACTCAAGATAAGAGCTGGGAGGGGAGAGATATTTTTGTTCTACTTACAAGCCCAAATTCGAGATACAAGCGCCAAGGAGCTGTCTCCTGAAGCCAAACGCTAACTTCCGCGTTCGGCTTCAGGAGACAGCTGCGAAGCGGCGCGCGTGTTTTAAAAGGTTGCAGCCGGCCTGGGGGGCTCGGGGGGGGGGCTTGCAGCTTTCTTTCTTGCTCTTTTTCTTTCTCTCTTTTACCTTCCCTTCCTCTATTTCTTTTCTTTCTCCTTCCCACCTTCTTCCCTCCCTCCCTCCCTTCACTCATTCCTCTCTTACTCTCCCCTTTCATAAGTTTCCTTGCTTCCTTCCTCTGTTCCTGTCCCTTCCCCCTTTCTTTCTTTCTTTCTCTTTTTCTTTCTCTCTTTTACCTTCCCTTCCTCTATTTCTTCTTTTCTTTCTCCTTCCCACCTTCTTCCCTCCCTCCCTCCCTTCACTCATTCCTCTTACTCTCCCCTTTCATAAGTTTCCTTGCTTCCTTCCTCTGTTCCTGTCCCTTCCCCCTTTCTTTCTTTCTTTCTTGCTCTTTTTCTTTCTCTCTTTTACCTTCCCTTCCTCTATTTCTTCTTTTCTTTCTCCTTCCTACCTTCTTCCCTCCCTCCCTCCCTTCACTCATTCCTCTCTTACTCTCCCCTTTCATAAGTTTCCTTGCTTCCTTCCTCTGTTCCTGTCCCTTCCCTCTTTCCTTCCTTCCTTCCCACCCTCCGTCCATTCATCTCTTGATCGCTTAAAGCCGGTCCCTGGTGCAAAAAGGGTTGGGGACCTCTGTCCTACAGGATTGGGTGGCAGAGAAGTTGAACATATGTAAATTTAAAAGTTTAAGAAAGTTTACAAGTTAAGTGAAAGAAACTTCATTATTCATTTATATGTACATGTACATTTCTTCATTAAAAACATGTCTTTCTGCATAATTTAGACTAACTTTGTGAGTTTTTTGAGGGCTGGAACCAATTAAAATTATTTACATTAATTCCTATGGGGAAAAGTCGTTCGAGATAAGAGCTGCTCGACTTAAGAGCCCAGGTCCGGAACGAATTAAACTCGTATCTCGAGGTACCACTGTATATATTTTTGATTTTGGGGAAAAAAGCAATATCATATACTGTACGTGTATGGCTAAATATCTTTTTATCCAGGTTTTCACTTTTTAAAAATCACAGATACCAAGAAATTTAAACATTTAAGTTTAAAGTTAAAACTTTAAGTTTAAACTTAAAGTTTAAATTTAAACGTTTAAACGTTTAAAGAAAGTTGATGTATTTTCTCCTTGCATCCCCATTTGTCCTCCTTCTCAATGGTCTCTGCCCTCCTTTGCTTGTACAGATATCGGGGACTTCTAAGGCAATAAGGACAATCAAGAATCTAGAAGCTACGATGCTTTATCTCAGGAGTCTCCAAACTCGACAACTTTTAAAGGCTTGTAGACTTCAACTCCCAGAATTCCTCAGCCAGCCATGCTGAGGAGCTGATGTCCACAAGTCTTTAAAATTGCCAAGTTTGCTTTCTCCTAAGAAGAACAACGAGGGAACTGATCATTTACCTTGAGAAAAGGGGGTGGTGGGAGAAAATAATAGTACATTTTCAAATATTCTGAAAGAAAACATTCAAGCTCTATTCCTCGTAATTCCAATACCACATAATGGATTCTAATTACATAAAGGCCAATTCTGACTGAATGTCATGGGGAGAAATGTTAACGATAAGAGCAGTTTGACAGTAATGACCCTATTTTGTCTTCACTGGATATATTCAGGTGCAGGTTAAACAACCTTGTAATTGAGACTCTTTACATTGGACTCCTGTTAGATTGGGGTAAATAAGGACTCGGAGACACTGGAGCTATTCACTGCTTTATTTTAAAAGCTAGCTGTAGCATACAACAGAATGAGCCACGCTCTAAGGGAAGCCGCTTTTAAAGCGGCTTGCTTGGAGGCGCGGTTCCAATAGAATTTGCCGGTCGCGCTTTAGCCAATCCGTGACCGGCATGTAAATTTGGGGTGCATACTCCCGTACACAACAGTTCTTGCCCTTTGTAGAACCTTAGATTCAGAAGCCTTGATTCAAAGAATCTGCAAATCTTTGAGACATTCCTGGGGGGAAGTATTAATGAATTAATGAATATTAATTAATGAAAATCCAAACTGACTATTTTTATTTAGTCATTCATCTATAGCCCATTATTATTATTATTATTATTATTATTATTATTATTATTATTATTATTATTATTATTATTACAAATAACTCAAGGAAGAGAATATATCTAACCCTCACCCCAGTTTTTCCCACAACCACCACCTTGTGGTCTGAAAGTCAGTGACTGACCGAAGTAACCCAACTACAGTTTGATTTGCTCACTGAGCAGTTAACCCTGACATTTATATTTGTATTTAAAGAAAGGCACAGTTGCCTCACAATAGATGGAATAAGGAAATGAAAGGAAGATCCAAAGGAATGTGGGGGAGTACCTGAAGAGAAATAAATAAAGTGTTATATAGGTTTCCATGGACAAGAAGAAAAGGTGAATTTTATAACCAGGAATCGGTGCAGCTAAAGGCAAAGGAAACAGAAAAGAAACAGACAGAATTTTACCGCAGATTACCGCTTTTTAAGCTTTTTTTTTTCTTTCAAAAATAATATTTTTTATGTTCTCCAAAATGTATTGCCAGAAGGAAATGGACAGAAAGACTATCGAGTATTGCTTATGTCATCAGTTTCTATGAGCAAACCCCCAAACACAGAACATATCAAGGGAAGAGTGGGCGTGTTGGCCTAGAAAAATATGAATGTGGATCTTAGTTGGTTAATAATGCTACCTTATTTCTATTCATCTGTAGCAAGACCAAATGGAACTTAAGTATGACTGATAGACAGTGAAGGGCTCCATTTACCTTTTCCTACCGATAGAGGATTCCGAGGCTGGCACAGGCGCACACGTGCCTGACACATGTGCATGCACCCCTGCATGAAATTTGCTTCCATACATGCACACGAAGTGAAATCTCGCATGAGGACACTCATGCTGGTGAGATTTTAGTTATTTTTCACCCTTTTATTTGCTTCTGCGCATGCAAAAATTACTAGAATTATGTGCATGCACAGAAGCAAAATCTCATGCGGGTGCACAAGCACACGTGTTGGGTTCATGCACAGCTGGGCCAGCCTCTGGAACCCGGTAAAAAGTCCTACCGGATTGCCAATCCCATTCGTACCAGGTGGAGCCCATTACTCCTGATAGAGATTCCTTTATATCTTTCTGGAGGAGGAATGTCTGACATGTGGAAAGATGGAGACCAAAACAATATGGATTTCACAGAATGCAAAGACATGAATTTCTATTCAAAGAGTGCTTGATCCTTACTTATCGTATATTAGGTCTGCAATTCAAATTATAAATTTGTTATTGCAAGGGGAGTAGATAGGAATACCTCTTAATTCATGCACTTCATTTTTTTTTCATTATTAGAAAGATACAATGTAATTCCCTTCATCATCATCATCATCATCATCATCATCATCATCATCAGGTCTTGTACAGGGCACATTGGGCAACAAGTGCTGTCCAGCAGCTTTGATCATTCACAGCATCTTCACAATCCCAAGGGAATTAATAAACTTAAGATCTTTCTTGAGTGTTTGGTGCCACGTTTTCTGAAGCCAGTCTGTTTTCCTCTTTCCTCCGGGAGGTATGCAACACAGTGTAATTTTTGGGTGCCTGTGTTTAGGCATATGTAATATATGGCCAACAAGCCCCATTTCAGCTTCAGCTTCAACCACAACAACACAAGAGCACACAACAGATTTAAACTTAATATTAACCACTCCAAACTTGACTGTAAAAAATATGACTTCAGTAACCGAGTTGTCGAAGTGTGGAACTCATTACCGGACTCCATAGTGTCATCCCCAAACCCCCAACACTTTACCCTTAGATTATCTACAGTTGACCTATCCAGATTCCTAAGAGGTCAGTAAGGGGCGAGTACAAGTGCACTAGAATGCCTTCCGTCCCCTGTCCTATTGCTCTCCTATATCTCCTATACCTTTCTTCTATTCCTATATCTCTTCTTCTATTATTTCATTGATATATTCTATTACTATATCTTCTTTTCTATTGTTTCATAGATATATTTTACTATGAGTATCTCCTCTATAACCTTCATCATGTATTTTACTATGTGTATATAGATATATACCCACTAAAACCCTCATTGTGTATTGGACAAAATAAATAAATAAATAAAGTTCTCGATAGATGTTCTAAATCTGATCTTTATAGGTAGGACCTCAAGTGGTCACCAGATGAGGATTCTTTTCAAACAGCATTGTTGGAAAACATTTAACCATTTAATCACTTCCATGTTTCACAAATGTATATTACAGTTGGTATGGCAATACCCCTGAAGAGTTTTATCTTTGTGGTAATACCTATGGTCGCCATAGGTCAATTTGGGGGTGTGCATTGAAACACGCCTGCTGCCATTCCAATTTGATGGTTAATCAGTTTATCTGTACCTCCACTGATAGACATAATGCTACCAAGATAAGTAAATTGTTGGGTCTGTAGTCTAGCCTGGGACAGTTATAGGCATATTATCCTGAACTGTATAAAGATGGTCGTCTCAAAATTTATGTGAAAGCCAATCTTCTTTGTCTCATTATCTAAACTGGTAGTCATTTCTTTCAAGCACACCTTTGTTTTGATATACCTACATAGAAAGCTTTCAATCCAGTGCAATCTATTAATGAGGCAGGAATCAAACTAATAGAACTTTGCTGAATAAAAATGTTTACAGCAAATGCTTCCATAAATATATGAAAGAACCATAAAGATTCCCAACTGATGATACATATAGAATCTGATCATTGAAGTAGACCAAATAAGAAGTAAAAATGCCCCAGAAATTATGTTTACCAACAAAACAGCAGGATCTGATGCAATACCAGAAGATTAAAGCTAATCAGTGATGCTATTACATACAGGTTATAAGCAGGTATAATGAAAGATATATGAAAGAAGGATGCACACACATACATATACACTGAGCCCTATACTTAGGTGCCATGGAATACAAAAAGAAAATAATCACTTACTTTCCCAGAAAAGAACTGTGTTAAAAAAATACTCAAACTACTGAACAATTGCACTTATCTTACATTCAGATTTCAACAATAGATGGACTGAGAATTACTAGCAGTAGAGACTGGATTGAAAAGTAACAAAGGCACCCAAGAACATTCACTGGATAACAAAGGCAAGAGGGCTCCAAAAAGACATCCATTTTTGCTTTTATTGATTATACAAGAGATTTTGATTACATAGAACACAAAAAAATTGTGGTCTGCTCTTAAAAGCACAATTGTATCAGGCCCGGGGTGGGTTCCAATTTTTTTTTATTACCAGTTCTGTGAGTGTGGTTTGTTTTGTGCTTGCTACAAGTTGGGGTGAACCGATCCAAACTGGGAGAAAACCAACTCTGTACCAGGCCACAATATCTCCCTACTTTTTTAAAAACAGTATGATGGGATGCAGAGCAATTAAATGAGGAAAGGAATGCACCAATCCATACCAACAATTTATTTATTTGAACCTTTTGAAAATGTATCATTAAAAATGCTGGATTAGAAGAATTATAAATTTGGGTTATAATTGTTGAGATATGTCAGATATGCTGATGATGCCTCTTTGACAGGAATCGCTTGTTGGAACTGAAAAATGGGAGTATAAAAACCAGTCGGTTACTCAATGTTTTTAAAATGTTTTTAAAACTCACTACAGCGTTTCCCAACCGGTGTGCCGCGAGACACCGTCAGCTGTGCCGCGGCGAAAGGCGGCGGAGGAGAGTGGGCGGATCGGGCGGGCAATGGGGCAGGGCGGAGAAGCCAGGGGCGCGTTTGTCCGGAGGCACCTACTGCCGCACCTCCCTGCCCCTGCCTCCCCACGGTGCCTCCGGCCAAACGCGCCCCTGGCTTCTCCGCCCTGCCCCATTGCCCGCCCGATCCGCCCACTCTCCTCCGCCGCCGCCTCCTGCCTTGGGGCGAGCAATCCGGGAGTCCGGGACTGTGTGGCTTTGTGCCATGAAGAGAAAACGGCCGACTTTTCCCTGCTGCCGTTTTCTCTTCATGGCTCAAAGCCACACAGTCCCGGACTCCCGGATCGCTCGCTTCCCCGGTCAGCAAAGCCATCTGCCCAGGAAAGCGCCGCGCTGGCCGGAGAAGCGAGCGATCCGGGAGTCCGGGACTGTGTGGCTTTCGGCCGGGCTAACGGGAGGCGGCGCGAGGCTGGGCGCTGGGGACGTCTGGGAGGGCGAGGAGGCTGATGGCTGCTGCGCACTCCACTCTCTCTCCGGCTCTCTCTCGCTCTTTCTTTTTCTCTCTGTTGCTGGCGTGGTGAACGAGAGAGAAAGAGGGAGAGAGAAAAAGGAGGGGAGAGAGAATGAGAGAAAGAAAGCAAGAGAAAGAGAGGGAAAGAAAGCAAGAGAGAGAGAGAAAGAAAGGGGGAAGGAGGGAGAGGGAAAGACATAGAGGGAGGGAAGGAGGGAGAGAGAAAGAGAGAGAAAAAGAGAGGAAGAAAGAAAGAAAGAAAGAGGGATGGAGAGAAAGAAGGGAAGGAAGGAAGAGAGAGAAAGAGGGAGGGAGAAATAGAGTGAAATGGAGGAAGAGATATTTTTTTTGTCCAAACTTTTCTTTAGCCCCCCCCCCCCGCCCCCCCCCTTCAGTGTTCCCCAGAATTTTGAAAACATGAATAATGTGCCGCGGCTCAAAAAAGGTTGGGAAACACTGCACTAATGTATACCAACAGGAAATAGAGGAGAAATTGAGCAGTGTTTATTTTTTTAGATTAGAAACTCACAGGGATGGTAATTACAGCTGTCACATGAAGATTTATGTTCTGCTTGGCAAAAAAATCTATGACATCTAGAAAAATATTAAAGTGCAGAGGCAGCTTACTTATGTTTTGTCAAAACTAAGGGTGTTTTTTTTAATTTTCAAAATGTGGACCTGAAAGCTGGACCATCAAAAAGATTGATTTTTTTTCTTTTTTTTAAATGCCTTTGAACTGGGGTGCTGGAGAAAATTGTTGGGAATAGATTCAACTGCAAATAAAATATTTTTAATATGAAGCAGGTGGAATAAAACCAGACCGTTTGTTAGAGGCACTAAAAATGAACCAAAAGTTTAAATATTTTAGAGATATAACATGAAGACTTACTGAAGAAGTCTCCAATGCTTAGGCAAACTGGACATACTTTTTTAAAAAGATGATTACCACTGATAACAAAAGCAGGCCCCCAAAGACCTCAAACTCTAACTGAGAATCCTAGTGACATTACATCCACTATACAAACATAAAGAGTTGGAAATGAGTAAACAACCAAACAAAATAAAGTACTAAAACATAACTGCTATCAAACTATCTAAACATTTGGGAAATGTTTGCTGGAACTTCAAAATGGATTTCAGAATTGAATTCAACTCTGAAATTTTTTTCAAAACAAGCCAATTGATACCATAATCATTAGACATGTGTCCATTCTGGTTTTCACCAGTAACATTATTACTTGCTTTCTTACATTACTATCACCGAGGTAGAGAAATTTGCCAATACATTTTTTTCAGGCTTGGAATATCACAAAACCAATTATAAATTCATGCATCAAAACATAGCCACTGTGTTCACAGAATGTGCTCTATGTTCCCAGAATGGCAGGTGAACTTTTGAGTGATGCAAAAGGAAAATATCTAACATGAAAGTAATCATGCCTGGAAATGAATTTCAATCTGTGATAGAAAGTTTAAGATGATGATTCGGTGTAACACAATAGTGGAAGTAAGGAAATGGAACATTTGGAATTAAATTAAAGGTGACTGGAAAATTTAAAAGCTAATTCTTATGAAGTTATTTATATATCTCTGATACGTCTATACAGTATTTTTGAAAGCAGGTGTGACTTAGCATAACAATTATTTTACTGATATGGCTTAAATTAAGAAACCATAAATAAAATCTAATGAACAACCTCATTGTTCCCCAAAGACAAAAGCACCAGAATGGATGGGGTTTGGGATTCTCCTTCTTATAAGGGCTAAGAAAAGAAAGATAAGGAGAACTGAAGAGGTATGCAATATAATTATTAATTTACAAATGGCTTGGCAAGAAAAAAAACAGTTTGATAGAATAGAATAGAATAGAGTAGAGTAGAATAGAATAGAATAGAATAGAATAGAATAGAATAGAGTGTTCAGTTCTGGAGACCTCACCTACAAAAAGATATTGACAAAATTGAACGGGTCCAAAGACGGGCTACAAGAATGGTGGAAGGTCTTAAGTATAAAACGTATCAGGAAAGACTTAATGAACTCAATCTGTATAGTCTGGAGGACAGAAGGAAAAGGGGGGACATGATCGAAACATTTAAATATGTTAAAGGGTTAAATAAGGTCCAGGAGGGAAGTGTTTTAATAGGAAAGTGAACACAAGAACAAGGGGACACAATCTGAAGTTAGTTGGGGGAAAGATCAAAAGCAACATGAGAAAATATTATTTTACTGAAAGAGTAGTAGATCCTTGGAACAAACTTCCAGCAGACGTGGTAGATAAATCTACAGTAACTGAATTTAAACATGCCTGGGATAAACATATATCCATCCTAAGATAAAATACAGAAAATAGTATAAGGGCAGACTAGATGGACCATGAGGTCTTTTTCTGCCGTCAGACTTCTATGTTTCTATGTTTCTAGAATAGAATTCAATTCTTTTATTGGCCAAATGTGATTGGACACACATGAAATTTGTCCTTGGTGCATATGCTCTCAGTGTACATAAAAGAAAAGATACATTTGTCAAGAATCATGAGGTACAACACTTAATGATTGTCATAGATTTTATCCAGTGAGATTGTCTGGGAATATGTTCAGCAAATAAATAAAATAAAAATGGACCAATGCACTTTGGAGGCAATCCTAAAGCTTCCTTGCTATTTTGGGGGGAATAATAGGCAAAATGGGTACTTTAATTTTGCAATGGATTTTAATTTTAATTCACCCTTTAAGCACCCATCATCCCATAAAACTGTTCTGGCCCTGGGAGTGTGGTCTCAACAAGGTTAAACAAGGTTAAGGGTGGTCTCCAAGCCAGCAGAACCTGCATAATCTTGATCTAAATATTAGTTTATTTACTTTATAATTTGGTTACCAGAGGAAGAGGAAGGGAAGGGAAAGGAAAGGAAAAGGAAGGGAGAAGGGAGGGGAGGGAGGACTCTTCTCTGATTCTGCTTTGTTTTCGCATGTGGCTGGATTTAGCTGGAAGGTGGATTATTAATTTTTAAACTAAATTCTCAGAAGAGTTCTTACTTTATTGCCGAATGAAAGTGATGAATGTAAGACATGCAGAAATTTGTAGAGCTGTGATATAAATCTGAATCATGCAATCAAAGTTAGAATTGCTTGTCATAGCTGGGTGTACCAATTGGTTTTTAAATTATCAAGTCAGTTTTCCATAGGTTTTGTATTATAAATAAGCAATTCCAAACTCCGGCAGTATATTTTGACCCAATACAAAACACATTTCCCACCATTTTTCACCCTGTGCCTTTTTTTTATAGCGTACGATATAAATTCATGGGAATTAGATTGCAAAATCAACATAACTTAAAGGCAGAGGGTATCTTGCACAGAGACCATGGAAATGGAAATCTTTATTCCGCATCAAAAATAATTCCCAAAGACAATATGTAGAGTTTTAGGAGTAATTTTTCATATTAGTTGAGCTTGGAACTATTGCACAAAACACACAAAAATTTATGGCACAGCAAACTTCTCAAACTTCTAAGTCTGGTGCTTCTTTGGATCAGAATCTCACACTACTAAATGGAAATCTCACACTACTCACAAGAGCCTACAAAACTTTTGCCAGACCCATCCTAGACTACTGCTCATCTGTCTGGAACCCATACCACATTTCAGACATCAACACCCTTGAAAATGTCCAAAGATATTTCACCAGAAGAGCCCTTCACTCCTCCACTCGAAACAGAATATCCTACGAAAATAGACTAACAATCCTGGGCCTAGAAAGCCTAGAACTGCGACGCCTAAAACACGATTTGAGTATTGCCCACAAGATCATATGCTGCAATGTCCTACCAGTCAATGACTACTTCAGCTTCAACCGCAATAACACAAGAGCACGCAACAGATTCAAACTTAATACAAACCGCTCCAAATTTGACTGTAAAAAATATGATTTCAACAACCGAGTTATCGAAGCGTGGAACTCATTGCCAGACTCAATTGTGTCAACCCCTAACCCCCATCACTTCTCCCTTAGACTCCCCACGATTGACCTCTCCAGGTTCCTAAGAGGCCAGTAAGGGGCGTACATAAGTGCACTGGTGTGCCTTTTGTCCCCTGTCCAATTGTCTTTCCTTTCTTCCAACTATCCTATATATTCTCTTCCTTTCATATATCCTCTCCTCTAAGTTCACTTTCACCCTCTTTTATATTATCACATGTCTATCTTTCTTCCTATGTATTTGTGTATTGGACAAATGAATAAATAAATAAAAAATAAAATAGAATAAAGGAGAATTATGTAGAATTTCCTCAATGTCCACTTTTGTATAAAACCCAACAACGATTTAATAAAAAGGTGGATATAATGGGAATGTACCCAAAGAAGATGAAAAGTAATACTGTATATATCTAGGAGAAAATGAATATCATCACAATCCTACAGCTTCTCCAACTATACATACATATATACATTTTCTCTTGGGAGAGAACTATTTCTTTTCACAATCCAATTTTGGGACCAGATGACTTTCTCACTATCACAATTCCAGTTTCTACCAATATATAATTGATAGATGCACCACATCCAATACTTGAAACTTTAACTCAATAGCCTTGTATCTATTTTATTCCACTGAGATCCAGAACTCATGTACAGCTGGTAAATGAGAGGCGTGATTCTCTAGCCACTTTAAAGTTCAATCTCTGTCTCTTTCATTGCGGTGAACTGAGGCTGACTTTTAAGTGGGTTGATCTGTCAAAAGAGATTTCTGAGAAAATAAGAGAATTTGACAGTAGTTCTTTTAGAAAGAGGACAATGTGAAAGCACATTTTTCATGTGCTGCTTGCCATCCGAAATGTGTGGCAGAAACTACTTTGATGGACACTCACAATATTTCAGGATCTTGGATTCAAAAATCAGGATGGACATTAGATGGCAAGAGAGAACTCATTCCTGCCAACTGTGTTCATCTGAATGTTTGCATTGAAGAACTTGTAGCTCAAAGCACTTGGTTGAAGCAAATATGCCATAGATTATCTTTATGAAAAATGTTGATTTTTAAATGTGACTGTACATTATTCATTTAAAGCCTTTTGATAGGGATATCAAATAGCACACACATTAACCTTCATATGTTTCAATCACGTTTATTAATTCATTAGATCAAGAGTTGAAAAGTTTCACATAGTTCCTTCCACTCTATACACACTGTAACTATCAATAATACTCCCCCAAACAGGAACTCCATTGGCTCCATTAGATCAGCTGTAACTTAAAAAAACGTGGGATTCCAGCAGATACCCCAGAGATTCAGTCATACAAAACAGATGCATTAAAGTGTATAAAATAGTGTTTATTTTTAGCACAGTCAAGTTAAACAGTCCAGTCATATACATTCAAATCGGTCAATATCACTCAATACAATAATAATATTACAAGTCTGGCTTTGTCTTACATATCAGACATACATTACAGCTTACAAATACATCAAACTAACACAGAGCTTACTACATTAGTCACAGTGAATCAACAGAAAGAACAGAGAGAGCAGAGAGAAAATCATGCTTTCTGGCTCCCTCTTATGGCAACTTGAAACACTATATCTTAAAGCTATGGTACTTCACACCAAAAAAAACATTCATTGTTAGCTTGTTTGTATTTTGCCAACCCAACTGTTTTGTACATAGTACTAACACAACTCAGGGTTGAAATGAGGGATCCTTGATGCTCTCTGAGCTTGGTTGTTTTCTTCCAGATGTTTCATTTCCCAAACTACCTTGGTTTTTGAAGGTTAGTACTGATGATGTTATCTAGTTTGGGTATTGAAATGTCTTGTAAGAAAACAACTAAGTTCAGAGAACACCAGAGACCCCTGGTTTCTGTTTAGCTTTTCCTGAGGTTCCTCTCTCTGACCTACAAAAATCCTGAAGAGAATTAAAAGGTACGAAAGGTTTGAGTATTTTATGTAAGGGTTTTGTTTTTTCAAACCAGAAATGCCCAGTCTAATACAGTGGTACCTCTACTTAAGAACTTAATTCGTTCCAGGTTCTTAAGTAGAAAAGTTTGTAAGAAGCAATTTTTCCCATAGGAATCAATGTAAAAGCAAATAATGCATGCAAACCCATTAGGAAAGAAATAAAAGCTCGGAATTTGGGTGGGAGGAGGAAGAAAAGGAGGAGGACAGTCACTGCCAAAGGAAGAAGGTGGGGTGAGCACCCCCTTTTGCCTTTCCGTGCCCAGACACTCCAGGAGGTAACCTCACACCGTGTGTATGGGAGGCAGCACGAAGAAGTCACCACAGTGAAGTGGTTTATTCCTTCTCCAAGTGCCCAGAGAAAGGAAAATGCTCCGTTTGCTCTGGGCTGCCAAAGCCTCCTTAAGCGCCATCAAAAGCCTGAGATGGTCAGGATTAAAGGGGGAATGGCAGGAAACTGGCCTGCCCTTCGTGCCGCTCTCAAATTTCCTGGGAAATTTTTCCAGGCTCAGATTCTTAAGTAGAAAATGGTTCTTAAGTAGAGGCAAAAAAATCTTGAGCACCCGGTTCTTATCTAGAAAAATTCTTAAGTAGAGGCGTTCTTAGGTAGAGGTACCACTGTATTTCCTTCCTCCTTTAATCTCATTTAGCTTTAACTTCCCTATTTTAGCTCTACTTTCCCTGCAGTTTCTCAGTGCTTCTGAAAAACACCTCTCATTTTTCTTTTTTTTAATTTTCGTTCATTCCATTTGTTGACATCTCTACTGAAATATCTTTCCTTTTCATGCTTAATGTTGACATCCTACATCCCTTCTTATTGCCCAGGAGCTTTCATTCTCCATTTGTCATAAGGACTTGTTCCAACACCCACGTACATATTCTTTCTTTTTAAAAAAATTGGGTATATTTTTCCTACTTCAGTTTTCACAAGAATTTCTTGCATTCTCTTTTTGATAAAGGCAAGGGTCCTGAATTATTTCACTGACCTTCCTTTCTGAGTGTCTGTCTGCCAGGTCAAAACTGACTGGCGCACCTACAATAATCTCTCTAATTTTCTAAGCTTCTTTTGCATATTTCATACCAATAATTCCTGGTTTATTCCACAGTCTTCATGTGAAAGTTCCTAGGCTTGTCCTGGAAGGCATTGCTCCACAGAGAAGTAAAGTAAAAGACTTTATTTTTCTGAGTATAAGATGCACCTTTCCCCCCCCCCAAAAAAAAAGAGGCTGAAAATTTGGGGGCATCTTATATTCCAAATGTAGGTTTTTCAAAGCTTTTTCCCCCAGCTGTTACAAGGTGCTGACAATCTTCCCTGCGTGCAGGTTACTTTCGTTGCTACTCTGAAGGTTTTTATTCATTCATTCATTCATTCATTCATTCATTCATTCATTCATTCATTCATTCATTCATTTATTTATTTATTTATTTATTTATTTATTTATTAGATTTGTATGCCGCCCCTCTCCATAGACTTTCCCTAGCCCTAAATGTTTGCAGGTTTGTTTTCATTGCTATTCCCTCCAAAAATGGTTTTTTTAGCCCTAAACAGGGGATAAAATAATGTGCTGAAGTGGACCAGACTAAGGACATTAACCAGATGAATACCTGGTAGATAGATTTTTCTCCCTATTTCCCCCCCCCCAAAAAAAACCTAAGGTGCGTCGTATACTCTGAAAAATACAGTAATAGGGCATTCCATGGGGACTGCAGGAACACAGCAAAGACCTCCATATCATGGCTGCCATCTAGTGGTCACCGTAGTCATATGCATTAAGCTGCCTGTCTATGGCGAATCTCAGCCATCCAGGTTGTGGTTGTCTTGAGGTGCTTTTTAAAAGGCAACTAGACAATGGATTTCCCACCCCCACCCCTTTGAGGAAGAAGAAGACATTTTGCTTCTCTCAAATGAATTTCATCAGTTACCAATGAAGCTTCTTGGATAGGAAGCAATATGTCTTCTTTCCCAAGTGGGGAAAAATCCATTGTCCAGTTGCCTTTTGAAAAAGCACCTTTGGGACATTGAGCTGTCTGCCAGGCTGGTCTCTCTCTCTCTCTCTCTCTCTCTCACACACACACACACACACACACACACACACACACACCATGATGCCCTGAATAAATGCCTAAGCTCCTGTATGGACAACTGCCAGACTTGCACCACACTACAAGGAGGGCCTGCATGTCCCAATTCTTGATTATATAGTGGTAACTCTATTTCGAACTTAATTCGTTCTGTAACCAAGTTCTTAAGTATAAAAGTTTATAAGAAGGAATTTTTCCCCATAGGAATCAATGTAAAAGCAAATAATGCATGCGATTGGGGAAACCACAGGGAGGGTGGAGGCCACATGGAGGCTTCTCCCCACCTTTTGTGGCCCTGTTTCCTCCCAGGAGATTCCTAGAGAGGCCCCACAGAGGCTTCTCCCCACCTTTTCAGGCCCTGTTTCCTCCTAGAAGATTTATTTATTTGTTTATTTATTTATTATTTGGATTTGTATGCCGCCCCTCTCCGAAGACTCGGGGCGGCTCACAACAAGTGAAACAAATCATAATAATCCAATTAATTAAAATATTTAAAGATTTTTAAAAACCCATATGCTAACAGACACACACACAAGCATACCATGTATAAATTAAATGTGCCCAGGGGGAGATGTTTAATTTCCCCATGCCTGACGGCAAAGGTGGGTCTTAAGGAGTTTGCGGAAGGCAGGGAGAGTAGAGGAAGTTCTAATCTCCGGGGGGAGTTGGTTCCAGAGAGCCGGTGCCGCCACAGAGAAGGCTCTTCCCCTGGGGCCCACCAACCGACATTGTTTAGTTGACGGGACCCGGAGAAGGCCCACTCTGTGGGACCTAATCGGTCACTGGGATTCGTGCGGCAGGAGGCGGTCTCGGAGATATTCTGGTCCAATGCCATGAAGGGCTTTAAAGGTCATAACCAACACTTTGAATTGTGACCGGAAATTGATTGGCAGCCAATGCAGACTGCGGAGTGATGGTGAAACATGGGCATACCTAGGTAAGCCCATGACTGCTCTCGCAGCTGCATTCTGCACGATCTGAAGTTTCCGAACACTTTTCAAAGGTAGCCCCATGTAGAGAGCATTACAGTAGTCGAACCTCGAGGTGATGAGGGCATGAGTGACTGTGAGCAATGAGTCCCGGTCCAGATAGGGCCGCAACTGGTGCACCAGGCGAACCTGGGCAAACGCCCCCCTCGCCACAGCTGAGAGATGGTTTTCTAATGTGAGCTGTGGATCGAGGAGGACGCCCAAGTTGTGGACCCTCTCTGAGGGGGTCAGTAATTCCCCCCCCAGGGTAATGGATGGACAGATGGGATTGTCCTTGGGAGGCAAAACCCACAGCCACTCCGTCTTATCCGGGTTGAGTTTGAGTCTGTTGACACCCATCCAGGCCCCAACAGCCTCCAGGCACCGGCACATCACTTCCACCGCTTCGTTGACTGGGCATGGGGTGGAGATGTAAAGCTGGGTATCATTGGCATATTGATGATACCTCACCCCATGTCCTTGGATGATCTCACCCAGCGGTTTCATGTAGATGTTAAATAGCAAGGGGGAGAGGACCGACCCCTGAGGCACCCCACAAGGGAGAGACCTCAGAACCGACCTCTGACCCCCCACTAACACCGACTGCGACCGGCCAGAGAGGTAGGAGGAGAACCACTGGAGAACAGTGCCTCCCACCCCCAACCCCTCCAACCGGTGCAGAAGGATACCATGGTCAATGGTATCGAAAGCCACTGAGAGATCGAGGAGCACCAGGACAGAGGATAAACCCCTGTCCCGGGCCCGCCAGAGATCATCCATCAACGCGACCAAAGCGGTTTCTGTGCTGTAACCGGGCCTGAAACCCGACTGCCGGGGACCTAGATAATCGGCTTCTTCCAAGGACCACTGGAGCTGGAGTGCCACCACCTTCTCGACAACCTTCCCCATAAAGGGAAGGTTGGAGACTGGACGATAGTTATTAAGTACGGCTGGGTCCAGGGAAGGCTTCTTGAGGAGAGGGCGCACGAGCGCTTCTTTATAGAGTGTTGGAAAAACTCCCCTCCCCAAGGAAGCGTTGGTAATCTCCTGGGCCCAGCTCCGTGTCACCTCCCTGCTGGCCGAGACCAACCAGGAGGGACACGGATCCAGTAGACAGGTGGCGGAACTCACAGCTCCAATGGCCTTGTCCATTTCATCAGGTGTCACCAGATCAAACTCTTCCCAGACAGGTGGACAAGTACGTGCCCCAGTCACCTCGACTCATTGTCAGTCGACTCTGTTTTACAATTGGAGTTGAGGTCGGCCCGGATCTGAGCGACTTTATCACAGAGGCTTCTCCCCACCTTTTCAGGCCCTGTTTCCTCCTAGAAGATTCCTAGAGAGGCCCCACAGAGGCTTCTCCCCACCTTTTCAGGCCATGTTTCCTCCTAGAAGATTCCTAGAGAGGCCCCACAGAGGCTTCTCCCCACCTTTTCAGGCCCTGTTTCCTCCTAGAAGATTCCTAGAGAGGCCCCACAAAGGCTTCTCCCTGCCTTTTCTGGTTACAGTTTCAGAGGCTCGGGTTTGTAAGTGGAAAATGGTTCTTGAGAAGAGGCAAAAAAATCTTGAACATCCATTTCTTATCTAGAAAAGTCCGTAAGTAGAGACGTTTTTAGGTAGAGGCACCACCGTACTTGTTTCATCCTCTAATACCTATTATATGTTTTGCTTTTTTATTTTATTTTACAACTTTATTCTTTTTATAAACAACACATGGTGGTTAATATACTTAATACTCCTTCCTATTCCTATTTTCCCCACAACGTCATGTGAGTTGGACTGAGGGTGAGTGATTGGCCCTCACTTACCTTCGCTACCAGTTCGGAACTGTGAACATGTTTGCTTTGCTCACCCACGGCACTTCTGCACATGTGCAGATCATTCGTGATGATGTCCGCTCACCCGCTACCACTGCTGCTATCGGTTCACCCAAACCAGGGCGAACCAGAACCAATCCACCACTGGATTGGCCTAAACTTACTCACCTGATTTTTCATGCCTAAAGGAGAACTACAGCTCACAGTCTCCTGGTTTCTAGCCTAACCACTAGACCAGGGGTAGGCAAAGTTGGCTCTTCTATGAATTGTGGACTTCAATTCCCAGAATTCCTGAGCCAATCATGCTAGCTCAGGAATTATGGGAGTTGAAGTCCACATGTCATAGAAGAGCCAACTTTTCCTACCCCTGCAATGGACCAAACTGGTCTTCAATATTCAATCCAATATTATCTATTGGGTGAGGTTTAAATGAAGACCTTAGTTTTAACTTGTTAGCTGTTGGCAGTCAATAACAAATTCTCTTGCAAAACTCTGCTAATCTATCCCCTGTGTTACTATGTTTCCCAAACCACCTTGTAATTCCACATTTTTATTTACCTCTAATGTTTGCATTCCAAGCAACTGCTGGTACTACTCAAATCATGGTTTTTCACATTATTATTATTATTATTATTATTATTATTATTATTATTATTACTATTATTATTATTATTATATTTGTATGTCGCCCCTCTCCGTAGACTCATCTTCTCTTCTGGAGCATAGATATGTTCATGGTATTGCATCCTTGTTGCTCTAATAGGACTCTTGTGCCTGGAAGAAGCAGCACACAAGACAATCCACTCACCAACACAATGTTCTCACTGCATCTTTTTCAACTATCCGTTCTAGGTAAATCGACACAACTTATCTTGAACAATAAGCTGTTTCATTGGAAATATCCTATGCAGCTGTTCATGTAAAGGTTTTTCCCTCATGGCTTGCACTGAACTAGCTATAGGATGGACTTTGCATCTGTTGGGTCATGGCCACTGGAAATTAACAGGAGAAACAGCAGAAAAGTGGCCAGCTGTAGTCATTTGCTAGAATAAACAAGATCTGGACTTGGATGCATTGGTTTCATAGAATGTGAGAATTTGCTTTCTTTAGTTTATGAATCATAATTTATGATGTTACTGCAATAGCAATAAAATCAGTGTGGCTTGTTCAAAAGTCCATAACTAACAGACTGTGGACACAGATTGTGAAAGAAGCAGAAACAGTGCCATCTGAGACTCGGCCAATGTTCATAAGAAGAAGGTCCAATGTATTCTGATTTGGCACTGAAATATAACTTTGTCCATGGGATGTAGCTATAGTTGGTCAGCTTTGTGCATTTTGTGAATGCAGATATACCTATTTATTCATTAGATTTATATCCTGCCTTCTGTTCAGGAGCCCAAAGCAGCATCCCTGGTGGTTCTCTTCCAAATTTCCCCAACAGTTCGGATTTAAAGAAAGTGAGTGATCCAAAGTCTCTCCCTCTAAGCTCTTGCAAATCCATGGGAAGTTTGAAATATTTCATCATCTGTCCTCCCATCCATGGCTGGGATCTGAGAGGATGCATTTCAAGCCAAAAAGGCACTGGCCAAGCTGACGCAGATCAGAGCTGGGGGAGCCAAAGGATCAGGGTCAGATTGAAGGAATGCACATAAGGCTCCAGCTGAGGTCACAGAGTTGGCTACTCAACATTAACAAGCAAGGAGTCATGCATGATTGAGACCCAACTTTAGTGTGTGAATAAAGAAATGAACGGGAAGTTTCTGAAAATGTTAAAGTTAAGATTGAGCATTTCTGCCCGTGGATCCTTCAGCACTAGAGAGAGAGAGCGTGCAACATGACCACAAGACTCACTGACAAATCTTTGACTGAAGAGGCTATAAAAAGTTGGTCATTGATCTGTTGTTTTGGCGTGCAAGTCACAACAGGAAATATAATATTAAATAGCTTTCCACCTATAAATGTAAAACAGCATTGGGATCCTAACTGGTATTGTTCTAATATCTGGTTCACCTCAATCACCCCCTTCTAATGATCCTATAATAATAATAATAATAATAATAATAATAATAATAATAATAATAATAATAATAATAATAAATTTATTGTCATTGTCAAAACAACGAATTGTCATTGGCAACGAAAGTCGTGTGACACCCAGAGACCAGTCCCACCATACATAAAATTTAAAAATAGAATAAAAAATAGAATAAAAAATAGAATAAAATGTCCCACCCACTACAAATTCCCCACCCTGAACCACTCAACCATCTACTTGACAAACCGAGTAATATTGTCCAACAGTTCACTGATGATGACCCTTTAGTTCATTGTTAAGTGCGAGTATAGCTCTGGGATAAGAACTATTCAGGAAACGTGTGGTCCGAGTTCTAGTTGTTCTGTATCTTCTGCCAGAAGGCAACAGTTCAAAGAGATTGTAAGCAGGATGAGAAGAGTCTTTGAGAATGGTATGCACCTTCCTAGAACAGCGAGATGTGAAGATGTCATCCAGGGCGGGTAGCTGGAGCCCAATGATGTTCTGGGCAGTTTTAATAATTCTCTGTAGAGCTTTTTTGTTCACTACAGAGCTGCTCCCATACCAAGCAAGAATGCCGTATGTCAGGACACTCTCAATGGTGCTGCCATAGTAGGACAACAGTAGATGCTGAGATAAATTTATCTTCCTGAGCATTCTCAAGAAGTACAGCCTCTTTTGTGCCTTCTTCACAAGCATGTTAACATTCATAGTCCATGAGAGGTCCTCTGAGATATAAGTGCCCAGAAATTTGAAACTACCAACCCTCTCCACCTCCTCGCCATTTATGTGCAATGGTGAGTATACATCTGTCTTCCTCCTAAAGTCAATAATTGATTACCTGGCTTCAGATGTGAATTAAAATCCATTATTGATGTTCTTTAATAGAGTCTGCAAAAGCATTTGAGCTATTTTAAAAGTGCTAACTCACCTCCATCCACAGGGTGCAGCCCATTCGATTTTCACCGAACTATCTACTTGGTGGATTCCACTGCAAACCTAAATTGTCCCCAAGCTCTTCCAGACAATGGGGCTAGAGTACCAGCCACCAGCCCCCGAGCTGGCAGGAAAGGATGCTGACATAAATTAAGCTCTTCCCATGGCTGATGCCTATCAGTACTCTTGTCTGTTCTGATTTAATGAAGGCTGAGTTAAGTGATAATGTCAGTGCTGAGTCAGATACCTATAAATTGGATTATTTTTAAAAAGGGAGGCTAAAAAGAAAGGAATACAATCTTCCAAACACAAGGCAAGGCGGATGGCAAGCAGAGAACTGTGGAAGACTGGAAAGGTACAGCCAAAAAATGATTGGGCATGAAAAGCAAGAGATGAAGATAATGCCCTCTGCTTTTGAGATGGATTGATGGATTTCTCAGGATGCTTTTTCCTTTTCACCAGCATCATGTACCTACAGGTCTAGCAACCCATCACCCTCTTTAATGTGTAGCGGGCTAGGGTTGGAGAACCCAGGGCCTGGAACAGAAGATTTCACATCTGCTAGGTTGTCTGACTAATAGATTGCAGGAGCTAAAGGATGGAGCCGAAGGGATATGCCGTGTTTCGGCCTTTTCACACTTGTAACCTGTGAGTTGAGCTATTTTTGAACATAAGTGCAACATTGCTCTGAAAGTCCATTAAATCTATGTTCAGAACCAACCTAACTGGCAGGTCTTAGGTGTGGTGGAGGTTGCAGAAAGCAGAAAAGATTCATTTATAATAAGTGAAGCCCATCTCAATCCCTGACTCAATCAGGAGCCACAGTGAAGGATGTCAGATCTGCAGCAAAATCTGTGTCAGGAAATATCTACCTTCCTGGTTACGGAGAAGCAAGAAAGAATACATATTTATTTGTTATATTTATATCCTGCCTTTTGTCAGGAGATCAAAGCAGCATTCATGGTGGTCTTTCCTCCAATTTTTCTCCGTTTACAATTTGGACTTAGGGAAATTCCCTCACTGAGCCTTTGCATCTGAGGGTGGAATTATGAATCTTAATTATATACATTTATTACTTGAGAAATTATATATATTGCTAAAAGTGAAACTAATATCTACTAATCCTCACTCCTTCCTTGCCAAGGTAGGAATAATTGGCCGACAGAATTGAGGTTCCTGCTTGCCCCTTTCTACAGTGCATTTTTTTACAAAGTTAATCTAAACTTTAACAAGGAATCTTTGCACATTCAGTTCGTGTTCTTCTTTTTGATTCAATCTTTTGACATGACGTGCACAATAAATGAAGATTTTGATATGCCTGGAAAAGGGCTAAGAGTTGTTGCCCCAAAGAATAAAAATAAAGACTAGAAAAGTAACACATGTGGGGGGGGGGAGGATTAAATATCACAAATGTTTTAGTAGCTAAAAAGAGATTTTCATAATAAATATTATGTTCTAACTGTGAAACCTGTGAAATGAAAATCAAAATGGATAATTAAATGTTGAATTTAGAGATAACCTCTAAAACCCAAGAATCTAAATACATAATTCTCGTCTGGCTTTTAATATGATATCATGGGCTTTTAATATTGTTTTCTAAGTGTACTTTTTTGAAACAAGAACAAATTCCCAAAACAAATGTGAATGTTTAAGCAAAGGGTTGTTGTTTATTAATCTACTGCCATTCTCTATTATTTAAAAACAACATGATACAAAAAAGCAATTTCCTAACTCATATCCATGAACAGTGATTTTGCTTTGTTTTTTAAAATAGAATATGTTTAAAAATATTTACCTGAATTGAAACTAAAGTTCCATAGCATTTAATATGCAACAATACTATAATATAAACTCAAAGTGGCAAACATATCTAATACTCCTTCCTTCTCCTGTTTTTCTCGTAACAACAATCCTGTGAGGTGGGTTGAGTTGAGAGAGAATGCCTAGCCCCCAAATCACCTGCCAGCTTTCATGCTAAGGCAGGAGTAAAACTCACAGCCTCTGGTTACTAGCCTGGTGCCTTCACCTTTAGACCAACTTGGGTTCCCTGCTTGGTGTTCAGGAGTTGAGCTGAAATGGATTAAATAAGATCAGTTATTTGGAAGCAGTGAGCACCCAAATTAAATTTGCTAGTTTGGGGCCTTTTGCTATCAGCATTTTCTCCCTGTTAAAGCTTCCCACAAAACTTTTCCAGCTGTGTTTAGAATTACAATCCTAAAACTGTCAACATCAGGACTACAAGTAACCCTCCTAACTAAAGAAGACTCTGAGGCTAGCAATTCCTCAAAGATCCATTTTATTACAGAAGTCATATTGGCACATCTAATAAATAAATAAATAAAACCCAAATCTGAGAGTTCTGGGTTTTCCCCATCCAAAAGAAAGTAAAAGACCCAACCCCTTGCACCCACATGTCCATCATACAATCCAATCAATCTACCATCCGAACTGGAGACAACCCCCAGTCATGCCTATCCAGGTGCAGGCTGAATATCCTTGACTCTCAGAGAAAAGAATGTTGTTGCGGTTATACATCTTCACCAATTCCTTGCAAATCCCCACTTCCATTTTCCCAGGCCCTAAATTTTCCAAAGAAAAGATGGCCCCCAGGGCTGACAAAAACATTTGGAGAATACCAAAGTTATACAATGCTTCACGTGACAAGCTCAATTGAAATAAAAGAGTTTTATTTCCATGCAAAATGTATTTGGGATTGGAGTACAAAAAACAGGGAGTAAATGGTCATTGGACTAGGTTCTTTCATTTCTATAGTTCAGCCACCACGAATTGCTTTTTTGTTAAATGTCTCAGATTCATTCTCTCACAACTCACAAAACATTTCTTGGAGAACATCACTTTGGAGATCCACTGAAACAGTAGACAATATTGTGCTAGACCAGCTCAACATGCAGCACCTTCCAATGTTCAACTGTACAGTGGTACCTCTACTTACAAACTTAATTTGTTCCGTGACCAGGTTCTTAAGTAGAAATGTTTGTAAGAAGAAGCAATTTTTCCCATAGGAAACAATGTAAAAGAAAATAATGCATGCGATTGGGGAAACCACAGGGAGGGTGGAGGTCCTGTTTCCTCCCAGGAGATTCCTAGAGAGGCCCCACAGAGGCTTCTCCCCACCTTTTCTGGCCCTGTTTCCTCCAAGAAGATTCCTAGAGTAGCCCCACGGAGGTTTCTCCCAGCCTTTCCCGGTTACAGTTTTGGAGGCTCGGGTTTGTAAGTAGAAAATGGATCTTGAGAAGAGGCAAAAAAATCTTGAACACCCGGTTCTTATCTAGAAAAGTTCGTAAGTAGAGGCATTCTTAGGTAGAGGTACCACTGTATTTAAGGGAGAAAAATATTCTAACCTAAGGTGAATGATTTTTCAATGCTTTGTTTTCAGATTTGTTCTGGATCACAGCCACAAAAAACCCCACAACCCTATGTTATTAAAACTTTGTTGTCTTTTAATAATTGAATGGAACAACACTTCATCACTTTTTGGTTAAGGTGTGATACAAGAAAATAAATATGCAACTTCTCACTCCCATGCAGCACAGGGACTTTAAAATATTTGTCATTTCCTACTTTTTTCCATCTAGTAAATTCTCAGAAGGATCAGAGGGACACCTGCCAGAAAAATGTATAGTAGGAATCCAAAGTCATGTAGAAAAAATGAGTTATGTTGTTGAAAAAGTGGTAGTCGGGCTCTTTTTTCCAAACATTTGAATTTTATTTATTTAAAACATTTTTATAAGCACCCATCTTATAATCAACTCTAGATGACTCCCAATCAGAAGTAAGAACAACATTAAAAGCTATAATAAAACTAAAAACCTAGGCATGTTATAACCATTGCAAACAAGAAAAACATGGTGCCAAGTCATACAGTGTCTTATCCCCAGTCTCTGGACAGAAAGTCAAGTCTCCAAAACTTTACAAAAGGCTAGGAGACTAAGAGGCCTGACAAACCTGAGACAGCGGAATGTTCCTTAGGGCAATGTTATGGAATATGGCTCCCAATTTCACCTAATTTTTCAAACAAATTAAGTTTGAAAATATGAAAACCATGCACGTGCATATGTACTTTAGGTCAGAACCTGCTACTCAAAGTAAGGAAGTGAATACTGCATTCAATTTTGGTCGCCAAGATGCAAAAAGGTCCCACAGAGTGTGCCTTCTCCGGGTCCCGTCAACTAAACAATGTCGGTTGGCGGGGCCCAGGGGAAGAGCCCTCTCTGTGGTGGCCCCGACCCTCTGGAACCAACTCCCCCCAGAGATTAGAATAGCCCCCACCCTCCTTGCCTTTCATAAGCGCCTCAAAACCCACCTCTGCCATCAGGCATGGGGGAATTAAGATCTTTGCCCCTAGGCTTCTAAAATTTATGCATGGTATGTTTGTATGTATGATTGGTTTTATAACAAGGGTTTTTAGCTTTTGTAGTATTGGATTTTTACATTCTGTTTTTTGTCACTGTTGTTAGCCGCCCCGAGTCCACGGAGAGGGGCGGCATACAAATCCAATAAATAAATAAACAAATAAATAAATAAATAAATAAACAAACAAACAAATAAATAAATAAAATGTTGAGACTCTAGAAAAAGTGCAGAGAAGAGCAACAAAAATGATTAGGGGACTGGAGGCTAAAACATATGAAGAAGGGTTGCAGGAACTGGGCGTGGCTAGTTTAATGAAAAGAAGGACCAGGGGAGACATGATAGCAGTGTTCCAATGTCTCAGGAGTTGCCACAAAGAAGAAGGAGTCGACCTATTCTCCAAAGCACCTGAGGGTAGGACAAGAAGCAATGGGCAGAAACTAATCAAGGAGAAAAGCAACTTAGAACTAAAGAGAAATTTCCTGATAGTTAGTACAATTAATCAGTGGAACAGCTTGCCTCCAGAAGTTATGAATGCTCCAACACTGGAAGTTTTAAAGAAGATGTTGACTAACCATTTGTCTGAAGTGGAATAGGGTTTCCTGCCTAAGTAGGGGGTTGGACTAGAAGACCTCCAAGGTCCCTTCCAACTCTGTTATTCTATTCTACTCTATTTTATTCTTATTTAGAATATTCTTATTTATTTAGAATATTCTAAATTCTATGAATTTTATCTAGGCAATATTCTCAACTGAAGATGGAAAAAACTACCATCCTTTTTCCCCCTCCTCCCCTGTTAATATCAACTTTGAGGGAAATGTGAGACGCAATTTAATGGGAACAAATTTAAACTCTTAAGATATAAGCAAACAATTTGCCCTGGCATTTCCAATAAAGCACAGAGTTGCACCAAGCCAGGTTGCTAAGATATATTCTGAATGGTTATCCTAAGTGGAAGAGACAATCCACTCATCTACATCTACTCAATATTTTCTTACCTAGGACAATTAATGATTTCCTTTATTGAGCATGTAATTTCTGGAAAGCAAGGAACAGATAGCAGCACATTCTAGAGTTAAATGGAAAAGTAGATAATAGATTCCCTATTTCCTATTGCTTTGAGTACTGGACTATCAAAGCTATGATGGTTTATAAGAGGGATAAAGAAAGGCTATGTATTAGTATCAGAGGGGATAATATGTGGGAAGCAGGTGTGAAAGCATTTGTGAATGGAAGTACCTGGGAAAGCGAAAACAACTCGTTGGGACTAGTGAGAAGGGGAAAGTCCCTAAATGGAAAAGACAGCTACTGGTAGATCAGGCCTCACAGGATCAGAGCCAGCAAGATTTTAGACCAACAGGGATGGG
Organism: Erythrolamprus reginae; assembly: GCF_031021105.1. Taxonomy (NCBI): domain Eukaryota; kingdom Metazoa; phylum Chordata; class Lepidosauria; order Squamata; family Dipsadidae; genus Erythrolamprus; species Erythrolamprus reginae. The sequence goes on along the minus strand of NC_091950.1, from coordinate 269,099,891 downwards.
AAGGGCAGGGATGGGAAGGGCAGAAAAGCAAGGGGATTCCCAATCAGATATACTCTAGCCCACATTCAGCACCATGGAGAACAAACAGCTTCCTGTAGAAGTTTAATTTGCAGGTTGAACAGGTAGCTAGCATGTTTTTAAATACTTTTCAATACTAAATTTATGTTTTTAAGTGAGACATTTGTCAAATGAGCTTTGCCCCATTTCACAACTTTTTTTGCCACCACTCATTAAGTGAAATATTGCCATTGATCAGTTAGTATTTTTATTATTATTATTATTATTATTATTATTATTATTATTATTATTAATTAGAGTTGTATGCCGCCCCTCTCCGAAGTCTCGGAGTGGCTCACAACAGCAATACACGATACAAATCCAATGATTAAAAATAGAACAGTCAAAACCCTTGATTTAAAAACAATCATACATCCCAAACAAACCATACATAAAACGGGACGGCCCAGGGGAATCAATTTTCCCATGCCGGGCGGCAGAGGTGGGTTTTTAGGAGTTTGCAAAAGGCAAGGAGGGTGGGGGCAGTCCTGATCTCTGGGGGGAGTTGATTCCAGAGGGCCAGGGCCGCCACAGTTTGTTTGTTTGTTTATTTGTTTGTTTATTTTTCAAATTTATAAGCCACCCCTCTCCTGATGGACTCAGGGCAATGTACAACAATAAAATGAATACAAAATTTAAAGGTACCCCAAAGTAGATACAATAAAAACAAATACAAAAGTTAAAACCTAATATAGAGCACACATATAACCACCCCTCATTCATACTACTGGCTGGAGCAGAATACTATTTGGACCGGGAGTCACTGCTCACAGTCACTCATGCCCCCATCACCTTGAGGCTCGACTGCTGTAACGTTCTCTACATGGGGCTACCTTTGAAAAGTGTTTGAAAACTTCAGATCGTGCAGAATGCAGCTGCGAGAGCAATCATGGGCTTCTCTAAATATGCCCATGTCACACCAACACTCCGCGGTCTGCATTGGTTGCCAATCAGTTTCCGGTCACAATTCAAAGTTTTGGTTATGACCTATAAAGCCCTTCATGGCATTGGACCAGAATATCTCCGAGACCGTCTTCTGCCGCATGAATCCCAGCGACCAGTTGGGTCCCACAGAGTTGGCCTTCTCTGGGTCCCGTCGACTAAACAATGTTGTTTGGCAGGACTCAGGGGAAGAGCCTTCTCTGTGGCGGCCCCGACCCTCTGGAACCAACTCCCCCCAGAGATCAGAATTGTCCCCACCCTCCTCACCTTTCGTAACCTCCTTAAAACCCACCTTTGTCATCAGGCATGGGGGAACTGAGGTATTCCCTCCCCCCTAGGCCTATACAATTTATGCATGGGATGTTTGCGTGTATGTTTGGGAGTTTTTTAAATAAGGGTTTTTAAAATTATTTTAAATATGAAATTTGTTACATGTTGTTTCATTATTGTTGTTAGCCGCCCCGAGTCTACGGAGAGGGATGTACAAATCTAATTAATAAATAAATACTATCACTCAATGATCCTGCAAACTGACGTTGCTTGGCTGATGGAACTGGAGAAGGCCAACTCTGTACAATCTAATCAGTCACTGGGGCATGTGAGGCAGAAGACGATCCCATAAATAATCTGGTCCTAAGCCATGAAGGGGTTTATAGATAATAGCCAACACTTTAAATTGCATTCAGAAACCGATTGGAAGCCAGTGCAGCTTGCGTTAAGGACTACTGTAGTTGTAATCCCCCCATCTCTACAGCACATACCTTTGAAAAGAGCCGTGGTGGCGCAGCAGGTAGAGTGCTGTACTGCAGGCCACTGAAGCTGACTGTAGATCTGAAGGTCAGTGGTTCAAATCTCATCACCAGCTCACGGTTGACTCAGCCTTCCATCCTTCCGAGGTGGGTAAAATGAGGACCCGGATTGTGGGGGCAATAGGCTGGCTCTATTAAAAAGTGCTATTGCTAACATATTGTAAGCCGCCCTGAGTCTAAAGAGAAGGGCGGCATAAAAATCAAATCAAATCAATAAACAAACAAACAAACAAATACTCAGTGACCATTCTCACCTTCCAACTTGTGGCTCCAGATGTATTGAGTCCTTTAGTCCTTTAGTCTTTCACAATAGCTTCCAAATGTGTAAGCCAACAAAAAGGAGGAACCAAGATCTGGAAGACAATGACATTATATAGTAAAACTTTCACTTTTCATATTGATTCCAGAATATCATCAAGTTCTTCATATAATGCTGCTGTATTTAGACATACAGCTTAATTATGCAATGAACTAGGCACCCAAAGTTCCTATGCAGTTTGCATTTAAAGGGAGAAAAATGGAAGAAGCGACTCTTCTCTACTTTATCTTATCTTTTCAAAGGGCAAACAATATTGCCAGTGTTATAATTTGTGCAATCTGTCTCAAACATCAGGCACTGAATTCATTTTTTTTCCAATTATGTTTATGACATTTAATAAAATTGTTGTCATTCAACCTTCCTTAATTAATTATGCTAATCTCACATCTTCATAACACTTATCAGCTGTAAATTAATTCATTTTCCCAACACTCCAATGCTTTCAATAAGTCTAGTTGTTAGTAATTAATTCTTTCTAATCACCTTAACAGCCTGAAACCCAGATAGATTTACCAGGAAGGATGTAGCAGGAAGCAACACTTTAGACTCTGACTGAATCCAAACAATTGCAGCCACTGAACCGCTTTTATGTGTTGATTTGATATCCAGCGGGTGAATGACCAAAAAACAGCCGTTTGCTCCTTTGTTCTGCATGATGATTCTCACAATTCATAATTGTTGAACTCACCAAGTCAACTCCATGCATGAATTTGAAATCACCCAAAGGTTACAATCAAGCCTTGAAGCAAATAATGCAAAATTGTATAGAGGGCATAAATGTCCTTTATGGGCAGATGGAAAAGCTGCTGCCATAGAAACAGATTTTCCATATACCCTTCAAGGACATAGCAACAGTTAGATAAATGAGACTTAAGCCTTGTACCCAACCCCTGAGATTGGTTCAGGAGGACTTGATACAACCTGTGGTGGTTAGCTCTGGCCCAGCTCCTGCCCCAAGGACTGTGGATGTGGGGGAGACATCCACATGCTGCAGGCCTGTTTTGCCCCCGGTGGACTCTGCTGATGAAGGCTCCTCTGACCAAGAAGACCTGAGTCACAGGGAGGAGGAGAGTGTGGCAGACAGCTCAGAAGGAGATCAATTATCTAGCTCCTCCTTGGATTCAGAACAAGAGTTAATGATACAACCACGCATGCGGAGAGCGATGCATAGGCAACAACAACTGAGAGATTATTATCAAAGAAAATGAGGCCACCTGTGGTTGGGTGGGGCTGTGGTAATTAGTGAGGCTGCTATAAATAGCAGCCTGTGGGTTTGGCCATTGTGGAGGATTATCTGATCCTTGTGTTTCGTGACTGCTTTACTGACTTTGACCTTTTGTGTGCTGATTTTTCCCCGCTTTGAAACTAAACCAGAGCAAAGTGTGTTTCACTTTGTGAAAGAAGAAGGACTGTGAATTGCCTCACAGCTGCAAGCTAAGTATCACAGAACTGATAAGGGAATTGTACAAATTACCAGTTTGTTTGGAGATGAGTGCTCTTTGCTATACCAAAAGAGGGCTTTGTTTAAGTGAATTTTCATTATAAAGAACATTGTTTTGAATTTTCAAACGTGTGTGTGTCTGAAATTTGTACCTGTGAATTTTTGGGGGGAGTCTACCAGAGAGCCCGACAGAACACAACCCAAGGATTCTTTCCCTCACTAATTTGCTGGAACCAATGAAGCTGCTTAAATCATGAGCAGCGAAACATCTCAAATTAACCAAAAAAAATGTCCAGTTGCCATGACCGAACCTTCAGATAACTTTACCCGTTTGAGTGAGAAGTGCTTATTAGAACTTATTTTTAATAAGCAGTTCAGCTTGATTGGTGGCTGAAATAATGCCACACTAAAATAATGCCCAGAGGCATTGGATTGACCAGCCATCCTTCTCGAGATGCCCATCTGCATGACATAAATAGCTGGTTGACACATGTGAGAAAATGTGGAACCCCATTCAGTTGGAAGAATCCCACAGCACAGCACACAGAGAAGACATTTTGATTTAGTGGACACCTTTGAATGCTGTGGACATGGTGTGACACAGTAGTAGGTACTAAATCCCATCGCTACTGTTTCGTGTACGTGCTTGTGTGCACGATCCTGGGTGGGTGGGTGGGCGGAGCATCCCAGGCAAGTGGGTGGAGCATCCCAGGCAGGTGGGCGGAGCATCTGCCATTGCTGCTACCGGTTCACTGACCCAGGCTTAACCAGGAGCAACCACCACTGGTGTGACAGCACAGCTGTTGAAGGGAACAGGCACATTGATCAATAACTACACCAATATTGTTGACTCTTTAAACATCCCTTTTCTTCTCAGAATGTGAATTCTGACCTCTATAATAATCACCCCTCTTGCCTTACTTCATTGGCAGAAACGAGTGAAAGGAAGATGAAACTGAAACAAAATACAATAGCTAAAAGGAATTTTGAGAATAATGTATGAAGAAGCGGCTTCTCAAGAAAAGGAGAAAAAAATGACAGGATTGTTATTATAATGGATAATTTTTACAGAAAATAAGCACAAGCTTCCTAAAGTGAAAATACCACTCAAAAAACCCCTTACTGTCACCAGCAATTTGCCCAAAACTTGACATCCTCTTCATCAGAGGTTTTTAAAAGATTATGTTGTTATGTTATGTTATGTTTTATGTTATGTTATGTTATGTTATGTTATGCTATGCTATGCTATGCTATGCTATGCTATGTTATGGTTGTGTTGTGTTACGTTACGTTACGTTACATTACATTATGGTTGTGTTACGTTACGCTACGTTATGTTGTATTATTATTTATTATATTAGTGTAGTATAGTATAGCAAATATTATATATTATATTATGTTACATTACGTTACGTTACGTTACGTTACGTTACGTTTTGTTATGTTATGTTATGTAAGTTATGCTATGCTATGCTATGTTATGGTTGTGTTGTGTTACGTTACGTTACATTACATTATGGTTGTGTTACGCTATGTTATATTGTATTATTATTTATTATATTAGTGTAGTATAGTATAGCAAATATTATATTATGTTATGTTATGTTATGTTTTGTTATGTTATGTTATGTTATATTATGCTATACTATTACGTTACATCACATCACATCACATTACATTACATTACACTATATTACATTATATTCATCTTATATTTTGGAGAAGAAATAAAGAAAAGTAGTTAATAAGTAAGAAGGAAAATATGAAATAGAAAGGACAAAGAAAAGAAAATGTTATAAAGAAATAGCTTCTGATCTTATATCCTTTATAATGTTATGGCAGACATTGAAATAATCACATGTACATATAAATTTTAATGCCATCATCACAGCCATTTATACATAAATTTTATCCTGATTTTGTACTTTCTAATTGTTCTGCTTCTCCTTTGAATGCTATGAATCAATAGTGAGGAATAACCAATCCCCATACAAGAAGAAAAACTTTCACGCTCCAGTCATAAAAAGCACAGGAATGCCAACCATTGGGAAGGGCAATTGCTCTTTGATATGCCAGGAGTTAAATTCCTTAACTCAGGTCATAACAAAGTAGATAAGAATTAGGACAATTCTTAGGAATTAGGGGGCGGGTCTACGGCGAGCAGGCGTGCGAGAGCAGAGCTCCGCTCTCCCAAGCCTGATTTTGCAGTTCGGGGGGTTGAAATTTGGCAGAATTTCGACGCAACCACGTTGGAGAGGTGGCTGAAGTAGCGAGGGTTCCTCCTAGCACGGAGGTGTGAAGCAAGCACCCCGTGTGCAGGAGTGAGAACCTCGCAAACCTCAAAGCAAGAGAGTCACCAAACAACATGGTGACGTTAGTGCTGTGACAGCCCAGCGTAACAGAGGAAGCAAGAGAGTGTAACTATAATCCTATTTACAAAGAAGAAGAACCCAAGTATGATGACAAAAAATATATATAGTCAAATTAATGGAAGATTAAGTTAAGAGAGAGCAGTAGCGTGGGACCCACCAAAGTTGGTTAGCGGCTACTCAGCGGTGTGGGAGAAAAGACCAAAAAAAAAAATTCTACTGAGAAACCTGGAAGACCCGGAAGACGTTTGGAGTTAAAATCTAAAACAATAGGAGTGGACTAACAAGCACCCCGTGGAGGAGAAACCTGAAAAACAACTTAAATAACTTAACAACTGTTTGTGAGTTTTGTGACTGAAAGAAACGGTGGAGAATACTAATTTTTGGGAAAAAAAGAGCCAAACGACGGAGACTGCAGGGACTACGGAATCAGCGGAAACAGCGGTGGTGACGGAGACACGGAGATACGGAGGTTGCTGAGAGATCGGAAAAGGGAGGAAGTGCTCCAGAGTTTAAAGAAGTTTAAAGAACAAACGGTAAAGATCTGAGGTCCACGACCAAAGGAATAAATAAACAGTAGCGGTGGAGTGTGCTTGGAAGTGACGAAGGAGCCTGCAGAAGCTGATGAGATAAGCGGGAAGAGTTAAAAGAAGGTGCAGAGAAGAGGAACATTGTGGGAGGAGGAAGTCAGCTTAATTAAGCACTTATTTATATCTCTTTTCTCTCCTCTTTACCTTCCCTAAATTGAAAAAACTGACTAACTGATTTACTAATTAACTTTCTCCCTGATTAACGGATTAACTGATGACTTGCTATTTATAGCGGAAGAAAAAGAAATTTGACCGAACTTTGATTGAACTCTGATTGAACCTTGATTGAACCCTGATTGAACTCTGATATACTGAACCTGAATGTGAACTTAAAAATCTAAGGACGAAGAATTAGGTAAAACCCCACAACAAATAGAAAGGTTGATTATTATTATTTTCTGGATGAATTGAATCCCTATGAAGTGAATGGTATTAACGATACAACGAAATAAGTAATTAATCTGTATTCCTATTTCTATCTCAGCTATAACATATCTACAATATCTATACTTAGAATATATATATTAGCTTAATAATATTAATATTACTATTGAATATATTGAATTACATTGTATGAATTATACTGATCTATTGGAGTAAAGGAAGAGGGGGGAAAAAGGGGGGGAATATAAGAAAAGAACAATAACAATAACAGCTCATCAACAAGTAGCTCAATATTAAAAGTCTAACTGCGCATTATATACCTTAAGTCTAACTATATATTAGACTCATCTGATTCCAAGAAAATATTAGACATTCAAGTTAATAATCAATTAAAAAGATTAAAATGGCAACTTTCCAGAAATATACAAAAAAACCATCTGGCTCCCCCTCAACCCAAAAATCAATAGTTAGCATGTTAGCAACAGAAAAGGCCAGCAGTACTGGTAATATTAGCAACACCCCACAAACAACGCAGGAGGCATTAATGGCAATTCAAGAAACAATGCTCAAACTGGAGGAAAAATTAGATAGGAACCATGAGGCAATGAGGGAAGATATGCAAAAAATGGACAATAAAATTGAAATAATCCATCAAATTTTGGAAAAAAATGAAAGGAGAATAGAACAAATTGAAAAGAAAGTAGAACAAAATGACAAAAAAGTAGTAACAATGGATGATAAATGGATGCAATTAAATAGAGAGTTAGAAGAATCAATAATTAATTTTGAGGTCGATAGAGCAGAATTTTACGTCAGATTCCAAAATGTAGAAGAAGAGAAAGATGAGAATTTAGTAGAGACAATGACAGAAATGATAGCTAATATATTACAAAAAGATAAACAAGAAACAGCTAATGGAATAGATGAGATTTACAGGGTGAACACTAACTACGCCCGAAAACATAAGCTTCCTAGGGAAGTACACGTGAGTTGTGTAAAAAAGGAGATTAGAAATGAAATATTGAAAATTACAAAAGACGAAGCAATAATTCATAATGGGAAGGAAATCAGAGTTCTTAAGCAAATCCCAAAAAAATTAAGGGACAATCGAAGGGGATACCGACCGTTGGCAGATTTGTTAAATCAAAGTAAAATTACCTTCAGATGGTTAATTCCGGAGGGGATGCTTATCACATGGAAGGGGAAAAAAATAAAAGTAAATAACGAACTAATGGCACAGGAATTTTATGATGAATTAATAGCGGAAGAGAGGGTGGAAACAGGAAGTCAAAAAGAGATAGAAGAACCCCAGGTAGAATCAGATAGCGGGAAAGAAGGAACTTCTAAAGATATAGTACAGGAGGAAGAAAGAATATTGACAAGAGCACAGAAAGAAAACAGGACAAACAGAAGACAAATAAGGAATTAAAGGGGGATGGGAACAGAAATTAAATTAATCTCAATTAATGTAAATGGCTTAAACTCATTTATGAAAAGAAATAGTATATTCAATAAATTACAAAAACAAAATTTAGACATTGTTTGTCTACAGGAAGTACACATTCCACAAAAAAATGAAAAGCAATTAGAAAATGAGAAAATTGGGAAAGTATTTACGTCCTTATCACATAACAAAAAAAGAGGGATTGCAGTTTACGTTAAAAAAGAATTAGATCCAAGGAAAATATATGCAGATAAAAAGGGAAGAACTTTAATCATGACAGTTAAAATTGTTAATGTATTTGTATCATTAGTAGTAATTTATGCACCAAATAAAAATTTAAAAAAATTCTTCTATAACTTGCACCAGAAACTGATTGAATTAGAAGTAGAAGACATTTGCATGATAGGTGACTTTAACGGTATTATCGATCCCATTAAGGATTACAAAAGTGCTAATAAAAATCGATATAAAAAAAGAAAAGTACTGCCAAAAACGTTTGATCAGATGTGTGAAGAATTAAACCTGAGGGATTGTTGGAGAACAAGGAACCAAAATAAAAAAGAATATACATTCTACTCCAATGCGCACCAAAGTTGGTCTAGGATTGATATGGCGTGGGTTAATAATAAGATAGGAAACTTAATAAAACGAATTCAAATTGATAAAAACGATTGGGCTGATCATAACCCAATAAAAATTATATGGAATGAGGAGGAGAAAAAAAATAGGAGTTGGAGATTAGATCTACAATTATTAAAAGAACAAGAATATATAGATTGGATTGAAAGAGAAATGAAATTATTTTTAAAAGAAAATAACAATCCAGATACTCCCTCCAGAATTTGATAGGCAAAAGCCTATCAAAGAGGCTTAACAATAGCCTATAAATCAAGAAAAAACAAGGAAAAAAGACAAAATCAAAAAGAGTGGATATTTAAATTAGGAAAATTAGAAAAAGAATCCCAAAAAGACCCAGGAAACCCAAATATAAGGCAACAAATTATGCTGATAAAACACAAACTAGAATTAATAGAGATAGAAGAAGTAACTAAGAAACTAAGAGAAGTAAAACAAAATCAATTTGAGCACGCAAATAAACCTGGCAGATGGCTATCGTATAAATTGAGGAAAGAAAGAGAGAAGAAATTAATCCAACAATTAACAGATAAAAAAGAAATAACACATTACCAGTTAAAAAGAAAGAAAGAAATTGCATTAGAATACTATAAAGAATTGTATAGTGAAGAAAATATTAAGGAAGAAGATATATTAAAATATTTAGAGACATGTAAAATCAATTTAATAAGTAAAGAAGATAAAGAAATATTAAACAAAGAAATAACAAAAGAAGAATTGGAAAGAACAATTATGAAACAGAATAATAATAAAACACCAGGCCCAGATGGCTTCCCAATTGAATTCTATAAAGCAACATTCCATGTAACCGGAGAATTATTATTAGAAATTTATAATAAAATGTTAACGAACGGAGAATGCCCGGTATCATGGCAAGAAGCTAACATAACGCTGATACATAAAGAAGACACAGATCCAAAGTATATTAAGAATTATAGACCAATATCTCTGTTAAATGTAGACTACAAAATTTATATGGCAATAATAGCAGACAGATTTTAAAAAATATTAAACAAAATAATACACTCTGATCAGAATGGTTTCTTACCTAACAGACAAATTAGAAATAATATAAGAATTACATTAAATATGCTAGAATATTATGAAAGCCATAATGATAAGGAGTTTGCAATGCTATTTCTAGATGCTGAGAAAGCCTTCGATAACCTCAATTGGAACTTTTTCAAAAAATTAATAAATACTATGGATTTAGGAGAGAACTTTGAAAATACAATAAATAAAATATACTCCAAACAAAAGGCAAGGATAATTATAAATTGAGATTTAACCAATACATTCGATATTAAAAAAGGAGTGAGACAAGGCTGTCCACTATCTCCCTTAATATATATAATGTCTATAGAAATACTATTAAACCGAATTAGAGGGGAATCATCAATACAGGGCACCCAAATTAAACAACAAATTTATAAAACACAGGCCTTCGCTGATGATCTGGTCTTCTTCTTAGAGAATCCAGTTAGCTCAATGATATATTTAGTAAAAGAATTAGAGAACTATGGGAAAGTGGCCGGCTTAAAAATAAATAGGAACAAAACTAAAATATTAACCAAGAATTGTAATCAAGATTTAAACAAATTATTAATAAAAGAAACAGGTTTTCAAATAGAAAAGAAAATTAAATATCTAGGGATTTGGTTTACGACAAGGTATTCTTCACTGAAAGAACTAAATTATACAAAATTATTAACAAAAACAAAAGAAGATTTAGAAAAATGGTCAAAGTTAAATCTATCCTTAATGGGAAGGATCAATACAATAAAGTCTAATATACTTCCAAGGTGGCTCTATCTCTTCCAAACAGCACCAATAAAACTAAACAAATCGTTCTTTGCTAAAATAAATAAAATAATTTCTAAATTTATCTGGTGCAATAAAAAACCTAGAATAAACATGAAAGCCCTACAAGATTTAAGAACAAGAGGAGGATTCGGTTTACCCAACTTAGAAATATACTACCAAGCCACTAAATTACTATGGATTAAAGAATGGGTCAACCTTGAAAATCCTAGAATTCTAACAATAGAAGGCCACGATATAAATGAAGGATGGCACGCACATTTGTGGGAAAAAGAACACTCAAAACATTCTCACTTTAAACAACACCAAATTCGGAATACACTATTGACACACTGGCGGAAAGTCAGGAAAAAATACTATAATGAAATTCCCAGATGGCTATCCACTCTAGAAGCTCAAATTCATCCAAACATAATAAGCCAAGAACAAAAAATAACCTACGAAGCCCTATTAAACACTAAAGGAAGTCTAAAAACTAGAGAAAGACTTAAAGAGGAAGGTATAGTAATAGATTGGCTTCCATATTACCAAATTCAAAGCAGATATAAAAGGGACTTGGTGCAATTTGGAATATGTAATAAACAAAATGAAATAGACAAAATATTGACAGGATCTGACAAAAAATTTATAACTAAAATGTATATTTATCTATTAAACTATGAAAACATTGAAGAAATTGTTAAACCTAACATGATATCTTGGATGACCAACTTTGGATATGCAATTCAGCTAGAAGACTGGGAAAAACTATGGTCAGTTAATTATAAGATGACTTTGTCAACACCATATAAAGAAAATCTTTATAAAATGTTCTTCCGATGGCATTATGCGCCAGCACGCCTAGCCAAAATGAATGTAAACATTAGTAACAAATGTTGGAAGTGTAAAAAAGAAGTGGGAACATACTACCACATATGGTGGCAATGTAACGAAGCAAAAAAATTTTGGATTCAAATTAGGGCATGGATGGAAGAAATATTGGGCTATAAAATTGAAATAAAACCGGAAATGTATTTATTAGGCATAATTAGAGGCAAACATAGCAAAGAAAATTACTACTTAATAAATCACTTACTTACTGCTGCAAGATTAGCATATGCACAAGTCTGGAAACAAGACAAGATTCCAAACAAAGAAACGGTAATTAAAAAAATATTAGACTGCGCCAAATTTAGCAAATTAACATACGAAATTCAAAACCAACAAAATAAGGACTATTACAAAGTGTGGGAAAAAATTTACAACTGGGTGGAAATCAAGAAAAAGGTATAGTAAATAGAATTGTTAAAAAATAAATCTTGTAAATATATTACCGTAAGTGTAAATGTTTAATGTTGTATTGTTTGATGTCTAAATGTTTGTAAGTCATATAAAATAAAATAAAAATATTTAAAAAAAAAAAAAAGAATTAGGACAAAAATTAAATTGGAATTAATAGATTTAATATTGAAATGATGTAACGTTAAATCAAAATTATTAATCAAACACGTTTAAAGTTATTTTCAATGTACTGTAAAATTTTACCCTCCCTCATCTTAAAAATTGCAATTCAGTGGGTATTTTCAGAAAGGCTCTGCAAACTTCACTGGCTTGTGGTACCCTTAAAATGCTTTGTTTCTGCTGGAAGTGGCTAATTGATTAAAGTCACCTGGTAAGTCAATTAAATTATTGGCGGTTTTTAAACCTTTAAGCCCCATTCCCCAGAACTTGTCAAGTTCAAGCATCTGTAGAGTTGAAGCTAGCTACAGTACTCAACTGTTTCAAAAGTCTTCAAATCTGGTACTCTACACCAGTGTTTCCCAACCTTGGGAACTTGGCTGGGGACTTCTGGGAGTTGAAGTCCAGATATCTTCAAGTTCCCAAGGTTGGGAAACACTGCTCTACACATTTTGACATGAAAATGTGATCTCGGTACTCATCTTTGTTTGGTATTCGACATGATGTAAAAGGAAGTGGGAGACATTTAGAGAGGGCAGACAGGAAGTCAATCATGTTGGGAAGGTCTCTGACATAGGAAAAGTGACAGATAGGAAATCCTTCCCAGCTGAAACAAAGGGTTACATTCTAAGTCACATGGTTTCTTTGCTACTTTTCTTTTTAGTACCCATCACACTTCCTGGAATAAATTAAGCACGAGTACCACAATACCACTATTATATTCTTCCTATAATACAGAAATTTCTTGCTGGCCTTTCTTTGGAAAATAACAGAGAAGTTCCATGCAGCTTAAAGGATGGAAGTCCTGGATCTTTTGCAGCAATGCAATACTTCAAGGTTATTTCCCCAGTCGGGCTCTCTTTCATCCTTGGCTGTGTCTTTCCCAACAGATCTACTGATCAAGACAAGTTACTTCCCATTACAAGAGCACAGTGGTTAGAATGCAGTAATGCAGGCTACTTCTGCTGACTGCCTACAATTTGGCAGTTCGACTCTCACCAGGCTCAAGGTTGACTCTGCCTTACATCCTTCTGAGATGAATAAAATGAGGAGCCAGATTTTTTAAGAGACCAATCTTACAAACAAGCATACCATGTATGAATTCTATAAGCCTAGGGGAAGGGAAAAAATTTCAATTCCCCCATCCCTGACGACAGAGGTGGGTTTTAAAGAGCTTGCGAAAGGCAAGGAGGGTGGGGGCAACTCTGATATCTGGGGGGAGCTGGTTCCAGAGGGTCGGGGCCGCCACATAGAAGGCTCTTCTCCTGGGTCCCGCCAAATGACATTGTTTAGTCCAGAGGTCCCCAACCTTTTTTGCACCAGGGACCGGCTTTAAGCTAGACCAATTTTCCACGGCCCGGGGGGCAGGGCTTTGGTCATATGGGGGTGGGGTTATGGAGGGGTGGAGCTTAGTGACGCAGCCCTCCACACTTCTCCACAGGACGGGGAGAATCAGGAGGCTCCTTTGGCGGCTGGGGGCTGCCTGGCTTTGTGATTTTGGCTGGGGGGGGAGTTAGGAAGGTCCTACTTCTCCACCCCCCAGCCAAAAATTCAAAGCCTATCTGCTGGATACGGGCGATGAGTGGGACAGAGCGGCGCGGAAGCCTCTTGCAGCAGCTGCTACAGCCACCGGCTTCCGCGCTGCTCGTCCCACCCATCGCCCGTATCCAGCAGAAGCTGCTGCCTGAGTGCTCTTGGCCGGCGGGATTCAAAGTGCTGGGGTGGGGGTGTCCCGACAGCCCCCCCACCCCAGTGCTTCGCCTCCTGCTGGGACACCCCCCACCCCAGCACTTTGAATCCCACTGGCCAAGAGCACTCGGGCAGCAGCTTCTGCTGGATACGGGCAATGGGTGGGACGAGCGGCACGGAAGCCTCTTGCAGCAGCTGCCACAGCCACCGGCTTCGGCGCCGCTCGTCCCGCTAATTGTCCGTGTCTGGCAGAAGCTGCTGCCTGAGTGCTCTTGGCCGGCGGGATTCAAAGTGCTGGGGTGGGGGGTGTCCCAGCGGGAGGCGAAGCACTGGGGTGGGGGGGCTGTCAGGACACCCCTCACCCCAGCACTTTGAATCCCGCCAGCCAAGAGCACTCGGGCAGCAGCTTCTGCCAGACACGGGGAATGAGCAGGATGAGCGGCGCCGAAGCCGGTGGCTGTGGCAGCTGCTGCAAGAGGCTTCCGCGCCGCTCTGTCCCACTCATCGCCCGTATCCAGCAGATAGGCTTTGAGTTTTTGACTGGGGGGGGACTTAGGAAGGTCCTTCTTCTCCCCCCCCCAGCCAAAAACTCAAAGCCTATCTGCTGGATACGGGCGATGAGTGGGACAGAGCGGCGCGGAAGCCTCTTGCAGCAGCTGCCACAGCCACCGGCTTCGGCGCCGCTCGTCCCGCTCATCGCCCGTATCCAGCAGATAGGCTTTGAGTTTTTGGCTGGGGGGGGAGAAGTAGGACCTTCCTAACTCCCCCCCAGCCAAAATCACAAAGCCAGGCAGCCCCCAGCCGCCAAAGGAGCCTCCTGATTCTCCACGCCCTGCCCGACGCCCCACCCTGTCCTGCATAATGTCCTCTGCCGGGAGGGCAGCGGTGCCGCGGACCGGCTGGAAAACCCCAACGGCCCGGTCCCGGTCCGCGGACCGGCGGTTGGGGACCTCTGGTTTAGTCGACAGGACCCGGAGAAGACCAACTCTGTGGGACCTAACCGGTCGCTGGGATTCATGCGGCAGAAGGCTCAATCAACCTTTTAGAGAGGACTGTGAAGCACTGTGAAGCTGTATATAAGTCTAAATGCTAGTGTTACTTTACCTTGTCTAACAACAGCACTACAACAACAATTTTCCTCCTCCAACCTTTCTTTCCATGTTAAATCACAGTGACAGATACAAAAAGTATCAAGTCACTGCTGCAAAACCACCTAGTTTGTACATTGCCTTTAATCTAGGCCATTCCTAATGTAGATAAGAAGTATTTGCTCCCATTCAGTCATCCATCATCTCCAAGGCTTGATGTCAACTCCTCAAAGGCTTCTTGACAAAGGTTACCACACAATCTCTATTCTCTGGATAGATATTCCGGTTACTGAGGCAGAAGGAGGGACGATGTGTCAAAGAATGTGTTTGCATTCATATTAAACTTTCTGCCCAATGTGACAACATGGGGAAAGGTTTTGTATACAACTGCACCAGTGGTGGATTGTAAAATATTTTGCCACCAGTTCATGTGCTTATTGACACGTGTACCACTTCTGTACATGCACAGAAGCATCCTGGGTGGATGGTTGGAGCATCCTGGGTGGGTGGAGCCTCCCACCACCAGCACTTCCAGTTCTAAGAACTGGTCTGAACCGGGAGCAACCCATTGCTGAACTGGACCTTCAATTGATGTTTCATCCTCCTCCTCCCCTTCATATGTGATAAACTACTGCCTCTAGATTGTGTATTAGTCACTTAAAAGAAAAGAAATGATGATGAATCATTGGTTCCATTCGAAGTAACCCACACAGTTTCTCTAGCCTTTGGTTTAAAATGAGGGCTTCACTCAGATTCAGCTGTCAGTTGCCTTCAGGTTTTAATTTATCTGATAGCAGCCAATGTACACCACTGGCTGCTATCAGACAAAGAGAGATGGAAAGAAGAGCAGGGTGACCACCTTATAAAGAATTAGAATTATTTGACACCTTAACAGATCTTGTATTTCTTCTGCCAACCAGTGGCTGGGCTTCTGTGATATCATAGCAGGATTGGGAAGGAACTGGAGTTCTCATAGCACTCCCTGCTATTTGTATCAGCTGAATTCACCCTCCAAACAAAGCAGTGTGGGCATTGTTTGCTTCGATAATCAATAAGCTGTGAACTCACCCCCAAAGGCCATGCCACTTTTTGTTGCTAAATTGCTCATACTAACGATCAGAAGAATTTCGCTGTGTGGAAAATTTCATATACAGTGATACCTCATCTTACAAACCCCTCGTCATACAAACTTTTCAAGATACAAACCCGGGGTTTAAGATTTTTTTGCCTCTTCTTCCAAACGATTTCCACCTTACAAACCCAAGCCGCCGCCATTGGGATGTCCCGCCTCCGGACTTCTGTTGCCAGCGAAGCACCCATTTTTGTGCTGCTGGGATTCCCAAGGCTCCCCTCCATGGGAAACCCCACCTCCAGACTTCTGTGTTTTTGCGATGCTGCAGGGGAATCCCAACAGGGGAATCCCAGCAGCATAAAAACGGGTGCTTCGCTGGCAACGGAAGTTCGGAGATGGGGTTTCCAAGCAAGGGGAGCCTCAGTGAAATCACAGCATCACAAAAACATGGAAGTCCGGAGGTGGGGTTTTGAGGACTTCCATGTTTTGCAATGCTGCAATTTCGCTAAGGCTCTCCTTGCTGGAAAACCCCACCTCCGGACTTCCGTTGCCAGTGAAGCACCCGTTTTTGAGCTGCTGGGATTCCCCTGCAGCATCACAAAAACACGAAAGTCTGGAGGTGGGGTTTCCAATGGAGGGGAGCCTCAGGGGAATCCTAGCAGCACAAAAACGGGCGCTTCGGCTGGCAAAAGGAGTGAGTTTTGGGCTTGCACGCATTAATCGCTTTTCCATTGATTCCTATGGGAAACATTGTTTCATCTTACAAACTTTTCACCTTACAAACCTCTTCCCGGAACCTATTCAGTTCATAAGATGAGGTATCACTGTATTTGATATTTTTAAAAAGATTTCCTCAAAGTTGAAGGAAATCTTCAGTATAACACAAAAAGTGCTTGAGTATCACCAGAAAGCTCTTCATGCTACCACCAACTCTTACCAAAAATGTCTAAAAATTAAAATGATCACGATAAAATATTATTTGTATTTTAAAGCTGAACACAGTTACCAGCTACCCATTTGCAAAGTACTGGTAATTACTTTGGATATCAGGTCAATGTCTTGATGGAAGGCCATCAAGAACATGCTGGAGCATATTGGAGCATGTTAACTTCAACTTCAAGAGAGCCGGGGTGGCGCAGCAGGTAGAGTGCTGTACTGCAGGCCACTGAAGCTGACTGTAGATCTGTAGGTCAGTGGTTCAAATCTCATCACCGGCTCAAGGTTGACTCAGCCGTCCATCCTTCCGAGGTGGGTAAAATGAGGACCCGGATTGTGGGGGTAATAGGCTGGCTTTGTTAAAAAGTGCTATTGCTATCATGTTGTAAGCCACCCTGAGTTTAAGGAGAAGGGCGGCATAAAAATTAAATAAATAAACAAACATAGGGAAGGTTAGATCAAAATCAAGGACAAATTCACATTCCTTTCCCATATTAAAGAAGCATTATTAGGACAAAGACACAAACCTCTAAAAATATCAACATTTTCTTTGCTTCAAGGAATCACTGAGTTTATTTATCTTCAAAGATAGTGGCGCTCAATGGACCTTGGATCAAAACAGAAATAACCCCCCATTCATTTGTTCAAGGTATTGTCTTAACCAGTCTATGGAGTGTTTTAGCTGACAGGAAACAAATGATCAGGTCCACATGTGAAAAGATCAGGTCCACAGGTGGGTTCCGGATTCTGCTACTGCCAGTTTGCTGAGGGTCAGGCCACACAGACAGGTGCACGCACAGTTCTTAAAAAAAGCTTCTGCAAAAAACAGAATGGCGCCACCTTATGGCGCTGTCGAGAGAACTAGTTCATGCACATGGCAGGCCACCAAGTTCCTAATGGTTCTTTCTATAGAACTGGTCCAAACTGTTGCAACCTTAGCAACAGCCGGAATTACTCCTGATTGGCCAGTTCTGGGTGTCGCTGTATGTAAATGATTAAAGTCTGTTAGAACCTTAATTACCGCAGAGGTGATAGAAGCTTTTAGTCATTTGTTCAAAACAAGATTTCTTTTATTATAAAAGTAAAAAATAAAGCATGTCTCGATGGACAACATAACAAATACGTCTTACATAATGGAGGATAGAAAAGAGAAAGGAGTTTTAGGATGAAGAAGAAGGAAGTGATGTTAGATTTGGCAGGATATTACATCATAATAGGAGGAACTTAGTAAGGCACACAAAATTAACTCTTTGATTACTAAATGTCTCTGGGGCTGGCAATATTCAGAGTGACACTGGGAGCAGGAGTTTCTGAAGCCCCGATTGGCTGCTGTGGCTGACAGCCAATATAAGAGCTATCAGGTGTGGCTGAGGGGATATTATTATTCCAGTTTCTGCTACTGTTCTGTTCTAGTTCGTTCCTGTTCTGTAGTTCCTTGTGAAGTAAATAAAGAGTTATTTCAGAGTTCCGTTTGTGATATATAACAGAAACCGTAGGAACCCACATCGGATGTGAAAGCATTGTTGCTCAGCTCTATGCATAGGGATGTTCTGAACTGCCCCCTAGCATCTGCTAAGAGTTAGATAAAAGTCAATGGATATTCAAGGAGAATTCAACTTGGTCTATTTGTGTCTTGGTAGAGACTCTAGGCTAATTTCTCTTTTGACTCCATCCCCAGGTTCTGCCACTCCTTCTCTTACATTATTCCAGCAAATCCTGAGTATCAGAAGCCACCATAGATACATTTTACAGTAGTTCCTCCAAACAGGAAGAATGAAGGGGAGCTGGCAGGATGGAAGAGAAGATGCAATCAGTAGTGATGGGCGAACCCAACGGTGTTCGGGTTCGGCAAAGTTCGGACAAACTTCACACAAAGTTCAGCCGAACCCAAACCAGAACCAGAACCCAAACTCTGAACACTCCATGGTGTCAAAGCTCCGCCCCCGGAATCCCATCGTTTTTTATTTTTACAGATTTTTTATTTTTATTTATTTTTATTTTTACAAAAAAGGACGCCGCAGCGGCGCCGCAAGAAAAGGGAGGTCCTTTCACGTAAAAATTTTTTAAAAAAATCGTGAAAGGACCTCCCTTTGCTTGCAGTGCCGCTGCGGTGTCCTTTTTTGTAAAAATAAAAAAAATATTTTTACATGAAAAGACCTCCCTTTGAAGGAGCTGGGGAATCTCTCTCACAAAGAGATTCTTTGAGTGGAGCTTTGATGTCACGTATACCGGCAGGTTGCTAAGGACACCAAGGTGATCACTTCCTGGATTCCATGGAATCCAGGAAGTGATCACCTTGGCGTCCTTAGCAACCTGCCGGTATACATGACGTCAAAGCTCCGCCCCCAGAATCTCTTCGTGGGATTCCCCAGCTCCTTTTGTGCCTCCCGACCGGCCGACAGCTCCCCGGTGTTCGCCTTCCGTCACTGCCACCAGCACCTGGCTCCTCCTCCTCTTCTCAGCAGATGACAGCCGGGCAGTCGCTTTCGCGGTGTTCAGCACGAACGCCGAACCGAAGCACGAATTTTGAAAAAAAAATTGGGTTCGGGTCCGGTATGCCGAGCACCACAAAGTTCGGTACAGACCCAAATTGTGCGTGTTCGGTTCGTCCAACACTAGCAATCAGGATAATTTCATCTGAAAGAGGGAGGGAGGGAGGGAGGCAGTGAAGGGCTACCAAAATGTTTACTACCACACTGTGGGCATGGCTTGTACAGGGCACCCTGCATTTTCTTTCAACATCTTTCAATGCAAATTGGGTGCTCTGGGGTGAAAGTCTATTTTTGCTACCCCACTGCGTTCCCCACCCCATCCAGGCAGCAGCCCACCTCTGGAGGGAGGGAGGGAGACTTGGTTTTGCTAGTGTTGGAAGGAACTGGAGTTTTTAGCAGTTTGAAACAGATCAGTGTGATGAGTGTCAGGATGCATGAGGTAGTGGAGGCATGAAGAAATGGTTATATAATGGTTTTATTGGAAGTGCTCTCATCTGAAGTGCCATCAATAATCAGGACAAAAGTACAAGACACATTATCTCCACACAGGGGCTCGGTGACCTGACAGATTTTTCACAGCACAATACCTGTGGTTCTACTTTTCTTCTTAGCAAATTAGATTTGTGACTTTTCAGAAGTTGTTCTTGAAGGGAGATTTTAAGGATTTGTGTCCATCTGAAATAATATGGCAGATTCATTTCTTTCTTCTGCCAGCACCCTAATCCAGATCCCGGCAAAACAATGCCACCTAATTTGACTGGAAAGGTTAAAAAGAAGAATTCAGACCATTTGTGGCTTTCAATCTCCTACTCAACTAATTAAATCTTCCAGCAGTCGCATTCCTCTAAGTTCCCATAGCAACAAGACAACCTACAATAGTCAGTAATTAAAATTAGCTCCACAATAGATGATAATTCCACCAGGTCTTGTCACAGAGAAAGGTACAGCAAAAGCAACTGCATTTCTAAGTGCGAGAGCAAGAGAATTTTATTATCTTATTTACTGGTTCTGTTAGTTCACCATGGCAATGTTCAGCCGACAGAAATCTCAGGGGTAAACTGTACTGAATCCAAAATAATAAAAGTTAAGGTGAACTTTTTGTTGGAAACTGTTATACAGTGGTACCTCATGATACGAACATAATTGGTTCCAGGAGGAGGTTTGTAAGGTGAAAAGTTCGTAAGACGAAACAATGTTTCCCATAGGAATCAATGTAAAAGCAAATAATGAGTGCAAATCCTTCAGGAAAATCCCAAACTTTAGAAGGGAGGCGAACAGAGGGCAGGGAGGAGCAGCTAAAGGGGGCGGGTGGAAGAAGCAAGGGTGAGTGGGAAGGAAGAAAGGCAAGGGGGGCACCCCTCCCTTTTCTTTCTTCAAAAGACACTCTTTCAGTGCCTGTGGCTGTTCTCTGCAAAGTCTTTCCTCCTCCAAGCCGCCCCTCCCTTTTCTTTCTTCAAAAAAGGGGGGGAAAAGAAACCCTTTCATCCCAGCAGCAGCGGCTTGGGTTCGTAAGGTGAAAATAGTTCGGAAGAAGAGGCAAAAAAATTCTTAAACACCGGGTTCGTATCTTGAAAGGTTTGTTAGAAGAGGCGTTCGCAAGATGAGGTACCACTGTATTGGCTATGTAGGCAAAGTAGATACCCATGTGTCCCTCCATTTAAAATATCTGACTTTTTCCTTATGTAAATATCAATTATGAAGAGATGAAGCCAAAGAAGGTTGGATATATTATATATGCCACTTGGGGGGAGGGGCAGGTCACACTTTTCTGCAGTGTCACTGACCCATCACAACTTACTTAGGAATCTATTAATGCCAGGTGAATAAAAGTTGTGTTAGCGTAAAGCAGGGGTCTTCAAACTTTTTAAACCAATTCACGGTCCCTCAGACTGTTGGGGGGCCTGGACTGGGTGGGTGGGCGTGGCTAGGTGGTCATGTGACTGGGTGGATGTGGCCAATTTAACAGTCCATTAAACAATGCATACAAATTAAAATTTAATTTGTTTTGCTCCTAAGGGTGTTTTATTTCCTTTTGTTTGCATGTTGCTCTTTTGGTTGAATTTTTTTTTCACTAAGTTGTTTTTTCAGTTGTTTAGGAGTCTAGTGGTCTACTTCAGGAAACTCAATTTTGCAGCAATTCTTATCAGTCCCAAGGAGCTTTCAATTCTCTCTCTCTCTCTCTCTCTCTCTCTCTCTCTCTCTCTCTGTTTCTCTCTTTTTTTCCTCTCTTTCTCTTTATTTTTGTCTGTTTATCTTCTGGAGGCAGGGGAGGTAACAAACCGGCCATTTTTGCCCATTTATTTGCTTCCTAGGGTGTCCATGTGTTTCATTTTTCACCTCCACTGCCTCCAGAAGCATTCTGCTGGCCAAAACCAGGCCAAAATGGCCATTTTTGCCTGTTTTTTACCTCCAACACTTCCAGAACATCTCTACAGGCCATTTTGGAGATGGCTAGTAGAGTTGTAGAAGATATCCTTACACCCCATCTATGGATTGGTTTTATTTTCTTCCACTTTAACACTAATTTTAATGTTCTAAATTTCAGTGGCTTATATTTTAATGTTTCTAATCCAGTAAATGTTTTGTTATTTATGGCTTTGTAAACCTCTTGGAGTCACTTGACAGTGAGAGGGACAGCATATAAATTTAATAAGCAAATGAATAAATAAAATTACTGCTTGCTATTTTAAAGATAAAACAAGACGTTAAATGCCCCTTGTTTTCTCCCAGGACATGTTGCAAACGTACCTTTTTTGTAAGAGATCATAAATTCCCAGCAGGCAACTACACTCTGGGAACAATCACATGACTTGGGACTGCACTGCAGGAGAAGACCTGGGAACATGTGGCCTAATGATGCAGTTCCAGAACAACATCTGTTCTCATTGTCTGAGCAAATGTTTGCTTGCCACTAAACACGCATAAATAGCTCAGATCAACTATCCATTATGCTCCCTCAAGAAGGGTTATGCCAGGGGTGAAAGGTTCCTGGTTCGCTCGTGCCTGTGGGACGTTGGAGAGCCGGTCGCAAAGGGAGCACGAGGCTCCACCCATCTGCTCAGATGTTGCCATTAGGGTTCTTTTACCCTCTGCACATGTGCAAAGCATTCTGTGCTTGCACAAACGGTGTCCAGGCAGGTGGGCGGAGCCTCGCGCTCCCTTCGCAACTGGCTCTCCAACAACCCACAGACCCAAGCGAACTGGTAGCAATTCACCCCTGGGTTATGTGTAGGGTTGGACAAAGACAGACTAAGCAGGTTTCTCTTAAATCCATGAGGTCCAGCTTTTTCAAGCTAAAACTTTCTAAATGAGTTGGGCTACTATTGCCATCCAGCTGGGGAGGGTAGACTTCTACATATGGGATAGCAATACAGTGGTGCCTCATCTTACGAATGCCTCTTCTAACGAACTTTTCAAGATACGAACCCGGTGTTTAAGATTTTTTTGCCTCTTCTTCCGAACTATTTTCACCTTACGAACCCAAGCAGCTGCTGCTGGGATGAAGGGGTTTCCTTTTTTTCCCCTTTTTTGAAGAAAGAAAAGGGAGGGGCTGCTTGGGGGAGGAAAAATTTTGTAGAGAACAACGTGCTTGCAAAGGAACTGAAAGGGTGTCTTTTTAAGAAAGAAAAGGGAGGAGGGAGGGGCAGCTTGGGGGAGGAAAAATTTTGTAGAGAACAACCTGCTTGCAAAGGAACTGAAACGGTGTCTTTTTAAGAAAGAAAAGGGAGGGGCGCCCCCCCCTTGCCTTTCTTCCTTCCCACTCACCCTTTAGCCTAGCCTTGCTTCTTCCACCCGCCCCCTTTAGCTGCTCCTCCCTGCCCTCTGTTCGCCTCCCTTCTAAAGTTTGGGATTTTCCTGAAGGATTTGCACGCATTATTTGCTTTTACATTGATTCCTATGGGAAACATTGTTTCATTTTACGAACTTTTCACCTTACGAACCTCCTCCTGGAACCAATTAAGTTCGTATGATGAGGTACCACTGTACTAGGTAGCTTCATAACAAAGAGTCTATTTGGTGATCAATGTTAATCAGATAAATTCCGAATGAATTGTTTTACAATGGCCCCTTGGGATCCCATGCAGTGAGGCTGATGTACAGCAATTTACAATAATTTTCCCCCCTGGGGACATCTAAGACTCAAGTAAAAGCAGTGTCCTTACCTATAATATGCCTGCCCCACAATAGCAATGCTATTCCTTATCTTCAGAGAGAATTCAAGAAGCAAAACGAAGTTAAACCATCTAAAAGCTTAGGGGCGCAGTAATGTTAAATAATGCCTAGCAGAAATAAATCCAAAGTGCATTAAAAATGACCTTTTAAATGTTATGTTGCTCATCTGGCTGATGTAATCTCATTAAACTGCACCTTGCTATTGATGCATTCATCAAATCCTTCCTGATTTAAGGGCACACCATGTTCAGAGTACTGACTAGACTGGCTGAAGGGAGAGATACAGGCAGTGTCTTCCATAAAGAGATTTAGGGCTTGGAGACATTGTGGGATATCAAAGGGCCATATGTCATGGTTCAGGCAGTTGATGACTTGTCCCCTCATTTGGCGAGTTGCTTTGGATGGACATCAAGGTAATGAATTTTAGAGCTTCTGTTTTCTGACAAGCCACGGAGTGCTTCCTTTAGGTCGCAGGCAAAGGATGAAAGATCACATCCATAAAACATGTTATGATCCTCTCTGTAGGAAAAACGCTGTCGTCTAACATCAAATTATATCATGAACGTTCAGAGTTGAAGACAAATGGCTGCCAGGCCACTAGACAACTTAAGAGCGACTAATGTTAAAATACACTTTCTATTCATAGCATAAAGGGAATAAAAAAAAAAATCCTGTCAGAAGGGGGGCTGCTTCAGTTGGAGTTTATACACAAAACACGTAAGATCTCAGCCTCCACACCTGCCTTCTGCAGCACACAGAATAGCTTGATGCTCAATCAGAATTAGATCCATTGAATTTCATAGGATTTATTCCTTTACAACCACGGAGCTGATCTCATAACCAAACTACACAGGGTTAGACTGGTTAGTGTTTGGATGGGATACCACTAGGAAATCTAAAGGCTTTAGGCCAGCCCGGAAAGTTTTTTTTAAAAAATTCAATTTAAGAAGCATTATGTCTGTTTGTACAGAATATAGTCTCTAGAACGTCACACTGTTGGCGTCTATATTTTTCACTAACATCTTATCTTTCTCTTAATCTCTACCTGTATGAATATACACTGCTCAACAAAATAAAGGGAACACTCAAAGAACACATCCTAGATCTGAATGAATGAAATATTCTCATTGAATACTTTGTTCTGTACAAAGTTGAATGTGCACAACAGCATGTGAAATTGATTGTCAATCAGTGTTGCTTCCTAAGTGAACAGTTTGATTTCACAGAAGTTTGATTTACTTGGTTTGATTTATACTGTGTTGTTTAAGTGTTCCCTTTATTTATTTATTTTTTTGAGCAGTGTATATTCTATCGCTACCTCAAGACTAGGTGACAAAGCAGATAGCAAGTTAGTGCTTATCTGCTAATTCTACTATATCGTCTTGTAGTAAATAGAAATAAAAGTAACGTATGAAATAGAATTTGTGTACATATTAGCATTTTACTTTACTAGAAAATGCTCCATCCTGTCACCCTTCCTCTACCCCGAATTAAGGGATTATAGGGTCATAAACAGGGTTTTTTTATATGAAACAAAACACTACTTTTGTCCATTTATTGTATTTATATGGCTGTCCATTCAGGGGTAAAATGCTCCTGGTTCACTTGTGCCTGTCAGTCAACGGAGATCTGGTCACGATAGAGAGCTGGTCACGAAGGGAGCGTGAGGCTTCGTCCACCTACCAGGACACCGCCATTTGGGTTCAGTGTTCTGTGCATGTACAGGGGGTAAAAGAACCCAAATGGTGACTTCCAGGTGTGTGGGCAGAGCCTCCCTTCACAACTGGCTCTCCGTCAACTGACAGGCATGAGAGAACCAGGATCATTTCACCCCTGTGTCCATCTCACATCAGCATGACTATGGCTGGGGAATAGTGTGTGCAATCAGCAGACAAGTCGGACACTATGGAATTTGTGGCCCATATTTCATCAAACTCTGAGCAAATTGTCAAGTGTTATCATTTTATAGTTAAGCTTCTTTTATCTGTACACCCTTCATCCAATTCCTCATTCTGTGCTGTTGGAGGAATTGATTTTCAAGACTCGGGACTATCTATCATTGTGAACAATGATACTGAGAAGTAACCTTCCAGCATTCTCTCCAAGAGGTGATGCAGAGCAGCGAGAAACAAACTCTCTCCTTCCCATTCCAGTTACAAACTGGCAAGACCAGACCTGGGGAATCTTACTTCTAAGCTTATTGTCTGTTCTGTCGGGCTCTCTGGTAGAATCCTCCCAAAAATTCACAGGTACAAATTTCAGACACACAGACGTTTGAAAATTCAAAACAATGTTCTTTATAATGAAAATTCACTTAAACTAAGCCCTCTTTTGGTATAGCAAAGAGCACTCGTCTCCAAACAAACTGGTAATTTATACAAGTCCCTTATCAGTTCTGTGATACTTAGCTTGCAGCTGTGAGGCAATTCAAAGTCCTTCTTTTACAAAGTGAAACACACTTTGCTCTGGTTTAGTTTCAAAGCAGGGAAAAATCAGCACCCAAAAAGTCAAAGTCAGTAAAGCAGTCATGAAACACAACGATCAGATAATCCTCCACAATGGCCAAACCCACAGGCTGCTATTTATAGCAGCCTCACTAATTACCACAGCCCCACCCAACCACAGGTGGCCTCATTTTCTTTGATAATAATCTCTCAGTTGTTGTTGCCTATGCATCGCTCTCCGCATGCGTGGCTGTATCATTAACTCTTGTTCTGAATCCAAGGAGGAACTAGATAATTGATCTCCTTCTGAGCTGTCCTCCCCACTCTCCTCCTCCCTGTCACTCATGTCTTCTTGGTCAGAGGAGCCTTCATCATCAGATTCCACTGGGGGCAAAACAGGCCTGCAGCATGTGGATGTCTCCCCCACATCCACAGTCCTTGGGGCAGGAGCTGGGCCAGAGCTAACCACAACATTGTCCAGCCCTAACAAGGTAATAAGACGTCAGCACCCCAAATAGCATCTGGGAAATAAATCAGATTCCAGTCCAATTCTCTCATCCAAGGTTCGATTTATTAACAGAGCCATGTTGTTCATACCATTGCCATTCCGATACTAACTTCCTTCCAGTTCCTCACCCAGGTTAAAGTCCATCCCCCATCCCCACACCAACAAGTTCATCACGAGGACCAGTCCGACTGCAGGGATTTCACCAACCTCCTCTTTACATCCATTAATGCAGAACAAAAGATGACCTTGGCCTCTAGGAAAGGAATTTTTCATGGCTGGTAACTTTCCCTTTCATGAAATCACCTCTCCCAGTTCCCGCAATGCTATTCTACTGTGGCAGGCCAAAGTCTCTAATTCTGCATGATGGCTTCAACCTGACACAAGGGTCGTTAAGAAGGCACAAAGCAAGCTACGTATCGTTCATACACTTCCCAGTTTGGGTTCAAATGCAGCAAAAAGTTATCAAAGTTCCTGAAAATGAACAAGTCAAGATCTTGTGGACATTTTGAATTCAAACAGACAAATAGAATAGAATAGAATAGAATTTTTATTGGCCAAGTGTGATTGGACACACAAGGAATTTGTCTTGGTGCATATGCTCTCAACGTACATAAAATAAAATATATATTTGTCAAGAATCATGTGATACAACACTTAATGATTGTCATAGGGGTCAAATAAGCAATGAAGAAGCAATATTAATAAAAATCTTAGGATATACGCAACAAGTTACAGTCATACAGTCAACATGGGAGGAAATGGGTGATAGGAATGATGAGAAAAACTAGTAGAATAGAAGTGCAGATTTAGTAGAAAGTCTGACAGTTTTGAGGGAATTATTTGTTTAGTAGAGTGATGGCGTTCGGGAAAAAACTGTTCTTGTGTCTAGTTGTCTTGGTGTGCAGTACTCTGTAGCGACGTTTTGAGGGTAGGAGTTGAAACAATTTGTGTCCAGGATGCGAGGGGTCAGTAAATATTTTACCCGCCCTCTTTTTGACTCGTGCGGTATACAGGTTCTCAATGGAAGGCAGATTGGCAGCAATTGTTTTTTCTGCAATTCTGATTATCCTCTGAAGTCTGTGTCGGTCCTGTTGGGTTGCAGCACCAAACCAGACAGTTATAGAGGTGCAGATGACAGACTCAATGATTCCTCTGTAGAACTGAATCAGCAGCTCCTTGGGCAGTTTGAGCTTCCTGAGCTGGCGCAGAAAGAACATTCTTTGTTGTGCTTTTTTGATGATGTTTTTGATGTTAGGTGACCATTTTAGGTCTTGAGATATGATAGAACCTAGAAATTTGAAGGTCTCTACTGTTGATACTGTGTTGTCTAGTATTGTGAGAGGTGGAAGGGTTTCTCTTAAAGTCTACCACCATTTCTACAGTTTTGAGTGTGTTCAGTTCTAGATTGTTCTGGTCACACCACAAGGATAGTTGTTCAACTTCCTGTCTGTATGCGGATTCATCATTGTCTCGAATGAGTCCGATCACTGTTGTATCATCTGC
The DNA here is from genome assembly GCF_031021105.1 of Erythrolamprus reginae. NCBI lineage: Eukaryota > Metazoa > Chordata > Lepidosauria > Squamata > Dipsadidae > Erythrolamprus > Erythrolamprus reginae. Next base: position 269,071,737 of record NC_091950.1, on the reverse strand, counting down.
AAACTTCAGTAGTTTAACAGATGGATCGTATGAGATGCAGTCATTAGTGTATAGAGAGAAGAGAAGTGGTGAGAGTACACAGCCTTGGGGGGCACCTGTGCTAATTGTACATATATCTGATGTGATTTTTCCTAGCTTCACCTGCTGCTTCCTGTCTGTTAGGAATAACTGATAACTGATCCATAACATGACTGACATCACTATTGTGGGAAGTTTTAAAAAAGGATGTTCTATTGGGATTGCAATATCAGATGAGGCAATTGAAGAGAAACAACTAGAAAAAATAACAAGTGTAATGATTTGCAAATTGAAGTTGATAGTGCAGGAAGAAGTCTTCGGAGAGGGGCGGCATACAAATCTAAGTAATAAATCTAAGTAATAAATAAAATAATAATAATAAATCAATGGTTGAAACCAACAGTAATAGGAGCCCTTGGAACAATACGCAAAGGGCTGCCTAGATACATGGGAATTTTGAACTTATTAGACCAGGATATTCTGACTTTGGGGGAAAAGACCTACTTGGAACTGTCTATATATTCTGAAGTTACCATATCAACATCTAACTGGTCTATATCCACTCGTTGCCAATCAGTTTATCAACATACTAAAAGGACAAAATTGAAGAGTGGCTAACATCTTGGAAAACATCTTGAATAGAATAGAATAGAATAGGAATAGAATAGAATAGAATAGGAATAGAAGAGAAGAGAATATAATTCTTTATTGACCAAGTATGATTGAACACACAAGGAATTTGTCTTTGATGCATATGGTCTCAGTGTGCATAAAAGAAAATATACATTTGTCAAGAATCATGAGGTAAAACACTTAATGATTGTCATAGAGGTCAAATAAGTGATCAGGAAACAATCAATATTAATAAAAACCTTAAGGATACAAGCAACAAGTTACAGTCATACAGTCATAAGTAAGAGGAGATGCGTGATAGGAATGATGAGGAAAAAAACTAGTAGTAAAAGTAGTGCAGATGTAATAAATAGTTTGACAGTGTTGAGGAAATTGTTTGTTTGTTTGTTTGTTTGTTTGTTTGTTTGTTCGTTCGTTCATTCATTCATTCATTCATTCATTTATTTATTTATTTATTTATTTATTTATTTATTAGATTTGTATGCCGCCCCTCTCAGAAGACATTTATTTAGCAATGTGGTAGTGTTTGGGAATAAACTGTTCTTGTGTCTGGTTGTCTTGGTTTACAGTGCTGTATAGCGACATTTTGAACATAGGAGTTGAAACAGTTTGTATCCAGGATGTGAAGGGTCAGTAAATATTTTCACCGCCCCCTTTTTGACTCAGGTCCTCAATGGAAAGCATCAGTTGTTTTTTCTGCAATTCTGATTATCCTCTTAAATCTGTGAAGTCTGTGAGACTCAATGATTCCTCTGTAGAACTGTATCAGCTGCTCCTTGGGCAGTTTGAGCAGATGTTGACTTCTCAGTGCACTGCACTGAATTTAGCATAGTTCAATATTACCATTACACTGCACCTAATTGGGTCCACTGGAACAAGTCCAATTTGGGACCAACTCTGTACACAGCAATCTTTTAAATCAGGACTTTTTTTTTCCTGGGGAAAGTTCACAGATCTGAAGGGGAATGAGTACAATCAATGGTGAGTAAAGCCCAAGTCCAAAGGTATATCTGGAAATCCCAATTACTGTATACCATTTCTCATTTTCCAATGTGAGCTTGACAAGCACAGAATCTCTCAAGATTCCCTTTCTCTATACACCATACAGTTGGTCATAGGGGTGAAATTCAAAAAGTTTTCCCTACCGGTGTTCTGCCTGATGGGACTCAGGCGGTAATTAAGGGTCCAGGGAAGAAGGTCAGACACACACGGGCAGTGATAAACAGTACAATTGTATTAAACACAAAAGAAAACACTAAACAAAACATCCTTATTCGTCAGAAGGAAAACACAGCTCTAAGCGAAAGTTCATATAGAGACAAAGTGCATGTGGAGTGAAAAAGCAACCAAATACAAAGTTCACGTAGCAGGAAAGTTCCAGGAGTTCTCCGAAGTCACGAGGCATGATAGAAGCAGTGATTCATAGGTTTCCCAACACCCACTTGCCTGGAAATGCTGGGTTGGATCCAAAAGCACAGAGCAAAGATCTCAAAGCAGGTAACAGCAAAGCCACACAAACCACACAGATAAACGTCCACGGTTTGCCTCTGCCTCTGTTCCCTTTTGTAACTGTAGCCCTCATTATGGGGACCACACCCAGCCCTCATTCTGTGGACCACACCCAGTCCTCATTCTGTGGACCACACCCAAACACAGGTGACACCATAATCACTGTTGATAATCCCGTAATTGAGCCCTATGTTGCATTGCTCTACGGCTACGCATATTGATTATCTGTTCGGCATTTGAATCCAGAGAAGAGAGGCTATCCGATGGGCTGCCTGCCAAGTCCCCTGGGCTGTCTGCCAGTTCCTCTGGGCTGTCTGCCAACTCTTCTGAGCTATCTGCCAAATCCTCTGGGCTGTCGGCCAAATTTTCCTGGCTGTCAGCCAGGCTTTCACAATTGCTCTGTGACGCATCTCTCACACATGTGGGAGCAGCAGCCGGCCCAGGCCCAAACACAACAACCGGTTCTGTGGATGTGGCTTGATGGGCATGGTGGGGGAAGAATACTACAAAATCCCCACTCCCTCCCAACTCCTGGAGGAAGGGTATGGAAAAATCTCCATTCCCACCCACTTCAGGGGCAGGATGCTGCAAAATCTCCATTCCCTCCCCACTCCTGGCAGAAGGATTTTGCAAAGTCTGAGGCCAGATAAACATCCATGGTTTGCCAGTTCTCTGACCTACTCAAAATTTCTGCTACTGGTTCTCCAGAACCTGTCAGAAACTGCTGGTTTGTCAAGCATTTTGGGATGGATATTACTGCAAAATTACTATTACTGCAAAATTACTATCCAAAGTCAATAGAAATGGACTGAGAGGAAATGAACCAAAGATATCCAGAGTAGAAAGTCAAAAAGATTATTTTCAAACAGATGTGCCTCAAATGTCACATTCTCAGAAAGTGTGGTCTATAAAGTAAATCCATCAGACGATTGTTATTATCCAGCTCATAAAGCATCGACCGAATCTCTTCTACACTGGAATCAAAGTAAAATGAGGACATGGTTATATCTCCAGTGGAGAGTGAAGCTACATGTCTCTCTGCCTTCCACCGATGTTAACTTTCAATGTGTACAAAATCAAAAGTTAAAGAATCCGTTAAATTGAAAGAAACTGGTTTTCTGCCACTTTTAGATAAATAGTAATAATATAGCCCATGACTGCTCTGTTTTGTTTATTGCCAAACAAACCGAGTAAATTTTTTTACATGCAAAGCCAATTGAAAAGCATTCAGGAATAATATACTGAGACGCCTCGTTCATGCTTTCCATCATGTTTTTATCCTGAGCTTCCCCCACCTTCTACAGTAAGGTTTGAATGAAGAGTTAGAGTGTCATTCCTAATGCATTTTTCATTGTGCATGTTGTATCCTGTAATGGCTACCTTGTATCCCTGTAAATAGTTTGTTCCTTGTTAAAGCGCTGTCTGAGCTAGAATCAGGAAGTTGCTCCTGATTGGCTCAGACGCGGCTGCTCTTGCTTTGGCGGGAACCGCAAATGTATAAAAGGAGCGGTTTCTCCCAGGTAGAGCAGACGGTACTAGCTGAAAGTCACTTACCTTTTCTGAGCTGAAATAAAGATACCGTTCTCACCTAACCCTGTCTCTGGGTCTACTTCAGTGCAGCCAGGTGTAGCCTTTTTGATGTGGCAGAATGGCTTAGGCTTAATAAACTGTCTGAGGATAACAAAACAATGCTTTGTGCCAAGTAGGATATATGAAAAATATTGCCCTTATTGCCCTTTTGTATGCTCCAACAATGGATGATGCCAAAGGAAACCAGTTTTGCAAATTACCACAAACAAAAAGCTTACTTCTCTGAGTTGAACGTTAAGATCTAATTGTCTTGAATACTTTTTTTCAATGAAAATGAAAAAGTGCAAAGTTCCAACTCCGTTTTTGAGTGAAATGAGACCTATCAGGTAAGTCTGCAATGTAGAAGCCTCTTCCAGAGGTTCTATGGTCTTGTTTAGTGATATTGTCAGGCTAGGAGTCAGGGTTAAAGTTAGGGTTAGGGTTAGCTGCAGGATTAGGGTTCAGTTTTCATTAAAGTCAGGATGGATATGACATCAGGATTAGGTGTAGGGTTCGAGTTAGCATTGATTGATCTCCATGCTGAAAACAGAAATCAAGGTTAGGGTTAGGGTTAGTCAGGGGTGGGCTACTGCCCGGATGGGGAGAATGCAGTGGGGTAGCGAAAATGAAGCTCCACCCCAATTTGCCCTGAAAGATGTTGAAAGAAAATGCAGGGTGTCCTGCATAAGCCACGCCCACAGTGTGGTAGTAAAAACCCCTACACTGGGGTTAGGATTCAGATTTGGGTTTAGGCTAATCATAGGGTTAGTTGTAGGTTTAGGCTTAGGCTTAGTTTTAGGCTTGGGCTTAACTTTAGGCTTAGCTTTAGGCTTAAGATTTAGGGTTCTCATAGCAAGTTAAGCCAGTGTTTTTCAACCAGTGTGCCGTGGCACACTAGTGTGCCGCGAGACATGGTCAGGTGTGCCGCGAAGCTCGGAGAGAGAGAAAGCAAGAGAACAAGAGAAAGAAAGCAAGAGAGAGAGAAAGAGAGAGAGGGAAGGAAGGAGAGAGAAAAAGACAGAGAGGTAGGGAGGGAGAGAGAAAGAGCAAAAAAGAGAGGAAGGGAGGAAGAGAAAGAAAGAGGGATGGAGAGAGAAAGAAAGAGGAAGGAAGGGAGAGAAAGAGGGAGGGAGAGAGAAATAGAGCGAAAGGGAGGAAGAGAGAGAGAGAATTTTTATGTCCAAACTTTTTTTAGCCCCCCCCCCCCTCCACTCAATGTGCCCCAGGGTTTCATAAAAGTAAAAAATGTGCCGCGGCTCAAAAAAGGTTGAAAATCACTGAGTTAAGCAACAGGTAAGGTGCCTGGAGCACCAATTAGTCATGTTTTTTTTGGGGGGGTGTCTTTTCATTTTTTTAAGATTTAAAGACATGGACATACTGTAATTTCTAAAGTCTAAAACTAATAAATAAAATCCTTGTGTTTACTTGCCCTAGCAATCTTTGTTGCCTATGTTGCCCACTAAAATTCAGCAAAAGGTGATTGATGGGGCAAGTCACAAGAGTGGTGCCTTATTATATCATGCAGTGGTCCTCACTGATTTGATAGAAGTTTTAGAGAATTTCATCACAATGAAAATTGAGGTGCTTTAGAACTAGTATTGTATTTTCTTGCTTTTAGACTCTCCAATGGATGCCAAGCTGCTGCCAATTTTGATTCCCATTGTGCCTACTGTCCCTGTCCTATTGTCTACTTTTTATCATTACTTATCTAATGTTTTATATGTACAAATTATCACCCTATAATTGTTTGACAAATAAATAAATAAATAAAAATAAATAAACATGATACAGTATGAAAACCATTTGTCTCTTTTGTTCCCTCTGTTAGTGATAATTTCTCATTGCTGTATTTTAAATTATGCATTTTTATTGTTTATTATTATTTGGTTTTGCATTGTGATTTCCTTGTTTTCCTTCACTGACTAATTTCCTTGCTTTCCTTCCTTGAGGTTCATCTATAACTATGATTGCCACTAAATATTTGGAGAAGTGGTGTGGTCTTTTTTTATTTTTTGAAAAATATAAACTAGATGCATGTTTGTTTTAACAATAAAAACTACAGTGGTACTTCTACCTAAGAACACTTCTACTTACGAACTTTTCTAGATAAGAACCGGGTGTTCAAGATTTTTTTTGCCTCTTCTTAATAATAATAATAATAATAATAATAATAATAATTTATTAGATTTGTAAGCCGCCCCTCTCCGCAGACTCGTTTTTCACTTACAAACCCGAGCCTCTGAAACTGTAACCAGAAAAGGCAGGGAGAAGCCTCCGTGGGGCCTCTCTAGGAATCTCCTGGGAGGAAATAGGGCCAGAAAAGGCGGGGAGAAGCTCTGTGGGGCCTCCCTAGGAATCTCCTGGGAGGAAACAGGGTCGGAAAAGGCAGGGAGAAGCCTCCGTGGGGCCTCTCTAGGAATCTCCTGGGAGGAAACAGGGCCTCTACCCTCCCTGTGATTTCCCCAATTGCACACATTATTTGCTTTTACATTGATTCCTATGGGGAAAATTGCTTCTTCTTACAAGCTTTTCTACTTAAGAACCTGGTCACGGAATGAATTAAGTTTGTAAGTGGAGGTACCACTGTACTTCAAATTCTTCCACAGTCTTACAAGAACTGCACAGCAGTCAATAACAGTGATTTTAATTTCATTCTTTCATGTGCAGAGATTTATAAAAGAGGTTAAAAATGGCCACCAATTTATATGGAAAGGAAATATTATTTACTAAACCACATGGCATGGTGGCATGCATAAGAAGGCATAGACTCTACTAACATTCGTTTTCTCTGCTTTAAAATTAATTCAAAACACTTGTATATTTTAGAAAAGTTGATTTTTTGAATTTTTAAAAAGACCCTTTGGATTTTAAAAAAAACCTATATCTTAAAGTGAGACTTGATTCCAGGTATATATATATATACAGTGATACCTTGTCTCACAAATGCCTCGTCATACAAACTTTTCGAGATACAAACTCGGGGTTTAAGATTTTTTTTTGCCTCTTCTTACAAACTATTTTCACCTTACAAACCCAAGCCACCGCCACTGGGATGCCCTGCCTCCGGACTTTCATTGCAGGCGAAGCATCCGTTTTTGCGCTGCTGGGATTCCCCTGAGGCTCCCCTCCATGGGAAACCCCACCTCCGGGCTTCTCTGTTTTTGTGATGCTGCAGGGAAATCCCAGCAGGGGAATCACAGCAGTGCAAAAATGAGCACTTTGCTGCCAACAGAAGTCCGGAGTTGGAGTTTCCCAGCGAGGGGAGCCTCAGTGAAATCGCAGCATCGCAAAAACACAGAGGTCCGGAGGTGGGGTTTCAAGGACTTCGGTGTTTTTGCGATGTTGTGATTTCACTGAACTGATTGTCAAAAGTTCACATTTGGCATCATACAAATTGTATCTTTTTTTCCCAAATTGAAGTCATTCTTTGTGGCCATTATTTGATTTAAGAGAAATGTTGGAAAGGAATGTAAGGACATTACTTTGTAATGACCTTAATAAGCTTGTTCATAGTTGATAAAACTGTTTAGCTAGTGATAGTGATATACTGAAGTAAAAAAGAGCAAATTTCAAGAATTACCTCCCTGTATTATTTATTAAAATAACCCTATTTAAAGTTATGGAAGTAGAGGCATTACTTTTCATTCAACCCCTGTGTTATATTTATATTGCATCCATTTGAGTTAGACCGTTGAATATGCAGCTATCTACTGCATTATTTCCATCAGCTTACAGCTTTGCTTTGATGTCAATAAACTTTCCAGCCATGTTGATTTAGCTATAAATATTTTTATCATCATTCCGAAATTTTATTGGCCTGGCCTCTGGAGAGACAGTAAATGGACTTATAGATTAAATGTCAGAATAAAGTTCATCCTGCTTGCTCTTCACTCAGATGAGTTCTGCAGCTTTATAAATTTGTCATTACCCATATTTGGACAAGGACGGGCTTCTGGAAAAGAACTGAGATTTCTTTTCCCAAGATGTTAAGCGACAAGCCCTGAACACCAAGTAATCATGGTTTTATTTACCAGTCCGTCTTCTTCTACAGATTACTTATACCTGACATAACGGCTTTTTCAAATAAAGTTGGAGTTCTCAAACAGAGTTTCTGGTGAAAAGAAGGACCACAAATGACGTAATAGCAGTGTTCCAATATTTGAAGGACTGCCACGCAAAAAAAAAAAGAAGGGGTAAACCTGTTTTCCAAAGCACCTGTAGGCAAGACAAGAAGTAATGGATGGAAACTAAAGAAGGAGAGAAGCAATCTAGAAGTAAGGAGAAATTTCCTGACAGTGAGAACAATTGAACCATGGAATGACTTGTCCCCAGAAATTGTGAGTCTCCAATACCGGAGAGAAGAGATTGGACACCATTTGTCTGGAATGCTATAGGCAGCGGTGGGCTACTAACCGGAACGCTAAATTGCACTTGCCGCCATGGCTCGTAAATGCTTGCAGGGCCAGCGCGATTTTGCTTCTGCGCCTGTGGAGGTAGCAAAATTGTGCATGGAGCCACAGGTTTCGGCAGCTCTGTGCACAATTTTGCTACCTCCACAGGTGCAGAAGCAAAATCCTGCTGGCCCCGTGAGTATTTACGAGCCGCGGCAGTGAGCGCAATTTAGTATTCCAGCTAGTAGCCCACCACTACCTATAGGGTCGCCTTCCAACTCTTGCTATATAAATTTGAATTAACACAACACCCACAAAATCTCAGGTCTGTAGGCTAGAATACAAGTTAAAATGAATCCCAGAGATAGGAAATAGCCAGCCATTTCTATAATTAAGAGCCAGAACAGTGCAGTACATAAGAACATATAAGAACATAAGAAGAGCCATGCTGAATCAGGCCAAAGCCCATCGAATCCAGCATTCTGTGTCACACAGTGGCCCACCAATTGTCCATGGCGATCTTGAGCAGAAAGAGAAGGCAAATCCCTCCCTTTCCCTTGACCCCCAACAAATGGTACTCAAGGGAATCCTGCCTGCCTCAACCAACATAGAGGCGGCACATGGACATCTGCTTCAGCAACCACCGATACACTTGGCATCCATGAATCTATCTAGACTATAGTACTGCAAGCTACTTCAGCTAACTGCTAGCTGTAGTTCAGCACTTCAAATCTCACCACTGGCTCAAGGTTGACTCAGCCTTCATTCCTCCTGAGGTGAGTAAAATGAGGACCCAGATTGTTGGGGCAATGTGCTGATTCTGTAAACTGCTTAGAGAGGTCTGTAAAAGCACTGTGAAGCGGCATATACTGTAAGTCTAAATGCTAAAATGTTGCCAAGAATCAATATGAACCTGTCCATATAGTTAGTTACCAAGAGTTGACTTTCACTTTACTTATGTTCCTACTGACTGTTCCCTCTGTCGTATGGTATATTGATTTGAGAAGAAAACTCTTTTATTTACCAAAATATATTCTTAGTGGGAGTTTTGTCTCAAATCAACTGACAATTTGCTAAGGGAAGAAGATGACAAGGTTTCTATTTTTGTTTCAGACAGAAATCAGATTTGGAGGGGCACCTTAAAGTGGGGAGGGGGGTCAGGTGAGAATATAACATCTCCTAGCAGGAGCTTCTGGGATTTAAAGGGCCATTCATGGTTATATGATGTTATAATATATGCTGAGGTTTATGTAAGGTAGATCATTGGATCATTTTGGTCCAGAAGCTGTGGGGTACCCAGTCTGGCGATTAAATTGCTGCAGTCAGTTTATACCTATTCGTGTTAGGCTTCCGGCTTCATTGTGTTCCTGAATCTTGTTTGTCCTTCTCTTGTGTTCAGTCTCTGGTGTTCAGTCTGTCTCAATCCCCAATTCACACCTGTCTCAATCTTTTGCAGTGGACGCGGAGTAAGCACACGGACACAGAAATGGGATTTATGGATCACATTTATTAATTAACTCAGGATCTGAAGAGGTAAAACGAAGAGGGGGGAAACTACCATTCAAACATTCCTGAGCAACTATAGGGCAAAGCCCCCTGCTGAGCAAGGGAGGGTCCCCTTGGCCTTGAACTTGGCCTTGAACTTCATCTTGACACTCCTTTGCTCCTTGCCACACCCATGCGTGTGGGGAATCTCACCCACCCAGGTTGTCGTCTCTGGGCATGCGGTGGGTGAGCCTCAAAGGCATCTCTCCTCCATATCTGGGGCGGCCTAGCCTTGTAACCATGTCGAGGAGCGGCCCGTCACCTTCCAAAAGGTGCCCAAAGGAGATCACACAGTTGCTGTTGCTTCCAATTTTCCACCCCTTACCACCTCCCCGTGACCAAAGGTATATAAGCTCAATAAATGGTCTGAATTCTGGCCGAATTGACCTAAACCAATAGAATAAAATGCTGGACACCCCCTAACTGACCCTACCAGTGTGGAATAGGTGAAAAAAGGGTCAAAAACTAATCGTGTTACAGCCGCCAAAAATTCCTACTCGGCCCCCGTAGGTGACCACCAGTCACACTGCGTCAAAGGGAGGGCGGGTGGGTGCCTGCAAGCCAGGCAAACGGCAATGACCAGAAAGGGGAGGTGGGTGGTGCTCCATCCCCTTTACACCGTGGGATGATGCCCACCTCCCAGAAGTGCGTCATGCCCCACAATGAGCGCGGGGCATGCTGGGAGGGGGGCCACTCACTAAGCGTGCGCGCCTGACAACCCCCACCTATTGCCGTCCGGGTCCTCTGTGCTCCCGCCACCACCGCAAACGCCGCCAGCCTTAAGGCGGCGGTCCCATCTCCTAGTTTAGTCTTTGATTCCAACTCACTCTTCAGTCTTGGCTAACAGCTCATCTCATCACTTCTGCTAACCTTTATCTTTCATTTTATTTATTTATGTATGTATTTGTCAAACTGTCAGGCCGAAGTCTTCATGTGGAGTTAGAGAGTTCAGCCTGACACAACACAAGGGGGGATGGGAGAGGTAGTGAGTAGTCAGAGGGGAAAGTTACTAGACACAACTAAAGATTCCTTTCTCCAAGCCAAGGCCACCGTTTGTTCTGCCTCAACTGAAGAGAAGAGGAAATTGATAAGCCCCTGCACACAGACTGGCTCTCTTGATGAACTTGTGGGTGTAGGGGATGTAAGATGAACCTTAACCTAGGTGGGATTCTGGGAAGGACTCAGAATTGGAATGACAATAGCGTAGCTAACATGGTTCTGTTAATAAATCAAGCTCTGATTGAGAGAATTAGACTGGGACTTGTTTTATTTCTCAGATGCTATTTAGAACGCTGACACAAACAATTATAGGATGGTAATTTGTACAAATAAAATATTAGATAAGTAATGATAAGAAGTAATGATAGAAGACAATAGAACAGTAGGACAGGAACAGTAGGCACAATGGTGCACTTATGCCCGCCCCTTACAGACCTCTTAGAAAGGGGGAGAGGTCAATTGCAGACAAGCTTACTGCTCTCCATGGTTATCAAATAGCCAGGGACTGATCTTGGGGTTGAATCAAGCTTCTTATCCAAATTAAAGGAATGCTTTCAGGGTTAGTATAAAATCCCACACTTCAAGACTGGCCCTTCATTATAGACACTGGGAAAAAGAAATTGTGGGGAGGGGTAGTACCATAATATGATGTCATTTGTTGATTTGGGAGCTGGATCTAAATATCAGAGAATTAATAGAAACAGCTGAATATCTAAAATGCTTCTGTAGCCAACATGCCCACAGAAGTGTCTGTACAGGATATAAAGGGGGCCTGTATGGACAATGTATTAAAGATATATGGAATTCAATAGATTTGAAAAATTAGTTTCAGTGTATCACATCATCCCATTCCAAAACAATTTATAAAAAAAATCAACTTCTCAATTGAAAACACATGGGATAGGTTTTGAAATAAAAGTGTATAAAATCCAATAAAAGGAGATTTTTATTAATATTGATTGTTTCCTTATTGCTTATTTGACCTCTATGACAATCATTAAATGTTGTACTTCATGATTCTTGACAAATGTATATTTTCTTTTAAGTACACTGAGACCATATGCACCAAAGACAAATTACTTGTGTGACCAATCACACTTGGCCAATAAAGAATTCTATTCTATTCTATTAATACTTAAAAATCTGCCTATATTTATTTATTTTTTATTTTTTTGTTTGTTTTGTCAAGTACATATTGGTGGTATACAAAGATATAATAATATTCATATACATGATACTAGTAAAAGAGAAACATTAGGACAAGGGACGGAAGGCACTCTGGTGCACTTATGCATGCCCCTTACTGACCTCTTAGGAATCGGGAGAGGTCAACAGTGTAGGGTAAAGGGTAAAGTTTTGGGGGTTAGGTGATGATACTACAGAGTCAGGTAGTGAGTTCCATGCATCAACTACTCGGTTACTAAAGTTGTATTTCCTGCGAGTTTAGAGCGGTTTACTTTAAGTTTGTATTTATTGTGTGCTTGAGTGTTGTTGTGGTTGAAGCTGAAGTAGTCATTGACAGGAAGGACGTTGTAGCAGATGATTTTATGGGCTATGCTTAGGTCGTGTTTAAGTGACATAGTTCTAAGCTTTCTAAACCTAGGATTGTAAGTCTCATTGCATAGGGTATTCTGTTGCGAGTAGAGGAGTGTAGGGCTCTTCTAGTAAAGTATCTCTGGACATTTTCTAGAGTGTTTATGTCCGAAATTCAATGTGGGTTCCAGACAGATGAGCATTTAACCAGTCCTAAAATCTGTGTGTTTGGTCAAAAAACAATATTAGAATAATTGAAGGAAGTGATAATGAAGACATGTTTATGGACAGATTGCTCAGTTATATTTTTAGAAGTAGAGGCAATTGTATTTTGAAAGGGGGAAAGTGGCAATACAACTGTATAACTCATTAATTTTCAAACACAAATTCTGTCCCAAGGTGTTCCTCCGTGGTGGACATGAAATACTTTTTCAATTTGAAAAGAGCAGTTGGCAGTGGTTTATCTATATCTAAAAACAACAATTCTTAGGAAAATTAAACAATATTCAAAAAATACTCTTGGAATGTACTACCTTTTAAGAAAGATTTCTCATCCAGATGGAAGAATACTTAAACTTATTAGTTTGATAAAACTTAAGAGCCAGTTTAGAACAGAGGTTAAGGCATCAGGTTACAAACTAGGAGACCATGAGTTCTAGTCCTGCCTTAGGTGCATTTGGAATAAATGCTCAATATGGAGTATAATTTATTTTGCTCAAAGTTGCCATTTTGCAGAAAAACCCATTAAATCTCCCTTTAAAAATTGGCAGTTTCTCTCCAGCTAGGTAATCCAAGTTGCTAGTGCTCAATTGCTAGTGCTTATTATTGTCACATAACTAATAAATAGCATGCTATGTACAGTATGGATAAATAAAAGAGACAATAATTCAGTAAGCCTGAATCCTGACATGTCTTGCCTAGCATTGCCAAATACTTAAAGGGAGAGGGGGGAGAACCCTTACAGTTTCTGCAAATGTTATAAATACACCTGTACCCAACATTAAGAACATCTGCACAAAGAAGTAAACAGATTTTTACAAAATAGATGCCAAGAGCCTGGAAGAACTGAAACGCAACAAAGAGATCAAAATTGTGAAGCTGAAGAGTTCAATGATAATGTTCCAAGAATTTCTGGCAATGAATTTTGATTGTTTTGACAAGTCTGGATGTTTATGAGATAGAGAGACAAAGTAGCCCATTAGTTGCAAGCAAAGATAGCTGATCATCTGCTCCCTTTTGCAAATATACCTATCTATCATGTGCTATTTTTAGACTACATCATCAAAGAAGGCGTAAACTTTTTCAGAAAGTGAACGTGTTCTCCCCCAATATTTTAATGTAACCCTGATGATTAATGTGCCATAAGATAAATGGTGAACAAGAATTTCATTTGCAATCTCTCATCATTTTTTTTTTCAAAAAGAGACCTAGATGCAACACTTCTCAAAAAGAATATCTGGAAGGCTGAAATATACTGGTCCAACTTGTCAGGTCCAACTAGAAGAGTTGAGATCAACTGTCAAATGTTGGAAATGGAATCAAACTCCAGGCTCGTTCTATCACACATGTGAACATGCCTGAAAGAAAAAAAATGGACTAAAATACACACCTGGATAGAAAAAACAATAAAGAAACATATAGATTTGAAACCAGAAATATTTATGTTGGGCATTAGACAAGAAAAATACATACAGTATGTTAACAGTGGCCAGAATCATTTTTGCACAACACTGCAAAAGCGAGGAGATTTCTACAGAAGAAAAGATAATAACAAAAATCTTAGAATGTGCAGAAATGGATAAACTAACACTTCAAATTAAGGAAAAGGAAGACACTGAATATTTTGAGATATGGGACCTGTTTTATCGACAATTAAATAAGTGCAACTGAAGTTAGAACTTCTAAAATCACAAGACAAAGATTAATTTCACTATTAGGATTCATTATTGCAACTTATTAATTTTGATTAGTATTAATAATTAATATATATTAATATTATGAGTGAAAAGCACTGCCGTTATGAGATTACTACTAGAGAATATTACTGTTATTACTATGACGAGTATCACTCAAAAGAATTGTAACCAGACAACACAGTTTATATGGATATTGAATATGTTGCTCTTTCTATTTATATATTTTTTAAATATTATATTAAATGCTTCCAGTGTTGGAGCACCCACAATTTCTGAAGGCAAGCCATTCCACTGGTTAATGTCTAATATGTATTGGCCAATTAGGAAATTTCTCCTTAGGTCTGTTCTGCCGGCGTGTCTCAACCGCCCGTAATTACAGGGTAATTAGTCCAGGAAGACACACACCACACGATAAAAGGAAAACCCAAAAGTTTTTATAAACAGAAAAACAGAAACAGCTCCCTTTTTAAATGCCAAAGGGATTTTCTGATACATACAAGTCACAGGTTAAATGCAATCCAATTGCTCACCCAATAACTGGGAAATTGAGTCCAATTCTAAAGTCCAGAGAGTCCACACACACAATCCTGAACAGCAAAAACCATTCATTGACGAAACAATGAATCAGATAAACTGCCATGAGGCTAAAACACCAGACTGCACTTTTATCTGTAGCACTAATTACAGCAGCCCCACCCAATCACAGGTGGCCTCATTTTCTCTTGTAATAATCCTTCAGTTGTTGTCTCCTATGCATCACTCTATGCATGCGTGGATGTGTCATTAATTCTTGTTCAGAATCCAGGGATGATACAGATGACTGATCTCCTCCTGGGTTGTCTGCCAAACTCCCCTCTTCCCTGTCACTCACGCTTCCTTGGTCAGAGGAGACTTCGTCGGCAGATTCTACTGGGAGCAAAACAGGCCTGCGGCATGTGGATGTCTCCCCCACATCCATCTCCACATTCCTTGGGGCAGGAGCTGGGCCAGAGCTAACCAAAACAAGGTCTAAGTTGCTTCTCTCCTTGATTAGTTTCCATCCATTGTTTCCTGTCCTGTCTTCTGGTACTTTGGAGAATAATTTGAATATCAGCCAGGGATGAGGTTCAGCAAGTTCTCACCAGTTCTGTCAGTAGCAGAAATTTTGAGTAGATCGGAGAACCAGTAAATACCACCTCTGACTGGCCCCATCCCCATCTATTCTCTGCCTCCCGTGTTCCAGCTGATCGAGAGGAAATGGGATGGGTTGGTGCAGTGGTTAAAGTGCAGCACTGCAGGCTGCTTCAGCTAACTTCTGGCTATAGTTCAGCAGTTCAAATCTCACCACCAGCTCAAGATTGACTCAGCCTTCCAGCCTTCCGAGATGGGTAAAATGAGGACCCAGATTGTTGGGGAAAATATACTGAATCTGAAAACTGCTTAGAGAGGGCTGTAAAAGCACTATGAAGCGGTACATAAGTCTAAGTGCTATTGCTATTTTGCAGTAACCTTCCCCTGGAGTGGGGTGGGAATGGAGATTTTATAGTACTCCTTCCCTGCTACACCCATCAAGCCACACCCAGAACTGGTAGTAAAAAAAATTGAATCCCACCACTGCTATCAGCCTAATGCAGACATTATTGGTGACATCTGTCATTTTCCCCGTGACTTTATACTACAGCCCTTCTGCGTGAGAATCCTAATACTGATGTCCCCAGGACAGAAAGGGTACCAAGCTAATTTTGAGCACTCCCTATCCTACTCTATACCTGAGAGAGGAAGCAAAATGCCATTCTAATACTTTTTCCAAACAAACAACGTGGCTACTTCAGGGTAATATTGCCAGTCTTCTTGATTTTAACAATGCAATAAAACCAGCAGCTGAAACATGCCACAGAAAAATCAAAAATCAAAAGAGCAAAAAAAGAAGGGAGGAAGATGTTTTTTAGTCAAATAATAATATCTGCTGCTCGGCTTTTAACCAATGTAGGTTCTTTTCTCAGCATTTATTTTCTGCTTAAACAGACATCTGGTGTAATGTCATCTTCCAGAGAGATCTCTTTCTCAAATTCACTAGCTAGTTTGATGCAAATGAGGTAGCAGGTTTGTGGGGAGAATTGGAGAATGAGCTGCTGCAAAAATGAACAAACTCATAAATGATCTCATTGCTATTCCCTGGCAACCTGAGCCACAAGATTGGTGATATAGTTCAACTTCAATTTGTCTCCTAATTGCATCTTTCCCTGAATCCTCAAATATAGATTGAAGACTAACTTGTGTTACTCTATCGACTGATAGGGCATTCAGCCGATACACCCAGGATTCTAAGAGGACAATTAACAAACAACTGGCTATTTTGATTTATAGCTCTGTGGCAAACTATACTTTTATAATAAAAAAAAAACAATCTTAATGTTGCTAGCCTGAGTGCTGTTCTTTTTAAAGAAGAGCATTTTCAAGCATATGCTTATTAAATGGGGGAAAAATGTTCTTCCAGATACAGCTGTTACCATAGTAAAGACAATGGACAAGATGCTAATTGGAAGACATTAAAAAATTAAGAGGGGTGAACTCAGGGTAATAGCTATTTTCCTTCCCAAGAAAACAAATGTGCTCCATCTATTTATGAATTCTTAAGACATTGCTGAAACACTTGTATATGCACATATCTGCACGTTGCTTTTGTATATTGATTATGCTATTTAGGCTGAAGGAGAGAGTTTGGTTCTCAACCTTTCTAATGCCACAACCCCTTATGACCCCCAATCAGAAGTCTAGCGCCAATTCTCCCAACAGAGCTTTAAGCTGATTGGCAGGAAGGTCAGAGGAACATCCCCACTGTAAACACCTGATTGGTCGGATTGTAAAAATATGTTCCAAGGCGCCATAATAGAAGCTTTAGATCCTAACATCATGGGCAATTTGTCTTTTCCCATGGTTTTAGGCAACCCCTGTGTGAAGTGATTAAAGTCTGTTAGGACCTTAACCCCGTGGAGTCGATGGATAAAAGCCTTTAGTCATTTGTTCAAACAAGATATATTTATTGTAAAAACAGAAATAAACAAATAAAACACTGTCTCGAGGGACAACATAACATACACGTCTTACATGATGGAGGATAGGAGGAGAAGAGAGAAAAAAAATGAGGAGTGAAGAAGAAGGAAGTGAGCTGGCAGGATATTACATCATAATAGGAGGATCTAATAAGGCACACTTTAGTTAACTCTTTCATTACTAAATGTCTCTGAGGGGCTGTCAATATACAGCATGACACTGTGAAACCATCGTTTGCCCCCCCCAAAAAAGTTCCCCGCCCCCAGGTTGAGAACCATTAGACTCTAGTGGTTTAGACGCTGGCCTAGAAACCAGGAGACTTTATGTTCTAATCCTGCCTCAAGTATGAAAGCTGGTTGGGTGACTTCGGGCCAATCACCAGGAGACAATGAATTCTAGTTCCACCTTAGGCACATAAACTGGCTGGATGGCTTTGGGCCACTCACTCTCTCATAGCCTGATCCACCTCACAGGGTTGTCGTGGTGGGGAAAATAGGAGGTAGAAAGAGCCCGGGGTATGTTTGCCACCTTGAGCTGTTTATAAAAGTAATCATGGCAGGATATACATTTCATACATAAAATCAGTTGGAGTTCAACAACATACTGAGAGCCTCATACTCATTTTGATATATTTCATAAGCACTGTGGAAAATTACAGCATCTGCAGCTATTCTGGAAAAGTCCGCTCTGTTCACTTTTGCATAGCGCCAGGTGGATGAGAAGAACATGTTGGCCCCATGCAGCCATTTGTATTATTTAAAGAGATCAACAATTTATGACCACTCGGGAGGCAGGCGGGTGCTGTGTTGATGTTTTATGATTGCTTCTGTAATTGCCAACTAAGCAGTTTCACCAAGAGGTTAGATGCATGCAACACATGTTTAAATTGTAAGGGAGAGGATAAAGAAGAATTATTTCTAACTATGGTCATGCAAGTCTATCACTTACAAAGTTTTACTTTGTGCTAAATGCAAGCGAGTTTTGCTATCATCTCTGAAATGAACCAGAACAATTTCAACAAATTCGTATCAAAGTGCAAATTTGTTTTCATTAAAACAGTCTGTAATTTATTTAGAGGGAAATAACAGAAAAACATGGTAAATGCTGAAGGAAGGAAGGAAGGAAGGAAGGAAGGAAGGAAGGAAGGAAGGAAGGAAGGAAGGAAGGAAGGAAGGAAGGATTGGGAGGGGGTGGGAAGGCCGTAGCCTTCAACTCACTAATTCCAAACAACAGAATAAATCCCAGCAACCAAATCAAAATATGGCCCATTGCCTCTAGCAAAAACATTTTTGACATCAACAAAACAAGAAGTTATTGTACCTAATGAATCCTAGCGCATCTTCCACTTCTGCTACATTTTGCAGAGAAAATAAAATAAAATATAGAATAAATGTGGCATATCAAATTCTGTTTATTCTCCAGGCTGAAACTTTCCAACAGCTGTCAAACACAGCTCCAGATCTGTCTGGGAAACACCCCCAGACTCTGCTATTGTGTCAAGTGGGTCTTTTAAATCAGTGAGGTCACAATCTAAACCCATGAGGGGGCCAACAACCTCAAAAGAGCTCCAAATGTTGACAGCACATTGCTATTTATTGTTTTATAATACACACGACACCATCATAACAGTGCTGGGCAAGAAAAAATGCTCAAAATAAATCAAATCTGCTCCTTCCACAACCAAACCAATAAAATATTCATTAATGCCACCAAAAATGCACAAGAGAATCCAACACAGCCCAGCAAAACCAATAAGAGAATGGCACAACCTAAACATCAAGGCTCCCAATACTAAGCATAACCACCTTCCTAAGCCACTGGGGATAAATACCACCTTAACTCCTGCAGGAAAATTGATCCAAAGAAATGAGGCTGTTAAGGTATTGTTAAGAGCTGACCAGATGTAAAGCTGATGCAATGAAAGCTGACACAATAAGAATGATTCAACATTTTGACATAGCCGGTTTAAGATTCTGATTGGGTCCACAGAAGATTCTTACCATTTTAAGAGGTGTCTATGTATAGGTTGTCCGGATATATATGCAGAGTAACACAGGAGGACTAGATAAGATATCAGAATATAATGTGGCAATTATTGAACCAGATAAATAAGGAAGACACGTTTGTAGAAAACAGTAGTTTGCTCTTCAGTGCAAAAATATCTTCTGCTTCAGTCTTCTATATACAGGAACTTTACATTAAGTATATTCAGCTTACTTACAAGTAGATATTCAATCAATCCAGGTTACAAGTAGATACTGTTGTGTATACTTCGGTTCAGTTTGGGGATTTTTCAGATTCTGATTCAGAAAGTGGTTATGAATTAGTGGTAGGGCCTGATTTAGAGGCAGAAGAAGTAGGAGACCAACCGCAGGACGTTTCTATGGGTTCAGATTCAAGTGAAGGAGAAGCAGATGCTAGATGGGTAAATCCTTATTTTAGATGCTTGCAGAGGCGAAGAGAGCAAGTGTCAGGGAAGAAATATTAAGGAGAGGAACGGGTTAATTAATTAAGTAATTAATTTGTCACGTCTGGGTGTCAGCAGAAGAGAAGAGTTGAGTTGTCAATCTGCCATTGAGAAATATGGAGGTTTTTTCAAGCAGCTCCGAATGTAAGCTTTGCCTTGTGTGCTTTTAATTGCAGTTTTTGTGACTCTGGGATAACACTGACTAGCCATAAATCTTAGAATGACTTGTGGAATGTTTTAATGATTTTGATGTTGCCTTGCATACCGAAGTTTAAGATAAGAGATTAGCTCTGTGTGCCGAGATGATTCAGTGTGGAACAAAGGAAAGAAAAACAAAGATGATGTGGTGTTTTACAAATATATGCATTTAGCAATCCTTTATTCCAATTATCAGTGGCCTTAGCTGGAGACCAGAACAGTGACTAAACCAATCCAGGTTACAAGTAGATACTAAACCAATCCAGGTTTCTAGTAGATACTAACCAATCCAGATTTCTTCATATCACTATTACTACTCTACTCAATATTTAACTCACACTCAAATTGCTCCAGCCAGCCAACTAACAACCACCATCAACAGCAACAAAGACAAACAGAAGGAACATGATGAAATTGAATTGCATCTTATAATGCTCTGGCCCAATCAGGTTGCAGTTCACACCCTATGACTCAGTGTTAGCATGCTTACATTCTACCTTTTACCTTATATGTTAATACAGTACAATGAAATATCACCCAGGATTGCTAATCCTGGCATAGGTTGCCATTAGAGGGCACATCTCTCTCTCTCTCATCTTGGATTCTCATTGATCTCCCTGTGTCCCTAGCTGTATGATAAGGTATCTACCATGTATATATATGCAGTAGTGGGTTGCTACCAGTACAGTAGAGGACAGTGCACTGTTAGGGAACGGTGCACTGCATGCACAGCTTCAGTTCTCTTGCATGTGTGGATGTGTGGTCCAGCATATTCTTGCTTTGTGCGCGTGTGCAGAAGCAAAATATCATAAGGGGATGCATGCAAGAGAGAGAGATTTTGATGGTTTTTTGCTTCCATGCATGCACAGAAGCAAAAAAAATGCCAAAATCTCACATGTGCATCCCCTAGTGAGATTTCAGCCTGTTTTTGCTTCCTGCATATGCGCAGAGAACTGAAGCTGCACACACAGTGTACTGGTAGCAATAGTAATGGCAATCGCTTCCATATGTGTGTATATATTTAGTTGCATATAAACCACTGTTAATTATCTAAATATACTGTGTACTGTGTTTTCTTCCTGGGTTTATATCATAATGCTAGTCTAGACACAATTTCACATTTTTTTTTGCGGCATTTAATAAATGGTGGTTAAGCAAATGTCATGAATGTATTGTAATTATGACTTCCTTCTTTTGAATTGGCTATTTTTTTATTTATTTGTTTGTTTGTTTGTTTGTTTGTTTGTTTATTTATTTATTTATTTATTTATTTATTTATTT
This sequence comes from Erythrolamprus reginae, assembly GCF_031021105.1. Taxonomy (NCBI): domain Eukaryota; kingdom Metazoa; phylum Chordata; class Lepidosauria; order Squamata; family Dipsadidae; genus Erythrolamprus; species Erythrolamprus reginae. The sequence goes on along the minus strand of NC_091950.1, from coordinate 269,050,645 downwards.
ATTTATTTATTTATTTATTTATTTATTTATTTATTAGATTTGTATGCCGCTCCTTTCCGCAGACTCGGGGCGGCTCACAACAATAATAAAACAACGTACAAAGAACAAATCTAATACTTAAAAAAATTCTAAAAACCCATTATTTAAAAAACATACAACACAAGCATACCATACATAAAACTATATAGGCCTGGGGCAGATGTCTCAATTCCCCCATGCCTGCCGGCAGAGGTGGGTTTTAAGGAGTTTCCAAAAGGAAGGTGGGGGCAATCCTAATCTCCGGGGGGGAGCTGGTTCCAGAGGGTCAGGGCCACCACAGAGAAGCCTTTTCCCCTGGGTGCCGCCAGACAACATTGCTTAGTCGATGGGACCCAGAGAAGGCCAACTCTGTGGGACCTAACCGGTCGCTGGGATTCGTGCGGCAGAAGGCGGTCCTGGAGATATTCTAGTCCGATGCCATGAAGGGCTTTATAGGTCATAACCAACATTTTGAATTGTGACTGGAAACTGATCAGCAGCCAGTGCAGACCACGGAGTGTTGTAGAAACATGGGCGAATCTGGGAAGCCCCACGATAGCTCTCGCGGCCGTATTCTGCACGATCTGAAGTATCTGAACACTTTTCAAAGGTAACCCCAAAAATTCGTCCCTCAGCTTCTTTCTTCAACTTTCTTGCTCTTAGCCATTGCCAGGTATTGCTATTATCTGCTCTCCCTGTTATTTATTTTTTTAATAAATTGGCCATGTAGTGCTTTGTCTTCCCATGCCTCCATTGTGTTCTTGTGGCCAGTTTGGGCTCTCCAACAGTCAGTAAAAATTCCTGGTGTATTAAGTCCAGTACATCTTCTTCATTGTCCTTCAGATACTCTTTTTCATTCAGTATGCTTCTTCTTCTCCCAGAGAGGACCTCATTCCATGATAAATGATGCATCTCTACCCAACATAATATATTTATGCCAGATACATGTTTAGCATTCAGAATAGAAGCGGAGCAGGCAAGAAAATGAATTTCAGAAAAGGAAATGCAAGGGCTTAGAAAATGTGTAGCTTTTGCTACCGTGCTGTGTAGGTTAGGCAGAGACAAATTGTTCATTAAGGTGCCCCTGCTTTTCTCATGAAATAGGCCCAGAAGGGCATGGTCCTGATGCAGGAGGCATACCAATCAGCCAACCTCATTACCCCACGAGTCCATAGTTCACGCTTGACAAAGATTGCCAGATCTTCTGAGGGTTTTTTCCCCCCAAACTCCTCTTCTAGTTTTTATTGGTCTTCAGATTCTACATCTGCTAATTATATCGACTGGCTCCAAAAGACAGAATACATCCTGGGAAAACTATGCCTTCCTCTATCCAAGAGATACCCAGGAAAGGAAAGAGCATTTGTTATGTTAAGCTGCAACTACATTTCTGGGTTAGGTCAGTTGCAATATATTTTTTGAAATTGCATCCATCTATCTGCCAGTCCACATGGTCTCTGCCTAGTAGGTTAATAAATAATCAGGAGAGTGAAGTAGACAAGAAGCTAATTTGCTGCACTTTGACAATAACAAAGCTTTTAATCATCTTTTGGCCTGGACAGCGATGAAACTGCTGGCACAACAGCTCTCACTGTCTCCTGTAAAATTGAAGGCATCAAGAATGCTGCTCAATAAGAGAACAAACCTCTCCCTTGATCTAGAATAGGGGTGAAGCACTCTGGCCCTTTTATAACTTGTGGACTTTAACTCCCAGAATTCTTGAGCCATGCTGGCTCAGGAATTCTGGGAAATGAAGTCCACAAGTGATACAGAGGTCATAGTTCCTCGTCTCTGAACTAGAATGATAGCATGGAAGGAACCCATTTTGATGGCAAAAAAGGTGTAAGGGCTTTGCTGTGAAGAGAGCAGGAATCTAAGCTTTAAATTATTGGACACCCGAGGAAAAAAAGGTTCACGATCACTGCTCTAACAGATATTTTGTGCCGACTAAGAAAAACTGGTCCAGCCTATCTACAAAACAAAAGACCTTCAGCTCCGGGGTGAAGGGATTAAGACATGATCCTGTAGATCTAATGGGATTAACCCACTGAGACACAGAGGTCATTACATTGCACAATCTCCTAAGGACATTGCATCACCCTCCAAACTTCAACCAAACTCAGACAAGCATGACCCCTACATGGCCCCATGGGAGTCTGACAACAGTCCATAGACTATATGTTCTTGCACAGGAACAGGAGACTCAAGTGCAAAGCCCAAGTAAAGGTATAAATACCCCTCACTCAACTCCATGTGGTCAACCACCCAGAATCACACATGCTTGGTGGTTTTGCTTCATGAATAAATGGACCCTCTTTCCAATCAGCATCTAGCCTCCATTTTGTCTCCAGTGCCTTTCTCCCAGCTTGGAACTGGACCTGGATATTTCTTCCAACAGTCCATTTCCATTTTGGTATGATTATGATAATGGCATTAATTCCATGTTGGTCATGCAAAACTTTCATTTGACAAGCCTAGTCTGAAATTATATTGCCTTCTTAAAATCAGTAATTAAACTGATGGCCAGTAAAGCTGTAGAGCAGTGTTTCCCAACCTTGGCAACTTGGAGATATCTGGACTTCAATTCAATTCTGGGAGTTGAAGTCCAAATATCTTCAAGTTGCCACGGTTGGGAAACACTGCTGTAGAAAACACAATCCGAACACAAACTTTGGTCAAACAAGGAAGGGAAATAGCAGCTCAGGGTAGGGCTATGCATGCTGATATTATACATATGATTGACTACTGTAGCTAGAAAAAATAAAAAAATGTAAGATTTGGCAGAATACCCTAAAAATTAATTGACATTTACACGAATCATGCAGCATGACCTTTGCAAAGCCAGCACAGATTCTTCTATCAAATATCTCCTTCCTCACTCACAACTGGTATCTTTCTCCTCAGCCATTCAACGATTTTAGATATGATTTAAAATACCTTCTCCCTTACTTTCAGTTTGCAAAAACAAATAAATTGCATAGAAAATAGAACATTGAACGATAGGCTCAAAGATACCTCAGCAGTCTTCTAATTCAACCACCTACTCAAGGCAGAAGACCTTATACAATCTTGGTCAAATAGTCTATTGTTTAAAACTTCCAATGTTGGAGCCCCTGCAACTCTGCAAGGGGAGCTATTGCATTGATTAATTATTTTTACTGTTAGCAATTTTCTCCTCGTCATCCTCCTCCTTCTTCCTTCTAGGTTGGCTCTCTTTAATACGCTTCCACTTTCCACCCACTGCTGTTAGTCCTGCCCTTTGATGCTTTGGAGAATAAAGGCAATCCTCTCTTGCCCTTATTATATTTTATAGTTATCATGTCCCCCACCCAACCAATCAATCCTTCAACAGGCATACCTTGTTCCTTCAACTTTTCATCATATAATTTATCTTCCAGACCCTTTATCATCTTTGTTGCTCCTGTCTGTATACTTTTTTTGTATACTATCTGTTGTGATTCCGTCCGAGGCCCCTCAGGGAACGGCTGATCTTCTGTCGGTTTCCTGCTCAGAGGGGGAGGATGAGGAACAGGAGGTGCAGGCAGACGAGGAGGAGGAATCCCAGGCTGAGGAACAGGAGGAACAGCCAGAGGCCCCCGAGAGGGAGCTCTCCCCAGCAAGCAGCCTGGATTCCTTAGAGGAAAATGCACAAGCAATAATCGATCTGCGACAGAGAACAGCAACACAAAGAAGGGACCAATTGGCTAGGTACTTTCAGCACTAAAGAGGCAACAGCTGGGTTTGGGTGTAGTGCTCTCTTGAAAGGCTAAAAGGCAGACCCACCCTTCCTGGCTTGTGGAGTATTATCTTTGGGAGTCCTGGGACCTGGCTGTGATCTTTGGCGTCTTGGAATTCTGGTTTGTGACTTTGAATACTGAAACCTTGGGGGGGAAAGGTGGGGGTCTTATGCTCTACAGTGGTGGGTGTGCCAGGAAGAAGTTTGCTGTATTGTCTGGACATCAGGACTCTGCTGTAAAGTCTCCTAGCCTGCCTGTTGGGAAGAACAGGTTTTTCTCTGTGTTTATTTTTCAAGCTATAAAGTACTTTTGCTTTTACCAGCGTGTCTGGCTGTTTTTTCCAGTTGGTGTTGAGGTCTGGGGGAACCCAGACAGAACACTATCACTATATGTTGGATCAGTTTGTGGTCCTATCACTCTCAGTATTAATAGTTTGGCATTAGGGGAGGCATATTTCACCACCTTGTTCCTTCTGTGGCTCCCATTTTATGTAGCTGAAATCAGTGGTGGGATTAAAAAAAAAAATATTACCAGTTTTGTGGGCATGGCTTGGTGGGCGTGGCTTGGTGGGTGTGGCTTGGTGGGCATGGCAGGGGAAGGATATCGGTCACAATTCAAAGTGTTGGTCATGACCTTTAAAGCCCTACATGGCATTGGACCAGAGTACCTCCGGAACCGCCTGTTACCGCATGAATCCCAGCGACCGATAAGGTCCCACAGAGTTGGCCTTCTTCGGGTCCTGTCAACTAAACAATGTCGTCTGGCAGGCCCCAGGGGAAGAGCCTTCTCTGTGGCGGCCCCAGCCCTCTGGAATCAACTCCCCCCGGAGATTAGAACTGCTCCCACCCTCCTTGTCTTCCGTAAACTACTCAAGACCCACCTATACCGCCAGGCATGGGAGATTTGAGACATCTTTCCCTCAGGCTCCTTATAATTTATGTTTGGTATGTATGTGTTGTCTGGTTTTAATATGATAGGGTTTTAGTTATTTCTTTTAATATTAGATTTGTGCCACGATAATATTGTTTTTATCATTGTTGTAAACCGCCCCGAGTCTTCGGAGAGGGGCGGCATACAAATCTAATAAATTGAAATTGAATTGAAAATCTCCACTCCCTCCCCATTCCAGGGGAAGGTTACTGCAAAATCCCCTTTTCCTCCCAATCAGCTGGGATTTGGGAGGCAAAGAATAGATAGGGGCGGGACCAGTGTGAGGAGATATTTACCGGTTTGTTGAACTACTCAAAATTTCTGCTACCAGTTCTCCGAACTACTCAACATTTTCACTACTGGTTCTCCAGAACGGATCGGAATCTACTGAAACTCATTTCTGGCTGAAATGCAAAGTGGATGTGGACGTTCATAAGGATTTTAAAAAAAAAATAGATTTAGCGTCTTAACAGAGAAAAAGGCCGAGGTGAGTTTTTGCTATATTGCATATCATTATTTCTGGACCTACTAATTCATCTTTTCAAACGACCGGATTCAAAAATGGTCATACAGAACTTAATCATTCTGAGATTTTTTTAAAAAAAAAACCCATTCTTCTTGGGGAAAAGAGCAGCATGATTAATATTTGCATCACGCACATCTTTAAAATAAGGAAGGCTTGTGACTCTGAATCAACATATTTCAGATAATAAAGCCACAGCGACATCGACGAGAGGGTGAGGAGAGATACAATAGTGAAAGCAGTAGGGCAAAAACTACCCCTTGTTGTGATGATGCATTAAACATGGAAAAGGAGCAGAGTTTGCAACAAGACAGCATGGCACCATTTTTATCATTTTGACAAAATAGCAGCCCTGGCAGACTTCTAAGCATGCTGTCCTTGATTAAGGAATTGTTCAGTGTTCAGCTTCTATACAATCAGCTGTTTCCCACTGAGCTTTGAAAGGCTCTCCCAATATCCCTCCAACCCTCCTTCCTGTTCCTCCCTCCCTCCCTCCCTTTCTTCCTCCTTTATTTACATTTTCTTTTCTATCTTGCAAACAGAGAATAGGTCCTCAAGCAGGGCTGAGTTCTTCTCGGTTTGAACCAGATTGACCAAACTGGTAGCAACCCACTGAACTGGATCAGCTGGTGCCAGTCCATGGGCATCATCATCATCCTTTTTTAAAAAAAAATGCAATTTTTTTTTTACTGTTTTGAAGGTTTTTTCAGTTCTGCTGCTTGTAAAAGGACTCTCCTGCCCGCCCTGGGTTTAAACTGACTTTTAGTCCATAACCCAAAGCACAGCTGATCAGCTCCTCAGCTGTGTTTCGGGCGTTTCCAGGTATTGAGCATGTGCAGAAGTCAAATTGGCATGAGGAACACTTGCGCACGCACAAGCGGCACAATTGTGTGTGCACAAAACATCGTGATGTGAACTGGTGGCGAAGATATTCTATTCTATTCTATTCCATTCCATTCCACTCCACTCCACTCCACTCCACTCTACTCTACTCTACTCTACTCTACTCTACTTTACTCCACTCCACTCCACTCTACTCTACTTTACTCCACTCCACTCCACTCCACTCTACTCTACTCTACTCTACTCTACTCTACTACACTACACTACACTACACTCTACTCCACTCCACTCTACTCCACTCTACTCTACTCTACTCTACTCTACTTTACTCCACTCCACTCCACTCTACTCTACTCTACTCCACTCCACTCCACTCCACTCCACTTTACTCTACTCCACTCCACTCCACTCTACTCCACTCCACTCCACTCTACTTTACTCTACTCTACTTTACTCCACTCCACTCCACTCTACTTTACTCTACTCTACTCTACTCTACTTTACTTTACTACACTCCACTACACTCTACTCTACTCTACTCCACTCCACTCCTCTCCTCTCCACTCCACTCCACTCCACTCCACTCCACTCTACTCTACTCTACTCTACTCTATTCTATTCTATTAGATAATGTGCATGAGCTACTTCTTCTTTTGGAAATCAGAGGAGGCTGCCTGTCCACAAGCCACAATCTTACTTAGTTTTAAGGCTTTGGGCAAATATTTTTTTAAATGACCTACAATTATATCCAAGCCACTAAATAAGCTGGTTGAGGAACACCATCTTGCTTCAGAAGAAATCCTGAAGCTGCCTGAAAACTGGGGCTTTTCCAAATATTAGCACAGAATATGGCTTCATCAACTAAGTACACTGACCAGGGAACTGAGCAACCTTAGTTTAAAAGTCTGAATTCACTAAGCAGAATAGCTGAAGCGGCTGGATCTCAAGGCTGCCTCACTGTTTACGTATTTAAAGGCAAATATTTAACGTTGTTCTGGAGCCAACATTTATAGCATAGTTCTTCTTATAATTTATTTAGAAGCTTGATACCCTGCTTTTCCAATAATACTCTCCAAGATTGCTCACAAACTGAATTTACACAATAGGATACAAGTAGCCACAGATAGCCTTTTCATTATTGATGAGGTTAACCATAACAATGCGACAAGCCAACATTACTCATCTATTTGCTCAGCTATAGTCATCAAATGATATCATATACGTGGACAATTCTCCATATGTGTTAGAATGCCACTTCTATCATTCCCAGATAGGATAGAGAAGGCTTACAGGTGAAAATTATCCAACAAAGAAACTGGTTCATGATCAGTGTTTCCTCTAATTTTTTGGGGGGGTGGGCAGAAAAGTATAGTGTCTGAGCGGAAGTCCCTTCGGGACTGGGCGGCACAGAAATAATAAATAAATAAACAAACAAACAAACAAACAAACAAAAAACCCACCCTGTTTTGTCTCAGAGAATTTCAAAATAAAATACTGTACTGTGTGTCTATAACAGTGAGCTCATAATAGGGCAACTCTATCAATATCAAAATGCCACTTAAATAGTTGAGCTAGTTTCAAACTAGATTTTGATTTTCTTTCTCTCTTCCTTACTCCCATTCTTTTTCTTTCTCTTTTCCTTCCTCTCTTTTTTCTATCTGTTTCTCTCTCTTCCTCTCTCTCTCCTTCCCTCTCACTCTTTCCCTCTCGGCTTCTGGGCAGGTTTGGAAAACTCTGAGTTGATGATGATTTTTAAGTGAGCGATTGCTCACTGCTCAGCTTAGAGGGAACTATGTTCATGATAGCTTGCAGCCTCCTCTGGTTGCCAAAAGAAGAAGTAGCTCTTGAAGGTTATAGAATAGAATAGAATAGAATAGAATAGAATAGAATAGAATAGAATAGAATAGAATAGAATAGAATAGAATAGAATAGAATAGAATAGAATTCTTTATTGGCCAAATGTGATTAGACACAAGGAATTTGTCTTTGGTGCATATGCTCTCAGTGTATATAAAATAAAATATACAATTTTCAAGAATCATGAGGTACAACACAATGATTGTCATAGGGGTCAAATAAGCAATGAAGAAACAATCAGTATTAATAAAAATCTTAAGGATACAAGCAACAAATTACAGTTATACAATCATAAGTGGGAGGAAATGGATGATAGGAATGATGATAAAAAAAACTAGTAGTAATAGTAGTGCAGACTTATTAAATAGTTTGACATTGTTGAGAGAATTATTTGTTTAGTAGAGTGATGCGTTCAGGAAAAAACTATTCTTGTGTCTAATTGTCTTGGTATGCAGTACTCTGTAGCGACATTTTGAGGGTAGGCGTTGAACAGTTTATGTCCAGGATGTGAGGGGGTCAGTAAATATTTTCACAGCCCTCTTTTTGACTTGTGCAGTATACACATCCTCAATGGAAGGCAGGTTGGTACCAATTGTTTTTTCTGCAGTTCTGATTATCCTCTGAGGTCTGTGTCAGTCTTGTTGGGTTGCAGAACCAAACCAGACAGTTATGGAGGTGCAGATGACAGACTCAATGAGTCCTCTGATCTGATCCAGCCACAGTAGATCTTAATGCCAATATCTTAATTGAGTTTACTTAGGGCTGTTCTTAGTTAGTCAAAGTATTATCCACCAACCATCAGTGAGCAGTGAATCATACAGGCATAAGATTTGTTTTCCCACTAAGAATCTATATTTTCCCACATGAAGGTTTTTACCCAATGATGGAGCCAGGGAAGGCCTGCCATCTTCGGTGCTCCCGGTGTGCCCTCCAATACTGTTGTGGGTGCACGTGCCCCCTGAAAAGTCAGGACTCCGGTTGTTTAAATCAAACTGGTTTATTCATAGCAAGAGAGATTACACACACTAGAACGGTAGATTTGCCGGAATGAGGGCAACGGCTAACCCGTTGCCCTTTTATACTCTTTTTTAACGCGGGCTTTTCCCAACTGACACACATTTAACTTTCGCGGCTATTTTCTGAATAGCCGCGTCTTAACCAATCGCAGATTTTCTGCGAATATTTTTAAACAAACACAACACCCCTCCCTCTTTGGCTGAGACCATGATTACGTGTTAATCCACGTCACATAGTCCTGCAAGCGGATTGGTGGTTTTACAGATCTCTGGGACCTGCGCAGTTCATTTTGCTGGGAGCTGCTTGCCTGGACGGCTGGCTCCGTTGCTCCGCTAAGGCTAGTCTCTGACGGGCCTGGTTGCGATGATGCATTTTGATCTTCGCCGGCCGCCAGGGGCAACAAGCAGCCATCGCTGGAGTCTCGAGGTGGTTCTGGTAAGTCCTCTATTGGTTTGTCTACAGTAGGCAAAATGTCTGGGTTAGTCTTCATTCTCTTGCGTAGTTGGTCGACATGCCGATGCCAACTGCGCCCATCTGTTAATATTACGATGTATGTTTTTAGACCTGTTTTATCTAATACTGTTCCATCTTTCCATTTATCGTTCGAATCATAGTCTTTAGCATAAATTAAATCCCCGATGTTAAACTGTCTCTCACTTTGTACTTTTATTTCTTTTTGGTCATTCTGGTAATTTGGGTGAATTCTGTCTAATTTAGAACGGAGGTTTCTGCCCATTAAAAGTTCTGCCGGGCTTTTGTTTGTGGACGCTGACGGCGTAATATGCTGAATGGTTAAAAATTCATCTATTTGTTGTTGCCAATCTCCTAATGGTGCTTTGTTTAATGCTTCCTTTGTGGTTCTAACCATTCGTTCTGCTTGTCCATTAGCTTGGGGAAAATGAGGTGGAGTGAGCACATGCTTTATGCCCTGGTCTGCAAGAAATAGTTCCATTTGACGGGCTGTTAACTGAGGCCCGTTGTCAGATACCAAAATATCTGGAATACCATGTGTGGCAAACATTTTCCTTAATGCCTTTATAGTTGCGCTAGTAGTTGTGGATGCCATGAGTTCAATTTCCAGCCACTTGGAGTATGCATCCACAACCAGTAAAAAGGATTGGCCCCTGATTGGTCCTGCAAAGTCAATATGTATTCTAGACCAGGGCCCTCTTGGTGTTGGCCACTCTGATGGTGTGACTTTTGGTGGGTTGGGTCTTGTTCTCTGGCAGGGTACACAACCACCCACCCATGACTCTATGTCCTTGTCCAACCCTGGCCACCATAAATGACTTCTGGCAATAGTTTTCATTTTGACTATTCCTGGGTGACCTATATGCAATAACTGCAATGCTTGCTTCTGTAAGGATTTTGGAATAACAACCCTGTCTCCCCATAATATACAATCTTTTAACACATTTAATTCAAACTGTCTATTCTTAAAAGGTTGAAATTGGTTTGGTTGTTGTTCAATTGGCCATCCCTTTAATATCCATTGTTTAATGTATTTCAAAATTGGATCTACTTGTGTCTGATTGGCTATTTCTGTTGCTGTTAATAACGTTTGTTTACTAGTTTCAATTAATAAAACGCTGGAGGCAGGGGCTGGATCACTGACTAATTCTGTTTGGGGGCACCTGCTTAATGCATCAGCATTTCCTATCTCTTTCCCCCCCTGTGGATTAACGTATAATTGTAAGCGGCTAGAAAAATAGTCCAACGAGTCATGCGAGGGGAAAGAAAGGCGGGAGTTTGTTTGTTTCCCGCCAAAATACCTAAAAGCGGTTTATGGTCGGTGATTAACGTAAAGGGCCGACCACAAAGATAGTAATGGAATCGTTTAACTCCAGCGACAAGGGCTAACGCCTCCTTGTCGAGTTGGGAGTAATTCCTTTCAGCTGCCGAAAGAGTTTTAGAATAATAGGCTATTGGGGCTTCTGTGCCGTCCGGAAAGTTATGGCTGAGGACGGCTCCTATGCCGAACGGTGAAGCGTCGCAGGTTAGGGATAGGGGCATAGCTACATTATATTGTACTAAGACACTGTTGGAGGAAAGTAAATTTTTTACTGCTGTGAAAGCGGCTTGTTCTTTTGGTCCCCACGTCCAGGCAGAGTCTTTCTTTAGGAGGTTATGAAGCGGTTCTGCCACCGTCGCTTTCTGTTTAAGAAAGACGGAATAAAAGTTAAGGAGTCCTAGGAATGCTTGTAAGTCTGTCTTATCTGAGGGGGTGGGGGCATTTCTTATGGCATCAACTTTGTCATTCGTGGGGTGAATTCCAAAACGATCTATTGTAAAACCCAAGAATTCAACTTTGGGCACGGCCCAAGAACATTTGTCTGCTTTTAAATGGAGTCCTGTTTCTTTAAATTTAGTTAAAACGCGCCTGATTCTGTCCCATAACTCAGATTTGGATGTGGCAGATATTAATACGTCGTCGAAATATGGGACGACCCCAGGAATGTTATTTAAAATGCGTTCCATCAGACCCTGAAAGATACCTGGGGCGGTAGAGACTCCAAACTGGAGCCGGGTGCATTTAAAGGCACCTCTATGAGTTACGATTGTCTGGGCCTCAGAGGTGTCTTGATCTACGGTGAGCTGTTGATATGCCTGTGCCAGGTCCAACTTCGCGAAGATGGACCCATTTCCTAAGGTGTGCAAGAGTTGTTGCACTACTGGGATTGGATAGGCATTATGCTGTAGTGCTTTATTAATCGTGGCTTTATAATCTGCGCAAATTCTAATAGAGCCATCCGGCTTAACGGGCGTTACAATAGGAGTTTCCCATTTGGCATGATCAGTGGGAATTAAAATGCCCTGAGCTATCAATTTGTCCAATTGTTCATCCACTTTAGGCAAAAGTGGAATGGGAATTCTGCGGGGCTTTAATCGGATAGGCGAAATATTTGGGTCCAAATTAAACGATATGGGGCTGCCGGTATATTTACCCAGAGTGCTAGAAAAAACTTCGGGAAATTCTTTCAATAAATCATTTGGGTCAAAAGAGTCACATACATTGTTAACCCCTGAAATTTCAATGCCCAAAGGTTGTAACCATCTAAGTCCCAGTAATGAGTGTTTAGGACCATCAACCACTAACAGAGGTAAAAGCCCTTGAAATTTTTTAAATGCAATAGGAACATTTAAGCATCCTAATACTGGAATTGAATGGCCCTGAAAATCACTCAAACCCGGTTCCCAAGGTTGCAAGTCAGTTTGTTTTACACGAGGTAAATATAATTTAAGTTTTTCCCAAGGCATTATGGAATGTCTGGAACCGGTGTCTAATTCCATTTGGCAGGGGTGGCCGTTGAGGAAAAGAGAAACAAATAGCTTGTTTTCCGCAGGGGGAAAATTGCAGTTTACGGAAGAAGGGGAGTTACCTCGTTGGTTAGAAGAGGGCGAGTTGTCAGCCGGGCGGGAAACGTTGCGTGAAAACGGTGGTCGTCGATTCCTCGGTGAAAAATAGGGTCGTTGGTTTTGCTGAGTTGCTGGAGTTGGGTTGGCGGCGCGGCAGACTTCAGCGATGTGGCCGCGGCGCTGGCAACGGCGGCAATAGGCGTCCTTGAAATGGCAGCGAAAACGAGGGTGATTTCCGTTGCAGCCGGCACATCTGTCTGCACGGGAGGCTTCTTTGGCGTCATGGTCGGAGGCTCTTCGGATTTGGAGACAGGTGTCGTCTGGAGTAGCGGATTCCGAGTGTTTTTCATCAGGAGAGCAGGCGTGCCAAGGTGATTCATCAGGAATGTGATGAACGGTTGAGGTTGCGCGTTTAATTTCGGCAACAGATGTTTCAGATACCTCGGAGGCTTTTGCTGCCTTAAGAATGTCTTGGAGAGAGGCATCCTCATCAACTAAGTATTTCTTCTGGAGCGTGATATTGGTTAGACTGAAAATAAGGCGGTCAATCAATTGTTCCTCTGGATCCTTGTATTTGCACTTCGGAAGGAGTGCGCGTAGCCGAGTTATAAAATCGTTGGTGGATTCTCCGTCCGCTTGCCTCATCTGAGCGAATTGATGGCGGTATACGCGGACAGGAGTCGTCGGTTGGTAATGAGCGGCAAGTTTTGCTTGTAGAGTTGACCATGCGACGGTTTCCAGGGTGTCTGGGTCAACGAGTGTAGAGGCTAGGCTGTAGACTTCTGTGCCGCAATAAGCGAGGAATATAGCTTTCTTCCTCTCGTCATCGGCGTCATGTAGATTGCTCGCTTTCAGGAAAAATGTGAATTTGGACATATACGAGGTCCAAGCTTCCGTCTCGGAGTTGAATACAGGCGGCGGTGGAGCCATGGCCGAGTTCATGGCTGCGTTAGCGGGAGTTCGACCTCCTCGTCGCCACTGAAAAGTCAGGACTCCGGTTGTTTAAATCAAACTGGTTTATTCATAGCAAGAGAGATTACACACACTAGAACGGTAGATTTGCCGGAATGAGGGCAACGGCTAACCCGTTGCCCTTTTATACTCTTTTTTAACGCGGGCTTTTCCCAACTGACACACATTTAACTTTCGCGGCTATTTTCTGAATAGCCGCGTCTTAACCAATCGCAGATTTTCTGCGAATATTTTTAAACAAACACAACACCCCCCACAGGTTCACACTTGCCTGTCTGCGCAAGATTTCACTTCTGCCCATTCTCAGCATGCGAAATGCTGTCTGAAGACACTTGTGCAAGTGAGATTTCTGCTCATGAGCAGAAGCAAAAAAATAAGCAAAAATCACCAAAATCTCACTCATGTGAGCGTCTTTGTGTGAGATTTCGCTTGCTGTGCATGCTCAGAAGCAAAATCTCACAGGGGGCACACATGCGCAGGTCAGGAGTGTGCAGCTGTGCACGCATCCTCAAAATTGCTTCCACAACAGAATACCTTATCGTTCTGGTAGCAGTCCTTCACTGGATGGATCCCTCAAAGCAATACAGAATATTTTCAATAGGCTATATATGCAGCCTTTGAAGGGAGAAGTAGGAGAGCTTGTTTACATCTTCTATGATTCATAATCAGAAAGGAATTATGGTTTCCTTCCATTGTATTTCATTTTACATCCTTTTTCTTTCAAACTGAACGAAGAAAATGTTTCACGCCACCTAGGAAGCTTCCCATTTAAAATGATTTGTAATTTTTGTTCAGTGGCATTCATCTAAATATGTTTAGCTCATAGATTATTGTAAACTCGGGGATCAAGCTTCCCCTTTTTCTAAAGAAGACAAATTGAATGTAATTGATTCAGCTCAGGCAGATGTTTTCAATACTCAGAAATATTTGGTATTAGGGTAACATTTTACGCAATACAAACATTGCAACCATTTCTGCAAGACTAATCAGTCAACTCTGAAAGCCTTTAATTTGTGGAAAATAATTATAAAAGACAGCCATATGTCTCTCTAATTATAATCAAGTTGGTAGGAAAGCTGCAGCATGTCACACTAAGAAATATATTTCCCTGATCCCTGATTGCAAAACAAAAAACAAAAACCAACCCAAATCCTTCTTCGGTTCTGATGTGTCAATCCACTGGTGGGATATATTGTAATAAATCCAGGCTCTCCTCTCCACTCCATTGCAGTATTTGTAGCCTGGAGCTGGAATTCAGCAGCCTTGGAGCAAGGAAAGAAACCTGACTGGCCCTGTTGCAGATGAAGTACGGTAGGTGGAATGGACATATGTTGAGCTTAAAAGAACTGGTGTGGTTCACTACATGAGGGATGTGTCAGCCATATTTAAAGAATAGTGGGAGATGCCATCAAATTTTGAAAGAGTTTTGTGTTGAGGGGAAGGTACATATATTCCACATTCCTGTTGTGGTTGGCTTGTATCCGGCTCCTTTGATCACGGACTTTCAAGAGAATGAACTGGGTCAGTCTGGGTATCATAGGTGAGTGTGTTTATCAGAGGAATCAGAAAGTGAGAGTGAGGGAGAGCTAGGGCCTAGGGACCCTCCAGAGGCTGCAGACCCCCAGCTGTGATAATATCAGAGTCAGATGAAGAGGGGGATACTGTGGATCCATATTAGATGCTAGAGTAAGAAGAATGTGGGGAGACAAGAGTATCTCTGGCAACGTAGATCTAGGCATTGAATATTTCTATGCATAGCTTGTCATCACAGATAGTATAAAAGAGAAGGAGGATGGGAATTTCTGGTGCAGAAGTTCAACACTCCTATATTTGTTTGTTTGTTTGTTTGTTTGTTTGTTTGTTTATTCGATTTTTATGCCGCCCTTCTCCTTAGGCTCAGGGCAGCTTACAACATGTTAGCAATAGCACTTTTTAACAGAGCCAGCATATTGCCCCCACAATCCAGGTCCTCATTTTACCCACCTCGGAAGGGTGAAAGGCTGAGTCAATCTTGAGCCGGTGATGAGATTTGAACCACTGACCTGCAGATCTACAGTCAACTTCAGTGGCCTGCAGTACAGCACTCTACCTGCTTGCCCACCCCAGCTCATTGGAGAGAGAGAACTAGCAGCCGAAGAATTTCTCTCTTAAATCCTTCTACAACCATGCAATCCTAGATTTGGAAGGCATTTGTGAGTACCTGTCCACACTGAGAATTAATTACTTGAATTTATTACTTTCTTTTAGACACTTGTTATGTGTTGTGTTGATAACACTAAACTTTTAGCAGTTGAACTGATATTCCTCTGATTTCGTTGCTGTTTCCAGCACGTTTCTTTGTAAATAGACAAATATATATAGTGGCTTTACTTTTGAGTCTTCATTGGGGCTTAATTACTGTTAATTAACCAGGCCAGACAGAACAATTCCTACATAGTAACCCTGAATCCAAGAAGGAAAAAGAAATGTATGTAAAATCATTGCCACTTTTCTATTTTTTTAATTCCCAGTAATAATTTGTTTCAACTTACCTCACAAGTCTTAATAGTAAAGGTCTTTTTAGTTACAACTACTTATTTCATAATTACAAAGACAGGAATGCCAACATTACCAGGGAACGATTTGACAAGGAATTTTAACAGAATGCTCCATCATACCATACAATTCTGGAAAAAAAATAAGATATGGGATATCACAATTCATAATTTTCAAGGGGAGCTGAGAGAAGCAATGGGAGGGCAAAGATTCTGTGGTGGACACCACAAGGATGTAAGTAACTGGATACATCTCAATTGATCCGCTTAGTAGCAATAAACAATAAGCATTTCTGTTAAAACACATAGAACAAAATATGTGCATGTTATGCAGAATTTCCTCAAACAGCCTAGTTTGGCCTGGCCAAACTAAATCTCAGTAGTATGATTGTGCAAGTTTTGTTTAGTTTAGAAAATATGTTTGAATTTCATGTTCTTTTGAGGAGCTCTGCTCATCAGTAGAAAATCTCTGTTCTTATGACCATTTTAGGATTTTAAATTATGTGTGTCAGGGATGGAGTTTTTGCTCTAATATGATAATCAGTTCTCTGGAGAGAAAGGACAGGATAGAAAATCGATGGACAACAAGGAGCTGAAATGTAGGTTTGTCTGCCTTAAATTTTTGGAATTTAGTACTGGAAACATCAAGTTCTTAGGATATTGAAAATCTCAACAATTGGTTACCCGGCTGAACTGACTTAATAAGATGTGACTCCAAAACAATGGTAAAATATAGCTGCCATCCAGAGGCCTGTGCTTTGATTGTTATACAGTATATACTGGATGAATGGGTGGGTGGGTGGGTGGGTGGGTGGGTGGATGGATGGATGGATGGATGGATGGGTAGGTAGGTAAGTAGGTAGGTAGGTAGGTACGTAGGTAGACAGACAGACAGACAGACAGACAAAGAGAGACACTAATTCAATAAATCTGGCTACCAGCTATTTTTTCAGTGAAATTTATTGGAAAAGCACTCTTCTTTTAAGCCAACAAAGTTTTTATTTTTTTTTATTTTTTAATGGAATGTTTTTACAGTTTTAAGTTGATCCTATCTGCCTCCCAGGCCTGGCTCCCAATTACTTTTTATATAGTCAACCTAAATACAGAAAAGGTTTCTCTTTTGTGATAAGGGATAAGAAACCTTGGAAAGGGTTTGATTAAATTTTCTCCCTGAAAATAAATGCTCCTGGTCGGTGTCATTACTTATGGATTGCTTTTAAGATTACTTACCAGTGGAGTCCCCTTTAATCATTATTTGCTGGAAATCAACGAGTCGCCTAATATTAACTTTTTAAAAATTAGCCTTCTTGAATAATTCTGCCTGTAAATTCTACTCAAGACAGTGTGATTAAGCATCTTGGCATTTCTTCATCAATTAGCATTGAACTAAATGCAATGGTGAAACTGTGCAAATCCATCATTACATTCAGTAATCAGTAAAGTTATTCAAAATAGTTAATATTATATGGAATTAAAGACATTTCCTCACTTAGTTTTAATTATAAAAGTTTTTCATAATTCCATGACTTTAAGCAAACAAGGGCAGCAATAAGTCATTTTAAAATCTG
Organism: Erythrolamprus reginae; assembly: GCF_031021105.1. Classification (NCBI taxonomy): domain Eukaryota; kingdom Metazoa; phylum Chordata; class Lepidosauria; order Squamata; family Dipsadidae; genus Erythrolamprus; species Erythrolamprus reginae. The sequence goes on along the minus strand of NC_091950.1, from coordinate 269,033,292 downwards.
TTAATATTACTAGCATTCATGGCACCGGACCAGAATATCTCCGGGACCGCCTTCTGCCGCACAAATCCCAGTGACCAGTTAGGTCCCACAGAGTTGGCCTTCTCCGGGTCCCGTCAACTAAACAATGTCGTTTGGCGGGACCCAGGGGAAGAGCCTTCTCTGTGGCGGCCCCGACCCTTTAGAACCAACTCCCCCCAGATATCAGAGTTGCTCCCACCCTCCTAGCCTTTCGTAAGCTCCTTAAAACCCACCTCTGTCGTCAGGCATGGGGGAATTGATACTTTCCCTCCCCCTAGGCTTATAAAATTTATGCATGGTATGCTAGTATGTATGATTGGTTTTTAAATTGGGGTTTTAAATTAACTTAAACTTAAATATTAGATTTGTTTACATTGTACTATTATTGCTGTGAGCCGCCCCAAGTTTGTGGAGAGGGGCGGCATACAAATCTGATTAATTAAAAATAATAATAATAAAATTCAAACATTTATTTAATGCTGGCACTAGATCAATTTCGGTCTAACTTCAGGAATGATCACAGGAAAGAGTCCATATTGATCTCTTTGATGCTGAATGACCTTTGCTAAATCTTGAGCTTAGACATCTCAGTGATTTTTGCTATTACAGTATATTAACAAAGTATGTGTCTGAAGGTTTGTCAGAGATGGGACTTGAAGCCACCATTCTAAGGTGGTTCCTGTCCAGTGAAGGGCTACCAAATTTTTTACTACCACACTGTGGGCGTGGCTTATGCAGGACGCCTTGCATTATCTTTCAACATCTTTCAGTGCAAATTGGGTGCTCTGGGGTGGAGCTCCATTTTCACTACCCCACTGTGTTCCCCTCTCCCATCCGGACAGTAGCCCACCCCTGTCCTATTGTGGTGGCTATGCACAAACTGAACATATACAGGAGCTGAAACTGCTGAAAGAGACTGTCTGAACTTCAATGCTATCACTACTGCATGGCGGTGATAGGCACATGGCTCTTTATCCCCTTTAAATACAAAATAATGAATCGGTTGTTATTCCTGATAAATTGAAAGACATATGAGGAAATATGACTTCCACTTGTTTTGGACTGAATTATCTTCCCCTTGAAGATTAAGGTGTGGAAAATAGATAAGTGCATTTTTTGATTCAGCCTGAATCCAGCTGCACAGCTTTTAGCAGTGGCCAGGAATGCTAGAGAGATCAGAGGTGGGGCCAGACCCATTCGGACCCATTCACCCAACTGGTAGCGACCCGCTGGTGATTTCATGATGATATCGCAGAACCGATTCTGTCGGTGCCGGTTTGTGTCCATTAGGGGCGTACATAAGTGCACTAAGGGGCGTACATAAGTGCACTAGTGTGCCTTTCGTCCCCTGTCCAATTGTCTTTCCTTTATCTCATATATCATATATATTTCTTCCTTTCGTATATCTTCTCCTCTATTTTTACATATTATCTTTATATATATATTACTTCATGTCTATTCTCTTCTATATGTATTGTGTATTGGACAAATGAATAAATAAATAAATAAATGAATGAATAAATGAATGAATGAATGAATAAATAAATAAATAAAACCATCTTTTTAAAAATTGTTTTTGATTTTTAATGTTTTTTCCATTTATTTTTTCTTCTGAGCATGCACAAAAGCAGAGTTTTCAGCACTACACACATGTTGCCATTTTTTTGGGGGGGGGCTTTTAAATTTTTATTTTTCAGGACTGTGCACGCACGCCTATCAGGCATGGCCACGTGGTGCAGGAGGAAGCAAACTGGTAGCAAGGTAAGTTATAGGAATGGGTTCTAACCAGGCGGGGGCTGCACTTAGCAGCCGCTACTGATACGCTCCCTGGGATCGTCATGCCTATCAGGTGTACATGTGCCCGTCAGTGTGAGATTTGGCTTCTATGCATGCACAGCAAGTGAAATCTCACATGAGGATGCACTTACACACAAGATTTCTCCTATTTTTGGCGATTGCTACACTTCCGTGATTGCGCAGAAGCAAAAAACTGGTGAAATTGGTGAAATCTCACGCAGGACATCATCTTTGTATGAGATTTCACTTGTTGCACATGAGTGGGCACACATGTGCACACGTCAGGGGCGCAGGGATGCGTATACACATACGTGCCCACTACCGGAGCCTCAATCCCAGCCATACCGGCTGCAACCCATTACTGGTTCTAACTTATCTCACTGCCAATTCGCTTCCTCCCACGCCAGATTATATGAACACACATGCTCAGTGCCAAAAAATCTGGGGGGGGGGATTAAAACCGTAAAAAAGATGATGACGCATGTGCAGTGCTGGAAACTCAGCTTCAGTGCTTGTTCAGAAAAAGAAAAAAATTTAAAAATTTATTTTTTATTTTTTTAAAGGTGAATTAGCATGGACCAAACTGGTTCCATGATGTCATTGTGATGTCACCAGTGGGTCGCTACTGGTTTGGGTGAACCAGTCTGAACCCACCTCTGGTTAGAACCATCGGTGGGCTACTAGCCGGTGTTCTGGTTTCTGGTAGAACTTTAGCAATTACAAATAACTCTTACTAAATGCAGTATTTTGAATATCCATATTCAAATACATTTCATACTAGCACATTGCTCTCAGCCCCTTATCTTTCTTAACTGCATTCCTCGCATTCCTTCTAGCCTTCTCCAGTTAACAAGATTTATGTCCTCACAGCATGATTCTAAAACAGCAGAACTGACTGTTAATCAACACAGAATGCTTTTGCTTACTTGGAAGCCGAACGGAAACCTTCCATCTTTTTTCTCTGCAACGTTGAAACTCCACCCTTCTTCCCCACTGACTCCCTGACCTACCAAATATTTAACCCATTCCTCCCCTTAATATCTTCTTCCAAACACCTGTTCCTTACGTTTTTGGACCCTTCTGAATTTAGGATTTACCCAGTGAACGTCTGGTTCTTCCTCGCTGGATCCTGAACTTATAACCCCATCCTGTGGCTGGCCTCCCACCTGTTCTACTACCTGTAATCCGGGGCCCACCACTAATTCATAAACACTATCTGTGTTATGTTCCGGATAATCAACAAACAGGAAGTGCCTAGAGTGTACCAGCAACCGGAAGAGTTATTGTAACTGGAGGAGAGAGAAGAAAGGGGCGGTAACCTAAACGAGCGGGAAAATTAAGAGACAACCATTGGTTCTTCCCTCAGCCAGCTGGGAATATAAATAGAGGGAACTTGGCAGAGTTGTTTTGATTCCGTTCTGTTGTGTTGTCATTCTTACCTTGGAATAAAAGTTGTTCAAGCCACATTAATCTGTATCAGAGTCCTCAATTTCTTCATCATCCTCCAACTGATCAGGAGTATGTACAACAGCCGGAGTGCTAAATTGCGCTTGCCGCCACAGCTCGTAAGTGCTTGTAGGGCCAGCATGATTTTGCTTCTGCACCTGTGAAGGTAGGAAAATCGTACACGGAGCCGCAGGTGCGTCCAATTTTTGACATGCACAGAAGCAAAAAACCTCACTGAAACACAGACGTACCTGCGGCTCCATGCATGATTTTGCTACCTCCACAGGCGCAGAAGCAAAATCACGCTGACCCCGCAAGGACTTACGAGCTATGGCGGCAAGTGCAATTTAGCATTCCAGCCAGTAGCCCACTGCTGGTTAGAACCCACCCCTGCTAGGGATAATGTGCAGCACTCTCTCCTATGGGATTTGAAAATTTACCTCCACAGATAGATCTTAAAATAGCTGTTCCTGATTTGCACCATTTCAATATAAGAGGGGAGTTGATTGACTGAACATGAATAATACCACTGGTTCCATCCAGAGTATATTTTTGAGCGTTACGGTGACTGGCATGATGGGTGCACAAATAACTATCTGTTCAGACTAGAAATCTAGTGTATTAGGATTGCCTGAGTACAAAAATGATTAGATGTGCTCAAGAAACCAGAGCTTCTTTATGCCATTCTTTTTATATTCTTATGCAGGATAGTTTGGGAGGCACATTTTCTGTTCTACCGCTAATATAGAAAGTAGCATTCTCCCTGTGACATCATCCATGACATTAGCATCACATGGATAAGACACCATTTAATAATAATCTATGTTTAGAAGGAAATTGCATGCGAAAGAGTGAAAAGAATGGGGGAGGAGGCTCAAGAGATAACAGAAAGAACTATCATTCTGTGTCCCTTTCATCACATTCTCTCACCATCCCTTTTACATAAGATTGACTGTAATAACACCAAGGTCATCTAGTATGAGACCTGATATCGGTGCAGCCTTCTTCAAGGTCTTTTTCTTGCTACAGGGAATCTTTTTGTCCAAGAAACCTGATTCTTTTCCATCGTTCCAGCAGGAAGTATGAATAATGCCTCGACTGGTATTTTTTTTAAAGCTTCAGGTGTTTCCTCTTTCTTTGCTGATAGTCCTTCTATGATGCTCTCTCTACATCTCATTCCACCTCTTATTTTCTTCTCTTCTTCACTCTCCTATGCCTTCAGAGCACTTCTGATCCAATGGGTAACTGTCACAGCAGTGAAGGCTTATTTTGTGGATGTGGCTTGCTGGCCATGTGACTAGGTAGGATAAAGGTCATGTGACTGGCTTAAAGATGGCCAACTTGACGTCACTCACGTCAAGGGTTTGGGTTAGGATTAGGGTGCCTGGCCGCTCCTCACCTCAAAGAGATACAATTTCCCTATCTATTTACTATTACTAAACATCCAAAATATACTAGAAACATAGAAGACTGACGGCAGAAAAAGACCTCATGATCCATCTAGTTTGCCCTTATACTATTTTTTGTATTTTATCTTAGGGTGGATATATGTTTATCCCAGGCATGTTTAAATTCAGTTACTGTGGATTTACCAACCATGTCTGCTGGAAGTTTGTTCCAAGGATCTACTACTCTTTCAGTAAAATAATATTTTCTCATGTTGCTTTTGATCTTTCCCCAACTAACTTCAGATTGTGTCCCCTTGTTCTTGTGTTCACTTTCCTATTAAAAACACTTCCCTCCTGAACCTTATTTAACCCTTTGACATATTTAAATGTTTTGATCATGTCCTCCCTTTTCCTTCTGTCCTCCAGACTATATAGATTGATTATTTAATTATATGTATATATGCCATATGTGTACATACATATTATATGCAGGCACACAAAAATATACATTATCTACTATATAAACTGTATGTGTATGTACAAACACATGCACGCACAGCTCTTCTAAAATTATACACATTCAACCTCATTTACTGCGATAGGAAAAACATACCCAGAGCCCAGAAGGGAAAAAAAGAAAAAAAATTCAAACTTTTTCTACTGGTTCTGTGTGCCTGACCAAAATTTTTCTACCAGTTCTGCGTACCCAGGGTGGGCAACAGGCAGGATGGGGTAGAACGCAGTTGCACCGGCAGAAATGAAGATGAGTGTGCAGCTCCAGCTGATCGGCGGCTGTCACTTCCTGGATTACTCGTCTCGGCTTGGCTCTCCTTTTTTTCCCTGCTGCTGCGTCTGCGCTCCTTGCTTTTTTCCTCTTTCCTCCTTCCTGGCCTCAGACGAGCTCCCCTCTCTCCTGCCCGAATCCCTTCCAACCTCACACGGCCACTTCCCGCCTGAGGTGCAAGCAGAAGGCGTGGGTGGAAGCGGCATTGGCAACAGTTATGCTTCTGGCAAGCACCCATTTGCTTAGCTACCCAGCCTGAGGCGGGGGGCAACCCAGGAAGGAGAGTTCAGAAAATGCGAAGCAAATTGTCACCTCAGCGAGCAACACTAGTAAGGTTGTAAGTCGAGGACTTAACACTTCACTTGAACGATGATGATCGTTCAAGCCACTTCCACCTGATCACATGGCCGGCAAGCCTCTCCTACCCAGTCACATGACCATTAAGCCACACCCACAAAATAAGCCACACCCACAGTGTGGCAGTAAAAAAAATGGCTGCCTGTATCTGACCATACCCATAGGAGCCCATCACTGTGTCACAGAAAAGGTAGTTGGGCTGCTTTTATGAAGATGAGTGAGTTAGGTCTTGTTTAAAGTTTTGGTTCATAGAGAAGACCCCATCATAGTTGCCTGTGGTTTGCAATATTTCCATGCTTAACCTCTCAGCTTCCTGTGGCAATGTGTCTAAAGACCTGACAAAATAACAGAAGATAGCCATGGTGATACTGCAGAGATAATTCATTTTTCTTCATTCTCACCAGTCAAGGGGGGTGAGGCGAGTTTGTGTACCCGAGTAAATAAATCTCATATCACAAAAATGCAATAAGTCTCCCAAGATATATTGCCAGGGGAAATGAGTTTCTCCCCATAAAATTCTCACTGTTCGGATACTGGGTAAATCTCAGAAACAATTCTTTACACATCAAGAAAGTGTCACATAAAATAATTACTCCTGGATTTCCCGAGTTTTGCTTTGATTTCCTTTTTTAGCAAATACAGATAGCCTTTGACTTACGGCCACACCTGAAACTAACATTTCCACTGCTAAGCAAGACAGTTGTCAAGGGAAATTTTCTCCATTTTATGACCTTGTCAACATTGATTTGAGTATTGCCCACAAGATCATATGCTGCAACGTCCTACCAGTCAATGACTACTTCAGCTTCAACTGCAACAACACAAGAGCACGCAACAGATTCAAACTTAATATGAACCACTCCAAACTTGACTGTAAAAAATATGATTTTAACAATCGAGTTATCGAAGCGTGGAACTCATTACCGGACTCAATAGTGCCAACCCCTAACCCCCAACATTTCTCCCTTAGACTATCCACGATTGACCTCTCCAGGTTCCTAAGAGGCCAGTAAGGGGCGTACATAAGTGCACTGGTATGCCTTTCGTTCCCTATCCAATTGTCTTTCCTTTCTCTCACTTATCATATATATTTTCTTCCTTTCAGATGTCCTCTCATCTAAGTTCACTTTTACCCTTATACCTCGTCTTACAAATGCCTCGTCATACAAACTTTTCGAGATACAAACCCGGGGTTTAAGATTTTTTTGCCTCTTCTTACAAACTATTTTCACCTTACAAACCCACCGCGGCCGCTGGGATACCCTGCCTCTGGACTTCCGTTGCCAGCGAAATGCCCGTTTTTACGCTGCTGGAATTCCCCTGAGGCTCCCCTCCAGTGACAGGAGCCTCAGTGAAATCGCAGCATCGCAAAAACACAGAGGTCCAGAGGTGGCGTTTCGAGGTCATCGGTGTTTTTGCGATGCTGCGATTTCACTGATGCTTCCTTCGCTGGGAAACCCCACCTCCGGACTTCCGTTGCCAGCGAAGTGCTCGTTTTTGCGATGCTGGGATTCCCCTGCAACATCGCAAAAACACGGAAGTCCGGAGGTGGGGTTTCCCATGGAGGGAAGCCTCGGGGGAATCCCAGCAGCGCAAAAACGGGCACTTCGGCTGGCAAAAGGGGTGAATTTTGGGCTTGCACGCATTAATCGCTTTTCCATTGATTCCTATGGGAAACATTGTTTCGTCTTACAAACTTTTCACCTTCAGAACCTCATCCCAGAACCAATTAAGTTTGTAAGACAAGGTATCACCGTATATGTTTATTTTTCTTCCTATGTATTTGTGTATTGGACAAAATGAATAAAAAAATAAATAAATGAATAAATAAATGCATTTGTCAAATTAGTAACATGGTTGCAAAATGAAATTGGATTCCCCATTGATTTTACTTGTCAAAAGATCGCAAGCGGTGAATACATCACACAAACACACACACACACACACACACCGGGACATTGCATGTCAAATGTGAAGAAATTGCCAAATGTCTGAATTGTGATCATGTGACCATGGAGATGTTACAACAGTCATAACAGTGGTGGTTGGCTCCTGGTTCAGATCGGTTCTTAGAACTGGTAGCGCCAGTGGCAGGAGTCTCCACCTACCCTATCAGGATGCTTCTGCGCATGCACAGGAGCAGTGCATGTGAACCGATAGCAAAATAATTTACAACCCACCATTAAGTATAAAAACCACTTTTTTCAGTGCCATTGTAGCATCAAATAGTCACTGAATGAATGGTTGTAAGTTGCAAGTTGAATACCACCTGTAAATTACTTGCAGCCCAAAAATGTATGTGTATGAGCAACTATTTAAAGATATTAGCAACAGCAAATACTGATGCTCTCTTTGCCCTCCTTCTGTTCCCTCCTTTAACTTCTTTCATTCACTTGCTGTTAGATAGCAATCAATGATCTGTGCCTTTCAGCGTTGAATGTACCAGGTTCAAGTAAAAAAAAAACCCTCTTTGCAGAGAGGCATCTTGCAAAAGAAGGTCATTGAATCAGGATTTCAAGTTCTCCAGAGAGGATTATAGATATTGTTTTCTCTTGCTAAGTAATGCATTCTATTCAAGTTGCCTTGGTTGAATGCTGTTTTGTCTGCCTGATGATGGGGAAAAAATGGGGGGAAAAGAGTAAAGATATAGTGATACTAAGCTCAATAGATTGCTTTAATCTCTTTATGTTTTATGTGGGCTGAAGGAATATCAGCAGAGCCCGCAATACCTAAACGCATCTGGTATTCATCTCCACTTACACTGCTGAACACAACTCTGTCTGGAATGAGAGTAAGAGTTGTACAACAGGGAAACATTTTTGTGATTGATGATCAGAAGAAGTTTGAATTTCGGAAAGATCGACATTACCATGAATGTATCACAGCTCTTTGTGCTTTGATGTCTAACTTCAACACCTCCAGAATATGTAATTTAACCAAGTGTAATATTGTATTAGAATATTGTTCTTCGTTCTCTGTTTCTCTCAATAAGTGAGGGGAAGAGGTTCCATTTTTTCATCAGGGGCTTAAATCAAAACAATGTTCTTTTAAAAAATTATTCTTATAAATAATTCAAGAAGGTGAGCATACCTAATTCTCAGAGGTGAAATGATCCTGGTTCCCTCATGCCTGTCAGTCATCGCAGAGCCGGTCACGAAGGGAGAACGAGGCTCTGCCCAGATGCACATTTACCCTATGTGCACGCGCAAAGCATTCTGTACATGCGCAGAGGGCAAACAAACCCAAATGGTGGCATCTGGGTGGATGGGCGGAGCCTCGTGCTCCCTTCATGACTGGCTCTCCGATGAATGATAGGCCCGAGCAAACTAGGAGCATTTCATCCCTGCTAATTCTCCTCCCTCCTGTTTTCCTCACAACAGCAACCCTGTGGGGTGGGAGCAGTGATGGGCTACCAAAATTTTTACTACCACACTGTGGGCGTGGCTTGTGCATTTTGTTTCAACATCTTTCTGTGCAAATTGGGTGCTCTGGGGTGGAGCTCCAAATTTTGCTACCGGAACTGCGTTCCTGCCCATTCCCGTAGGAGCCCATCACTGGGTGGGAGGGGCTGAAAGGGAGTGGCTAACCCAAAGTCACCCAGTCAGCTTCACAATTTAAAACTGAGGCTGGGACTATGATTTTTCCAATCTAATGCATGAACTCATGAGACTTCAACACTTTTGAAATTATTTGTTAATTGAAATGGGAATTGTATAAAGCCCTTTGAGGATAATGCTAAGGTCCTGCTGAATGTAGGTACCAGATTATTCAACATTACCAGGCCGGTGACTTATCCCCTTATGACCTTTGGCACGGCCTCCATCTTGTTCCTACCTCCTGGGAAGGCTTTGGCCTTCCCAGTGATGTCATCCAGGGTGGAGCCTGCAGCCCTATAAAAGGGCTGTACAGGCTCCAGGGCCTCCTTTTCGCCCTGGATTACAAGAGGCGAACAGTTTAAATCCAGCTCTTGTGTCCGTGTCGTTACTCCGCCTCTGCTGCAAAATACTTTATGCACGAAGGATGTTTTCCATAAAAATTCATTCCATAATACAATTGTCAGCCTAAGACAGTGATTCTCAGCCTGTGGTTTGGGACTCCTTTGTGGGTTGAACAACTGTTTCAAGGGGGTCGCCTAAGACTATGGGAAAATACAAGTTTCCCATGGTGTTAGGAATTAAAGCTTCTATTCTGGTGCCTTGGAACATATTTTTACAATATGACCAATCAGGCGTTTACAGTGGAGATATCTCTCTGGCCTTCCTGCCAATCAGCTTATAGCTCTGTTGGGAGAATTGGCACTAGATGTCTGGTTGGGGGTCACCACAACATGAGGAACTGTATTAAGGGGTTGCGGCATAAGAAAGGTTGAGAACCACTGAAAGTACTACATCATCCTTTTTATGATGATTTATAGTACAGTAAAAACCCGGATTAATGGACCATTTGGGAAGTGGGTACCTATTAAAGCTATTGGCTACATCCAAATTTATACTATTTGCATAATTATGTATATATGTGATTTCATTTTCATCAAAACCATAGAGAAACCCTTTAGAGGCATTCATCTGTTAAATAAGGGTGAAATTGAAACAAACACTTGTCCACTGCATCTAAAGACTGGTTAATCCAAGGTTTCACTGCCCCAGATCTATTGCAAATATTTATATAAATAACAGGCGTAAATAACAGTATTTCAGATAGGATTTCACATGAGAAGCCTTGCTCTTTCAAGATTTCTTCAATAAATTGTCAGTTCTTTGTTTCTTCACATACATGCAGTTTACACTTTGCTTCCTCAACAGCTGGAAGCTGTTTGCTTTCTGCAAGCTCTGATGAGAATCTCAATCAAGCAGAGAGAAATTCCCAGTTATTGCTTAATTAACCACTTGTTTCTATCAGCCTGCTATTTTTGTTCATCTATCTAGCTTATGATGCAAGAGCAGACAAACAGCGGTAACTTTATACTCTACTGCGGAATCAAGGAGAAAATCAGTTGTTCTTACCCAGTAGTAACAGTTATTTATTGGAAATGGAAGGCAATAGTCATCCATTTTCATTGCTGTGATGATCCCACAATAGTCTTAACTGACATATATAGTGGTACCGTTACTTAAGAACACTTCTACTTAAGAACTTTTCTAGATAAGAACCGGCTGCTCAAGATTTTTTTGCCTCTACTTAAGAACCATTTTCTACTTAAGAACCTGAGCCGGGAAAAATTTCCCAGGAAATTTGAGAGCGGCACGAAGGCCCGGGCAGTTTCCTGCCATTCCCCCTTTAATCCCAGTCATCCTGGGCTGCCAGAGAAGCATTTTGGTGGTGCTTAAGGAGGCTTTGGCAGCCAGAGCGAATGGAGTGTTTTCCTTTCTCTGGGTGCTTGGAGAGGGAATAAACCACTTCGTTGTGGTGACTTCTTCGCACTGCCTCCCATATACCCGGCATGAAGTTGCCTCCTGGAGCGTCTGGGTCTGGAAAAGCAAAAGGGGACGCTCACCTCACCTTCTTCCTTCGGCAACGACTGTCCTCCTCCTCTTCTTCCTCCTCCTCCTCCCACCCAAATTTTATTTCTTTCCTAATGGGTTTGCACAAATTATTTGCTTTTACATTGATACCCCTGGAAAAAATTGTTCCCACATAAGAACGTTTCTACTTAAGAACCTGGTCACGGAACAAATTAAGTTCTTAAGTAGAGGTACCGCTATATTTGGAATTCACTAATTCCAAATACAGGAATTAGGAGGGAAGGAGGAGATGTGCAAATAGAAAGGCACCTGATATCATGAGAAACGTGTAATTCAATGGTGCAGAAATATAGATGGCCACAGTCTTTTGCGATGTTCTCTCCCCTTTCTACTCCCCTTCTTAGTTAGGTTCTTGATATGCTTTCTTTATGTTCTAGGGGCAAGTGAACATTTGAGTAGTTCCAAAGAAGAACAAACTTTTAAGTCTTACTTTTAACTCACTGCACAACACTCCATAAAATGCCCCATAGTTTGGATTATTTCAAAGCTTCCACCCAATCTTTTTTAGAGATACAGAAGTAGCTTTTTCCCCTCTGCTTTTTATTCCCTAATCATAGGCCAGCAATTTGTCAAAAGTGTATTACCAAGACTATGATTGCTCTGAAGGTACCAATTTCAGCAGTGCCCAACTCAGCTTTGGAACAAGATTCGAAAAGCTAGAATTCATCTCTGTTTAGCGATCTGTCTGCAGATTCACTTCTATTCACTGTGCAGCCACATTAATAGCACCCAAAACTCATCCAAAAATAAAATACTTTCCTCTTGCTGAGCTTTAGCATTATCTTTAACAGAATGACCAGACCCTGACCCTCAGCCCTGCACTGAGACATAATTGTTATTAATGGAATCCATTATGTTGGAAAATTAAGGCCATGTTATAATTGTAAAGTCAAATATTCCACAAAATAAAATAAAGGGCAAGAGGTCATTGGTCATCAGGTGCTACTCATATTTTTTTCACCCATTTGCAACTGAGATAAAGTCATACCAGATACTGTATATCAAATGTTAAGAGCACCTTTATTACATCAATTAAAATGTTTGGCATTTGTGTACAGTGAAGGCTATTTAAAGAAGAAGAAGAAAGAAAGAAAATATTGGAACAATGATAGGAAGAGTGACTGTAAACATTAAAAACACCAAGACAGGAATTATAGCAAGGGAGTGGCAAGAAATCATCTAAAGAGGGTTTTCCCATGAAATAAGCCACATAATGCAGCCGCACGAGCAGTTATGGGCCTTCCAAGGCATAACCATATTTCTCCAGCACTCCATGGACTGCTGATTGGTTTCCAGATGCAATTCAAAGTGTTGGTTATGACCTATAAAGCCCTACATGGCATCAGACCAGATTACTTGTAGGACTGCCTTAGTCGGCCTTCTCCAGATCCCGTCAACTAGACCAGTGTTTCCAACCTTGCAACTTGAAGATTTTTGGACTTCAACTCCCAGAATTCCCCAGCCAGCAAATGCTGGCTGGGGAATTCTGGGAGTTGAAGTCCAGATATCTTCAAGTTGCCAAGGTTGGGAAACACTGAACTAGACAATTTCACTTGGCAGGGCATGGGGAAGAGCCTTCTCTGTGGGGACCCTGGCCCTCTGGAATCAGCTCCCCCCAGAGATTTGTACTCTCCCACCCTGCTCACCTTCGGTAAGAGTCCAAAGACTCATCTGTGCCACTAGGCTTGGGGTCATTATATTTATTTATTTATTTGTTTGTTTGTTTTGTCCAATACACAATGAGGGTTTTAGTGGGTATATATCTATATACACATAGTAAAATACATGAAGAAGGTTATAGAGGAGATACTCATCGTAAAATATATCTAAGAAATAATAGAAAAGAAGATATAGTAATAGAACATATCAATGAAAGAATAGAAGAACAGATATAGGAATAGAAGAAAGGTATAGGAGATATAGGAGAGAAATAGGACAGGGGAGGGAAGGCACTCTAGTGCACTTGTACTCGCCCCTTACTGACCTCTTAGGAATCTGGATAGGTCAACCGTAGATAATCTAAGGGTAAAGTGTTGGGGGTTTGGGGATGACACTATGGAGTTTGGGGATGACACTCTAGCCCCCTGGCCGACGAGTGTAGGTATGTTTTGCTGTTGAATGGGAATGAGTGATTTTTAAATGTTATTAAGGGTTTTTAAAGGAATTTTAGCTAAATTAATTGGATATTTAGATTGTATATTGTATATTGTTTTTGATATGTTGTAAGCCACCCCGAGTCCTCGGAAGGGGTGGCATATAAATCCAAAATAATATCTGAATAGATATTGTTAAATTAAATACTGAGGTTTTGGAATTTATTAATGAATGAAGAATTCTAATGATATTGTAGGTGGCCTGCAGATAAAAAATGTTTAACTGCAAAGAAAATACTCTACAATGCGGTATCAAACTTGTGGCCCAAGGGCTTGATGCATCATGTGCTGGCTCCACCCTCAGCCAGTTTAGCGAAGAGGGGAAAATTCTAGATATGTCATCGCAACACCACTAGTTTGACACCCCTGCTTTACAACATATGATGTAAAAACAAAAACTGAAAATATAGTATGTGTACATTTATATATAAAAACTGGCTTTTTACTCATGCAATAGAAAGTCTTAATTATTTTAATGAAGCAATGTTCATTTTACCAAATACAGTGATATCTCGTCTTACAAACATAATTGGTTCCAGGACGAGGTTTGTAAGGTGAAATGTTTGTAAGACGAAACAATGTTTCCCATGGGAATCAATGGAAAAGCGATTAATGCGTGCAAGCCCAAAACTCACCCCTTTTGCCAGCCAAAGTGCCCGTTATTGCACTGCTGGGATTTCCCTGAGGCTCACCTCCATGGGAAACCCCACCTCCAGACATCCGTGTTTTTGTGATGCTGCAGGAGAATCCCAGTAGTGCAAAAACGGGTGCTTCGCTGGCAACGGAAGTCCAGAGGTGGGGTTTCCCAGCAAGGGGCGCCTCAGCGAAATTGCAGCATCAAAAAACCACGGAAGTCCTCAAAATCCCTCCTCCAGACTTCCGTGTTTTTGTGATGCTGCATCGCAAAACACGGAAGTCCGGAGGTGGTGTTTCCCATGGAGGGGAGCCTAAGGGGAATACCAGCAGTGCGAAAATGGGTGCTTCGTTGGCAACAGAAGTCCGGAGGTGGGGCATCCCAGTGGCGGTGGCTTGGGTTTGTAAGGTGAAAATAGTTTGGAAGGAGAGGCAAAAAAATCTTAAACCCCGGGTTTGTATCTCGAAAAGTTTGTATGACGAGGGGTTTGTAAGATGAGGTATCACTGTATAATCATTTAGCATGATTACATTGAGCTGCAATGGTGAGAAGAATGTGCATTGGGTATCTGTTCCTTTCATATAGCCTTCTTCAATCTTTTATTTTCCATTTCTTAGATTATGTTTTTCATAGTCTCCACAGATCTAGACGCAGATGGTTGAAGATAGTTCTAGTACTTAAGAACATTTAGAAATATTAACTTGTATTTAAGTTCATGTCAGATTATATGCACAAAGAAAACTGAAAAGACAAAAAAAAAGGTCCTTCATTAGAAAATTCAGATTTCCAAGAAGACTTGTAACTAATAAAAATAGAAACACTTTCACACCTTTATATCCCACAATACCTATTACAAATATTCAATTATCAACTCACACAAATACACACTAAGATACACACATCAAGGTTACTTGATACCTTCAATCAATGAGCATTTAGTCTGCTTCCTCTAAAGATCGGGTAATTTAAGGAGATAAATTGAAGGAGATAATAATCACTCATCCAAATAAATCAATGAGAATGTGTGAGTGTCAATTGTTTAGCAGATTTTTAAGAAGGGAAAAATAAATTTTCAGCAGCGACAAATCCACAATCAAAGCAACTTGCTTGACAATCATAATGTCAATCCAAACTAGTTCATAAACTGGAAATATGATGTCCAAATACAATAATCCAATGTTTAAGAGATAATAGGAGGCTGGCTCATTTAAAGAGGACATGTCATACTTTCAAGTATGCCTAGTATAGTCTCTTTGTTAGCAACACTCCACAATTAACACTATGAAAAGGAGCATTTACACCCTTTTTGTTTCCCCTGACGTTATACAATTCAATAATCCTGAAAAAATTCTTACTTTGAAGAAGCTGAAATAGTAGCCAACCTAAAAACCTAGGGAACTCAGGGGAAAACACTAATGATGGAGCATCTCAATTCAAGGAATGAAATGTCAGCAGAATAAGGAGGGAGGTCAAGAGAACCAACTTTTCTCTTTCTTTAGAAAATAAACGATGCAGTTTTTCAAATAAGAACACAAAGAAAAGAGATTGGTAGGAAATTTAGGAAAAATTAAAGGAAGATAAACGAATCCCAATACTGTAGTTTTCATACCGTGTTTCCCCGAAAGTAAAACAGTGTCTTACTTTCTTTTTACCCCCAAAAGCCCCACTACGTCTTACTTTCGGGGTATGTCTTACATTGGAAAAAAATTGAAAGGGTCGCGTTCCCGAAGGCATCTCCCCAGAGTCCAGAAGGGCAGCCGCGGGACACGAGCCTCATGAGCCCTTTTCCAAGTTCAACCTCAGGGCTCCAAGCGGCGTGCACGCGTGGAGCCGCAGACGCGTGTCGGGGAAGCGTGTGTCTGGAGGGGAGGAGCCGCTCTGCGCAGTTGGGCAGCCCCACCTGCCTGCCGGAAAGGAGGCAGGCAAAGGAGAGCGCAGCTCCGGCCGCTCGCCTCGGAGCCGGTCGGCCTCGCTGGCCGCTTGCAGCTGAGCCTCAGCAGGACTCGGTTGCTGGGACGAGTGCCTTCGCTGCAAGCCGCCGCTCGCTCGGCTCGCTTCGGACCAGCGCCGTCCTTCGCTTTGCCAAGCCGGGTAAGAGGCGGTGGCACCGCGGTGAGGCGAAGGTGAGGGGCGCGTGGGGAGCTTGGAAGCGACGTCATCAGGCTCCCCCCCTGGCAATACCCCCGTGTTTCCCCGAAAGTAAGACATATGTCTTACTTTCGGGGTACGGCTTATATTAGCCGACCCCCCTGAAACCCCCGATACGTCTTACAATCGGGGGTGTCTTACTATCGGGGAAACAGGGTATTTATTAAAACCTAGTTTGGCAGGGGAAAGGGATAGAATTAGAAAAACTGTTTCAAAGATCCTTTGTAACTTTATTTATATGGGGAATTACCTCCATAAATAATAATAATAATTATAATTATTATTATTATTATTATTATTATTATTATTATTATTATTATTGAAAATTGTTGTTGTTATTAGTAGTAGTAGTAGTAGTAGTAGTAGTAATAGTATATTTTATTTTATTATTATTATTATTTTATTATTATTACCAAAAAAAATTGGTGATTTGACCCTGAGGTTCAGAACCGCAATCTTGGAGGATTCCAAAAAGTGAGCTAGAGACTGCCATCATCATCACTCAAACAAATCTTATGTTCTAGATTAGTTCTGTGTGAAAAGAATGTGGGCAATTTGTCAAGTTATACAACGAGTGGCGTATACCATATGCTAAAAGAAAGGGAAGATCAGGTGAAATTCAGAGATTTTCTGGGTCATTGGATTGACACTCATTTATGGAAAACAGAAGTTAGCACTGAAGAAAGTAACTTATGAAGAAAGTAGAAAAGGTATAACTTTTTCACACTTAAGACCATTGTATGTGTGTGTGTATGTATGTATGTATGTATGTATGTATGTACTGTATGTATGTGTTTGTTTGTTTGTTTGTTTGTTTGTTTGTTTGTTTGTTTGTTTGTTTGTTTATTGGATTTATATGCCACCCCTCTCCGAAGATTGGTCTCATGATTTACATTCAGATGAGTAGTCACTTTTCCCTGGTCACATGATTTACACTCAGATGTCCTGCGATCACATGATCTCCTTTTGCGACCTTCTAACAAGCAAAGTCCATGGGGAAACTGGATTCATTAACAACCGTGTTACTAATTTAATAACGGCAGTGATTCACTTAAAAATGGGGCAAGAAAAGTCATAAAATGGGGCAAAATTCACATCACCATTTTTTTTCACCTTAACCACATACATTTTGGTTGTGAATTGAGGACTACCTGTATGTTGTAAGATGTATGGCACATATACTTTCTTTTTTTAATTTTTTAAAAAAATATCTTTATTAGTTATTTACATTAATTAAAAAAATGACATGGAAAAAAGCATACATACATACAAACAAGACAAAATAAAGCATTATGCTTTATACATTAAGTAACTTTGGTATCAGAACTTAAAGTAGATACCTGCTATATAGCAGGGTATATTTTTGTTTACAGCTTATTCATTTGCAACCATTTCAATTCCTACTTACTAATAAATGTTAATCTCCTTAAATTATCAATATCACGTACTTTCATGAGAGGCTGAGTATCTTTGGTACTCTTTCCCTTCCCAGTAACACTGAATTAAAGCTAATTTGTGTGGAACTGTATTTAGTAGTCCCAGGGATATGAACTTGCTTTATCACTTTATGCACCTGCAACCCTTTCCATTGTAAATGAGCACCTACATGCATCTATTCAGCAATCTATTCTCCTCCCTCTTTCTCACTTTCTACTCCTTTATTGTCCACTCCACCACCTTCTTCTGCCTTCCCTAGACATTCTCAACAGTTCTGTTCAGTCTTCCAATTAACCTTGCCAGGATGTTATAAAATAATGTTCTTTCCTGGTTCAACCTTAATTGCCATGCTCATTAAGCAGTAAAAGCGATACAATAAAATTGAGATCAGAGTATAGAAACATAGAAACATAGAAACATAGAAGTCTGACGGCAGAAAAAGACCCCATGGTCCATCTAGTTTGCCCTTATACTATTTTCTGTATTTTATCTTAGGATGGATATATGTTTATCCCAGGCATGTTTAAATTCAGTTACTGTGGATTTATCTACCACGTCTGCTGGAAGTTTGTTCCAAGGATCTATTACTCTTTCAGTAAAATAATATTTTCTCATGTTGCTTTTGATCTTTCCCCCAACTAACCTCAGATTGTGTCCCCTTGTTCTTGTGTTCACTTTCCTATTAAAAACACTTCCCTCCTGGACCTTATTTAACCCTTTAATATATTTAAATGTTTCGATCATGTCCCCCCTTTTCCTTCTGTCCTCCAGACTATACAGATTGAGTTCATTAAGTCTTTCCTGATACGTTTTATACTTAAAACCTTCCACCATTCTTGTAGCCCGTCTTTGGACCCGTTCAATTTTGTCAATATCTTTTTGTAGGTGAGGTCTCCAGAACTGAACACAGTATTCCAAATGTGGTCTCACCAGCATTCTATATAGCGGGATCATAATCTCCCTCTTCCTGCTTGTTATACCTCTAGCTATGCAGCCAAGCATCCTACTTGCTTTCCCTACTGCCTGACTGCACTGTTCACCCATTTTGAGACTGTCAGAAATCACTACGCCTAAATCCTTTTCTTTTGAAGTATTTGCTAACACAGAACTGCCAATACAATAGTCAGATTGAGGATTCCTTTTCCCCAAGTGCATTATTTTACATTTGGAAACATTAAATTGCAGTTTCCATTGCTTTGACCATTTATCTAGTAAAGCTAAATCATTTACCATATTGCCGACGCCTCCAGGAATATCAACCCTATTGCACACTTTAGAGTCATCGGCAAATAGGCCTCTTTGAGATGGGCACAAACATGCTAACATCAGCACTCTTTCTGGTAGCCTTTCAGTGAGGATTGCAATGTGTAGGAAAACATGCCAACATAAATCTTGCTGCCTTTAAAACATAAATCCTTGGCATACCCTTGGAACAAAACCGTGCTGCCTTATAATCCATGCAGCTTTAACACATGCAACATTTTATAAGCCACAATTTGGTGGTTCCCTCATCTGAAATTCTAGCCTAACATCATCTACTGCATAAAAGGTTTCCTGTAACCCCTACTATGTGTTTAAATGTTTGTGAGTTTGTATGTCCTTTTATTGAAAAATTAATAAAGTATATTTGGGGGGGAAAAGTTTCCTGCAAATGATATGGTAATTCTACTCACAGTTGTTTTTTTCTTCTATCTTCCATATTGTTAAAGACGCTGAGCTTGTCAGCTGAAAAAGCACGAGTTTGATGCACAAGCACCATGCATAAGGGTGAGCTCCTATTACTAGACAACACAGTATCAACAGAAGAGACCTTCAAATTTCTAGGTTCAGCCATATCACAAGATTTAAAATGGACACCTAACATCAAGAACGTCATCAAAAAAGCACAATAAAGAATGTTCTTTCTGCACCAACTCAGGAAGCTCAAACTGCCGAAGGAGCTGCTGATACAGTTCTACAGAGGAATCATTGAGTCTGTCATCTGCACCTCTATAACGGTCTGGTTTGGTTCTGCAACCCAACAAGACAGACACAGACTTCAGAGGATAATTAAAACTGCAGAAAAAACAATTGATATCAACGTACCTTCCATTGAGGGTGTTTATACTGCACGAGTCAAATATGAAAATATTTACTGACCCTTCACATCCTGAACACAAATTGTTTCAACTCCTACCCTCAAAACGTCGCTACAGAGCACTGCACACCAAGACAACTAGACACAAAAACAGTTTTTTCCCCGGACACCATCACTCTTCTAAACAAATAAAAGTAAATTTAAGATATCAGATTGTATGTTTCTATTCAAAATGAAAGATATTGATTGTTGATACAGCTAAAAATACTGAGATCATACGTGAGATATGAGAATATATACGGTAATAAGAATCTTTATTAGGAAGATTCAACAATAACCTCTGCTGCTGTTAACATTCACTGAAAAATAATTTCTCACACATTTAAATACCATTGAGGCAAACTAAGGTGCACTTTGGTTTTTCGGCATTTGTTATATTTAAACAGGCGCACTTAATTTCTTATATGTCTTAGGGAAAATTGATTCTGAAGCTACACTGCCATCAGTTATTTTTTTTAATCTTTCCAATTTCTCAGAACAAACAACAAAATGGGCATTGCCTTCACAGATGCTAATATGTACTGATGTGGTTATAATTCTTCTAACATAATTTAGATAGACTTTAATTAATACAACACAGTTTTAAAAGAGCAGAATAGTATCAGTGAATTATTTTTGGAGCCAGTGTTTGTCAACTTGCCAAAATCAATATTAAAAGAATGTTTTCCCATCATTGCAAAATATTCTGGAATTGAGAGTTAAATGAGAACTCTGCCAATAGACTAATGGGAAGATGTAAGCATAGAGAAGAATTTGAAGTTAGAAGCTTTTATTTAGATAATTGCTTTAAAAAAAATTAAAGATTCATATCCCTGCCCATCTTAAACAACTTTGAGCAACTCATAACATTAATAAAACTAATTCTTAATCATAAAACAGTAAAAACAATACAATGATAAAACAAAAACCCTGTGTAATAAGCAGTGAAGGACTACCAATTTTTTTACTACCACGCTGTGGGTATGGCTTATGCAGGATGCCCTGCATTTTCTTTCAACATCTTTCAGTACAAATTGGGTGCTCTGGGGTGGAGCTCCATTTTCACTACCCCACTGCATTCCCCCCTGTCCAGGTAGTAGCCCACCCCTGGTAATAAGTGCCCCACTGGGATGACCCCTAGCACAATCAGTTGCCCTTCTTCCATATTATCTCCTCCTTACAATCCTGTCCAAGCCGGGATTTAATGGACTTCCCAAAAAAGAGAAGGCTCGGGGCTTCTTAAATCACCAGTGAAAAGATACTTCATGAGGTAGGAACAGCCACAGAAAAGGAACACTTCCAAGGTCCTACTAAATGGCAAGATTTCAGGGAAGGGACCTAGAGCCGTGATGGCAAAATTAATTTCCCATCAGTGACCTAGAGTATGCCAAACCTATCTGATCTGGTGGGATGGGCAGATATTCTTAGGGAAAGGTACCAATAACCCTTCTGCCAATAACTAAGTCCAATGCCAATAATTGGTCCTATGCCATGTAGAACTTTACAAGTAATAATCAGCACCTTGAATTGCATTCAGAAGGAAACTGGGACCTAGTGCAGCTTGTGCAATAAAGCTGTAATACAGCTTTATGGGCACCTAATATTGATGTGCCGCTGTATTCTAGACTTCTGAGTGATCTTTAAAAGCAGCCCCACGTAAAGCACAAATAATCCAACCAGTAGTAAAAATGTTCATTTCTGAAAGACCTTTGCAGGATAATAGGACTCTACTTTAAACCCAATTACATTATGAATAAATTGTATAATCTATTTCAGTGTTTTTTATACTCTCTAAGGCTACAGAATACTAAACAGTATTTTTAACGAGGAATAAACATGGTCCGCTTTTTTTAAACAGTGAAGGGAGAACATTGATATAAATTATGTTTTAATAATAATTTACATATTACCGGACTCCATAGTGTCATCCCCAAACCCCCAACACTTTACCCTTAGATTATCTATGGTTGACCTATCCAGATTCCTAAGAGGTCAGTAAGGGGCGAGTACAAGTGCACTAGAGTGCCTTCCGTCCCCTGTCCTATTACTCTCCTATATATCCTATATCTCTTCTTCTATTCTTTCATGATATACTCTATTCCTATATATATGTGTGTATGTATATGTATGTGTATATGTATGTATATATATATTCTATTCCTATATATTCTATTCCTATATCTTCTTTTCTATTCTTTCTTAGATATATTTTACTATGAGTATCTCCTCTATAACCTTCATCATGTATTTTACTATGTGTATATTGATATATACTCACTAAAACCCTCATTGTGTATTGGACAAAATAAATAAATAAATAAATTTAAAAAATCATAAAACTAACATATGCATAAGCTTTGCATATGATGGCATCCATGCCTTCTTATTTTTAGAAGGTTTAATTTTCAGAATAATGTTAGTGTAAAATTTAGTCTCTATAAGTTTCAGATACAATAAGTCTATTTTACGATTTGATTGGAAAGTGGGGTTCAAATCCATCCTCGATCATTTGTGCAATAAATAGTAGTAGTAGTAGTAGTAGTAGTAGTAGTAGTAGTAGTAGTAATAATAATAATAATAATAATAATAATAATAATAATAATTGAAATAAACGAGCTTCAGACACTCAAGGGTTAACTGGTTTATTCTCTAAGGTTCAGCAATAACATTGTCTCCAAGCCGCTATTAAGTATTCAGGCGCAAACTGTGAGCAGCGCTTGGGTTCCTGTATTTATACTCTCTTTTCCCGCCCAAGACAGGGTTGAGTTAAACAAATCTCCCGCTCAAACAGAGCAACCAATCAATTTCAATCATTCAAATTCAAACTATTTGCATTCAACTATTTACATATTCAACACAACAACAACAACAATAATAATAATAATGTGGATGATTTGAGGCCACACATTGTAAACAATGGGAGCAAGTCTGTGTCTACCACTTTTAATTCCTTTTAAAAAATGGTACATAACTCTAATAGATAATAACAATAAGAGATCAGTGTGAGAAAGTCTTTTGTTTCACAAAGCATCCAGTCAGATCTCAAAGAAAACCACAAGCAGGATTTGAACACACCATCGCTCAGCCATTTATAGTCCTCAATGATTGCTATTGATAAGTTTCACCTATGATTTTGAAGATAATGTTCTCTAATAGCCAGTACAGAGGGAATATTTTTCTAACAAAGAGGTCCGTGCAGAGTGTCAGTAACTTACTGATACTATCAAACAGGTTCATGGAAGGAACAAGATGCCATAGTAAAAAAAATAGATGTATTAAAGCCAGGGGTGGGCTACTGCCCGGATGGGCGGGCGGAACACAGTGGGGTAGCAAAAATGGAGCTCCACCCCAGAGCACCCAATTTTACTGAAAGGTGTTGAAAGAAAATGCAGGGCGTCCTGCATAAGCCACGCCCACAGTGTGGTAGTAAAAAATTTGGTAGCCCTTCACTGATTAAAGCCCATTTGATGCTTAACAGGCCAATATTGCTTTTTGCTTCAGTGAAACCCTCCGCTCCAAAATATTGCCATTCAGTTGCCAAGGGGAGATAAGGGGATAAATTAGGAGCAAGGAGAACCCAGTTCAAATCTTCCATCAGCCACAGAAATTCCCAGGCTGACTTTAACCCAACCTAATTCACAGATTGCTATAGAGAAAAACATAATTTTCCTTCTTCAGTACCTAAACAAATGATGGAATATAAATCTAACAAACACATACCAGTAAATTGGTTTTTGCAATCTGATTGTGTATGTTCCAGGAGCCAGTAAAAAGAGATCTGAGATTACTTGTGACTTATTAACCCTGCTGTTGTGTTTGTATTTATTATACACTTGTACTGTTTTGGGTGTTACGAAAGTGTAGCAAAAAGTAAACAAAACGGGTGGGGGAACCATACTCATAGTAAGGACTCCTCAAAAGACGAAAAGTCAATTAATCACAAGTTTCAGATCCGCATGACAAATAATCTAAAGGGTCTCAAATTTCATTTTGAATCATATAGAATTGAGCATAGGAGCAGGGTTAATTCAACACTACAGGTACTATCCCAATATATCTAGTCACCAAATGTTAACAGTCTGCCCGCATCCCACCTCTTCCTTTTTCTACTGTTCATCCATTTGGGCTCCCTAACACTGCTTTCCCTATTTTCTCCAAACCAGGGATGAAATTCAGTAGGTTCTGACAGGTTCTGGAGAACCGGTAGCGGAAATTTTGAGTAGTTCGGAGAACCGGCAAATATGACCTCTGGCTGGTCCCAGAGCGGGGTGGGAATGGAAATTTTGCAGTATCCTTCCCTTGCCACATCCACCAAGCCACACCCACAGAACCGGTAGGGAAAAATTTTGAATTTCACCCCTGCTCCAAGCATGTTGCACTTACAAGCCCTGTCCTCAAACAGGCTTCTCTCACTATTGAACTCCTTTCTAGCAACTTTGTAGGGTTGGAATAAACTCACTAGAGGTCTGATTTTTAATTTTTTATACCCTAGAGTGTGGGGGGGGGGGTTGTTTTTGTTTTTTCATTTTCTTTCTAGCCCTTTCCCCCATATAATACCGCACCGGCTCAATTGCTCACACTGCAGGCAAGCAATCCATTATCTTGCTTAATTGCATTGATTGAATGATGCCAGTCAATTTTCTACACCTTCCCAGAGTTTAATATCTGACTTATCAAACTGCCTCTGCAATTTTACAAATAAGTGACATTAGCCTTGTTCAAAATAGTAGCACGAACAGAAACAATTCGCCGACATAACTGGAGCAATAAGCCTAACCTAACTGAATGCTTCTTTCCAAATGTATTTTTAATTTATTTATTAATCAAATGTGTACACCATCTATCTCGCTATCTTAAGTGGCCCTAAAAGTTTTACATGGTGTTGTGGTTAGCTCTGGCCCAGCTCCTGCCCCAAGGACTGTGGATGTGGGGGAGACATCCACATGCTGCAGGCCTGTTTTGCCCCCCCCCCCGGTGGAATCTTATGATGAAGGCTCCTCTGACCAAGAAGACATGAGTGACAGGGAGGAGGAGAATGTGGCAGACAGCTCAGAAGGAGATCAATTATCTAGCTCCTCCTTGGATTCAGAACAAGAGTTAATGATACAGCCACGCATGCGGAGAGCGATGCATAGGCAACAACAACTGAGATATTATTATCAAAGAAAATGAGGCCACCTGTGGTTGGGTGGGGCTGTGGTAATTAGTGAGGCTGCTATAAAGAGCAGCCTGTGGGTTTGGCCATTGTGGAGGATTATCTGATCGTTGTGTTTCGTGACTGCTTTACTGACTTTGACTTTTTGTGTGCTGATTTTACCCCGCTTTGAAACTAAACCAGAGCAAAGTGTGTTTCACTTTGTGAAAGAAGAAGGACTGTGAATTGCCTCACAGCTGCAAGCTAAGTATCACAGAACTGATAAGGGACTTGTACAAATTACCAGTTTGTTTGGAGACGAGTGCTCTTTGCTATAGCAAAAGAGGGCTTAGTTCAAGTGAATTTTCATTATAAAGAACATTGTTTTGAATTTTCAAACATGTCTGTGTCTGAAATTTGTACCTGTGAATTTTTGGGAGGAGTCTACCAGAGAGCACGACAAAACACGTGTGAAAAAATATATCAAAAATCCCTACAAAAGAAAATAAAAGTTTAAAATATGGCAACCTCAACCCACTCACCCCCCCCCAAGGTACCCTACCACTATGGATCCCCATTTTAGTGGACAAAGCCAAGTTTTAATGCTTTTCCTGAAAGACAGAAGAGTGGATGAATTGAAAAGTTCCATAGAGCTGGGGCAATGGCACAGAAGACAGCAAGATTTTCATGCAGCATCTTCATCGATACAACTTCTTCAAGTTAACCATCAATCTGGAGAGCAAAAAAGCTACAGATGGATATAATTTTGGCTTTGCAGGGCTTTGAAAGGTTGTGCTAACATTTTATTTTCACTCATTGTTAATCATACTGACTTGTAACTAATTGATTTTTTAATTGCAACAGTCATTTGTTTTATATTTTTAAGCTGTACTAGCTTTTTATTAATTGCATATGTATATTTAAATTCATTTTATTAATTGCACATATATGGTTTTAATTGTGCTTGATGCTTGTTACTGCACATTGCTTAGGGAAGCATCTCCCAGATAATTGCATTTGAGACTACAAGTACCAGCAAGAAATTCTTTAGCCAGGCTCCCTTAGTGTTTCAGGACCAACATGCCAAATCTATGGGAGGGAGGGGGCATTAAAAAATTCTGCAAATACAACAAGCAACTGTACAAACCCTTTTTGGAAGCCTGCACTACCATGAAATGCAATCTCAGCTCTTGCAGTTATACAACCTTTCAGTCCAGCCAATTATAATCTAGTAGGGAAAGCAGGAAGGAGCATCAATTTGGAATGGGAAGGAAATCCACTTATATTAAGATTTTTTTTGTCTGTTTTTGTTTTGGAGGGGAGCAGTAGGAACCTAATCCCCAAACCTCACAGTGCTATATAAACTACAGTGGTACCTCCATGTAAGAATGCCTCTACTTAAGAACTTTTCTAGATAAGAACCAGGTGTTCAAGATTTTTTTGCCTCTTCTCAAGAACCATTTTCTACTTAAGAACCCGAGCCCGGAAAATTTCCCAGGTAATTTGAGAGTGGCAAGAAGGCCCGGCCAGTTTCCTGCCATTCCCCCTTTAATCAACTCCCCCCAGAGATTAGAACGGCCCCCACCCTCCTTGTCTTTCGCAAGTTACTCAAGACCCACCTATATCGCCAGGCATGGGGGAATTAAGACATCTCCCCCAGGCTTTCTTATATTTTATGTTTGGTATGTATGTGTTGTATGGTTTTTAAATTGTTGGGGTTTTTTAATATAATTTTATTATTACATTTGTTCCATTATTATACTGTTTTTATTATTGTTGTGAGCTGCCCCGAGTCTTCGGAGAGGGGTGGCACACAAATCTAATAAATTGAATTGAATTGAATTGAATCCCGGCCATCTCGGGCTTTTCTGGGCTTCCCAGATGGATCAACTTGGCTTCAGCCAAACCAAGGAGTCACCACAATGAAGAACAGGCGCTGGCTACAAAGCGAGCGAGCGAGAGGAGAAGGGAGCCTTTCAGCATGGGAAGGAAGAGGAAGCAGGTAGAAGCAGCAGCAGCAACAGCCTTTCGGTCAAAGGAGTGGGAGGTTTCCCACTCTCGCCCGCCTGGGTTTCTCTCTCTGGGGCAATGTATGTGAGGTAGCCTTGCACCGGGTGTATGGGAGGCGTGTGCTCCTCCTCGCTGCCCCAAAAGTCCCTCTTTTTTAAAAAAGCCTTAAAGTTTTGAATTTTTTTTATTCCCCTCACCTCACCTTCTTCCTTCAGCAGACACTGTCCTCCTTCTCTTCTTCTTCCTCTTCCTCCCACCCAAATTCCGAGCTTTTATTTCTTTCCTAGTGGGTTTGCACACATTATTTGCTTTTACATTGATTCCTATGGGAAAAATTGCTTCTACTTACAAACTTTTCTACTTAAGAACCTGGTCACAGAACGAATTAAGTTCTTAAGTAGAGGAACCACTGTATCTTGTTGAAAGATTTCTGTTAGATGGAGACTCAGCTGGCTTCTGTTTTCCCAGAGTGAGTGGCCAGTAAGTCACCGACATAACTGGAGCAATAAGCCTAACCTAACTGAATGCTTCTTTCCAAATGTATTTTTAATTTATTTATTAATCAAATGTGTACACCATCTATCTCGCTATCTTAAGTGGCTCTAATTTTGGAATGGAAGGCAGCTTTCAGCTGATTATTTCTGAAGAACTAGAGTGCCTCATCCTTGGGATGGAGATCAAATCAAACACCCAGAGTAAAAGTTAGCTCAGATCTTCAAATAGAATGTTTTTCCCTGTTGTTTAAACATGCCAATCTATGTAATTTCTTCCAGAGGGTGTTTACATTTGGTTAATTATATTTGTCCTTTTTGATACAAGATCACATTTGTTGTGTTAGTGCAAGATCGTGACCCCTTTGTAATGCTATCATTGTCAGAAATTTCCTGCTGCGTTTATCTCTCAGTTTCACAAGAAAGCCAGCAGTTTTGTGGGTGATTTAATCAGTTTTAACTTCAGGTGGCCAGTTTTTACATAATTTGATCAATTCCAGGCTGATTTTGTTTCAAACACATTATTTAAGAGTTTTCTTATGAATAGGATTCCTTGCCTATAAAACTTGATGTTGCGCCCTCTAGGATTTAAGGGAGACTTTCCGTATTTGAAGAATTCCCATTATTTTATATTTTTAATCATCTTATCCTTAAACTGTCATCAAGCTATCATTGCCAACTTCTGATGATATCTATCATCTAGAAACCTGAGGAGGAGGAGGAGAAGGATAAAGTTGATCTATTAAAGGCTGTAATCCCCTATATTCTTAGTTCAGTAAGCCCAGATGAATTCAGTGATTTCAAATAAAGATAGCTGGAGAGCTTCAATATAAATATAATGGGGGCATACGTAAGCACACCAGCATGCCTACCATCCTATCCTACTATACCTATTTGTATGTACTCATTTTATGTGTTTATGACTATGTTTTGCTTCTTTATATCCATTTATTTGTGCCATTTTTTTCATGTCCTGCTTCCTTGCACTAGCTGACAAATGATAGATAGATAGATAGATAGATAGATAGATAGATAGATAGATAGATAGATAGATAGATAGATAGATAGATAGATAGATAAAAATGTTATATCCTGGTCTACCATTCTGAAGTAATAACATACCAGAAACCAATTCAACCACTGCAGTTAGAAGGTGTATCAAACAGTAGTAGGAAAAGCATCAATAGTTTCTCCAGTCTCTTTCAATGGCTC
Organism: Erythrolamprus reginae; assembly: GCF_031021105.1. Taxonomy (NCBI): domain Eukaryota; kingdom Metazoa; phylum Chordata; class Lepidosauria; order Squamata; family Dipsadidae; genus Erythrolamprus; species Erythrolamprus reginae. Next base: position 269,004,645 of record NC_091950.1, on the reverse strand, counting down.
AACCTTAAATAAAGTCTTTGCATCCCAGTGCCATTTGAAAAGGTTTGATGAATAGAGTAGAATTTCTAAAGATCAAAGATACTAGACTCATGCCTAATCCTACTCTTGGTATTGTCTTACAGAGAGCAATCTGTCAGCCTTTTCAATGTGTGTCTTCAATTATTGTAAATGAAATTATTTACAATAAAAATACTATCAATTGAAGGCCAGGATATATTTATTTTATTTAGTACAGTGGTACCTCATCATACGAACTTAATTGGTTCCAGAAGGAGGTTCCTAAGGTGAAAAGTTTGTAAGATGAAACAATGTTTCCCATAGGAATCAATGTAAAAGCAAATAATGAGTGCAAATCCTTCAGGAAAATCCCAAACTTTAGAAGGGAGGCGAACAGAGGGCAGGGAGGAGCAGCTAAAGGGGGCGGGTGGAAGAAGCAAGGCTAGGCTAAAGGGTGAGTGGGAAGGAAGAAAGGCAAGGTTGGGCCCTCCCTTTTCTTTCTTCAAAAGACACCGTTTCAGTGCCTTTGCAAGCACGTTGTTCTCTGCAAAAATTTTCCTCCTCCAAGCTGCCCCTCCCTCCTCCCTTTTCTTTCTTAAAAAGACACCCTTTCAGTTCCTTTGCAAGCACGTTGTTCTCTGCAAAATGTTTCCTACTCCAAGCAGCCCCTCCCTTTTCTTTCTTCAAAAAAGGGGGGGGAAAGAAACCCCTTCATCCCAGCAACAGCTGCTTGAGTTCGTAAGGTGAAAATAGTTCGGAAGAAGAGGCAAAAAAATCTTAAACACCAGGTTCGTATCTTGAAAAGTTTGTTAGAAGAGGCGTTCGTAAGATGAGGTACCACTGTAGATCTTTATTCCATCTTTATTACTTTGAAAGTAACTCAAGGAGGCAAACATATTGCTGCCTGTTGTGCATGTGTTGTGGGGGGGGGGAATCTACAACATTTTAAATCTGCCTTCTCCAAACTAATACATTTGGAGCTCTTGGGACTACAACTCTCGGAATCCCCAGTCAATGTTGAGCATAATACTTCTGTCTCCTCTTATTTCCCCCCACAAGAACCCTGTGGGTTGACTGAGTTGGATTGAGAGAGAGAAACTATATTTGCAACTATAGCATACAGTATATCCTTGTCTGTTTTGATTGTCAGTCTTTAGCACGAGTACCTGATGAGCATGGTGTGACAAGATGAAGAACTGCCTGTGACACCTTGGGTAGCTCTTCTCTTGGGTAGCTGCCATTAATACTTGGCTTCTCCACTCAGCAGCAAATCTGATAATAAAAAGAGAAGGAAAATGTGATGATTACATTGTCAATCCCTGAGATTACGTAGGCACAGCTTTAGGTATGGAGGATTTAATGGAATCAAGATACAAGGATTTACTGTCTTTCCTTCAGCAAATGTACAACATAATAATGAGAAATGCAAGTCTTGATGCAAGTTGGCATAAACTGTGAGAGTTTCCTAAGAAGGGCTAAGTTCTCCTGTTAAACTTATGGGAAGCATCAAACATTGGACAGTCCTCCAAAATAACAATATATTTTGTTATATACCCTGAGCTAATAAAATCTTGGCTAGCTACAGTAATGGGCTGCTGCCCCCATGGGCGGGAGAAAGCAGTGGGGGTAGTAGGTTTATGCACTATTTATTGAATACTTAATAGGGTTTTTTTAATTGTCGGTCCTTCTCTAGTACTTTAGTATGATCCTTAGTTACTTTTAAAATAGGAAATAATTGAATAGTATGTTTTTACCCATAAACTCTTTAAACATTTTAATCATGACCAAGAACTGAACTTTTATGTTCTGTTCGGGTCTATTTGACCCAAAATTTAATTTGAGATCCTGTACAATTTTTTTCCTGCAGATATGAAACTTGTGATTAAGTGACTTTGCCTCATTTGGGGGGTTCTTCTTACTCTGAGTGTTTTTTGTTTTTGCTTTTGCTTTTTTACTTTTTGCTGGGCACAGTTACTGTGCAGATGTACTGTTCCGGATCTATTTGACCCGAAGAGTTTTACAGGTCTGAATTTTGTGATTAGTTGACTTTTACAGGTCTGAAACTTGTGATTGATTTACTTTTCCTCATTTGAGGGTTCTTACTATGAGTGTGGTTAGGGGGGGTTGGTTTACCTGTTACTACATGTATAATTACCTTTTTCTGAAAAAATAAAAATAAATCTTTAATTTTATTTTTAATTTGTTTATGATCAGTCATGTTCACATACAGTTTATTAATGAAATAGGTATTCAAAAAAATACTTACAGTAGCTAAAATCAACATTTAACCATGATGTTATATTCGGGTCTATTTGACCCGAAACCATAAACATGTACAGTAATTACAAACAGAAACGCTTAAAGAAAATTGAGTTACTTGCCTAATCTGTTATCATGCTGAACCTTGTGGATTCAGTACAAAACCTTAGAATGTTACTTTGCTCCTCAACAAATAATGTTGTCTATCATTTGCCCTTTTTGTGGCTATTCAAATAATCCGCCTTAATCAACTGAAAGTGTCCACGCACCTATTTGAAAAATTATCGTGGTTGGTAAGCCACTCCCACCCAGTCACATGATCATTAAGCCACTCCCAGGCACATTATTGTCAAGCCACTCCCACCTGGTCACATGACCAGCAAGCCACACCCACAGTGTGGCAGTAAAAATTTTGGCAGCCCATCACTGGCTAGCTAGTTCCAGAATTTCAGTTTACCATTTATTTCTTGTGCTTTAGTTTTAATTTATAATAAAAGTGTGTGCAATCTCTAAACAGATTCTACTTTGAAAGGGAAGTCTATTGAGAAGAAGTGAACCAAATTAATGGTTAATTTAACATAGCCTCTTCAAATGTGATGCTATGCTGCATTGGGAGGGAACTTTCAAAAGTGCCACTTAGCATAGATTTTGATCATGTTAACTGGGAAAATATACAACAGACAGAGTCTCTACCGCATTAGAGAAAGCTGCATGACAACAGCTCAAACATTGTCTGGGGATTCTGAGAGTAGTAGTCCCAAGAGTTCTGGAACTATTGGACTTGGGAAGGCTGATTTATAATGTTGTAGATTTTTTTTTCACAACACATGCACAACATGTGACATGTTGCTTACTCAGATATAAGCCCACTGCATTTATTTTATAAAATAAATTTCCAGGTAAGTGTGCACAGGTTCAATTTGCTTTTTGTCATTACTATAAGTGTTTATTGTAAACGGAAAGCAGTTGAAATGCTATGAATTTGAGACACTTCCCTTCAGTGAAGGGCTACCAAATTTTTTACTACCACACTGTGGGCGTGGCTTATGCAGGACACCCTGCATTTTCTTTTAAGACCTTTCAGTGCAAATTGGGTGCTCTGGGGGTGGAGCTCCATTTTCGCTACCCCATTGCGTTCCCCCTTATCCGGCAGTAGCAGACCTCTGCTTCCCTGTCCCAATACCATAGAACAGCACTCACTAGAGCAAGATTTGAGCAGTTAGATTCTATGGTCAAATATGGACGATTCCACCAAGTACCATATATTTGAGAGAACATGCATTTGCGGTGCACCAGAAATAGAAGACATTGCACATGTGCTACTCAATTGTAAACTATACTCCTCAGTTAGACCTCAGTATTTACAGCCCCTATTTGACAAAATCATACACTGGGACTGTAATAAACAATTATCATATTTTCTTCAGGGTACAAATATATATGTAGTTTCTAGAACCGCTAAGTTTATAGTCAGGGCTGTTCAGATGAGAATACGTTTTATAGAACATATTGGGGTGGCATGCAAAGGAGCTGAACTCACTTAAGAATATTTTATATCAGTATCTTAGATTTGTTTAATATAATCCTTTGCACAAGTTATATTCTCATGTTTTACTACTCAATTTTAGCATATTATACTGCATTTTAACTTATTATTTATTTAAATTTCCTCTATTTTAGCCAATTTTATTGTATTTTAACCAGTCAGTTTTATGTGGTCCTTTTTCTAGCTTTGATATGGTCGATTGACTAATCAAATAAAGTTGATATTGTATATTGTATTGCTTCCCTGTCACTTTAGCTGCCTAAGCATGTAGAATGAAGGGACATGAAATCTATATAATACTGTATACTTAAGAGTTCTAATATTCTGTCATTTTGATGAAAGCATTGGGTTCCATGGGGACCCCTCCCCAAAGCCTATCCTCAGGTAGAAAAAACTGAAGAGAAATGGCCCTTCCTATCTAAAGCAGCAGAGATCGGTGTTACAGCAAGCTCTCCAATCTATTGAACAAATAGATTAGAAAGCTTGTGTAGCATCGATCTCTGCTGCTTTGATTCTTGATTCATCACCAAGGTTCTAGCGTTAGTTTTCCCTCCCAAGTGCTTGAGGGTAGTACATTAGGTCTTTCTGCCTCCATTTTAGCTAAGATCAACCCAGTAACACTGAACAAGCTTCAGCTGGGAAGGACTGCAGCGGAGCTAAGATAACCAGACAAATCTCCACTGTACCAGGTGAATTAGCAATAGCATTTAGACTTACTTAGCATTTAGACTACAGTTAAATTACAGTTTTCCTCTCATGCAGGTAGTTATTCTTATTGTTGGAATTCATTGTTGGAATTTATTTTTATGCAACAACTATTCAGTACTATTCTGTAGTATTCAGCCAATAAATGGCAGTAGTTACAAGTTTGGATCTATGGTATATACTCTACACCAGTGTTTTTCAACCAGTGTGCCGCGCCACACTAGTGTGTTGCGAGTCATGGTCAGGTGTGCAGCGAAGAAGGAAGCTCAGGTTCCGGTCTTGTGACTTTTGGCTGAGAGAGAGAGAGAGAGAAAGAAAGAGAGTGAGTGAGAGAGAGAAAGAGAGAGAGAGAGAGAAAGCAAAAGAGAGAGAAAGAGAGTGAGAAAGAGAGAGAAAGCAAGAGAGAGAGAGAAAGAAAGAAAGAAAGAGTGAGAGAAAGCAAGAAAGAGAGCGAGAAAAAGAGAGGAAGGGAGAGAGAGTGTGTGTGTGTGTAAAATGAGCAAAAAGGGGAGGAAAAAAGAGATATGAGAAAATGATTGAGACAGAGAATGAGAGGAAAGAGAGAGAAACAAAAGAGAGATAAGTGACTCTTGATTTAAAGCATATGAATAAAGTACCCAAAGAATAAGAGGAAAAACCCCAGCCCTCACCTGTTTTTGGAAATGGTTCAAGAGTGTGTATACACACACGGGGGGGGGAGGGAGGAGACAGGGATTGAAAAAGAGAGGAGAGTGTCTTAGAGTGTCGTTTTGTGTCATTTTGGTTGGTGGTGTGCCCCAGGATTTTGTAAAAGTAAAAAATGTGCCGCGGCTCTACGCTCTTTTGTTTTAAATAAGGTTTTCTTTTTTCTATTATAGTAATATAGTTGAACAGTTAAACATATGGTGACTGTACTCCTTATTTCCTCTATGGTGCAAACTGGGTTCCACCTGGTTCGAACCAGTTCACCCGAACCTGTAGCGACCCGCTGGTGATGTCACGATGATGTCACAGAACTGATTCAGTTGGTGCTGGTCTGTGGGCACCGCCATCATTTTTAAAAACTTTTTTTACATTTTTTATAAAAATTCTTCTTTTGAGCATGTGCAGAAGCCCAGTTTCCGGCACTGTGCATGAGGTTGCCATCTTGTTTTTGACTTTTTCCCCCCTGACATTGCGCAGCCATACATCGCTGGAGGAAGCAAACTGCTAGCAAGGCAAGTTAGAACCCACCCCTCCTGTGGTGTATATAAACAGATTTTTTAACACTTATTACCTCCATGCAGACTTCCTATAACAGTGATGGCGAATCTATGGCACGGGTGCCACCGGTGGCATGCAGAGCCATATCTGCTGGCACCTGAGCTGTTGCTCTAGTTCACCTCCAACATGCACGTGTATGCTGGCCAGCTGATTTTTGGCTTGCACAGAGGCTCTGGGAGGGCGTTTTTGGCTTCCAGAGAGCCTCCAAGGAGATGGGTGAGGGCATTTTTACCCTTCCATGGCTCCAGGGAAGCCTTTGGAGCTTGGGGAAAGCAAAACACAAGCCTACTGGGCCCACCAGAAGTTGGGAAACAGGCCATTTCCAGCCTCCAGAGGGCCTCCGGGGAGTGGGGGAAGCTGTTTTTGCCCTCCCCAGGCATTGAATTATGGGTGTGGGCACTTGCACATATACTATAGTATGCCTCTATGCTCTTTTGGCACCGAAGGAAAAAAAGGTTCACCATCACTCTCCTATAGGTTTGTGGAGATTTTATTGGTTTTTCCCATTTAATTCAGGATAAAGCATTCAGAGCATGGCATGGAGGACAAGGCCAAATATGCCACCCAGAATCAACTCTGGGAGATGGACAGCCATATAAATTATTTAAATAAATAAGTAGATACTTCTTTTTTAAAAAAACCTTTTGCAAATTTAGAGGCTTCTGTAACTTAGAGGCTGTGTTATTTGATATTTTATTTTTTAAAAAAACAATGAAAAATAGCAGGAGTAATGTCTGGCAGAACATTCCTGGGTTTTCAGTGGACTAAGGACAGGGGTGACTTGTTGCAATGAGTACCACTGCCTCCCCATCTCTGCAGAATCAGTTCCTTGCTAAAGAGCACTCAATCTTGCAACCAAGGCAAAAACTGCATCACTAAAGATGAATTCAGGGGCTGCCACGAAGAAGAGGAAGTCAAGCTGTTCTCCAAAGCACCCGAGGGTAGGACAAGAAGCAATGGATGAAAACTAATGAAGGAGAGAAGCAACTTAGAACTAAGGATAAATTTGTCGACAGTCAGAACAATTGATCAGTGGAACAGCTTGCCTCCAGAAGTTGTGGATGCTCCAACACTGGAAGTTTTTAAGAAGATGTTGGATAATCTGAAGCGGTGTAGGGTTTCCCGCCTAAGCAGAAGGTTGGACTAGAACAGTGATTTTCAACCTTTTTTGAGCCGCGGCACATTTTTTACATTTACGAAACCCTGGGGCACATTGAGTGGGGTGGGTGGGGCTAAAAAAAGTTTGGACAAAAAAATTCTCTCTCTTCCTCCCTTTCGCTCTATTTCTCTCTCCCTCTTTCTCTCCCTTCCTTCCTCTTTCTTTCTCTCTCTCCATCCCTCTTTCTTTCTCTTCCTTCTTTCCTCTCTTTTTTGCTCTCTTTCTCTCTCTCTCTCTCTCTCCCTCCCTCCCTCTATGTCTTTCTCTCTCTCCTTCCCTCCCTCTCTTTTTCTCTCTCTCTTGCTTTCTCTCTCTCTCTCTTGCTTGCTTTCTCTTGCTTTCTCTCTCTCTCTCTTGCTTTCTTTCTCTCTCTGAGCTTCACGGCACACCTAACCATGTCTCACGGCACACTGGTTGAAAAACACTGGACTAGAAGACCTCCAAGGTCCCTTCCAGGAAGGTTCCATCCAGCCTTCCAACTATGTGATTCTATATTCTGATTTTTCCCATAGTGCGTCAGAACCTTAATTGTTTACCTGCAGACACAGCCTATACAAACAGTCTCTGTGAATACCTCCTCAGATGATGGCTGATTCCTAGCCACTGTGGCAGCTTAATGTCACAATATTTGGTTAGTCTTCTCCCAGAGGCCCCATTTTCATAGGATGATGGTAGCACAAAAATATCCTGAAAAATTTGTCCCCCATCACTGAGTCTTATGTTGCCTTGGCAACATACAACAGTCTGGTTCACAAGGGATTGACACTAAATAAAGGCATCCTTCCCACCTTGGCTTCAGCAGCTAGTCTGGGGAAAGCAACATAATTGTAAAGTTTTAGGATTTTGAAAGAGAATCTAGGAAAGGGAAGAATTAGCTGTTCCTTTCCAAAATCAGGGGTTTTGAGCATACAAAAAACGTTTGCCTTCTGCCATGAGCATATTCTCCCACCATCATTTAATTAACTTTTAGTATTTTACTTTTACAATTTTATGTTTTCTTTTTTATCTTTTTTATTATTTTTATCTTTTTAGGTTTAAAATTTTTATTTATGCATGCCCAATGCACTGAATCTCTATGGGAGGGAGATGGACAATTTCAAAATTTGAATAATAAAATATAAATAAATCTTTGAAATGGCCCCTTTGGACATCATAATATTCTTATTCTTTTAACTGTGCGAATATGTTGTTTAGTAGCCTTTAGGGTTTGACTATGAAGAGGGTACTTATTTTATCATATCCAATATAGCATACATCTGCCTTCCACGATCCAAAGAATGTAAGGAAAATCTTTTTTTAAAAAATTTTTGTAAAGTTTATTTGACATACCAACATACAAACAACATACAAACAATGTTAAACATTTACCATTCCCTATATGCATGAAAATTAATCTTTTACAATTCTTTTTACTATACATTATATTTCTTTACTGCTAGTTTCCCTTTTTTTTTTCCAAATCCAATTGTACAATTTCTCCCACACTCTGTAGTAGTCCTTATTTTGTTGATTTTGAATTTCATACGTTAATTTACTAAGTTTGGCGCAGTCTAACAATTTTAATCACCATCTCTTCATTTGGAGTCTTTTCTTGCTTCCATACTTGTGCGAATGCCAATCTTGCTAATGTAAGTATACGATTTATTAAATAATAGTTTTCTTTACTGTGTTGGCCTCTAATTATTCCTAGTAAGTACAATCTTGAATCAGTCAGGGCCATGAATATCTGCTATACCCACCCCCCACCCACCCCAAAAAAAACAATTGATTCAGCTATTGCCAGGCAAGGTCAATTTCTCCCAATTTTGTGCCCTCTAGCATTATTAGAACAGTAACTTCCAGAATCGCTAGCATTTCCACACCTAATGGTTGTTTTTGGTGGGGAAACATATAAATTTCATAGTAATAACAAGGAAACCCAATCTCAAAACACAAAGGTAATATAAATACAGAAGTGAGACATTTTCCAGTCATTTCATCCTGCAGAAAAAATAACTATTATAGGTTGCAACCAGGCGGGGATTGCTGCTCGCACTGCTACTGGTGCGCTGCGCAAGCAGTTCTGCAGCTCATGCATCCGAGCAAGATTTTGCTTCTGCGCATGTGCAGGCAGCAAAAAATTGTGTGGGGACGCACACAGGTGCGTGAGATTTTAGCAGGTTTTCTTTCCTTATGCACATGCGCAGAAGCAAAAACTCACTTGGACTCACACTCGCGCACGCCTGAGATGCCAAGCTGTGCATGCAGCTCAATATTCGCTACCGGTGTGATGGCATTAACTGTACTGGTAGGAACCCACTACTGATTGCAACTATTATAAAAGATGACTTTTTCCAGGTGGAAGTACAACTTGGCCTCCTCCCCCCCGAAAAAATAGGAGAGCGCAGAACTAACTTCTGAAAATTCATCCTAGAAATAGAAACTCAAGCAAACATGGACATATTTACACTTTATTTTAACCTATGATTAATTTTGTTTTGTTGAACAAGTCAGAAATACGCCAGAGTCAGTCTTGTAGACAAGATTACAATAACAGTTTATCAAATTCCTGGTGTGTTCTCCATTCTTTTTCAGCTATTTTTAGTTAGAGGTTTGAGGAGCTCACAAAAAGAAGCCCAGAATAAGCACGAAACCATCACCATTAACGCATCAGGATAAATCACATTTAACTATAGTTTCCAGATTCAGTTTATTGCTCTGGAAAATTAAGTTGCACAACAAAAGCAACCTGTTTGACAGTTAATCTTATGTTTTTTTGTTTTTTTTTAAATCATAATATGGTGAACAAACCAAAATGTCTTAATCTGAAGCCATTTGCATTTACAGGTCTCTTATTTTGTTCTGCAAAGTCTCAAAGAAAAGATTTACAGATCTCTTATTTTGTTCTGCAAAGTCTCAAAGAAAAGATTGCTAGGGAAAAGATGGGAAAGATTTCTGTGACAAAAGATTGCTTATTTAAAAAAGCATCAGCAAGCAAAGGCAGCACTAAACTAATTTATGTGTGTTTGAATGAAAAAGAGAGAAACAGAGACATCTATATCCCAAATGTTCAGACTCCCACTTATCCCCATGTTTTGGTCCTGTACACCAACCTGAATACTAATATCTCGCCATAATGTTATGCAAATGTATGTAAAAAACATTTTTAATCTTAAATGGCCATAGAGATTTCATTAGCTGCCAGTTGTGGCATCACATTGGAAGTTACACAATGAGTGAAGGAAGTCCCAGATGCCTAAAAATTGTCTTGGCATCTGGTACATTCAAATGCATCTGAATAGGCAAACTATTTTGAATGAAACTATTATTGCATGCAGAAAAGTGTGATTTTTCACAGTGTGGGTTTCTAGTAATGATCAGGGTTTCCTGTTTATTGCTTTGCCTCAATAGGCTGCCAAGACTCTTTCTTCCCTTACTCCCCATTTTGATTCCACAGATGTAATAAAATAATTTAGCATTCAGGTAAAAAACAGCTGCAGAAAACACGGTATGGTCATTAAGGAGAGCTAGTTGAACCTTGATGGCTGCAGTTTTGTGCAGCAACCGAGAGAGCTATTGTTATTATACCAGCTTTTTTTTTTAGGCCTTTGAATTTTCAGTTGCTTTTTTAGTAAACCACCAGTTACAATAGATTGGGACAGACTATCCATTTTATAAATACAGGTAGTCTTCGACTTACAACCACATTTGAGCTCAAAATTTCGGTTGCTAAGCAAGACAGTTGTTAAATGAGTTTTGCCCCATTTTATGATCTTTTTTGCCCTCGGGGCTAAGTGAATCACTGCAGTTCTTAGGTTAAGTGAATCTGGCTCCCCATGAACTCTGCTTGTCAGAAGGTCGCAAAAGATCATCATATGATCCTGGCATCATATGTGTGTACCCCAGGATACTGCAACCATGATAAATATTATTATTATTATTTATTAGATTTGTATGCCGCCCCTCTCCGTATACTAGGGGCAGCTCACAACAATAACAAAGACAATGTAAGAACAAATCTAATAATTTAAAAAACACTAGAAACCCCATTATTAAAAGCAAGCATACACACAAACATACCATGTATAAACTGTATAGGCCCGGGGGAGATGTCTCAGTTCCCCCATGCCTGACGGCAGAGATGGGTCTTAAGAACTTTACGAAAGGCAAGGAGGGTGGGGGCAGTTCTGATATACAGGGGGAGCTGGTTCCAGAAGGTCGGGGCCGCCACAGAGAAGGCTCTTCTCCTGGGTCCCGCCAAACGACATTGTTTAGACAACGGGACCTGGAGAAGGCCAACTCTGTGGGACCTAACCGGTTGCTGGGATTTGTGCGACAGAAGGCGGTCCTGGAGATATTCTGGTCCGATGCCATGAAGGGCTTTATAGGTCATAACCAACACTTTGAATTTTGACCGGAAATAGATCGGCAACCAATGCAGACTGCGGAGTGTTGGTGTAACATGGGCATACCTCTTGCGGGTTGCAAGAGTCTGGATTTTTATTACATGATCATAGGAATGCTGAAAGAGTCATTGATGGAGTTAGAGATAAGTCATTGCAGGATGCTAAGGTATCTGACTGTCTTCCCAATACTTACTGCTTTTTATACAGTTTTCCAAGCAGCAAAAGGTAGAAGAAAGTAACAGCATTTTTACTGGTGAATTCTCCCTGCCAATCCTTAAGAATATCCTCTTTGATACAATGTAGATGAGATCACATACCAGTCAGGTATAATGTCCCACATCATCCTGGCTATGTGAACTGGGTGAGATGATGTGGGGATTAGAGGCCCCACATCATGGCAGTTTGCTGCACACAACCTTCACATGGTCTCCATCTCTTCAAGTCATAAGTGTGCAAAATCGTCGTTCAGTTGTTTTCAGTGCCATTGTAACTTTAGAAAGGCACTAAAAAAATGGTTGTAAGTTGAAGACTATCTATAAATAAATCAATAATTCAGTTGTTTGGAAGAAGAAATCCATTTCACTTGAGTGCAAGGCTGGCCTTTTAGATTCCTATCCCAACACAACAGAGTAGCCAAGAATGGCGGAAGTTGAAATCTGGCACCATACAAAGATCTGACTTAAAGTCTGGCATATTTAGACACATCCTAAAAAGGACCAATTTTGGTTGAGATTCAGTTTGCAGCCAATGGAAAGAATATTTCCCAAACCTAGTGGCACTCACTGTATTGGAAGATTATTACCCTGTACATCATGTTGACTGGCAACTATAGAAATTTGAATTTTAACACCTCTGGAAAGCTGCAGGTTGAGAAAGAATGAGCAATAGTTTCCCACCAATTGAAAAGTCCACAATGGTTAGTGCTCTCATGCATAGTGCAGTCACTTGAGAATTCATATTCAAACTTGTCATATTCTCCTAGTCCTATTCTCTTTCCCTATCATCTTTTCCCACAGACATAGGATCTGTTTTTCAGATCAACAAATGCCATTTAAATGAATGCCACTTATTGAGATCAACAAATGCCATATATTCTCATAATTCAACTCATAGTAAACCTATAGGGAAAACCTACCTACTCATATTGAAAAGCGGAAAAGAATAGCCCTTTTTTAATAAAGAGAGATTCAAGCCCTCATCACTAAGATCCAACCCAATTCTAATTTCACTTGCTAAAATATATGTGTGTTTATGTTTAGGCAAACACACACATATATTATGTCATATATATTGCAAGCTGATGCTAGGTTTAGGCTGAACTACTGTACTTGATTAGTTCAGGCAGTGCTCTTCAGATGAGGTCATGCCCCCTTGCAGATTGCAATAATTTATATTGCCAGATTGTGACCAGACAGAAAATACTTCTGTCGCCAGGCATAGGGGGGCTAACTATCTCTTCCCCCACCACCACCTCTTTTTTTTTCTGACTGTAATACATGAAAATGGTGTGATTGTGCAGTACCGATTTTTTTTTTAATATTTGTGGGTTTTAAATTTAACTTTTTTATCTAATATTGGATTTGTCTAGAAAGCTTAGAACTACGATGCCTAAAACACTAACTAAGTATTGCCCACAAAATCATATGCAGCAACGTCCTGCCTGTCAATGACTACTTCAGCTTCAACCGCAACAACACAAGAGCACACAACAAATTCAAACTTAATATTAATCTCTCCAAGCTTGACTGTAAAAAATATGACTTTAGCAATCGAGTTGTCGAAGCATGGAACTCATTACCGGACTCAGTAGTGTCAACCCCTAACCCCCAACATTTCTCCCTTAGACTATCCATGATTGACCTCTCCAGGTTCCTAAGAGGTCAGTAAGGGGCGTACATAAGTGCACTAGCCTGCCTTTCGTCCCCTGTCCAATTGTCTCTCCTTATCTCATATATCATATATCTTTTCTTCCTTTCATATATCTTCTCCTCTACTTTTATATCTTTTCTTTATATATAATACTTCATGTCTATCCTCTTCAATATGTATTGTGTATTGGACAAAATAAATAAATAAATTAAAAAAAATAAGATGGAATAAGGTCTGTTCCATTGTTTTAATGCACTTCTAGAGTGAAAAAAAATCTAATGATGTAACCAAGTAAATAGCTGGGATGCAAATTTTTAGCTGTAAAGTTGAAGGTTATATAGTTGTATCAGATCATGTGATGACCCCTTAATGACTGCAACAATTTACAATCAAAATTTCAGGCTCAGTTGTGGTTGTATATCAAAATTCCACAATCAATTGTTGCAGTTTATTTAATCAAGGAAAATAGTAATTCCTAATCTCTTTGAGGAAAATAGAAGATTTTCACAAAAAATACAAAATTCATATTTTTTCCTAATATAAATCCAATTTTTAAAAAGATAAATGTTATATTTTGTTTATATAATCCATTACCGTATTTTTCAGAGTATAAGACGTACCTTTTTCCTTCCTAAAAGAGGCTGATAATTAGGGTGCATCTTATACACTGAATGTAGCTTTTTCCCCCAGCCCTAACTAGCTGCTAACAATCTTCCCAGCTCTTACCTTGCAGGCTCTTTCATTGTTTCTCTTTGCAAAGAATGTTTTCCAAGCCCTAAATCTTTGCAAGGTTTTTCTTTTCATTGCTGTACTTGAACTTTAAACTGGGTGGAGAAACCCTTGTAGCTTTAGATTCGGGTGTCTCCCAAATGTGCCAGCATGGCTCTGTTAATAAATTAGAACTTTGAGAAATACTTTACCTCGAACTCTGATTTAATTTATGATGCTATTTGGAACCTTGATAGAACCCTTGATTCAGTTTATGGACATTGTGCATATGGTTTAATAGCAATCAACAGAATATAAATGAAATAAAACATTTTCTTTTTTAAAAATCAGATTCATTCCCTTTCCCCCTCCTCTCTCTCCCCTCCTTCCTTCCCTCCCTCCCTCTCTCTCCACTTCATGGACTGAAAAATAATTCATTCCAAGTTCTTTGCAGGTGTTCTCGGAGGAAAAGAGACAAGTGTCTCACAAAGGCACCCCAATGGCAACTATTTTCTCTGCACTTCTTTAGGAGAAATAAGTAGTCAAAAATATACCTTAATGGAGATGAATATTCAGTCCCATTTCAGGGTCATTTCCTGATGCATTACAAAATAACACATTCACCTCACAAAGCCATAGAAGTCTGTAGTTCACCTGCAAGACAAAAACAACCCCATTTTTAATACAGGCATAAAGGTAACTTTCATTGTCTGTCCTAAAGAATTGCATCAGAGACTATTTTTGATGTGAACCTGCTAATTACTCGTAGATGGATTGCTTTGTAACCAAGCTTTTGTTCCATTGGAAATAGCTGCTACATTTAGTGTGTGCTTGTCAAAAGCAGATGAGCACATAATTCCATGAGTAATTAAAAGCTTTTGATGCAATCTCGCATTTTAAAAAAAAATGTTTTAAGCCTTCATGTCTTTGTATTGGCTTTTTGAGGAAGTGAAAAGCAGTACCAAAGACAATACATATTACTCTCATAAACTATGTATTTAAATAGAGTCTTTTTGTTCCATGAATGGAAAAATCCCTAAGTTTTATAGTCAACACTAACTAATTTGGGAATTAAAAATTTAGTTAAATCAGAAAAGGCGATAAATAATAATAATAATAATAATAATAATAATTATAATTATTATTATTATTATTATTATTATTATTATTATTATTATTATTATTATCTGGAAACTACTTGGAATCGTAGAGTTTAGTCTTAGCCTCCCTTTTCTCTTTGTAATAGTTCCAAAAGATTAGATCACAACGGAATAATCTTTTTTACATTACCAAAACATCATCCAAGTTATGAAAAAAAAATGTCTGGTTGGATTACAAAATTTTAAGTAGGCCTTCACCTTTACCATCTTTACAATGTTATAAAGTTTATTTATTATTTATTTATTTATTATTTGGATTTGTATGCCGCCCCTCTCCGAAGACTCGGGGCGGCTCACAACAAGTGAAAAACAATCCAATACATAATCCAATTAATTAAAATATTAAAAGTTTTTTAAAAAACCCTATACTAACATACACACATACACAAGCATACCATGTATAAATTCAGCGGGCCCAGGGGGAGATGTTTAGTTTCCCCATGCCTGACGGCAAAGGTTGGTTTTGAGAAGTTTACGGAAGGCAGGAAGAGTAGGGGCAGTTCTGATCTCCTGGGGGAGTTGGTTCCAGAGAGTCGGTGCCGCCACAGAGAAGGCTCTCTCCCTGGGGCCCGCCAACCGACATTGTTTAGTTGACGGGACCCGGAGGAGGCCCACTCTGTGGGACCTAATCGGTCGCTGGGATTCGTGCGGCAGAAGGCGGTCTCGGAGATATTCTGGTCCGATGCCAGTTGGCTGTAAAGTTGGCTGTAAAGATTATTTGGCTTGGGGATTTGAGTTTGCTATCTCTTTGAACTGTTTTGCATTTCCTATTTACAAGCCAACATCAGTGTTAATTACTCCTCAAGCGAGTTGCCAGTTGCAGGTTATGCAGAACCTTAATTAATGAGAATGCAATAGATAGGTAGAAATGATAGTCTTGAAACTAAGCTCGTTGTTTCAGTTTTATTTGTCTCCAGAAGTTGATCAGAAACAGGAGCATAAGTGACAAGATAAACTTTATGCCAATCTTGTATTGTAGCAGCAACATTAGTCTCTCCAATGTTTGCTGGGAACTAGGAAAAAGTCAACATGTATCTCAGAAACAGTTCAAAGTTATATGTATCATTTTGTTGTGGGAAGAAATGCCCATCTGGGTTCAGTTCCAGATAAGCCCATATCTCAACAACACTCCACGGCCTGCACTGGCTGCCGATCAATTTCCGGTCACAATTCAAAGTGTTAGTTATGACCTACAAAGCCCTACATGGCATCGGACCAGAATACCTCAGAGACCGCCTTCTGCCACACGAATCCCAGCAGCCGATTAGGTCCCACAGAGTTGACCTTCTCCAGGTCCCGTTGACTAAACAATGTCATCTGGCGGGACCCAGGGGGAGAGCCTTCTCTGTGGCGGCCCCGGCCCTCTGGAACCAACTCCCCCCAGAGATTAAGACTGCCCCCACCCTCCTCGCCTTTTGTAAGTTATTAAAAACTCATCTTTGCCGCCAGGCATGGGGAAACTAACGCACACCCCAATTGTCAAGGCTGGTGTATAGTTTGATTGGTTGTGTGATTATTTTATTTTATTATAAGGGTTTTAAATTGTATTTTAAAATTGTATTTGTACACTGTTTATGTTGTTTTGAGCCGCCCCAATTCCTCAGAGAGGGGCGGCATACAAATCTAATAAATTATTATTATTATTATTATTATTATTATTATTATTATTATTATTATTTTATGCCCTAAATTTGAGCTTTTATTCTGATTGGTTGTCAGACTCCCATGGGGCCATGCAGCAGTAACTTTATAGGTTGTCTTTTAAGTCCCCGGCTTGGTTGACTCTTGCTGGGTGATCTCATGAGAAGTCAAAATCTCATGAGCAAAATCTCTTGAGAGGACATGTGCGTGTGTTAGATTTTGGCCATTTTTTTGCTTCTGCACATGTGCGGAAGCAAAATCTCACTGGGACACGCACATGTGCACGCCGGCAATGCGGAGCTGCACACATATCGTACCAGTAGCACATGCTACCTCCTGAAGCTCCAGAGTTCAAAAACATGGGAATTTGGGAGGTAATATGGGAATGTGGGAGGGGTCATTGCATGAGGGATGTCTGCATATAGCCATAACAAATTCCTTCTGGATTGTCAAGGTCCTCTTTTGTCTTCTACACCTGCTATCAAGTTGGCAGATGATGATTGGTCAACACGATGAACTTGGGGTGGGGGGACAAGGGATTGAAAGTTCAACTGGGTGGAGAAACCCCTGGGACTTCAGATTCATCCATCATCAATCTGATTGCTATGTCAAAATCAAGCATAATTTGTGCAAGCCAAAAGGTATTGACAACAGAGTTCACAGATTTAAGGGCCAGATCTTGATGCCAACATGGCTCTGTTAATAAATTTGGACTTTGAGGAATCCTTTGCCATGGTCTCTGATTTGATTTTGGATGCTATTTGGAACCCTGACAGATGGCACATTGACAAAGGTGGGGATTACTAGGAGTGAGTCTTTCTCCTGCCTAAAATCATGTTTCTCCATTTCTCATACTGGGATATTCTATATAATATTCTGCCTTTTAAATACTTTGTAGGATATTTCATTTTTCTAGGAGAGGGGTGGGTGCTAACTTCCTACACAATCAATCAGGATAGAGTTGGAAGGCACCTTGGAAAGACCACACCCTTCCTTCCCTCCTGTAATCAGCTTGGTTGTTACTAGCCTAGTCCTGATGTATAGTCATTCCACCTGTTTACATGACTAAGCTAGCAACAACCAAGCTAATTACAGGAGGGAAGGAAGGGTGTGGGCCTGTGACATGGGCAATGAACAAATTGAGCAGCATTATATAAAATCAACTGTCTTCAATGGGGATTTTAACACTCTGACAACGTTAGTAGAGGACTAACGAAAGCTTAGTTAATTTTAGTAGTTTTTAATAAATTTAAAACGTTCTGGAGATCACAATGGCAGTTGCCTCTTCATATACAGTGATCCCTCGTTTTTCACAGGGCATGCGTTCCAAGACCACCCGTGAAAAATGAATTTTCGTGAAGTAGAGGAAAGGTATTGTTTTATGTATTTAACAAGTATTTGATATTTTAAAACCTACCCTTTGCATTAAACAGTCATTCTATAATGTTTCTCAGCTGGAACTACATGTGATATCCTACCAGTTTCTTTAATAAAGTACAGTAGTACTGTAGAAGAATTTTACGAATTTTTATTGGATTTAAAATTTTCAATGGATTTAACGGATTTAAGCCCACTTTGAAAACCCTTGAAGTAGCGAATCCGCAAAAGATGAACCGCGAAGTAGAGGGATTACTCTGTGTGTGTGTGTGTGACATGTTTTTGCTGAATTAGGGAGACTAGGATAGATTGTTTGTTTGTTTGTTTGTTTGTTTGTTTATTTGATTGATTGATTGATTGATTGATTGATTGATTTTTATGCCACCCTTCTCCTTAGACACAGGGCGGCTTTACAACATGTTAGCAATAGCAGTTTTGAACAGAGCCAGCCTATTGCCCCCACAATCTGGGTCCTCATTTTACCCACCTTGGAAGGATGGAAGGCTGAGTCAAACTTGAGCAGGTGATGAGATTTGAACCACTGACCTTCAAATCTGCAGTCAGCTTTAGTGGCCTGCAGTACTGCACTCTACCTGCTGTGCCACCCCAGCTCTATTTCGGCCTTGTTCTGGCCTCATCAGCTAGCCATACTTGAACTTGCAGCATTCACCTTGTAAGTCAGAGAATTAACCTCTAGGCTACAGTATCTAATTCCTTCAGCTTTGTACCAGGGAAGGGTTATATGTTTTTTCTGTCGAATCACCCTAGTATTTTGAAGGAGCATCACAGCTTCCTTTTTGCCTCTCGGCCCAACCCAAGGCCATTTCCAAGGCAGTTAATTTATTCATAGCCAACAATCTATCTTCTGTATGTGTCACATCTTTTTGCTGAATTTGGTACAAAGCTGAAGGGATTAGATACTGTAGCCTAGAGGTTAATTCTCTGCCTTACAAGGCAAAGGCTGCAAGTTCAAATCCCAGTGAGGGAATGGCTAGCTGATGATGCCAGAACAAGGCCAAAATAGATCTATCCTGGTCTCCCTTAATTTTCAAATTCAGCAAAAAGATGTGACACATACAGAATATAGTTTGCCGACTATGAATAAATTAACTGCCTTGGATATGGCCCTGGGTTGGGCGGAGAGGCAAAAAGGAAACTGTGATGCTCCTTCAATATACCAGGGTGATTCAACAGAAATATATACATATATTATGTATAAATGATAGTAGAAGTTTATAATCTTCTGGGACCTCAATACTAACTAAGGAGGGCCTCATGCAACCAGCAGGTCATGGGTTGGACACTCCTGGCCTAAATTGTCTGTTCTCTCAGATTTCTTATGTCCTCAGTGCCCATTGTAGGACAACAGCAGTAGGGTTGGGTTTCAAATTTAAGAATCCAAAGCTGAAACTCCTGTTCAGAAACCCAAATCCTTCACAGAGAGTCTTGAGCAAGTTATTCTAGTTTACAAGATTGATTGGAGGAAAAAAGAGATCCAATGATTAAGTGTTTTTATACACTGATATTGTGGCTTAGAAGAGGAACGTGACCAATTTCATCAAAATTGAGAACAAAGAACACTGTCATATACAAATTATATATTGCAGACTAGCCTGCCTGTTGCTAGGATATGTTCCCCACTTTAAATATGTATAAGCTTGGAGCAGGTGATGCCAAATGCAACAACTCAATTTGTTGAATTAACAACCATTTGGTTGACTGGAAGTGAGCAGAAAAACTATGTTACTGAGATTCAGTATATCACATCATACAGAAAAATGCTCACAGGCTGACATATTTTCCATCTGCTACAGATGACTTGCTTAAAAAAAATGTTCGTATTTCATTATAGGCAAAACTTACATAACATTGTTTTCATTTAGCAATATAAATTCTGGACTCAATTAGCAATAGCAATAGCATTTAGATTTATACACCGCTTCATAGTGCTTTTACATCACTCTCTAAGCAGTTTACAGATTCAGCATATTGCCCCCAACAATCTGGGTCCTCATTTTACCCACCACGGAAGGATGGAAGGCTGAGTCAACCTTAAGCCACTGGTGAGATTTGAACTGGTGAGATTTGAACTGAAGTAGCCTGCAGTGCTGCATTCTAACCACTACACCACAATTGTGGTTGTTAAGTCGAGAACTACCTATATACGTACCCTAGATTTCTCCATACGTGCTTGTCAAATGGATGGAAATTCAAATTTTGTTATCATTATCCAGCAGCTGTAGATGGGCATATGGGATATGGGATCCAATGCAACTAGGGGATAGCATAACCAGGAATGTTGAAGTACACAGCTGCATAATAAGAATTCATTCTTCTGGATTTATAAGAAGCATTTTTAACTTCTAAATCATCTTAATGAAACTAGCATTAGCATTAGCACTAACAATAAAATTAGCATTAGCATTAACAATAAAATCCAGGTGATTCCTATCTACGGTATCTTTTTATAAATTGAATTTTCTGAAACTGGGGATAGAACCCTTTTATCAACCATATAAAGAAGGTATAAGACTGTTCTCAGTTAATGAACCGACCTGTCTACCCTTCACCCGAGGAAGGCTTTCTTCTTAACAAGGAAAAGTTGTTTTTTTTTAAAGATTATGCTAAAAGCAATCCTGTTAGGCAAATCTTTGAATGCTTGCCTGTTCAGCTAGTGCATGAATATAAGAATCAAAATATCCTGATCTTGCTAGATACAGCATTACAGAATACAAAAAGTCAGCCACAGCGGCATCTCTGTAAATGGAAATCTGGCACAACTCCAGTAAATTGACTGAAGCGGCGTTACTAGGATGTCGTTTCTCTATGCACTTGAAAGACACCATCATTTTCCATCTTATTAGAATGAACTTCACAAACTGATGGACTGACCCTGTTGTTTGAATTAAATAGGAAACTTATCATTGAGATCAAGACAGGTTTCTGAAGCATGTTGGACTTAGTATCAGTTTATTCTTATGAAAGATTATCAGCTTTGTACTCTTAAACACATCCATACTTTGTACTATAAAAACACCCTCCACACCATCCCCCCGGAGGCTCTCTGGAAGCCAAAACTGCCCTCCTAGAGCCTCTGTGCAAGCCAAAAATTAGCTGGCCAGCACACATATGCACATTGGAGTGAGCTAGGGAAACTGATTGCATGCCAGCAGAAATGGCTCTGCATGCCACCTGTGGCACCTGTGCCATAGGTTCGACATCACTGGTATATAGTATGCAGATGGGAATTAATTCTGTGAGCAGTCTTATTTTACAGGCTATCAGTCTGAGCAGGAATAGTATATTGGCAAATTTAAGTTTATTTACTTGTCTGTTTGTCTGTTTGTTGGACTTGTATGCCACCCCTCTCCAGGGACAAAGTGAAAAATCCATATTTTGCCTTGTTTTTTTCCCTTCTTCTCTTGGGGTAGGCAGTAGCTTAATTTTAGCATCACCTTTCTTTGGTCTAGCTCTAGCTCATTATTGTAATAGGATCAAATAAGAAGGCACTTTATTGAACTGTGTTCATTGGTTATATTATTTGCTTCCCTCCTTTGTTCTCCCTATTTTAACAGTTTGTTTATATTGTATTTTATGTCTGATAATTTTGATATCTCATCTCGTATATCATATTTATGAAAAGTTCAAATATTTTAAATAATGGAAGTATAAGCTTTATATATTGCAGGAAATGCCCATGCGTGGAAAAATTGCTCAGCGACTCAGTGACACTGTAATAATCCCTTGATTATGTGTGGTATGGTTTTTAATTGTTGGGGTTTTTATATATTTTATTATTAGATTTGTCCCATTGTTATACTGTTTTTTATTGCTGTCGTGAGCCACCCCGAGTCTTCGGAGAGGGGCGGCATACAAATCTAATAAAGTATTATTATTATTATTATTATTATTATTATTATTATTATTATTATTGATGAGATGTAAGGCGTTGACCCAGATATAGTTTTTCAAACAGGATTAATTCCAAAAATTCTCTGGCAAACCTGGGCATTGCTGAAATTTTAATTCAGACACCTGGAAAGTTTGGATTAGGGAATCTTGATCTAGATACTTCTTGCCTTGTGGGAGTCCAGTTACTAGATGAATAATCTCAAGATATAAACCAGCAACCTGGAACCTACTAATGTCCCAATCAATTCCAAATTACAGCTCCTACCAGCCCCATTCTTAATGCATAGCAGTCCCGCAACATCACTGTTCAGCAATGGGGGAGAAAATGTGCTTATAGCTAGATTTGGAGGCAGTGAACACCAATACTGTGGACCAGAAAGGCAGTGTAAAAATTAATCCCAGGTTATTGGCCTCGGCAAGCCTGAATGGAAGGATTGGCTACATAAGAGGATTATTTAGAAGGCAATTTAGCAGGTGAGGTTTTGCAAATGGTGTCCTGGTCTGTTTATTCCCCTTTGCATTTGACATTCTATTATATCCAGAGGGCAACCGATTATTCCGAGGCGACATGAATTATGTAAAAGATGAAAGGCTCATAAGCATTCACTGGTTCTCAGCCTCTTATCTGCTGCTCCAGAGGTGCTAGGGTTTTAATAAAATGTGGCCGGCAGTGATCAGCTTCTCTGGATTCTAAATGCCTATGTAAAACTGTTGTTTCTTTGGGCTGCTTGGAGTTCTTTTACACTCCCCAGTGACTAAAATGTGAAAGAGGATGGGAATCAGCAATTTTAAATGTAGTAAAAGGACCAGTTACAACTCTCAAGGAATCAACACAAGATGCTGTTTATAATTCTTCCTACACATTTTTTCCACTGGCTTTAAAGCTATCTCAGCAACATACTTACAATACCTCAGAACAAAGCTTCTCAACTATATCAGCATTATGAGAAAAGAACAGGACTGGATAGAATGTTTCCAATGTGCAAAAGGTTCCAGACAGCTTTGCAAACTTTGCAGCTTTCCAAATCTGCTGTATCATAACTGTCAACAGTTTGGCGGGTTGTTAAAAAAGATAGCAACATGTTGACAACTAAAGATCCCATGTCTAGCCATCAGTTGTCCAACACTACTCTATCAAACAACTTTAATCAATTCTGCTGTGTGGAAATGCTTAATATAGCCTAAGACTTTTCAGAGAAAAATGGGCTAATACAAGGCAACAATCCTCCAGTGTATTATTCTTTTTAGCTTATGGCATTTTGAGAACCTACCTTTTGATTTCCATGACATTTGACCTGCTGGTTATCATTGTATCTGAAAACTCTGTTGGTCAAGTGTTTCTTCTCAAGAATAGATACCATATAGGCCAGCTTAACGATGTAAAGATGTCTGGCAAAAATATTTTGCTACATAAACATTACTTAGCCCCTTTTCATTTCTAAATAAATAGATCAAAAGTGGATCTGCAGACTTCTGGGTTAAACAATAGAAAACTGGCCTGCAAAGGTTGTGTTCTCAGGCCAAACTGCTTTGTCCCCAAGCAGGCACTGTTTTTTGGAGCAACCACAATAGGGATGCAAAAAGGGGTGGCTCAGCCTGCCCTTTCCCCAATATGAGGTCTGGAGATCTTCCAAAAATAAGTGTGAGATGGGGTGTGGGGCCATCAGGTGGGAAGCAGACCCAAGGTCAGCAGGAACCTATCATGCAGGGAGATGATGATGATGATTATTATTATTATTATTATTACAGATGAAACAATCGATCACATACTCAGCTGCTGCAAAAAGATCACACAGACTGACTACAAGCATAGACGTGATTCTGTGGCACAGATGATCCACTGGAACTTGTGCCGGAACTACCATTTACCAGTGGCAAAGAACTGGTGGGATCATAAGCCCGAAAAAGTGGTCGAAAATGAGCAAGCAAAACTACTGTGGGACTTCCGACTGACCGAATTCTGAAGCATAACACACCAGACATTGTGATCGTGGAGAAAAAGAAAGTATGGATCATCGACATTGCAATCCCAGGAGACAGCAGAATTGAGGAGAAGCAGCTAGAGAAATTAGTGAAATACGAAGATCTAAAAATCGAGCTGCAACGACTCTGGCATAAGCCAGTGAAAGTGGTCCCAGTGGTACTTGGCACACTGGGCGCAGTGCCAAAGGATCTCAGCGGACATTTGAAAACCATCGGAATTGACAAAATCTCCATGTGTCAATTGCAAAAGGCCGCTTTACTGGGATCGGCAAACATAATTCGCCGCTACATCACGCAGTCCTAGGTGCTTGGGAAGTGCCCAACTGGTGATGAAATACGAAATCCAGCATAGTGATCTCGTCTGCTGTGTTGTATTGACATTATTATTATTATTATTATTATTATTATTATTATTATTATTATTATTATTATTAATTAGATTTGTATGCCACCCCTCTCCGGAGACTCGGATAGGCTCACAACAAAAACAGTACAAATCCATTAAGTGTTGGTTATGACCTATAAAGCCCTTCATGGCATCGGACCAGAATATCTCTGGGACCGCCTTCTGCTGCACGAATCCCAGCGACCAGTTAGGTCCCACAGAGTTGGCCTTCTCCGGGTCCTGTCAACTAAACAATGTCGTTTGGCGGGACCCAGGGGAAGAGCCTTCTCTGTGGCGGCCCTGACCCTCTGGAACCAACTCCCCCCAAAGATCAGAATTGCCCCCACCGTCTCACCTTTCGTAAACTCCTTAAAACCCACCTGTCGTCAGGCATGGGGGAACTGAGATATTCTTTTCCCCCTAGGCCTATACAATTTATGCATGGTATGTTTGTGTATGTTTGGTTTTTAAATTAGGGTCGTTTAAATTATTTTAAATTTTAGATTTTTTATATGTTGTTTCACTATTGTTGTTAGCCACCCCGAGTCTATGGAGGGACGGCATGCAAATCTAATAAATAAATAAATTAAAACAATTTAAAACCCTCAATATAAAAACAATCATACATCTCATACAAACCATACATAAAACGAAGACGGTCCTGGGGGAGATAGGCAGGGCACGCTGCAACTTTATGCATTATGCACCTCTACATTAATTTGTGTAAGAACAAATGTAGGTGTTTCAGCAGCCATAACTTTGAAAACAAGTTAGCTCTTTTGGTGGGGGTGGGGAGTAAAGGTCCATTGTAATTTTTTTAATATTCAGAAATTGGCATTATGCCTACAATTAACTCAAGGTGGTGGAACATATCCAGCATCTTCCAGTCAACCTCGCTATGTTTCATCTCTCCACTACACTTCAGCTATCATAAAAAATGGGGGGGGGGGGTTATGGGGGATTTGGGAGGGAAAGATTTCTGGAGGGGCCCTGATAACTTTCAGTTCTCTGGCAAAGGCCAGTATGAGTTTCGATTTCTCTGAGAAGAGGTGAGAAAAAAGTCTGTTAGAAGCTGCGTTCCATAAGTATGACGTGAGGCTGAAGATGCGTCCACCTGACAAAGACGGACAATGGGTATTGGCCATTTCCCAAAAGGGAGCAAGTGGGATTCTTTGATATGGGCAACTATCGCACCTTTTTTTCAGTCTTTGCTTTGCTTCTGATGCTTTCAGTTCTGATTTAAGTAAAAATTCACTTTTGAAGTTCAAAATGGGCTGAGTTTTATTTTCCTTAGATTCTGATTGGAGCCAGCCTGACACTTCCTATTTTCCCCACAAATCCATGAAGTGGTTGGGCTGAGAATAAATGGTTCAAAGCCACCTAATTGCTTTGGGACTTGAACTCGTAGTTCCCTGCTCTGTAGCCTGGTGCCTCCTTAACCCCTGCACCAAATTGACTCTTAATCACTTGTAAATTACTCACAAGGTTGTCTGATACTATAAAAATGGATATAGCAAGCTATAAACAATTTTACTACATAAAACAAACTAAAGCTGATTTGAATGCAGATTTTTAAAATATATCAAACAAGTGTGAGGTTGAAAAAGATACTGCAGATTTGAAAATGGATTTTAAAATGCTAGGTTACAAGGGTGATATGGAAAAGGATGCCACAATGGATTTGCGTTTGATACCACCTAATATCTTGATAACTCAAGGGGACAAATAATAAATCAGAAGTATGATTTAGAAAGTTTTCTTATTTTGGATTTAAGAAACTATTGTTAAATTATTGAAGCTGTTTCTAAAAAGAGACAAAAAAAAATATAAGAAATTGACAAGATTAAACATTAAGACTTTTTAAAAGTAAACATAAGGAACTTATTTAACTAGGGTTAAATATAAATCATGTGGTTTCTGGTAGCTATTAAAGGAGTTTCTTTTTGACCAGGACTTAAAGAATACTTTAAAGCTCTTGTTTATAAATAGATTTATTTTGCTTTTTTACTTAAAGTGGTAACTTGGAATATAAAATTGATCTAATAAAGATTAAAATATATGAATTACTATTTCTGATAACTCTCAACATACCTTTTTTAGGACTCAATGGCCAAGTTTTATAATTAAATTATTGATGAGTTATGGGAAGGCATTTTTTAAAATTAATACTTGAACTGTTAAGTCACTGAAGTTGTTGAAACTTGTCTGAAGGCTGGGGGAGCTATCATTTACAGTAGTCCTTTCCCCCCCCCTATTGATTTCTCTTTGTACTTGTCTGCCATCTATTGGCACTCCAAAAGCACTTTCTGTGTGGCCGCACTTACCCTCTGAAATGAGCACATATGGCCCCCACCTACTGCCATTCCAAGAGATCTTGAAGGCCTGGCTTTTTACCCAAGCCTTTAGCCAAATACTGTATGTTTAAAGCCCCCTTTTATTTTTCCCTATTTGGATGTGTTAACTCTGCCATCTGGGTTCCTTTTCTTTTGTATTTTCTTATGGATGCTTTTAACAATTTGTAAACCACCCAGTATTTGTAGAAACCCGGCAACATAGAATAAATTAAAAATTGCAAAATGACAAAAATAAATTAAAGGCAATCCTATACAAAGTGCTGCGAATGTTCTAATTTCTTCAGTGCAGAAAAAAAGAAGTAGGAACTGCACTTCAAAATGAGTTTTCTTCCAGATGCCGTAAAATATGTTTCATCAGCACCTATTTGATATTGGAGAAATTATACAGGTTTAACAGATAGACTGTATCATATAAAATATTTCATAAGCTATTGGAAACTGGCAGGCTTTTGTCTACCTGCTAACATAGTGTATGGGGCATTCAGGGAGGAGTAACATCTCTGGTGTAAGGGCATGTCGTGTCCTTTTATGGCAGCTCATTTTAGGGCAGTTTTTAAGGGCAGCTCGTTTGCCTTTGATACCCACTTGTCACTCAGTTCTCGCCTGTGGCTCCTAGTAGCGGTAGCATACAGTGGCCACACTCCAGGCAACAGCTTTGACAGGCTGGCCAAACCAGGTTGGTTGATGGGTCATTGACCTCCGGTGAGATAGGGAATTGTCTATCCCAGACAGATTTCGGCAGACTGAGTGAATGAAATCTACTAGAATAGGACAAGGATCATGAAGGCGGTCTCTGCAAGTGACGTGGTATGCTAAGAGCACAGCAAGACATGAAAAACGCCCTGGTCAACTAGTGCACTGCCCAGCCCATCTCCAACTGACTTGACTCTTGTCCTGCTAGTGGAACAGGATGGAATCTAGGAAGAGGCTGACTACGCGCACCTCTCTCTCACTTTAATTCAATTCACGTGCATGCCTTGACATCTCTAGATGTCCATGGTCCTAGATGTCAAGGTTCTCTTTGAACACAATGGAC
Source organism: Erythrolamprus reginae (assembly GCF_031021105.1). Lineage (NCBI taxonomy): Eukaryota > Metazoa > Chordata > Lepidosauria > Squamata > Dipsadidae > Erythrolamprus > Erythrolamprus reginae. Next base: position 268,976,927 of record NC_091950.1, on the reverse strand, counting down.
GAACATCAATATAGCAATATGTATCACTGATCCGTATAAACAGAAAAAACAGCTGGGGCCACCAGGTACAGGCCCTGTTCCTTTATCAAATAAGTACATGCAGCACACACAATTCAAATATTTTTTTGGACTGTATCCTAAATTAATAATGGTTTGGATACAAGTTAAAAAGAAGCAGGGCTGGAGTGTTTTTACTTAGAAAGCAACTCAATAATATTTTGATACAACAGCTTGAAAAGTGGAATTTAATGAAGTTTTACTTCTGTACAAAGTATTCTGCCAAAAAAGTAAACACAAATCAAGTAAGTTTCCATTTCAGGACATTGATTTAATTTACATGCAAGTAAAAGAAATTAAGATAATGCAGACTAAAAGAGTTTATTCCAAACTCACAATACCAGCCTTTTTGAGAAACAATAGGTTAGACCTTTAAAGTGCTATGTTTTATGTACAATCTATTAAAATAGTAAATATTTAAAACCTGTATTGGGCCTTATGGTTACATGTTCATCAGCATTGCTGCAATTTATTTCAGGAATAGAAAGTCAGCAAAGCATGCTTTAAGTTAACAGAACATACCACTTTACAATTGTTAGTATTTCCAAAAATGTGAACAGCTTGTTACAAAACACATTTTATATTTTTTTTGGCATTTTTCTGTTTAATTTGCTATGCCGATTACGTCACGTACCACCACACATTACCAGCACAACCGGATTTTGAAGATAATGGGCCAAAGCCACTAGCCAGTCACTTCAAACCAGCTAAAAAGTCTTACTTCCTTTAGAAATCTGCATCCAAAGTGAATGAGTTATCTGCAGGACTTGACATCACACCCATCCTTTGATATTCTCCTACGCGCTTTTCAAAGAAATTAGTCTTGCCTTCCAGAGAGATATTTTCCATAAAGTCAAATGGATTCTCAACCTTGAATATCTGAAATTGACAATTCAGTCATATGGTTATTACTAAAGCAAAACAATATAAGCCATTTTTGCTTAATATTTCAAATGATCTCAAATGGCTATTGTCAACTATTTCACAAGATCCCTATTTTTGTTTCAGTTGTTACCTATTGTATTTTTGGAGTAGTTGTACATCTACTTATGAACTTAATTTATTCTGTGACCAGGTTCTTTAATAGACAGATTTGTAAGAACAAGCCACAGGGAGGGTGGAGGCCCTATTTCCTCCCAGGATTCCTAGAGAGGCCCCAGGGAGGCTTCTCCCTGCCTTTTTCGGTTAGTTTCAGAGGCTCGGGTTTGTAAGTGGAAAATGGTTCTATATAAGAACGTCCGGTTCTTATCTAGAAAAGTTCGTAAGTACAGTAGAGGCGTTTCCACTGTATAAGACACACCTTTTTCCTCCCTAAAAGGGGCTGAAAATTTGGGTATGTCTTGTACTCCAAATGTATCTTTTTGAAGCTTTTTTCCCTGGGTGCTAATGATGCTAAAACTAGGTGCTAATCGGCTTCCTACTCCCTCCAAAGGAGGCTATTTTCCTGCCCTAAGTCTTTGCAGGCTTGTTTCCATTCCTATGGAAAAGGCTTTTTCAGCCCTAACCAGGGGATGAAATGATGTGCTGAAGCTGAACAGACTAAGGGCACTAGCCAGATGAATACCTGGTAAGTAGATTATTTTCTCTATTTTCCTACCCCAAAAGTAAAGTGCGTCTTATACCTTTAAAATTATGGTAATTCTCTTTACTGGAATTCTTTCTTTAAAGCTAAAAATGATTTCCCCCCCCCAAATGCATATTGTTCCCTGTAGTGTTCCCCAATTCATTACAACATTGCTCCCATTCAACTTTTAATACCCTCTAAGCCTAGATTCATAATTTATCCCTTAATTAATGTGGGTTGTACTTTTAGCATGATGAAGCAAGAACTATTAAGTAAGTACACCATGCCAGTCTATGTCCACCATAGTTATCCTTTTGGATGTGAAGATGGAAAAGATAAAAGAAGTCCAGATAGCCTGGAAATATTTAGAATAAAATGACTCAACAGTGCAAAGTTGCAATAGCATGATGGTGCATTTGCAGAGAGTACAATTGAGCTTACTATAAATTGAGATAATGGTTATCATTGCAACAGTGTTCTGTTTAACCGTGAAGTAGCACTAAGGAGCCAGAAGCCAATTACTTAATGGCAAAAGGGCAGGCTTAAATATAATTAAGATAGTTCTTAAGAAACAGGGCACAAGACTTACCTTGTCAAAACCTAATTCCAGGATCAGTCTGTCTGCTACAAATTCAATATACTGCTTCATTAAAATGCAGTTCATGCCGATTAGGTTTACAGGCAATGCTTCTGTCAAAAATTCCTGCATTTAAGTAAACAAAGAATCTTAACACATGAACATTGCACCATAGAGAGAATAAAATGCCCTGGTAAGTTTTAAACTTCTTTTACTTCGATGTGAGAATGTTTAACCTTACCAGAAAGAACTGCCAATTACCTGTTCTATTGTGACAGCATTTGTGATGATCTCCCTCACTTTTTCCTCAGTTGGTTTGTGCACCAAATGTTTGAACATTAGACAAGCAAAATCACAATGCAAACCCTGTAAAGAATTGGAAGGTATTTCAAAGAACAATTGGGAGAAGCCACATATTTGTGTTATCAAACAGCACACTAATTAAAAGACTTCCATAAAAATTCCATATAATTGGTTAGAACAATGATCTTCACTACTGTTACCACCAATAAAGCAAACATAATTACTGTTGTTATTAAGCTTTGACACTACAGAAATTTTCAATTTTGCAGAACTAACTCTCTGATGGAATAACCATTTTTAGTTTCCTTGATCAACAAGCCGTACCTCATCTCTACTAATCAGCTCATTTGAAAAAGTAAGTCCAGGCATTAGACCTCGTTTCTTCAGCCAAAATATTGACGCAAAAGAGCCAGAAAAGAAGATTCCTTCAACTGCAGCAAATGCTACTACACGTTCGCCTGTTGAGAGAGAGAAAAGCACAGTGGCAGTGAAGAATAGCTCAAATGCCATAAAGAAATGACATCTGGAAAGTCAATCAAGTACAATACTGTACACACCATAAGTGGCTTCTTTGTCCCCAATCCATCGCATGGCCCAATCAGCTTTCTTTTTCACGCATGGCAGGGTTTCAATAGCATTGAACAGAAATTCCCTAAAGGAACAAGATAATGCCGGTTGATATGCTTCTGAGGTTATCATGCTTATAATCCCTGCTAAATAATACAGAATCCTCCCTAAAAAAGATCCTGCCTAATGCATGTTAGAAAAAGAAAAAGAAATAAACAAACATTGGCCTTTCTTTTCCTTGGCTTGCCAATCCTTTTGAAGGTAAATTCCGTAAAGCTCTAAAGACCCATCTCTGCCGACAGACTTGGGGCCATTGAAATTTTGATACCTTGCCCCGCCCAGTGAATGAATGTACCATGTATGACATATGAATCTGGTTGTCTAATTTATAACTGTGGGGATTTTTTTAGAATGTAATTTTATTAGATCAGTATTTCCCAACCTTGGCAACTTGAAGATATCTGGACTTCAACTCCCAGAATTCCCCAGCCAGCATTTGCTGGCTGTGGAATTCTGGGAGTTGAAGTCCAAATATTTTCAAGTTGCCAAGGTTGGGAAACACTGTATTAGATTTCTAACATTTGTAAGCCACCCTGAGTCTCAGGAGAAGGAAGGCATAGAAATTGAATGAATGAACTCCCTGCAATTGGTCTCATTGGCCATTCTAAAGGCCCCGATTTTGCATATTTTGAGAGTTGCATCCTCTCTCTTCTCATAACTGTTCTTGTGAAGAGCCAATTGCAGCATATTCCACATTAACTGAGGGAGAAGTCCAGAAGTCAGACTTCTCCTCTAAGCACATTTGTACTGGGACTGCTCAGTCATAGTAGAGATTAGCACAGAAGTTTAGGAAAGCACCCTAAAACTACATACACAAATCCAAACCACTTTTCAGCTTATATATAGGATGGTGGGACAGTTGTATCATTTGAACAAAACCTAATTACAATCTCCCTACCATCCCATTGATTAAACTGAGATTTGTGACAGCCCTTATTATGGTGTCAGTGGCATTGCTTCAAGCAGTGGTCCTCAATCTGGAGGTCAGTACCCCTTTGGAGGGTCGAACGACCGTTTCACAGGGGTCACCTAAGACCAAGGGAAAAGACAAATTTCCCACGGTGTTAGGAACTAAAGCTTCTATTCTGGCACCTTGGAACATATTTTTACAATCCAACCAATCTGACATTTCTGCCAATCAGCTTAAAGCTATTGAGAGAATTGGCGCTAGACTTATGGTTAGGGGTCACCAATGGCTTAAAGCAAGAATGAAGAAATGCAATTTCAATTCAGCCCCTTTTGATATACCAAGTAACTGGTGCTTCATGGCATGATTTTCTCCCTCCCTAATGCCTCATTCTATATCCCAGCTCCAAATGTAAGAACATAGAGATTATGGTTGAGAAAAGTGCCCAAAAAGTAGGAGCACAAGTATGCCACTACAGATCACAAGAGGAAAGACAGGTTTACTGTTATGACCTGGGAAATTGAGGATGACACTTGTTACCCCACTGTCTGAAATATTTTGCCCTGCAATATACAAATATCTACCAATGCTCATAACTACACAGTAGCAGCTGGAAATTTCTTTTATTCACTGAAAACATAACCCGAGAGCATGTGGATATCCAAGCAGATTTGGAAACAATTCAGTTCAAAACAATTCATCTTGGGTAAATTTTAAACTGCGTTGGAAAGGATTAAGCAACAGAAATCTATTGTTCAGAAAGCCCCACTATTAATCCCACACTTACATATGCACTGCAGCAATCGATATATGAAAAGGAGAATGTGTACAGGAGTATGCAGATACTTACATTACATCCATCAGTCTTAAAGAGACTGCTTTTTTCCCTAGCCCTTGTGGCACACTCAAAAATTGATGAGCTGACAACAGGAAGATGTACACTCTTGTACTTCCCTACCCCTTCAGATCTCTGCATAGTACTTAGGCACTGTATGATTCTGTTGTTTCTGCTTTACAAAAACAGAATACATATATTTTCTTATATTGTTGGGCGGGGGAAAACCCCTTATTTGCAGAATTTCTTTAAAACTAAGCAATAGAGCCATGGTTTTCATATTCGAACTGTTTGTGCGCACTCAATAAATATTTAATGCAGCATGCTCAAGTATGCATCTGGAAAGAATACTAACCGTTCTTTAGAATCCTTAATGTAAGTATCAATAAGTAAACTATACATTTCTGAATGAATGTTTTCCATGGCAATCTGGAAGCCATAGAAACAGCGTGCTTCTGTGATTTGTACTTCTTGGCTGAATCGCTCCACCTAGAGGACAGATATTTACAATATGTTACAATGCATATATTTCATTTGATCAGGTTATTTCTGGCTACTTTCCTGCATATGTAAGGCAAATGTCCTTTATCTTCCAATAATGTGCCAAATTCTGGCAATAGACTGTTATTAAATTAAATTTTCAAAAAATTAAACAAATACTCAAACACATGTTCATGTTTACTTGCTTAATAGGCTAAGATATCAATCTTAGTTTCATTCCTTCCATTTTAATTACCTATTTTATTACATCTAAATAGTCAGATTACTAGATGAAACTGAACTTACATTTGCATCTTGAAAAAAATGAAAATGTTTTTGAATCAGGCCAATTCATGTATTTTTCTTGGCATTATGTAGGAAATTTGTCATTGCTTTCTTCCAGATTGTTTTGCAACTTCCCAGTCTAGCCTACACAACATATGCCAAGTATTTCGTGATAAAACCTATTCTGCTAAAATTAGGTAAGTACATGACAATGTTTGTTTCAAACTCAGAATAAAACACCCCATGCTGGAAATTCTGCATGGCGAGAGGTTAGATAGAACAACCTCAATCATTTCTTCACTTCCCCACTGATATCACCCCACTGCAGCCTGTCAATCTGGCTCAGATTTTACTGGACATAGCCTACTCTCTAATAGAGGGGGAGGCAGACATAAGGAAGACTAGGCATGATAGGACTAGTGGTATACACCACTGCTTTCCACTAAATGAAAAGGCCACAATCAGTCTTGCCTTTTCCTCTCTGCCCAAAGCCATTGGCAATGACAGATTCCTTCCCAGCCTCTTCTGCATGGAAAACTATAGCATTGTAGTTCTACTTTACTTCAAGCAAAGCACCCAAAATTATATTTTGTACTCAGATTTAAATTGCATTTGCTCCTCTAAAAAACGTCATACACAACCTTCTTCCATTTTCTCTACATGTACCATATGCAGTTCATATTCATTAACTTAAGCTTAATTTTCTACAACTCATTACAATCTGAATACATAACCAGTCCTTCTAAATAAGCACTGTATCTAGAGATATTCATATTGCATTGTGCCTATGTTAGCTTATTTACCGATACTCAGTGTTCCCTCTAATTTTTTGGGGGGTGGGCGGAAAAGTAGTGTCTGAGCGGCAGTCCCTTCGGGACTGGGCGGCACAGAAATAATTAATAAATAAACAAACAAACAAACAAACAAACAAACAACCCACCCTGTTTTGCCTCAGAGAATTTCAAAATAAAATACTGTACTGTGTGTCTATAACAGTGAGCTCATAATAGGGCAACTCTATCAATATCAAAATGCCACTTAAATAGTTGAGCTAGTTTCAAACTAGATTTTGATTTTCTTTCTCTCTTCCTTACTCCCATTCTTTTTTTCTCTCTTTTCCTTCCTCTCTTTTTTCTATCTGTTTCTCTCTCTTCCTCTCTTCCTCTCTCTCTCCTTCCCTCTCGGCTTCTGGGCAGGTTTGGAAAACTCTGAGTTGATGATGATTTTTAAGTGAGCGATTGCTCACTGCTCAGCTTAGAGGGAACTATGCCGATACTATCCAATTATTCTATCATCTAATGGTCAATTTATAATCTATGTCCCAGGTCACCAACCAGTGATCCACCAGAAAATTTTGGTATTACGTGGAGAAATCTTGGCCCATGGGCCAGATATGGCTGAGAGCAATTAATCCAGGGAAAGGAAAGGACTACAGCTACAGCTCTGGAATATGGGACTGACTTTCCAAACATTAGCAAGCCACCATCAAATAAGTTTCAATTATTTTGTAATAATTACCCCCACCTTCAATAATTTAGTTACAATTAAACAACCTTTAAACATTTTGTTATGATTAAATAAGCATTTATGATTTTGCTATAATTATATAAACATTTATAATTTTGTTATGTTAAATAGGTGCATTTCATATTAATAAAATGGAAGTTCTCTGATCATTATTTTACAAATGTAAGTTATATTAGTGGTTTGCAAGATTTAAAATTATGAATTTGGTGGTCCATGTGATTTAAAAGTCTGATCTTGGTGGTCTCCTGAGGTCAAAAAGGATGGGGACCCCTGATCTATACGACAGTATACTATACTATACTATATGTATACTATACTATCCTTTAAGAATCAGTAACAAACTTATTCAAATGGCATTGAATGAGTTCGCGGAGTTCCAGCCACTGTAGCATCCATTTGAACTGGATCCGTGACGCTGCTGGGTGTCATACATGTGTATGTGTATGTGTATATATGCATAATGGATATCCTTGGACAGCTGAATGCAATGAAATGTCATTTTAATATATGCTGATTAGTATACATTTGAAATGATAGTAAAGTTCTATTTTATTTAATATATTATTTGCATACTATTGAAAGCCACTTTTGAAATTGGGAAGAAAAATCATTAAATTTAAAATTATACCCCATTAAAATGGAGCTATTATTCTCACAAGTCTATGAGTTTGCGTAGCTTTTCCTCTAGTTTCATGTTTCAACTGTGGTGGTAAATATTTAGGAAGATTCTTTACTCATAAATCAGAATTTTGTTTTGTTTAACATTTGTTTTTAATCGGCTAGAAAAGCTACAGAAAAGCCTCATAGGCATCATAACCAATTTTATAATTTTGGTCTAGGAAAAATTTAAAAAGGGCTAGAACATTACGGCCTGCTTCTTTTGATAGTATATCTGAATTGCTATTTTAAAGTAAGGTGCAGTAGATGCTGTAGATTACTGGCAACTAATATGCATACAGAAAATTGGGGTAATTATTTTGGCATATTAGATAAATAATTTGAACACACTTACCAAGTTTTCATTGACAATACCATCACTTGCAGCAAAGAATGCTAAGACGTGTGAAATGAAATACTTCTCTTCTGGTTTTAAGGACTCCCAGTGTTGAAGATCTTTAGAAAGATCAACCTAAATACACCAAACAGCCAGTGAGAATAGTCACAATACAAGCAATTACTTTAAAAGCTTTTTATTTTTCAAAAGATAGGACAATAATTTAAGTAGCACTCTTCCTTCCACTTTATCTCGTCTAAGATAAATCCAATACTGATGGGCACTGATAGTAATTAATTAAAAGACATTCTAGTGAGCTTCCAATGACCGAGTTCAGGACTACAGTGATCCCCCGTTTATTGCGTCCCCAACCATTGCGAACAGGGTACTTCGCTATTTTTCAACCCGGAAGTCAAAATACCATCTACGCATGCGTGCCCGTGGGCACGCATGCGTAGATGGCAACCGGGAGATCAGCTGCTGGGCGGCTTCCCTGAGTCTTCCCCCTCTTGCTGGCGTCAGCGAGGAGTTTCCCCACCGCCCACGCAAACTCCTCGCTGCCGCCCGCCCTTCGCCCGCCCACGCCGTTCATTCTCGCCGCACGGGCCTGTCCACGCTGTCTCTCGGCGCTTTCCAGCTGAGTCCGGGAGCGAAGTCGCTCCCCGACTCAGCTGGAAAGCGCCGAGAGACAGCGTGGACAGGCCCGTTCCTTGGCGCTGTCTCTCGGGGCTTTCGTGCTGAGTCCGGGAGCGAACTCGCTCCCCGACTCAGCTGGAAAGCCCCGAGAGACAGCGTGGACAGGCCCGTTCCTTGGCGCTGTCTCTCGGGGCTTTCCAGCTGAGTCGGGGAGCGAGTTCGCTCCCGGACTCAGCACGAAAGCCCCGAGAGACAGCGCCAAGGAACGGGCCTGTCCACGCTGTCTCTCGGCGCTTTCCAGCTGAGTCGGGGAGCGAGTTCGCTCCCGGACTCAGCACGAAAGCCCCGAGAGACAGCGCCAAGGAACGGGCCTGTCCACGCTGTCTCTCGGCGCTTTCCAGCTGAGTCGGGGAGCGAGTTCGCTCCCGGACTCAGCACGAAAGCGCCGAGAGACAGCGCCCCCCGGACCCCCAACCCGGGTTTGGGGGGCTGCTAGGAAGCCCCCCATGCCGGCGGCAAACAGCCGCGCCGCCCCCAATCTTCGGCTCCTCGCTAGCGCTGTGGGAGTAAAAACACCGTCTGCACATGCGCAGACGGTGTTTTTACTTCCGCATCGCTACTTCGCGAAAACCCGCTCGTTGCGGGGGCTCCTGGAACGGAACCCTCGCAACGAGCGGGGGATCACTGTATACCAATCTTGTGAAGTTCTAATCCAGCAATCTGATCAGACTGGCTCGTGACAGTTATTCTAAGTCTATCTTGTTAATGCTGCTCCTATCTCCACTCCAGAGCCTCAAAGGAAAGAAAATAAAAGGCCTTCACCTCTTCCGCTGTCCAGAATGATGCCTCTGCTTTCTTGTACATTTGCCAGATGTCGTGGTATTGAATAGGAAAAATGACAAAACGCTGAGGATTGTCCCTTAAGAGAGGCTCATCTTGCACATTGTTTGATGGAAGCGGCTTCACTCCTTGAGGCACCTCCTGAAAAGTACAAGTGCAATATATTACCATGTTAGAAGCATTCATGAGGTAAAAAAACGTATTTTCAATAGTTGTAGATTAAGACAAATTCAGAAATAAAATCAGGCCAAATCTTATTATTTTTAAAGAGAATTAACAAAAGCCCAACTTCTTAGATTCTACTATACATCCTAAAAAAGACAGATTGGCTTTGTATACAAATAGGAACTGAACAGTCCAGAGAGGAAGAAGTTAGAATGCAAAAGCATCAAAGGGCAAGAATGATATCAATTCAAAAGAGAAAAATAAGGAAAAAAAGCTGACAAACTCAAGAAAATGCCTTTTAAGTCCTCTATGGACCATTCAATTCTGGTCTATATATAAAACATGTCTGTATTTTAAAAAAACCTTTGTGTGAGTGTGTGTATACAACATCAAATCTATGCCAGGCAAGTTAAGAGCGCTCAGGTCAGAAATCAAAATAGGAAGAGGCCCCAAGAAAAACTGCAAGGGCAAGTGAAGTGAGCCTTCTCCTTTGCTCAGCTGATTCACCTATTGCCACAAAGCACTCTAAATGTGTTGCAAAACCTAAGAAAATGAACCTTAATCCAAGGAAGGAAGAAAAAGAAAGAAAGAAGGAAGGAAAGGAGTAAAGAAAGGAGGAACTGAAGAAAGAAAGAAAGAAAGAAGTGGGAAGAGAAAGGAGGAATTGAAGAAAAAAGGAAGGAAAGAAGAGGGAAGGAAGAGAAAGAAAGGAGTAACTGAAGAAAGAAAGAAAGAAAGAAGTGGGGAGGGAGAGAAAGGAGGAATTGAAGAAAAAAGGAAGGAAAGAGGGAAGGAAGAGAAAGAAAGGAGGAACTGAAGAAAGAAAGAAAGAAAGAAAGAAATGGGGAGGAAGGAAGAGAAAGGAGGAATTGAAGAAAAAAGGAAGGAAAGAAGAGGGAAGGAAAAGAAAGGAGGAACTGAAGAAAGAAAGAAAAAAAGAAAGAAAGAAAGAAAGAAAGCCCTCTGAAAGGCCAATGATCCACTGTTTTCCCCTTTAACAGCAAAGGCCAATGCCTGTCTGTCTCTTTGCGTAACTGGACGTTTGGCGCCAAAGCTGCAGACAAGACAACTGAGTCCCGCCCTCACTCGTTCCTATGCGGCGGGAACGAGTGGAAAGTTAGGGTCTCCACCCTTCCCACACAAAGGACTAACCTTCCATCCCTCCCCAGCCTCCCGGCCCCCCTCCCGAACCCTTCGAGCGGTTCCCCACCCCCCAAAAAAATCGGCGAGACGAGCCCGCTCGCCTCGCCTCACGAAGACTCACTCACCACATCGGCTTCGGGCTCCCGAAAGATCTTCCGCGCCGTCTTGGTGGCCAGGACCCGGGTGGCGTTGAGCGAGGGGGGCTAACGAAGGAAGGGGGTGAGGGGGGAAGAGACGGGAAACGAGGTCAAGGTGGAGGATTTCAAAGGCGGGAAAAAAGCCAGGCCCCTTTCAAGAGAGCTTTTTTCTCTCTCTCTTTCCCGCGCGAGCCCTCCGGCGAGGACTTCTAGGGCTTTTTCCCCGGCTGAAGAAAGGGCCAAGCCTTCGCATTGGACAAATTTTTCATTTTTTTTCTTTTATGTACACTGAGAGCATATGCACCGAAGGCCAAATTCCTTGTCTGTCCAATCACACTTGGCCAATAAAGAATTATATTCTATTCTATTGGCAGGGGGAGATGTGGGGATTCAGTTCCCGTCATTCCAGTCAAGGCCCGCCAAAAAAAAAAGAAAAGAGCAAAGGATGGCGGGAGTTGTAGTCCGATACATATTTAAAGGGCTTCGCGCGCGAACGACCCGTCGCAGAAATTTCGAATCCCTGCGGTGAATATTTTTCATCCCGAGAAATCGCTCCCGCAAATAATTGGAAGCCAATGGAGCAAAATGCCGCAAAATGTCTAACGAAGGGCGTCTCCGGATAGCCCCACATTAATTACCCAGATCAGGGGTAGGCAAAGCGGGCTCTTCGATGACATGTGGACTTCAACTCCCAGAATTCCTGATCTAGCATGATTGGCTCAGGAATTCTGAGAGTTGAAGTCCACAAGTCATAGAAGAGCCCGCTTTGCTTCCCCTGACCTAGATTATGGGCTCAGGAAAGGCGCCTTCTCCCCCTACTCCCATGTTCCTCAATATAATCTGCACGGTCTCCCGCTAGAGCTGACTTGAGTAAAAAGTTTCTCAAGAAAATTTAAAGGCAACTTTTCTGGACCTCCGGATTCAACTCCCTCCCCGCCCCACCGTAGCAAAGGGGCTTTCGGGTTGCTCTAAAAAATTCACACACACCCCGGGAGATTAATCATTCCTCGTCTCCCTTTTAGCCTCACCGTGTTCTCCTTGTTGTTCAAAAGCGCCTTCTTCTTAGGCGAGAACTGGGCCGGCGCCGGTTGCTGCGGCTCATTCCGAAGGGAAAGAGGGTTGCGAGTAGACAGCATAGTTCGGCTTGCGAGAGAGAAGAGCGAGCAAAACAAGGAAACAGCCAACCGGAGAAAAGCGAGAGCCAGCCCGCTCGCCGCTTTATATGAGTTTCGAACTTGGCGCCAGAACACCGGCTCGCCCAATCGCAAAGCGATGGAAAGCCCTCTTTGCGGCTTGCCATTGGCTGAGCGACGCACCCCATTGTGCCCCAAACGCGGGAATTTGAAGTAAAAGCCAGTCCGTGTATATTGGGATTAAGCACCCGAAGCAACGCGAGATTGCTTGAATGGGGGAAGGGGTAATAATCACCTAAATAGGTTTCTTTTTTTAAAAAAAAAACCCTGCAACGACTCGGATGACTGAAAATCTCCTTAAATGAAAGGCAATAATGTTATTAAGGAGATTTTATTAGCTGTAGGGGCGAATTCTTCAAAAAAAGGTCAAGAAATGTCAACCTTCTCACGCAGTTTACAAATAGAATGACATGACAACTCCCCCTCTCCATGCACTAAGAATTTATACAGTGAAAGAAATTAAAGAGTACTAAAGTGCAGTGTTCCCTCTAATTTTTTTTTTTGGGGGGGGCGGAAAAGTATAGTGTCTGAGCGGCAGTCCCTTTGGGACTGGGCGGCACAATAATAATAAATAAACAAACAAACAAATAAACAAACAAACAAATAAAAAACCCACCCTGTTTTGCCTCAGAGAATTTAAAAATAAAATACTGTACTGTGTGTCTATAACAGTGAGCTCATAATAGGGCAACTCTATCAATATCAAAATGCCACTTTAATAGTTGAGCTAGTTTCAAACTAGATTTTGATTTTCTTTCTCTCTTCCTTACTCCCATTCTTTTTCTTTCTCTTTTCCTTCCTCTCTTTTTTCTATCTGTTTCTCTCTCTTCCTCTCTCTCTCCTTCCCTCTCACTCTTTCCCTCTCGGCTTCTGGGCAGGTTTGGAAAACTCTGAGTTGATTATGATTTTTAAGTGAGCGATTGCTCACTGCTCAGCTTAGAGGGAACTATGCTAAAGTGTACTTTTCAAATGTAGTTTTTTCCTCAAGCACTGCAATTATTATTTATTTATTTGGATTTATATGCCACCCCACTCCTGGAGGACTCTGGGCAGCTTACAACCCAAAACAACAATATAAATATCCGTTAAATATAAAATATAAAACTCCCTAAAAACAGTACAATATAAAATCCCCTAAAAACAGTACAAAACGATTTAAAATCCACAATTACCAATCAAAACAGCTAAAAAACCATACATGTCTTTCCTGGTCAGATACCATCTGATCAATGACCCCAGGCCTGCCCCAAAAGCCAGGTCTTTATGGGTTTACGGTAGACCAGTATGATGAGGGCGGTCCGGATCTCGGGAGGTAGCTGGTTCCAAAGAGAAGGAGCTGCCACAGAGAAGGTCCTCCCCCGCAGGCCCGCCAGCCGATGCTGTTTAGCTGACGGGACTCAGAGAAGACCAACACTGTAGGCCCTAATTAAACCTATTGTCATTAGTGTTGGATAAATAGCGATAGGGTTGCTGCTAGATTTAGATTGGGTAAAGTTATTTTTTTGATAAACCATTGCAATGCCTAATTTTGCCAGTCCAGATAGATGCTATGATTGAGGCTGAGCAATCATGGAAAGTCAGGATCAATGCATCACCCTATCCTAAATTTTACCAGAGACCGTCCACAAGTATAATCAATGCCATAAAGGAAAGGTTTTAGACAGGATGACAATTGCTCGGTATTGTTGGACCCAAGAAATGGCTTCTTGAGTAAAATGTATATTAGTATCTCCTATCAGACCCTCCATCAGATATCAATGCTTACTGCTTGGACCCAACCATATGACTTTTAGCAAGCCATTAGCAACAAGGAAGGACATTGTTCTAATATATAGATGACTGCCTTCATAGCCCTGAGGACCCTGTCAACTTTGTTTGACTCAAGATATTCAATCCTTCCAAATAATCTAGCCAGATCTGCTAGATTGCGTCTGTCAACTTCATGGAACTTGCATAGAATTTGGAATCCAGCCTGGATGAATCGGAACAACTTTATTCAACTTATGCCTTGGATGGTCCTCACCACAGCCCTCCTGATAGATACTTCTCTGGCCTCTCCCTACCCAAAAGGGACCGTGTCACCTGAAACATGGCTATCATTTAGCAATTCGTGAATGAGTAGGAGTGGAAAAATAACTACATTTTACCATTTTTGTCACCAAGAGCTAATTCTTATCAAAAACACTTACATGTGTGTTCAAACCTATTTGCCTTTCGTTCTTGTTCAGAGGTGCTCATTTCTTCTCCAATAATCCCTTTGAAATTCCCTAGGATTTTTGCAAAGTCTTAGATGAGGCATCTTTGACAGACATGGAGAAGGCTTTGCCATAGGGTCCAGAAAAAGTGCACTGCATTTGTAATATTGTCTTCTATGTGACATATACAATTTCTTTTCTTTGTCACTTCAATGATGTTTGCTGAAGCTATTGATTAAAACCAGTTTGGTCTTGTTGTTAAGGCACCAGGCTAGAAAGTGGGAGATTGTGAGTTCAAGTCCCATTTTAGTTATGAAAGCCAACTGGGTGATTTTGGGCCAGTCATTCATTCTCAATCTAACCCATCTAAAAGGGTTGTTGTTGAGGAAAAATAGGAGGAAGATGTGTTGGATATGTTTAACTGCTTTGGGTTTATTTGTAAAAATAATAAGACAGAATAATAATAAAGATTAGGATGGGGAAATGGTATTGTAACTTCTGGTCCAATGTGCAGTGAGACAAAAGCACAAAAAGTGGCAATAAAAGACTATTAAACATGCAATATTTCATCCATTGCAATTATTCCCAATTATTACATAAGGGGTGATTAAGTAGAAATGTTTAATCAAAAACTTTTCTTTGGCAATTGTAATGGAAAAGAAACGGAGAAGTTACAGTACTTTGTAAAATTTCCTTTTTTGGGCCATTATCTTTTACAATTGGAAAGGTATATATTTGTAACACCACCCAGCCCTTCTGACAGCCTGTTCTTTGAGGAGATCAATTGTTGCAGGGATAGCTATATGTCCAAAGAAATTGCTAGTTCAGAAATTATTGTAGAACCTGGAATTAACATGCCTTTATTCAAATCTTGATGCCAAAGTCTAGCACAGTATATGCCTACATATTTGGAATTGACTATCATTAGAACTGCAGAAAAAACAAATGCTGCCAATCTGCCTTGCATTGAAGACCTGTATACTGCGCGAGTCAAAAAGAGGTCTGTGAAAATATTTACTGACCCCTCGCATCCTGGACATAAACTGTTTCAACTCCTACCCTCAAAACGTCACTTGCACACCAAGACAACTAGACACAAAAACAGTTTTTCCCCAAATGCCGTCACTCTACTAAACAAATAATTCCATCAACACTCAAAGTTTTTACTAAGTCTGCACTTCTATTTCTACTAGTTTTTTCTCATCATTCCTATCACCCATTTCCTCACACTCAAGACTGTATGACTGTAACTTGTTGCTTGTATCCTAAGATTATTATTAATATTGCTTCTTCATTGCTTATTTGACCTCTATGACAATTATTAAGTGTTGTACCACATGATTCTTGACAAATCTATATTTTCTTTTATGTACCAATGCACCAAGACAAATTCCTTGTGTGTCCAATCACACTTGACTAATAAAGAATTCTATTCTATTCCTAAGTTTAGTTAGAATTTTGAATAAACATTGATAGGAATGTAGTGCACAAACCAACCAGATTTCTACACTGAAAAGTTATTATTTCTCCTGTCTACTATCTAAACCTTTTTGACTTTCTTATCACAGTTGCCTTGTTCTGGGGCAGGTGCCTGTCTGTTAGTCCAGGAACGCTATAGTTTCTTCATTTTTAATGCATTTATTTGATGGTTGCATCAGTTTTGACTTGCAAGCAAATGGTATTTCTTACAGATCTTGAAATGCATCCATGCTGCTACTTTGTTATGCCATTGCTTGTAGTCAGTTTGTGCAATCTTCTTTAGTTAGGCAGTTTACTATTAGCTTGTTTGGCAGTTCCTTGATTGGGGTATTGCTTAGTTCTTAATTGTTTGTGTGATTTAGTCCTATGCTTGAGGACCCCTGTTAGCCTAATAGAGCCTAAATAACTCCAGGATAGCCTACAAGAAGTACCAAATGCAAATTAATACCATTTGGATCGTTCAAAATAAGGGCCAGATCCAACATGATTCCCAAACGAACATTATAATCCTTAAGGGAGGAAGGCGAGGCCGGCCCAAACATCTCATCCTGTCCGCTCGCTCAGAATTTTTGACTTTTCAGCAACGAGAGCCTTGCTTTCGTTTCCATTACCCGTCAGTCGGACGTGCACCCCGCCCCCGGTTGCCACGGCCACTTGCCAGTGCGCACGCGCAAATCTTTCCAAGCGTAAACCATCCTTAGAGGACTGTGTCGTCAGAGGCAAGATGGCGGCGTCCAGCGAGTGAAATGGTCCCGGCATTCGCGGGCGCTCAATTTAACCTCGTTTCTGTTACAGTTTCCCCAACGCCTCGGTGATTTATTCACCTTTCTTCTCCTCTCAGATGTTGCCCTTCGGTCGCGGTTTGCACCGCTTGGCGGTACCGGTGGTCGTCCGGTGGCGGTTGCAGAGAGCGCGGAGCAGCGGAACTCCGGCCGAAGAGTCGCCGGGCACTTCGAAATATGACGTCATTGTCATCGGTGGGGGCCACGCTGGCGTGGAGGCCGCTGCTGCGGCTGCCCGGGTGGGAGCCCAGACTTTGCTTATCACGCAGAAAATTGACTCCATAGGTAGGAGCTTATGAATATGGCCTCATTGTATTTGAACAAAACCTAGTCCAAGGGTCTCCAACCTTGGCAGCTTTAATAGTTGTGGTCTTCAACTCCCAGAATTCCTCAGCCAGCTTTGCTGGGAATTCTGGGAGTTGAAGTCCACAACTTACAGTTGCCAAGGTTGGAGAACTCTGACCTAGTACTGTACACCACATTAGATTACCAAAAAGAGAAAGTGTCTATGGAGATTCTCAGTCGTCCTGGTCATGGTTCTCCCTAAGGTGTTTCTTCAACAGGCAACTGGACTTTCTGGGTGTTTTGTTTGTTTGTTTTTAAAGATGTTTTGCTTCTCGGCCAAGAAGCTATAATTATAAATACAGTACTATAATTATTTTTGCATAATTTAAGGATGAATCCTGAGTCCTTCCGGAGTTGGAGGCATACAAATATATCTATCTATCTACCTACCTACCTACCTACCTACCTACCTACCTAGATCAATTTGAATCAACCCTCCAGGAAAACTCAATACTTTGGGAGGGAAAAATAACAAAAATAGCTTGGATGAGAAGTGAAAGGTCTTCGAAAGAAAATCCAGAAAGTAATTGAAAAAGCACCTTTGGAGACTTTAGGGTGCTATCTCTGTTATCCCATCCATTATAGCTAGTTGGATTTATTGTATTGGGCATAACCAATTGGATTTATTGTGTAAATTATGGTCCAATTAACAATTTAAGCATGAGAAGCGTGCTGTGTAACTATACAAGTGATGGCGAACAGTACTGAAAAGGGAGTGTGCCACGGGTGGGAGGCATTGAGGGAGAGCTTTGCACTTGTCTGAGCCACAACCAGGAATAGGAGTTGCCTAGGAGGCATATGCCCAACGCAAAATATACTTCTGGTTTCTGGCACATGCATGTGTGCCATCCAGGAAGTCTTCAGAGAGGGGTGGCATACAAATCTATTATTATTATTATTATTATTATTATTATTATTATTATTATTATTATTATTAAATATATTGTTACTCATGTCCTAGTACTAAATTGTAAGGAAGTTGCTATTTCCAACCCACAGGAACTGTTTTTCTTGCCTGTCAGCCTTTACACCCATTTGTGTGTGTGTGTGTGTGTGTGTGTCTTTATATATACCCCTATATAAAAACTGAACCTTGCATTTGGTGCAGGACAAATGTCATGCAACCCTTCCTTTGGTGGAATTGGGAAAGGACATCTCGTAAGAGAAGTGGATGCACTGGATGGCCTCTGTGGTCGAATCTGCGATCAGTCTGGAGTGCATTACAAAGTGCTAAACAAAAGAAAAGGACCAGCAGTTTGGGGTTACAGGGCACAGATTGACCGAAAGCTCTACAAAGAGAATATGCAGGTGAGATGGGAAAGAGCAAAGTGGAAAAATAGGTTGTCTTAGACTTTCTTTCAGGAAATAAAATGGCAGTCAAATATCCAATTGGATTTATTATTTGCCAAATGAAATAAGTAATTGCTAAATGAATAAATAAAAGATACACAAGTGCTTTCTTATAGCATTAATTCTAAGACATTTTTGAAAATGCTCATTAATCTCTTTTATTAACTTTTTAAAAGTACTGTTGCCTCTTACAAGATACTGAAGGAATACATAAGGCTTCGGATACAAAGGTGTACCAAATTGCTAGTACTTGTAAGGTTTTTGTTTGTTTTTCATTCCATAGGAGGTCTTGATCAAGCAAGGGTGTTCAATTCTTTTTCCTTCCCCAGTAGAAAGAAATTCTGCAAACCCCATTCTTGACCACTTGTGAGGCATCAGTGGAAGATCTGCTGTTGAATGTACCAGAGCCAGATCATCCTGGCAAATCCTCCGTCAGTGGAGTCATTCTGGGTTAGTATTTGAAGAAAGTGCTGCTTCCCGAATCAAGGATTCCATTCATCTGCACTGAGAATCATTGCTGTGGAAATCTATTTCTAGGGACTGGAGAAGCCTAGTTGCGGCCAGTGATAATTGGTGTATAAGGTTCTCATGACTAGGACTTCTCTCCTCCTCCCTTCTCTCCCAAGTTATTTTTTTCAGGTGCTGCTTTGTAAAGTAATCTATAAGAAAATGTATCTCCTTTCCTTTGCGTGAGAACATGGTGGCAGGTGGAATTTAGTTTAGGAATTAGCTCAGTTAACCATAGAAAGTAGTTTTGCTTACCGTATTTTTCAGAGTATAACATGCACTGGAGTGTAAGATGGACCTTAGTTTTGGGGGAGAAAAATATGTCTGCCAGATATTCATCTGGCTAGCATCCTTAGTTTATTCAGATTCAGCACATTATTTTAGCCCCTAGTTGGGGCTTAAAAAAACCTTATTCGGAGAGAGTAGAGCTTGCAAGCTGGTAAGAGCTGGGAACATCATTAGTACCTGGTTAGGGTTGGAAAGAAACTGAGCAAGTAGAGCAATAAAAAAAAGCCCGCAAAGACCTATGGCTGGAAAAATATACTTTGCAGAGAGTAACAGTGAAAGAGCTTGCAAGCAGGTAAGAGCTGGGAAGATTGTTAGCACTTAGTTAGGGCCGGGGGGGAAAGATTCAATGACTCTTTTCCTGCCCAGAAATGAATTAGTGTTGAAGGGTAAACACTAAAAACAGTTTCATTAATAAAAGATTGGAAACTCTCTTGTATTTTAAATAGTAGAATGCAGGTGATCAATGAATGGAACAAAGGCAAAAGAATCCCATAAAACATATGAAAATAAATACAGTGGTACCTCGAGATACGAGTTTAATTCGTTCCGGACCTGGGCTCTTAAGTCGAGCAGCTCTTATCTCGAACGACTTTTCCCCATAGGAATTAATGTAAATAATTTTAATTGGTTCCAGCCCTCAAAAAACTCACAAAGTTAGTCTAAATTA
This sequence comes from Erythrolamprus reginae, assembly GCF_031021105.1. Classification (NCBI taxonomy): domain Eukaryota; kingdom Metazoa; phylum Chordata; class Lepidosauria; order Squamata; family Dipsadidae; genus Erythrolamprus; species Erythrolamprus reginae. The sequence goes on along the minus strand of NC_091950.1, from coordinate 268,957,044 downwards.
TGCAGAAAGACATGTTTTTAATGAAGAAATGTACATGTACATATAAATGAATAATGAAGTTTCTTTCACTTAACTTGTAAACTTTCTTAAACTTTTAAATTTACATATGTACACAGTAGCCTAATCATCTGAAAGAAAGAAAGAAAGAAAGAAAGAAAGAAAGAAAGAAAGAAAGAAAGGGGGAAGGGACAGGAACAGAGGAAGGGAGCAAGGAAACTTATGAAAGGGGAGAGTAAGAGAGGAAGGACTGAAGGGAGGGAGGGAGGGAAGAAGGTAGGAAGGAGAAAGAAAAGAAGAAATAGAGGAAGGGAAGGTAAAAGAGAGAAAGAAAAAGAGCAAGAAAGAAAGAGAAAGAAAGAAAGAAAGAAAGGGGGAAGGGACAGGAACAGGGAGGAAGCAAGGAAACTTATGAAAGGGGAGAGTAAGAGAGGAATGAGTGAAGGGAGGGAGGGAGGGAGGGAAGAAGGTAGGAAGGAGAAAGAAAAGAAGAAATAGAGGAAGGGAAGGTAAAAGAGAGAAAGAAAAAGAGCAAGAAAGAAAGAGAAAGAAAGAAAGAAAGAAAGGGGGAAGGGACAGGAACAGAGGAAGGAAGGAAGGAAACTTATGAAAGGGGAGAGTAAGAGAGGAAGGACTGAAGGGGGGAGGGAGGGAAGAAGGTAGGAAGGAGAAAGAAAAGAAGAAATAGAGGAAGGGAAGGTAAAAGAGAGAAAGAAAAAGAGCAAGAAAGAAAGAAAGAGAGAGAAAGAAAGAAAGGGGGAAGGGACAGGAACAGAGGGAGGAAGCAAGGAAACTTATGAAAGGGGAGAGTAAGAGAGGAATGAGTGAAGGGAGGGAGGGAGGGAAGAAGGTAGGAAGGAGAAAGAAAAGAAGAAATAGAGGAAGGGAAGGTAAAAGAGAAAGAGAAAGAAAGAAAGAAAGGCAACTTCAAAGAAAGGCTCACTGAGCATCTCTCACTCTCTCTCTCTTTCTATCCCTCTTTCTTTCTTTCTCTTCCTTTCTCTCTCTCCTCTTCCTTTATCTCCTCTCTCTCTCTCTCCCTCTTTCTCTCCCCCCTCTCTCTTTCTCTCGGTTAATGCAAAGAGCCGCTGCAGCCCGCCGTCCCCAGGAAAGCAGGACCGCTCCGAAGCCTGCCCACGTCGCGAAGGGGCTCGGCGGGAGAGCGCGGAAGAGCAACAGCCGTGGGAGACGAAGGGAGAGAAGCCGGCAGAACCGCCTTGAAGGCATCCAGCCGTCCCAGGCGCATAACTTTGCTGAGAGCACTTTCGTCCCGGGCTCGTCCCCCGCCGCCTGCTTTTCTCTCTCTCCTTCCCTGCGCCGCTGCTCCGCTCGATCGGAGGCTCCGGAGACCTGCCTTTTCTCCCCCTTCCCCGCCGCCACCGCCCGCTGGCTGCAAGCGCTCTGCCAGGCGGCCAGGAGGCATTCAGCGCGTGGAGGAATGGGAAGCTCAAACGCCGGTGGCTTCAGCTTCCCATTCCTCCATGCACTTCGCCCTGAATGCTTCCTGGCCGCCTGGCAGAGCGCTCGCAGCCCGCCGTCCCCAGGAAAGCAGGACCGCTCCAAAGCCTGCCCACGTCGCGAAGGGGCTCGGCGGGAGGGCGCGGAAGAGCAACAGCTGTGGGAGACGAAGGGAGAGAAGCCGGCAGAACCGCCTTGATCCAGCCGTCCCAGGCGCGTCTCGGGGTCTGCCTTGGCGCATAACTTTGCTGAGAGCACTTTCGTCCCGGGCTCGTCCCCCGCCACCTGCTTTTCTCTCTCTCCTTCCCTGCGCCGCTGCTCCGCTCGATCGGAGGCTCCGGAGAGGCAGGAGCTGGGCGCTGTTATGCGCCAAGGCAGACCCCGAGACGCGCCTGGGACGGCTGGATCAAGGCGGTTCTGCCGGCTTCTCTCCCTTCGTCTCCCACGGCTGTTGCTCTTCCGCGCCCTCCCGCCGAGCCCCTTCGCGACGTGGGCAGGCTTCGGAGCGGTCCTGCTTTCCTGGGGACGGCGGGCTGCGAGTGCTCTGCCAGGCGGCCAGGAAACATTCAGGGCGAAGTGCATGGGCGCTGGCCTGCCTTTTCTCCCCCTTCCCCGCCGCCACCGCCCGCTGGCTGCGAGCGCTCTGCCAAGCGGCCAGGAGGCATTCAGCGCGTGGAGGAATGGGAAGCCCAAACGCCGGTGGCTTCAGCTTCCCATTCCTCCATGCACTTCGCCCTGAATGCTTCCTGGCCGCCTGGCAGAGCGCTCGCAGCCAGCGGGCGGCGGCGGGGGGGGGGGGAAGAAAAGGCAGGCCAGCGCCCGGCTCCTGCCTCTCCGAAGCATCCGAGTTAGGAAAGCCCTACTTTCCCCCCCCCAGCCAAAAACTCAAAGCAGCGGGCCGGCGGCTATTCAATGTCGGGGCCGCACGGGCGGTTGCGCGCGCTCCCGATCTCCCTGCTAGGCCCCTCGGAATTAAAAATAAAAAAAGGCTTTGTGGGCGACAGTCCCCCCTGCCACCGTTCGGATCCCCCCACCCCCAAGCAGAAGCCAAGGACCCCCAGAAGAGTGGGGCGGCAGGGGAGGCGAACGCCTCTCCGCTTACCAAGTGTCGGGATACGAGCCGAGAGGAGCCGGGCGCTGGATTGCCTTCCTTCGTTGTAGCGGAAGCTGCCGAAAGCGTCAGGGGGGCGCGGCTCCTCTCGGCTCGTATCCCGGGTGTGAGCTCGGGAGGCGAACAAAAATGTCGCTCTCCTCCGAGCTCTTATCTCGAGTTGCTCGCAAGTAGAGCAGCTCGTATGTCGGGGTTCCACTGTATAGGGATTCTGGCAAGTCACATACTGGCAAGTTCAATTCTGACCATTGAACTTTTGCCAATAAGGATCAGCTGATTTTGTTGTTGCAAAGATGCTTTTCAAAAGGCAACTGGGCTTTTTGGTTTGTTTTTGAGGATGTTTTGCTCTTCTTTCAAGAAACTTTTTCAGCTCTTCTGTTTTTGTTGTTCTTGTTGTTTCTATGTATTAAGACAGCATCTCTGGAGATTTGTTTCAAATTGACAGAAATATCCTTAAATTACACTGTTCTAGTTAAGTGTGTGTATTGCCTACTGCAGTGACGGCAAACCTTTTCTTCTTCGGGTGCTGAAAGCATGTTTACGTGCTATCGCGCATGCACGAGTGCCCACACCCATAATTCAATGCCTGGGGAGGGCGAAAACAGCTTCCCCCAGAGGTCCTCTGGAGGCTGGAAACGGCCTGTTTCCCAACTTCTGGTGGGCTCAGGAGGCTCGTGTTTTCCCTTCCCCAGGCTCCAAAGGCTTTTCTGGGGCTGGGGGAGGGGAAAAAAACACACTCCCCCATTCCCCTAGAGGCTCTCTGGAAGCCAAAACCGCCCTCCCAGAGCCTCTGTGCAAGCCAAAAATCATCTGGCTGGCACGGAAATGCGCGTTGAACCTAAGCATTGGCTTGCGTGCCATCACATATGGCTCCACATGCCACCTGTGGCACCCACACCATAGGTTCACCATCAGTGGCCTATTGTCTGCCTTTGTTAGTTGTATATGGCTTGCTGTTATGCCCTTTGTTAAAAGGGCATTATAAATAAGCGATGATGATATGATGATGATGATGATTATTATTATTATTATTATTATTATTATTATTATTATTCAGACACATAGAAACATAGAAGTCTGACGGCAGAAAAAGACCTCATGGTCCATCTAGTCTGCCCTTATACTATTTTCTGTATTTTATCTTAGGATGGATATATGTTTATCCCAGGCATGTTTAAATTCAGTTACTGTGGATTTATCTACCACGTCTGCTGGTAGTAATTAATTATTAAAAGTAATTATAGTACACAAAAAAATTATGCATAAACCTTTGTTGTAAATGAGATCATGTAAGTACAGTGGTACCTCTACTTAAGAACTTAATTCGTTCCGTGACCAGGTTCTTAAGTAGAAACCTTCTTAAGAAGCCATTTTTCCCATAGGAATCAATGTAAAAGCAAATAATGCGTGCAAACCCATTAGGAAAGAAATAAAAGCTCAGAATTTGGAGGGGGGGAGGAGGAGAAGGAAGAAGAGGAGGAGGACAGTCGTTGCCGAAGGAAGAAGGTAAGGTGAGGAGAATTTTAAAAATCCCAAACTTTAAGGCTTAAAAAAAAAAGAGGGACTCTGAGATGGCAAGGAGGAGCATGCGCCTCCCATTCACCCGGCGTGAGGCTGCCTCCCATACACTGCCTCCCATACACTGGTTGCTTCTGCTGCTTCCTGCTCCCTCTTCCTTCCCATGCTGAAGGGCTCTCCTTTCCCTCGCTCGCTTTGTAGCCGGCGCATTTCCTTCGCTGTGGTGACTCCTCAGCTGCCCAGAGCGAAGGGAGTGTTTCTTTTCTCTGGGCACTGGCAGAGGTTAATTCCCTCTCAAAGCGCCCAGAGAAAGGAAAATGCTTTGTTTGCTCTGGACTGCCAAAGCCTCCTTAAGCGCCACCAAAAGGCTCCTCTAGCAGCCCAGAAAAACCCGAGATGGCCGGGATTAAAGGGGGAATGGCAGGAAACTGGCTGGACCTTCGTGCCGCTCTCAAATTTCCTGGGAAACTTTTCTGGGTTCGGGTTCTTAAGTAGAAAATGGTTCTTAAAAAGAGGCAAAAAAATCTTGAACACCCGGTTCTTATCTAGAAAAGTTCTTAAGTAGAGGCATTCTTACGTAGAGGTACCACTGTATAAGATAAGTATAAGTTTAAACATTAACATTGTATGGTTTGGAGTGGCATTCCCTAAATTAATATCCTTCAGATATCTTAGAACCGTAACTCCCAAAATGCAGGCAGATACCAGATTGAAGCTGCATTAGGATTTTATACAATTTTAATGGGATTTTCTTTTCTAAATTGTAAGTATCCGTATTGATCTAAATCTACTTGCCTAAAAAATGCTTACAATTTTCGACTATCAGAAATGATACATGGTCTGTTTCATTTTCTTTTTCCATCCTCAGAAGATGGAAGAAAAATCCATTCTGGGAGTGTCATTCTAACTACAGGGACATTTCTGAGAGGGATGGTTCTAATCGGGTTGGAAATGCATCCTGCGGGACGAATGGGAGACCAGCCCTCCGTTGGCCTGGCTCAGACACTGGAGAAGATTGGATTTACCATGGGAAGACTGAAGACTGGAACTCCTCCACGGTTGCTGAGAGACTCCATTGATTTCACTCATCTTCGCAAACAGGAGCCCGATAACCCTCCTGTGCCATTCAGTTTCCTCACTGAAGCTGTGTGGATTAAGGTGAGCCAGAAAATGCAGAGAAGTGCATATAGTCCTGGTATTTTCCAGCACATGAAGAGGCATGGCTGTTTTCACATGGAAGGGGTCTGAATGGCTAGGGCCATTATTGATTGATTGATTTGATTTGATTTGATTTGTATGCCGCCCCTGTCCGTAGATACGGGGCGGCTCACAGCATACAATGAAACAATTCATAATAAATCTAATAAATTTAAAAAACTTTTTAAAAAACCCTTTATTAAAACAGACATAGAGACAAACATACCATACATAAATTGTATAGGCCCGGGAGGGGGGTGCCTCAATTCCCCCATGCCTGACGGCAGAGGTGAGTTTTAAGGTACATGGTGGACCATATTCAATTTGAAATTATGGAAGAAAGGATAAATTTGGATAATGAAACTGAGTTGGAACAGCTGATGGGACGGTGGGACAAGGTAAGACGATATATGACGAGCAGAATCCAAGACCAAGCTACAAGAAATAAATTGGAATCACTCTATAATATGTAAACAGATATATTGCTCTTGGTTTAAGTGGACTATAAATGAAACACCCCCAATTTGGTGGTGGGGAATGTGTGTGTGTCGGGGTGGTGGGCCCAATTCACTACGCACTGTTTTATGCTGTGTGATGTTAAAATTGTTAAAAATCAATAAAAAATATATTTATTTTTTTTTAAAAAAGGAGTTTACGAAAGGCAAGGAGGGTGGGGGCAATTCTAATCTCCGGAAGGAGCTGGTTCCAGAGAGTCAGGGCCGCCACAGAGAAGGCTTTTCCCCTGGGACCCGCCAGACGACATTTTTTAGTCAATAGGACCCGGAGAAGGCCAACTCTGTGGGACCTAATCGGTCACTGGGATTCGTGCGGCAGAAGGCGGTCCCGGAGATATTCTGGTCCAATGCCATGAAGGGCTTTATAGGTCAAAACCAACACTTTGAATTGTGACTGGAAACTGATCGGCAACCAATGCAGACTGCAGAGTGTTAGTGTAACATGGGCATATTTGGAAAAGCCCATGAATGCTCTCGCAGCTGCATTCTGCATGATCTGAAGTTTCTGAACACTTTTCAAAGGTAGCCCCATGTAGAGAGCATTACAGTAGTCGAGCCTCGAGGTGATGAGGGCATGAGTGACTGTGAGCAGTGAGTCCCGGTCCAGATAGGGCCGCAACTGGTGCACCAGTTGAACCTGGGCAAACGTCCCCCTTGCCACAGCTGAAAGATGGTGAACCTATGGCATGTGTACTGGAGGTGGCACACAGAGCCCTCTGTGGGCATGCACGCTGTTGCCAGCTCTTCTGATTTCCGGTGCGTGTACGCACTCTGGCCAGCTGGTCTTTGTGAGTGCCGGAAACCCAAAGACCAGGTGGCCGGAGCCTGCATGTGCACCGGCCATCTGATCTTCGGGTCTCTGGCACTCCAGCACACATGCACAGGCTTCTGGTTTAGACACTTGGTGCCAAAAAGATTTGCTATAACTGGGCTAGGGGGTTTCATAAAAGAACCCCTCCTAAATCAGGGCCAAAGCCTATATAATGTAGCAGTCAATGACATTTTTCAGAGAATATCTCAAAGCAGGTTGTATGGGTTACCGTTCCCTTCCTGTCTTTCTATATATGGAATGGAGAGATCTGAAGATGGTATTTCTCTATTGACCAGCAAAACTTTGCATTAGCTGGCATAGAAATTCTAATTAGCTTTTGATTTATTTTTTTCTAGTGAGTGCAATCCAAAGTCCACCGAGTGTATATTTGGCATGTATAAAAATTATTTAATGCATTCACCAAAAATCCTGACAATTCTTTTACAGCCAGAAGATCAGTTGTCCTGTTATTTGACCCACACCAACGCTGAGGTAGAGCAGATCATCCGTGATAATCTTCACCTGAGCAATCACATCAAAGAAACAGTAAAAGGACCCCGGTGAGCCTCTATTACATTTCTTCATGTGTGAAGTGCAAGGCTCAGCAACTTTTCCAAATGGCAAGCACTGTCATGTGATTTTGTATAGCATTGTAGAAACCAAAAGTAGGTTTTAAACATGTGTTATAAAATTTTATTTTTAAAAATGAGTGGTAGTCAGCATATGATGTGACAGTCCTTTGGGAATAAAGATGGTGCTTACTTTCGGTTTCTTTCAAGAAATTAATATGTATTGGTTGTTCGTTGTTCAGCCTGAGAGTTACTGCTTTTTCTGTTGTTATTTTAACATTTTACTATATTATAAGCCATGTAGAATTGATGTAATGTGTCATGTCTTGTTGTTCACCTGAGATTGTATCTATCTTCTTTTAAGAACTGCTAAGGACCAGGTGATCTTTATTATGTCCTGATACCTAAAATCATAGAACTCAAAGAGGGTGTACATTTTTTTTCACAACACTGTATCAGGTGCCCTCTAGTGACTGATTCCCTCCATATGCCCATGTTACTCCAACACTCCGTAGTCTGCATTGGTTGCCGATCAATTTCCGGTCACAATTCAAAGTGTTGGTCTTGACCTATAAAGCCCTTCATGGCATCGGACCAGAATATCTCCGGGGCTGCCTTCTGCCGCACAAATCCCAGCGACCGATTAGGTCCCACAGAGTTGGCCTTCTCTGGGTCCCATCGACTAAACAAGGTCGTTTGGCGGGTCCCGGGGGAAGAGCCTTCTCTGTGGCAGCCCCGACCCTCTGGAACCAGCTCCCCCCTGAGATTAGAACTGCCCGCACTCTCCTTGCCTTCCGCAAACTCCTTAAAACCCACCTCTGCCGTCAGGCATGGGGGAACTGAAATATCTTCCCCAGGCCTATACTGTTTATGTATGGTATGTTGTGTGCATGTTTTTTTAAAATTATGGGTTTTTAGCTTTCTAATTATTGAATTTGTATTATACACTATATTGTTTTCTGTTGCTGTTGTGAGCCACCCCGAGTCTGCGGAGAGGGGCGGCATACAAATTTAATAAATGAATGAATGAATGAATGAATGAACGAATGAATAAATAAATAAATAAATAAATAAATATTACTGATTCCTAATATCACCACTAATCTCTGTGATACTTGACGGAGTATAATAAAGCCCTAAAATAAAATAAGGGATAAACATACATTCTGAGGAGCTTAAAATCTAAATGTCAGTCCATGCAGCCAAAAGGAAAAATAGCTGTCAAGAAGGGGGAAAAGCACAAATACAACTGCATTGTACTGAGTCATGATTTCTATAGTTTCACCTCCTCTTGTTGAAGGCTTTTGAGCAGGATGCCAGGAGCTGCAGTCTAAAACCTAGATGATCCCACAATTATAATAACATACTTTTAATCACACAGTTTCAATATTCTAATAATCATTATCATTAAACTGTCTTTAACTTAATCTGCTTTTTCCGAAAGTTACAATTAAACATTACAGTTTTGACGGCAGCTTTTGAATTGACTTGAGGTTCTGCTCACAAATCTTTGTCAGTGTTATGCATCCCTGTATTAGAAGCTGAGGAATTCACCACAAAATGAGGCCCTCCCAGACCTTTCAAGTGTGTGAGCAAAGGCCCCGTAGGTTGCATGGAGTTGTTTCTTTTTTCCTGTTCTCATGTGGCTTCTATCATTTATTATCGTTTTTGGTTTGTTTCATATTGTATTTTGTTTTGAATTGCAAGCTGCCTAGTTATTGGGAATTGGGGGGGGGGGGCATACAAGTGAATAGGTTAGCTTCCTGATGGTATTGACGTTCTGATTTAGCTATCTGTCCTGTATCTAGATACTGCCCCTCCCTTGAGTCTAAAATTCTACGTTTTCCGAATCGCCAGCATCAAGTCTGGCTGGAACCTGAAGGTCTGGATTCCGATGTCATATACCCACAGGGAATGTCCCTGACCCTGCCTTCTGAGATCCAGGAAAAAATCATCGGTCTTATCAGAGGCTTGGAACATGCTAAGATGGTACAGCCAGGTGAGAAGTTGGGAGAAGGTCAGGTTTTGGGGTAAGCAGTTTGATTTGGAAAATCATGTTATTTCCTATGTTCTCCCACTCGTGGAGGGATTTACCTGTTCATCTTTTCCTCCTTTCAGGGAAATGGTTCACTAATCTGTACTTCAGCACCCATAGAAATACTTAATATCAAGATTTGTAGACTTACGTTTTCTGAACAAACATTGTTAGTCAAATTATTTTATGTTAAGATATTCATGAGCTAGGAGATCCCATGTTAACAAGGTTAGCCATTGAATAGGCAAAGCAACTAAGTTAACCAATGGGAGCTAACCACTTTTGAGTCTGTGCAGAGAATCGAAACTGGAAATTTAAGCTTAAGGCTGGGTGTTGCTTCAGTCCTCTCTGCACTTTCCTCTCTGCAGAAATGAAACTAATTCCTGCTTATGTTTAGTTGAAGAAATAATCTGCTAATGGTATAGTAAATTCATGTTATTATGTTTATCAAGAAGTTATTGAATCCAACTGATTCAGTCATCTGTGTGTGCTTCTGGTTTTGATTTTGCGACAAACTTTATGATTTTATCCATACCAGGCTATGGAGTCCAGTATGACTTCCTGGATCCACGTCAGCTGAGTCCCTCCCTAGAATCTCGTCTGGTACAGCGTCTATTCTTTGCCGGACAGATCAATGGCACAACAGGCTATGAGGAAGCTGCAGCCCAGGTGGGTGACTTGAGAAAAGCATGCAGGAAGTGGACCAAGATTCAGAGCCAGCATCTAATTTCATCATTGACCACGAGATACTTTACTAGTTCATTCAGATTAAACGACTGTTCCTCGTTCTTGTAAGGGCTTTCTTAGAACACACAACAATGCCCTTTTCACACAACTTTAGAATGTGTGCGATGAGGGATTTTTCTCTTGTCCTAGAAGAAATCTGGGGTTCTGGCTGCCTAAGGTCCAGTCATTTATCTTAACATTCATGCTTAACAAATGAATATTTGGGTTGAACAGCAGAGGGCCCTTGAAGATGTAACAGAGATGAAGCCAGGGATCTTTGTTTTATTGTTTTGAAAAGCTGTATTAGTGTTAATAATGGCAGTGAAAAAAACGAATCTGACTTAGACATTATTTCAATGTCTAAGTGAGGAGTGAACCATATTTTTCTGAATAAAAGGATGCTTGGTTCAAAAGGAACTAAGGAAAGGAACCTCTTTCTAAAGGAAAAGTTATACAAGACAACAGAGATGTCACTGGGGATGTGTCAAATAATTAATTTGGTGCAATAAAGGGTTTTTCAAGTCAAAGAGTTACTTAATCAGACATTAATGTCTAAGCCCTATAAACACATCCCTCTCCCAGCTTGACCAGCTTTATTTGCTAACATTTAAAATAAGTTTTACATTTAGAAATCATCTTAATTGGTAACAAAGTGGACCTGAGCTTCTGCTCTCTGTTGGCATCATCTACATAGCTGTTGGTCATTGCACTAGCTTTCCCTATTGAGGTTCCCTTTTAGATCTTATTCTTCTTACTCTAAACCATTCATTGTTTGCGTTCTTTTAAGATTTTCAGTTTTCCTTCTGCTGGAATCCTTGGCTCATGGATTTTTCCCCCCTAGGAACTTTCCAAGGTCTTTCAGGTTAATTCCCTCCAGGGCAAAGCTGGCCAATTTGTAAAGAATTACGTTTCAATTCAGTCTCTGGATCTGCTGTTTCTTCCCACCACTAATATGGAGACGTGACTAGACAGTTATAAACGTTTTTAGACTATTGATTTACAGAGATAGAGCATTAAAGATAAGAACAGAAGTGATTTGTCTCCTGTAGGCCTCTCACACCCATACCTCACCCTGAAAAAAAACTACTGAAAGGAAAGTTTTTGTCTTATAAAGAAAGTTTTTGTCTTATAGCTGCCAAACTTTTATGTGGTGACTTTGTGACTCTGGGGACCCAAATTGGATATTGGAGAGCCACAGGGGTGGGTTACTGTCCGGATAGGGGGAATCACAGTGGGGTAGCAAAAATGGAGCTCCACCTCAGAGCACCCAATTTGCACTGAAAGATGTTGAAAGAAAATGCAAAGCGTCCTGCATAAGCCATGCCCACAGTGTGGTAGTAAAACTTTTGATAGCCCTTCACTGGAGAGCCATATATGAATCTTTGGCTGCCCCCTACTACTCTACAGTTAAAGTAGCTTGTCCAAAACAGTGGGCTGCAACATCGATCAAACAGACCAATAGTATTTGCTATCCAGTCATATTTTCCTTATAATTCTCTTTAAACCATGGTCATCTTGCAGGGCATTGTTGCTGGAATCAATGCAGGCTTGCGGATCCAGGGGAAGCCTCCTTTTATCATCAGTCGCACCGAGGGATACATTGGAGTTTTGATTGATGATCTTACCACTTTTGGCACCAAAGAGCCGTACCGGATGTTTACTAGCCGGGCAGAGTTTCGGATGTCCCTGCGACCAGATAATGCCGATAGCAGGCTCACCTTCCGAGGTAGTCACCCCTTCAACATCTTCTTTTGATACCCTCCTCATTCTGTCCTCATTCCAGGTGCCATTCTTTTTTCTTTTTTTTCTTTTTTTGGGTATACATTTCAAGGCTACCATGAAGCTGGTTGTGTGTCACAAAAGCGGTATGAACAAGCCTCCTTGATGAAAGCAATGCTGGAAGAAGGAATGGGAGTACTGAAGTCTGTTCAGTTTGGTTATAAAATGTGGCGGCAGCTCGTTCCGGAGGCCAGAATAAGTCATCACCATAATTTCCCTCGCAGGTTATGGTTATTCCTTTGTTATTCTAGAGTTTTGTTTACTGAGGCATATAACCATCATTCTTGCATTCCAGTTCTTATCTTTTACTAGAACAATCTAGTACAGTGGTACCTCGACATACGAGTTTAATTCGTTCCAGACCCGAGCTCGTAAGTAGATCAACTTGTATCTCGAACAAATTTTCCCCATATGAATTAATGTAAATAATTCTAATTAGTTCCAGCCCTCAAAAAAGTCCCAATGTTAGCCTAAATTATGAAAAAAGACATGTTTTTAATTAATAAATGTACAGGCAACACGTATAAATAAACAATAAAGTAAATAATGAAAAGAGAAATGTACAAAATACAATAAGAAAATGTATAAAACACGGTACAGTAACCTTATCTTGGCGACAGACGAGTGCGGCTGTGTACTGTAGGCTACGTAAACAACACTTTCTTAAACTATCATAAACATAAACAAAACAACAATTCCACTTTTTTGGGACCCATGATGCACACAAAAAGTTCAGATTAAAATATACACTCGCTCTAAACACTGACACAGCCGAGATGAGACTTTGTTTTGCACGCTAACGTGTGCAAATGGCCGAGATAACCGGAAGCAAGGGGATTCTGGGTCAGAGAGGCGATGCGCCTCGCGTCGCAGCTCGTAACTTGGAATACTCGCATGTGGAGCAGCTCATATCTAGAGGTACCACTGTACATGTATGGATTTTAAGAAATTATTTGAGTGCACAAAGTTGTCCAGGTATATCTTTGAAAATATAAATACATTTCCTTCACCACTGATTTGAATGAGCCCAGATGCATGAGAAATTGAGCATTGTTTGTTTAAAAGATTAAGCTTCCCCATACATAGCCAATAATGCATAGGCTATATGCATAGCCAGTAATAAAACCCACTAAGATGCAAATTGGATAAAAATGCCAAACAATAAAATGAAATTTAAAAAAATAAAATGTAAAATGTAAAATAAAAGCATTTACAAACTAGATAGCAGAAAGCTATTCACTTCAATTCCAAAAAATGTGACTTAAAATGCAATTAAAAGCCAATGAATAAGCCTGAGAAAATACATGGGTTGTCTTCATCTCATGTCAAAATGATGCTTATGTGGGCACCACTTGAGCATCTCTGGGAGGGCATTTTATAAGTGACATGCCACCACTGAGTAAGCAATCTTTCCTGCTCTAGACTCACATTACCTCTTTGGTGGGAAGATTTCAAGGAGCCTCTCCTTGGAAAAACTTAACACCCAAAGAGGTAAATATGGGAAAAGGCAATTCTTAAGTAACCTGGTCCTTAGTAAGATGGTAGGATCAGGGGCTGTGTGCTGACAGCTTCAGTTAGATGAAGTAGGAACTACAGTTTATAGGAACAATAGAGAAATCTAACAGTTTGTGATTCAAATATAATCAAAATTTCAAAACAGAAAAAAAGAGTTCCTGGGTATACTTGTTTGATTTATTGAGACACATTTAGAGATTATTTCACTGCTTAATAATAGGATGGCTTGTTTCTTTTTGTCTAGTGCTCTAGAAATTTTCCGGAATCCAGAGGTCAATATGGATATTTTAGCTAGAGCTCTCCCAGAATCCATGAAAAAATTCACTGAATGGAAACTACTGGCAGAAAGGCTGAAAATAGAAGGTACAGAATATTTTATTGGGTGGTATATAATTAAAATAGTCACAGAATTTCTTTTGCAAAAATTTAGCTCAAGACATAGGTCATAAATTCCTGTCAAACTGAGGACACACTGAATTTCTATGAAAAATAAGTGCTGTAGGAAGAAAATGTTGTCCCTTCCCTTCTGCAGTGCAGAAGGAAATTAAGCACTAGACCCCGTCGAGCTCCATGGTTCAACGAGGAGCTCCGGGAGTTGAAACGCCAGAAGAGACGTCTAGAGAAGCGATGGAGGAGGAGTAAGTCCGAATCCGATCGAACACTTGTAAGAGCTCATATTAAGACTTACAAAGTGGCACTCAAGGCGGCAATATGCGCGTATCATGCCGCCTTGATTGCATCAGCGGAATCCCGCCCGACCGCTCTGTTTAGGGTGACCCGCTCCCTTCTTAACCAGGGGGAAGTTGGGGAGCCCTTACAGATTAGTGCTGAGGATTTTAACACATTTTTCGCTGATAAAATCGATCGGATCCGGACGGACCTCAACTCCAATTGGATAACAGAGTCGACTGACAATGAGTCAGTCGAGGTGACTGGGGCCCGTACTTGTCCATCTGTCTGGGAAGAGTTTGATCTGGTGACGCCTGATGAAGTGGACAAGGCCATTGGAGCTGTGAGTTCCGCCACCTGCTTACTGGATCCGTGTCCCTCTTGGCTGGTTTCGACCAGCAGGGAAGTGACACGGAGCTGGGTCCAGGAGATTGTCAACACTTCATTGGGGAGGGGGTCCTTTCCGGATCCCTACAAGGAGGCACTTGTGCGCTCCCTCCTCAAGAAGCCTTCCCTGGACCCAGCCATTCTTAACAACTACCGACCAGTCTCCAACCTTCCCTTTATGGGGAATGTTGTTGAGAAGGTGGTGACGCTCCAGCTCCAGCGGTTCTTGGAAGAAGCCGATTATCTAGGCCCTCAGCAGTCAGGATTCAGGCCCGGCTACAGCACAGAAACTGCTTTGGTCGCGTTGATGGATGATCTCTGGCGGCCCCGGGACAGGGGTTTATCCTCTGTCCTGGTGCTTCTCAACCTCTCAGCAGCTTTCAATACCATCGACCATGGTATCCTTCTGCGCCAGCTGAAGGGGTTGGGAGTGGGAGGTACTGTCCTTCAGTGGTTCTCCTCCTACCTCTCCGGTCGGTCGCAGTCGGTGTTAGTGGGGGGCCAGAGGTTGACTTCTACGCTTCTCCCTTGTGGAGTGCCTCAGGGGTCGGTCCACTCCCCCCTGCTGTTTAATATCTACATGAAACCGCTGGGCAAGATCATCCAAGGGCATGGGGTGAGCTATCATCAGTACGCGGATGATACCCAGTTGTACATCTCCACCCCATGTCCAGTCAACGAAGCAGTGGATGTGATGTGCCGGAAGTTTAACAGCCCTGGGTTAGATCTCTCCCTCTTTCTCTCTCTCCCTTCCTTCCTCTTTCTTTCCCCCTCTCTCTCCATCTCTCTTTGTTTCTCCCTTCTTTCCTCTCTTTTTTGCCCTCCTTCTCTCTCCCTCCTTCCCTCCCTCAATGTCTTTCCCTCACCCTCCTTCCCCCCTCTTTCTCTCTCTCTCTTGCTTTCTCTCTCTCTTGCTGTCTTTCTCTCTCCCCCTCTCCCTCCCTCTCTTGCTATCTCTTTCTCTTTTTTTGCTTTCTCTCTTTCTCTCCCTCTCTCTCCTTCTCTTACTATCTCTTTCTCTCTCTTTCTGTCTCCCCTCTCTCCCTCTCTCCCTCCCTCTCTTGCTATCTCTTTCTCTCTTTCTCTCCCCCCTCTCCCTTTCTCTCTCTCCCTCTCTTGCTATCTCTTTCTCTCTTTCTTTCCCCCCTCTCCCTCTCTCTTTCTCTCTCTCCCTCTGTTGCTATCCCCCCTCTCTCTCTCCCTCTCTTGCTATCTCTTTCTCTCTTTCCCCCCTCTCCCTCTCTCTTTCTCTCTCTCCCTCTGTTGCTATCCCCCTCTCTCTTTCTCTCTGTCCCTCTCTTGCTAACCCCCTCTCTCCCTCTCTTGCTATCTTTCTCTCCCCCTCTCCCTCTCTTTCTCTCTCCCTCTCTTGCTATCTCTTTCTCTCCCCCTCTCTCCCTCCCTCTCTTGCTATCTCTTTCTCTTTCTCTCCCCCCTCTCCCTTTCTCTCTCTCCCTCTCTTGCTATCTTTCTCTCTTTCTTTCCCCCCTCTCTCTTTCTCTCTCTCCCTCTGTTGCTATCCCCCTCTCTTTCTCTCTCTCCCTCTCTTGCTATCTCTTTCTCTCTTTCTTTCCCCCTCTCCCTCTCTCTTTCTCTCTCTCCCTCTGTTGCTATCCCCCTCTCTCTTTCTCTCTGTCCCTCTCTTGCTAACCCCCTCTCTCCCTCTCTTGCTATCTTTCTCTCCCTCTCTTTCTCTCTCCCTCTCTTGCTATCTCTTTCTCTCCCCCCCTCCCTCTCTTTCTCTCTCCCTCTCTTGCTATCTCTTTCTTTCTCCCCCCTCTCCCTCTCTCTTTCTCTCTGTCCCTCTCTTGCTAACCCCCCCTCTCTCTCCCTCTCTTGCTATCTCTTTCTCTCCCCCCTCTCTCCCTCTTTTTCTCTCAGCAGTGGCAGCAGGGTGATCAGCTGTGAGGCGGAGCTTCGGAACCGAGGCACCGACGGCGGCGGCTAGACATGTTGTGCCCAGCTAGGAGGCGGTGTTCTCGCCCCCCCGCCCCCCCAGCTGAAACTGACGTCCGGCCGGGGCGATTCTTCCCTGGCCGGACAGGCATGCATGTGCTGCCAAAGGCAGCGTGTGGGCGAGCCTGTGCTCTGCGCAGGCGCGCCCAGCTAGGAGGCGGTGTTCTCGCCCCCCCCCCCCCAGCTGAAACTGACGTACGGCCGGGGCGATTCTTCCCCGGCCGGACAGGCATGCTGGCATTCTTGTGCTGCCAAAGGCAGCGTGTGGGCGTGCCTGCGCTGTGCGCAGGCGCGCCCAGCTGGGAGGCGGTGTTCTCGCCCCTCCCAGCTATCGCAAATATCGGCGCCGCGTGTCACCGAAAATGGCTACGCGTGTTAGTGCTGACACGCGTGTCATAGGTTCGCCATCACTGCCCTAGGCTATACAATTTATGCATGGTATGTTTGTATGTATGTTTTGTTTTTTAATAAGGGTTTTTTAGTTATTTTAAATATTAGATCTGTTATATGCTGTTTTTATTATTGTTGTTAGCCGCCCTGAGTCTACAGAGAGGGGCGGCATACAAATCTAAAAAATAAAAAATAAAAAATAATAATTACATGAACTATGGAAAAAGCAAATCTTAACTTGTGGCTTTGAAAAAAGCCAAGCTTACTCACATCACTTTTCTTGTGATATTATTCCTCATGATAAGGCATTTGTTTTCCATTTGCACTAAGAAATAAATAAAAAATCCTAAGCAATTGCCATAGTATACAGTTGTGGGGGGGGGGGGGGGTTTCCTGTACCCTATTGTTTGCTTCTTCAATCATGCTTTTTTCCCCATGGCTTTTCCTACAAGCTGTTTATGGTTTACATGTGGCCAATCAAAAGCTGGAAATCGAGGAAGTACGTCAAGATGAGGCTCTCCGTTTACCTGAAGATCTTGATTATCTCACTATCGATGTATCTCTATCCCAGGAAGTGCGAGAGATACTGCATGCCCACCGCCCCCCAACGGTAAAGTACTGGAGGAGGCAGAAAGCTTAATGAATTCTGTGTAAACTGTGTTACGTGTACCCTGGAAGAGTTAGACATTTTCAAATGTGGTGTTACATACAAGTAGTCTCCAATCAGCAAACTCTCTGCCTTTATTTGAAATAAAACAGGAGAAATATATCTAAAGAAATACTAACAATTGACTTTGCATGGCAGTTACAGAGATAATAGTTATTAAGTTATTTATCTTGGTTATCTTCTTCCCATAATCACCCCCTTTTTAATCAGTAAATTTGGACTTCACCAGTTCATTTTTATCCATTGTTGGCAAAAGAAAAAAGAAAAGATCATAAATGGTTTCCAATTTTTTAAATAAAATTAGTAATTGCTTCTTCTCGAATCGAGCAGGTCACTTTAACCATTTCTGTAAGCTCTGTCATTCTCATAACCCCTTTCTTTGGTTGTTTCTGAAATCTGTCTTTGTGCATCTAATAGCCTCATGACAGTTATATTATAAAACTTGCTCTTTTGCCTTCTCTGGTTTTAGATCGGCGCCTTCAGCCGCATCCCTGGAGTTACACCAGCTGCTGTTTGTCATCTACTGGGATTTGTGAAAAGAAACCATAAAAGAGCAGAGCAGATAGACAATTTATCTAGGACTGCTGAGCCATTGTCTGCTGCGGAGCTGCTGGGTCAAAGAAAGTTTGAAGCTACTGGTTACAAATAGTGCTTTTGAACCAGAGCCACTGAACCATGATGGGTATTCCTGGTGCTTACAACTATAA
Organism: Erythrolamprus reginae; assembly: GCF_031021105.1. NCBI lineage: Eukaryota > Metazoa > Chordata > Lepidosauria > Squamata > Dipsadidae > Erythrolamprus > Erythrolamprus reginae. Next base: position 268,939,037 of record NC_091950.1, on the reverse strand, counting down.
ATCCAATTCAGTTAATGTATATCATTTAATACATACATAAATATTTATAACAACCTCAGCAGTGGATTTTGTGCTATTTTTTTGTATCCACAAAAGAGCATATCACTGAATTTGATGTTTTGGCAAAGGAGGATTGTGACGGTCTTAAACATCTGCTGGTGTGATTATTTCTGTAACATCTGTTTACATTTAATATTTAAACACACAGCTTTGTGTGGTTCCTGGTCACAAGGAAAGAGCTAGGGCAATGAGTCCAATTAGACAAATAAAAAAATTTCTAAATAATTTAGGAAAAAGTGTAACTCTCATAATGAATAATATTCATTCATATAATCTTCAGAATGTTTTGCTGTACTTTGATACTCCAAAGAAGCAGTGCCTATGTAGTCTCTCCCCCTTCCCCTCTTGGATCTAAAAGGAATACATCTGTTTTATTTTCAACAGGGAAAAGCATTGACAAGATGCAAATGTACTTTTAATCATATAGCTTTCTTCACTTTAGACAAAGTTGTTCCACATGCCATGCCTGTTTTTCTTTTTTTTCTTGTTTGTTAACTGTTAAACAGCAGTATGCTTAAATACCTCTATTTGCTAATGGGGACTCAATATGTGAATTGACTGGAATAACCACCAACATTTGCACCCCGGCCAAAGACTGTTGAGGAATACAATCTCCAAAATAACTGCTATTTATTTTGAAGGAGCAAAAACATGTCTAGTTCCCATTTGTTTTTTTTTCTCAGATTTAAAGACAATCCAAGGAGTCTGTTGATTTTAGCTTTGCTAATAATCTGCAAGACACTATGTGAACTCTAAAAAGAAAGGGGTTAGCCATACATTCCTGAATTTTGAGCTTCTGAACCCATTCCTGAGAGAATAAGTTCCTGCCTTAACTTGGCACTGATGAAAAAGATGAAGCAGATTTTGCAGCCTTTCTGTAGAATAAAGAAAAAAGAGAAAGGCTGGACTGTTTTGCTGCTAATCTCTGGGTAGTGTGCTATTCAGAGAGGAACCTATCGCACAAAGGGAATTGCCCTCTGAATCCCTGAGGTGTTTGAATAATCACCGTGAAACAAGTTTATTCTACCAGCCAAAAAATAAAATGTATTAAGATCAACAAGGCCAAGATCCCATAGCCTCAAGAATACATTTGCACATGATTAATGGTGGGAAATGCATGAATGGAAACAAAAATTTACATGCAATTTTCATTGATCTGATTGATAATTTTTGGAGATTTTAATCAGCATTGTAGTTCATTCTTTTCTAACTGCAAACTAATTCATCTCAGTTCTACATGACAAGTTTGTACTGTTGCAGTAAAAACAGCAGTGGCTTTCCAGATGCTGCTGAACTAATAACAAAATATACATACCTGATAGATAAGATGCCATCAAAAAACACTGGGTTTATTACATAATACAAATTTCACAAATTATATACTTTCATCATTTTACTTCAATACATGACACAAGTAGGAATAACATTTAGACTTATATACACCTCTTTATGGTGCTTTATAGTCCCCTCTAAGCCGTTTACAAAGTTAGGTATATATTGCCCTCAATAACCAAAGTCTTCTTTTAGCTGAGTCAGCCTTCAGATGGTGAGAATCAACTGCTGGCTGTCAGCAGAATTAGCCTGCATTACTACATTCTAACTACGGCTCAAATACATATTTTCTGTCAATAACACAACATATGATGCACATATTATCACCCACCAGAGGTGGGTTCCTTCCAGTTTGGACCAGTTCTAAAGTACTGGTAGTAACTTGGTGGCCTTGGTAACAGGAGCCGGCAGGGACCCAGGCTTGCCATGCCCCTGAGCTGGTTCTCTCGGTGGTACCATCTTGTTTTTTGTTTTTGTGATTGCGCAGAAACTTTCAAGTACTAAGTACTATTAACCAGTGCCTCACTGAATTATCATTTTAGAGATATTTCCTAAACATAGAAACAGAATGATTAAGAAAATGGGCAAAGACGTGATGGGGACAGAAACAACCTCCAACTTCCTGATGGTTTCACCATTGACTTTTCCTGGCGGAAACTGGCAGGAAATGTTGGAAATTACAATCACATGTCAGTGTTGAAGCAGCTGCAACTTTGCCAAATTTCAACCCCACTAGAGTGGTGGGTCCTGTGTTTTGGATTCAAGTTAGTTCATTTGAAATATATTGATTCAAAAAATGTTGCCCTGTGATGTACTGTTACACTGAAGGTTATAAACAGGCAGACAAACCAGTTTTCTAATAGAATCTAGTAAACTACTGGTAGTAATACATAGATCCTCCTCAACCCCAAGTGTTTGCAATGAATTAGACTAACAGAGATAGAAGGGATCTTGGAGGTCTTCTAGTCCAATCCCCTGCTCAAGGAGGAGCCCCACAGGTGGCATACAGAGCCATATCGGAGGGCACACGAGACGTTGCCCTGTCTCAGCTCCAGCACACATGCATGCATGCTGGCCAGATGACTTTAGGACTTGGAAAAGGCTGTTTCACCCTCTGGACGCTTCAGGGAAGCTTCCTGAAGCTCCGGAGTGTAAAAAACAGCCCAACGGACAAACTGGAAGTTCGGAAAACTTACTTCTGGTTTGCTCATTGGGCTGTTTTTTTTTGCACTCCGGGGCTTAAGGAAGCTTCCCTAAACCCTCTAGAGCAGTGTTTCCCAATCTTGGCAACTTGAAGATATCTGGACTTCAACTCCCAGAATTCCCCAGCCAGCATTTGTTAATAAAACAAGATGGCATGCGCAGGAGCAGCATGGGGGAACTCACATACACGGAGGGGAGGGAATGGGTGTGAGCACGTGCACACATGCCAGCACACCCACACACACCCTTTTGGCACGCAAACCAAACAAGGTTCGCCATCAGTGCCCTATATAATTCCAAAAGCTTGTCCTAACATAAGCTTGAAAGCTGCACCATGATTTGGTTATGTCTGGCATATCTGGCTAAGAATATCTGGATTTTAACATTTAGTTACTGCTCTTTTATCCTAACAGGGCTGCGCAGTGGTGACCGGAACGTAGCCATTTTGTCTCACCTGCTTGTGGGCAGGGACAAAATGGCAGCCACTAGACAAACTGCTTGATTTCGCTGCCTTAACCCGAGGCCTGCACTGCAGTGCAAAAGCTGTTGCATGCTGCAGAAAGCTTCTTCAGGGCTGTGCAGACCTTGTTAAGGCAGCAAAACAAAGCCATTTGTCCCCCCAATTGCACAGAGGCAACCTGAATAGAGCCCCCACTTCCAGAGGCATGCCCTATGTCCACCCAAAGAAGCAATCCATTCCAGCTTTCTGGAAGGCCTTGGAGGTCTTCAAAAATAAGTGAAGAGGGGAGTGTTTGGCTTGGTGGGGTGGGAAAAGGCCTGTGGGGACCCAACGGGCAGGAAGCAGAAAACAGGGTCTCTTTGGGAGTGGAAGAGACTTTGGGAGCGCCAGGGAGGGAAGCCTAGGCTGTTCAAGGCCTCCAAGGGCCTTACCTACCCCTAAGGCATCCCACGCTCAGCTTAACAACCCATTAATGGGGAAAGCAGGGGTGGGAAGTCATTGTTGTGACATGGAAAGCTCTATTAAGGCCGTATCTTAAACCCACCTCTGTGTCAGGCATGGGGAAACTGATTCCGTTTTATGTATGGTTTGTATGAGATGTATGGTTGTTTTTTATATTAAGGGGCTTTAAACTGCTTTTACTATTGGATTTGTACTGTTCTGTTGTTGTGAGCCGCTCCGAGTCTCTGGAGAGGGGCGGCATACAAATCTAATTAATAATAATAATAATAATAATAATAATAATAATAATAATAATAAATCTCAAGGACTACCTATACAAAATAAGTCCCTTTTATTAGGACCAAGCCCATGCACTCTAATCTCCCTTCTCAGATTTTCTAAGTGCGAAGAAAAGAATGGAAAAAGTACAGTTGCCAAATTCATTTCGGAGAAAAAACACTTCTAAAAGCAAATAGCTCATGTCTACATAAATAGCTACGTGAGATCTATTTTTAACCAATCGGGTTCTTAAAGCCAGAAAAACAGTGTTATTCCACAGCTGGTAAAAATCTGTCCAAATCCCTTTGGCGCTTCTGTTTTCCAGCTCTTTTTCCAACAGCGGTGCTTTTCCAATGCTAAATCTAGCCTTTACATTATTATTCTTCTTTTTTTTCCTCCCCAGAAAAAAATCCTGAAATTTGATATAGCTGTTCTGGAAATTCTCAACTATATTAAAAGTGAACAACAGTAAAAAAAAAAAATAGAAATCCCAGAACCAAATTTTAATCTTTGGGAACCAGAATAATTGTGCAATTATATATTTCTCAAACATACCTCCCCCCTCAAGATCTATGGTTTTCTTTGTTTGTAATAACATTCTTCTTACGCTTAAAATATATTTTCTTTTTGTTGTTTCTTTGATCCATATCTAAGCCCAGTCATTAAAATAAAAAAAGCAAGAGGCAGTCAAGGAGAGAGTTATTTGAAGGCACATTTATTCCAAAGAATGCTCTATTGAGTGTAAATTGAGATACATACCACAGCTAGCTATCATTGTGCAATTAACTTTTGACAAATGTGGTTAAGATAATGAACAACTTAAAAAAAAAAACACAAGCTAACTGAATTCCTGAGCTCTTACTAAAAAGAAAACATTTTTGAAACTGTTGAGAAACACGCTCAGTATCCCCTCACCAAATTATGAATTGATTCATTTTTAAAACTTCCCATAATATTTTTTATTGCAAAAGGCCCTTTGTTTTGAATCGTTTAGATACCCCTTTTGTTCCTTTTTTTAAAAAAAACTATCCACAACTAAATTAAGGCCAAGTAGGTCCAAAGTACAGCGTTTGAGCATTCTTCCTTTCCTTTTTTTGAAATCTAGCTTCATTCCAAGGTTACACCCATGTAGTGTGATCCAAAACCAAATGCTTGAGATTAAAACAAAAAACAAAAAACCAGAGAGGGAATAGAAACATAGAAACATAGAAGTCTGACGGCAGAAAAAGACCTCATGGTCCATCTAGTCTGCCCTTATACTATTTTCTGTATTTTATCTTAGGATGGATATATGTTTATCCCAGGCATGTTTAAATTCAGTTACTGTGGATTTATCTACCACGTCTGCTGGAAGTTTGTTCCAAGGATCTACTACTCTTTTAGTAAAATAATATTTTCTCATGTTGCTTTTGATCTTTCCCCCAACTAACTTCAGATTGTGTCCCCTTGTTCTTGTGTTCACTTTCCTATTAAAAACACTTCCCTCCTTAACCTTATTTAACCCTTTAATATATTTAAATGTTTCGATCATGTCCCCCCTTTTCCTTCTGTCCTCCAGACTATACAGATTGAGTTCATTAAGTCTTTCCTGATACGTTTTATGCTTAAGACCTTCCACCATTCTTGTAGCCCGTCTTTGGACCCGTTCAATTTTGTCAATATCTTTTTGTAGGTGAGGTCTCCAGAACTGAACACAGTATTCCAAATGTGGTCTCACCAGCATTCTATATAGCGGGATCATAATCTCCCTCTTCCTGCTTGTTATACCTCTAGCTATGCAGCCAAGCATCCTACTTGCTTTCCCTACTGCCTGACTGCACTGTTCACCCATTTTGAGACTGTCAGAAATCATTACCCCTAAATCCTTTTCTTTTGAAGTATTTGCTAACACAGAACTGCCAATACAATACTCAGACTGAGGATTCCTTTTCCCCAAGTGCATTATTTTACATTTGGAAACATTAAACTGCAGTTTCCATTGCTTTGACCATTTATCTAGTAAAGCTAAATCATTTACCATATTACAGACCCCTCCAGGAATATCAACCCTATTGCACACTTTAGAGTCATCGGCAAATAGGCAAACTTTCCCTATCAAACCTTCCCCTATGTCACTCACAAACATATTAAAAAGAATAGGACCCAGAACAGACCCTTGTGGCACACCGCTTGTAACCTGACTCTGCTCAGAATACTCGCCATTAACAATAACTCCCTGATGTCTATGCTTCAGCCAGCTGCAAATCCATTGAACTATCCAGGGATTAAGTCCAATCTTCACTAATTTATCTATCAGCTCTTTATGTGGAACCATATCAAAGGCTTTGCTGAAGTCCAGGTAGGCAATATCCACAGCACCACCTTCATCCAACAATAGGAGAATTAAATAAACTTCAATATGTTTTCCCTTCCTTTTAAGCACTTTAATTTTAATTGAATTAAATTTATTTACGTCGCCTTAAACACGACCTAAGCATAGCCCATAAAATCTGCTTCAACATCCATCCTTCCTGTCAACAACTACTTCAGCTTCAACCACAACAACACATGAGCACACAACAAATACAAATTTAAAAGTAAACAGCTCCAAAGTCCAAACTCTACTGCAGGAAATACGACCTTAGTAACTGAGTAGTTGATGCATGGAACTCACTTCCTGACTCTGTAGTATCATCACCTAACTCCCAAAACATTACCCTTAAGACTATCCACCGTTGATCTCTCCCGATTCCTAAGAGGTCATAAGGGGGCGCATAAGTGCACCAGCATACCTTCCGTCCCCGGTCCTAATGTTTCTCTTGTATCATGTATAAAAACAGTTATACCATTTTATGCTAATACGTACTTGACAAAATGGATGGATGGATAGATAGATACAGTAGGTAGGTAAGTAAATAAGTAAGTAAGTAAGTAAGTAAGTAAGTAAATAAATAAGTAAATATATACGTAAATAAAATTTGATTTATAAGCCGGCCAACTCTAATCGGAAAGTTCTTAGGACTAGCGAGAAAACAACGAGGATGAATCCCCACCCTCTTGGGCCACCGCCCGCCAGGAAGCCGCAACAGTTGGGCTTTAGAATCAGAACCATCTGGAAAAGCAAGCGGGAACAGCCAAGCGGCTGGCTTCGAGCAGCTTGCAACCGCACGGCGAGCCGAGGGCGCTATGGGCACCGGCAGCAGCAGGGAGGCCAGGGCGCGTACTTTCAGCCCGCCACTGTGCTGGCGAGGTCCCGGGCCGGGCAGGCCCACTCACAGCGCCCCCTCTCGGCAGGGCCCGGCGGACGACGGGGAAGCGGCGTACCCCGAGGCTGCGGACCGGTCCCCTGAGCTCGTCCCCTCGCTGCAGCTCGAGCAGCCCGACTCGGACTCGGAGCTCCTAGACCGGGTGCTGGAGGAGTGCGAGGAGGACTATCCCCGGCTCCTGCTCGCCGCGCCCCGCCGGCCTCCGTGCCGCGGCTCCGGAGACTGCTGCCCCCGCCCGGCAGAGGAGAACGCAGGGCAGCGGGAAGCGGCGGAGGTAAACGTGTTGGACGAGCGGCGGGGAGGGACGCGGGTAAAATGTGCGCGGGAAAAAGCAGGAGGGATGAAGAGCCTTCGGTTCTTTGGGACCGAAAGGTTGTGTGGCTCTTTTTTTCCCCCTCTCCGGCGCTTCCACAAGCGGAGAGATGTGTGTCTTTATAGATGCGACATTTTTTTGCGTTGGGCTGGCGCTGCTTGAAAGTGTTTCCCAACATTTGGCGACCCTCGTTTGGGCGTGTAGTCCTCGACTTATGACCGCAATGGAGCCCTCGCGCTTCTGGTATTTAACGGAAACGTTGGTTGAGTGGAGTTTGCCCCGTTTCTGGCCATTGTGGTGAAGTGAAGGGCTGCAAAAAATTTTACTACCACGCTGTGGGCGTAGTTTATTTTGTGGATGTGGCTTGCCGACCATGTGACCAGGCAGGAGTGGCTTGACTGTGAAGGGGTGGCTTAAAGGTCATGTTTGTGGCTTAAAGGTGGCCAACTTGACATCACTCCCCTCAAGGGTTTGGGTTAGGGTTAGAGAGCCTGGCCTCTCCTCACCTCAATTTCCCTCTCTATTTACTATTACTAAACATCCAAAATATACTATTTACTGGTAATTCTATGTATATATGCCATTTGTGTACATATATATTACAAACAGACAGTGAAGGGCTACCAGATTTTTTTTTACTACACTGTAGGCGTGGCTTATGCAGGATGCCCTGCATTTTCTTTCAACATCTTTCAGTACAAATTGAGTGTTCTGAGGTGGAGCTCCATTTTCGCTACCCCACTGCATTCCCCCCACATCCGGGCAGTAGCCCACCCCTGCAAACAGGCATACAAAAATATACTTTATTATTATTATTTATTAGATTTGTATGCCGCCCCTCTCTGAGGACTCGGAGAGGCTCACAACAAAATACAATGTCACAAATCCAATATATTAAAAACCCATTATTAAAACCATACAACTCAGACAGACCATACGCAATTCTAACATAGCCTTAGCATAGCCTAGGGGCAACTCAGTTACCCCCAGACTAATATAATTAATTCAGTTCTACCCAATACTGTAAAGATCCAGACCCTGGCCTTACCTAAACACCCAGACCCACTTTACAGACCCCTAATTGTTTGCTTTACAGCAACACAGTGCACCACAGTCACTGCGCTGGAGTGTTTGCATGGTTCTGTTTTCAGCCGCTCTCGGTAGGAGGTCGGGGTCCGCTCCAGTGCAAGGATGAAAGAGGTCGCCGCGTCTGCCAGGACTCCTCTGGTTCCTGCTTTCCTCATGATTCATCAGGAAAGCAGGAACCGGAGGAGTCCCGGCAGGAGCGGACCCCGACCTCCATGGACCGCTCATAGATAGCGGCGGGCTGGTCACAGACAGCGGGCGGGTTGGGTGCGGCCCGCGGGCCACCCCTTGCCCAGGTGTTATCCAGAGGGTGAAACGGCCTTTCCTAAGGCCAAAAATCAGCTGGCTGACATAGGGCAACGCCTTTCATGCTCTCTGATATGACTACATGTATTATTATTTATTTATTATTTATTTATTTATTTATTGGATTTGTATATTGTAAGTAAAGCATGAATTCTATTCTAAGTCCTGTACAACTTAATTTACTGTCACTCATCTTGCATACATAAGCCATTTTTCCTCCCTAGACCCGACCAAAATTGGTTCAAAAAGCTAATTGTTTAATTATAATATTTTAATCCCTGGGGCTTTCTTCTTTATGTGTAACAAAGAAAGTCTCATTCAAGCCAAGCCACACTCTTGGGAACTATATGACTATACCTACGTTAAAATGGCAACAATATGGAAGTAATTAAATATCCTGCATATCTACAGTTATTCATATTTGTCACTTGGGAACATTTGGTGTCCTGAAAGCAAAAGGAAGAAAGAACCTAGTCAGAAACAATTCTGACTCGTCGCTGAGAGCTTATTAGCGTCTGTGTTTGCCTTTGGGATGTAATTAATGCAAAAATGCATTAATTAGGGGAGATGTTACTGTGTCAAAGGACTTCTTTGAGGCTTTTATTAATCAACCAAATGGTGAAAATGACATTTGGATTTAGAAAACCAAACTAATATGCTTAATTTTAGTTCCAGACTTTTGTTTTCTTTTAGCAAAGTCTTTATAAAGCAATGCCCTCTTGTGGCTGCCTCATTTATCAGTCCTGTGTTACAAAAATCAGTATTTCTTGTATGAACCTGATACCTTACTCTGGGAATGGCTTCCTTAAAACCTTGGGGTGGAGGGGAATGCAAGCAATGGCTCAGCGTTGCTAGATGGCTACATTCCTATTGCAGTATAAGTTTAAAGCCCTATGCATAAAGTTGGTTAAAACTGAATATTGTTAACACGGGCCTATCCTATGCTCCTGTCAATCGTTGCAATTCCTTGCCAAAATGTATTCCTTGTATTTGCAAGTGGACCAGTTTTCACAGCTCTGTTAGTTGGTTCTTCCTATCTACCCACCCAGCCAGTTCTTGGCACATCACCGTCCAGCAGATACCTATTCTGCTAGCACTGATGTTACCTACTTTGGGTAATGAAACATCTGCCAGAAAACAATCTCCGAGAGCACCAAGAACCCCTCATGTCAACTCTGAGGTACAAATATTAATATCTATTCTCGTATTGGGTTTAATTTGGCCCAAATTTGGTCAGATTCCAAGGATGTTGGGGGGGGGGGGTTTCTCTTAGTTTCTATGTACTGATTCGCTGGTTCTTCCTTCTGCTCACTGTTTGGACACTTAATGGGCTAAAGCAGGATGAAAGGAAGACATAAGGAGATGGCACCCAATCATTAATCTGTGTGTGTAGCCATTTTTTAAAAATGAAAATGAATTAAATGTAATTTAACCTGGCTCTTAAAGCAACTGACCAACTCCAAAACAGATTCTAGGTCAGACAGATATAATTAGGCATGCTTAGGGATATCCTATGGCAGAACTAGCCTGTGAACCAGAGTCTGGTATTTACGTTATGTACTGAAGATAATTTTAGGTCAACTTGACTTCTGGATTGCTAAGTATCTAAAATTGGTCACTGCTAGCCTCATCTACAGTATTACAGCACTAGGGAAAGTGATTATTCTGAGAAGCAGATCTTTTCTCTGCCTTTTTTTTTCTCCTTCTTTCTGGTTGAAAACCAAGCAAAGTGATCTCTTCCTGGGAGTCACAGGGGTAGGTTTCTCCTGGTTCAGATCAAATCACCCAATATCGGAATTTGGGTGGGAAGAGAAAGAAGAGAAGGAGGATAGTCGCTGCGGAAGGAAGAAGGTGAAGTGAGGGGAATCAAAAAAAATCCAACACTTTAAGGCTTAAAAAAAAAAGAGGGACTCTGAGGTGGCAAGGAGGAGCACGCGCCTCCCATACACCCAGCACGAGTCTGCCTCCCATACACTGCACCAGAGAAAGAAACCCAGGCGGGCGAGAGGGGGGAACCTCCTGCTCCTTTGACCAAAAGGCAGCTGCTGCTACTACTGCTGCTAGTACCTGCTTCCTCTTCCTTCCCATGCTGAAGGGCTCCCCTCTCCTCTCACCCGCTCACTTTGTAGCCGGCACCTTTCCTCCACTGTGGTGATTTCTCGGTTTAGCTGAAGCCAAGTTGATCCAGCTGGGGCGAAGCGCCCCCTTTTGCCTTTCCACGCCCAGATGTTCCGGGAAGCAACCTCGCGCCGGGTGTATGGGAGGCAGCATGAGGGAGTCACCACAGCGAAGTGGTTTATTCCCTCTCCAAGCGCCCAGAAAAAGGAAAACAATCCGTTCACTCTGGACTGCCAAAGCCCCCTTAAGCACTACTGAAAGGCTCCTCTGGCAGCCCAGAAAAGCCCGAGATGGTCAGGATTGAAGGGGGAATGGCAAGAAACTGGCTGGGCCTTTGTGCCACTCTCAAATTTCCTGGGAAATTTTTTCAGACCCGGGTTCTTAAGTAGAAAATGGTTCTTGAGAAGAGGCAAAAAAATCTTGAACACCCGGTTCTTATCTAGAAAAGTTCTTAAGTAGAGACATTCTTAGGTAGAGGTACCACTGTAATTGGAATAGCAGGAAGATTTAGATTAAATTGTGCTATTGGTGTATTTATATTGATCTGAAAACTGGTATGGAGAACAGAAGTGGCATCTCTATCTCAGACTCTTAGCATGAATGCACACATAAATATGTACGGTATGTTGCCATCTTCCCATCATACTTACTCTCCTGTTAATATTTTTGGTATCATTTTAGGATTTTTATTGGTAAGGTAAAGATGCATGTTCCTCAACTCACACAGTTTCTCACACAGTTTGTGTCTGCATGAATCCCCTTCTCATTATCTTGTCTTAGAACTGAGAAAGGTAAATGTATAATATCCATTGTACGCTGTTGTAGACAGTCATCAACTTTTCTAATCCCAGCAATCAAAATGCTTACATAGAGGAATATCAGAGTTACTCATCTTCTTTACCAAAAATTACTTTTGCGTTCAGAGATACAGTATATATCATTAGGAGATTTACTAGCAGGGGTAAATCTGTGTTTCTTTGGTCATAGGCTATCTAAGTGTCATTATGTTCATGTGTTTTTCAGACTTTCGTAACAAGATCTACACCAGGGAGCAATAACTTTGCCAATCAGTAAGTTATCGTGAATCAAATAACCAGGATTGGAGACAACATCAATGTACTCCTTTGCAGAAATGAAGAAGAGCTTACATTCCTGTGCTTTCATCAGTTGTTCAACATGGTTCAGTAATAATTTTCTTCACATTTTTCTACAAGCATTTCTGAAGGAAATATTGCAGCAAGAAGGGTTTCTTTTCTTTCAATGGCAGTTTAACAAGATTAAACTCTTGCTTTTCTTATTAGATCTCTCAGACTATCCATATGCTTATAAAAAAACTGATGGAGAGACTGAATTTAATCACAAAATTGTTTTACTAATTTAAATGTCAGATGGTTGAAGATCACATGCATTGGTCATCCATTTGATTATAAATCTTTATTGCTATAGTTTAGATTTCTTTTAGCATTCTTTTTCTTTTAGAATTGTTTCCTGAACATTATTGGTACATTTCTTCTTCCATTTATGGGGATTCTAATTATAATCAGAGTTTTAAAAAGGTTTTCCAATGTAGCATGTCATTTCAATCTTTTCATTCTTCCAGAGTAATTATTCTGCTTATGTCTTGGTCTACTTATCAACTGGATCTCTGTCCCCATCATGGTGTACATATCATTGTTGGCTGAAGTGCTTTGGGTATTAGAGAAGGGATGTGGCAAGAGATTCCAGAATAAAAACAAAGCTTTATTTTTTTAAAAAAAAGATGGATACTTATATAGGAAAGCCTACATTGAGCAATTTTTACAATGTACCCTGTCAGTACTCGACTTTCCTTAGCTAGAAAAAGTCAGAGATTTTTGCTGTAGGCCAGAGGTAGGCAGAGTTGGCTCTTCTATGATTTGTGGACTTCAACTCCCAGAATTCCTGAGCCAACCATGCTAGCTCAGGAATTCTGGGAGTTGAAGTCCTCATGTCATAGAAGAGCCAATTTTGCCTACCCCTGGCCCTAGGCAAGCGATGGCAAATCTACGACATGAGTGTCAAATGTGACATGTCACAATGTTTCAGGTGACAATTCTAGCATTCCGCAACACCCGGCAACTATTCTTAAAAGTATGCCGAGCATGTGGCCTAGGTAGGCCTAGGGCCTGTCAGTAGAAAGAGACTACCACTTGAAGGTAAGAAGCATGCAACAGATTGTCATGCCGGACTCTTCACTAATAGCCCCCAGTGAGTTAGGAATGCAAATTCAAACACACACCGGCACAGAAGAAATGAAAATAGTTTATCCAAACAGTTTTTAAAGCACACACTTTAAAAAGAGCCAAATTTCTCTCACCCAGATAACAGTCCTGGAATGCAGCCAATGGCAAAAACAAACGAGCAATTAAGGCAGCTGTGAATCCTCACAGGCGCCCCCTTCTGTGAATCCAGAAGAGGTAGTTAACTGTGAAGTGCCCAAAAAGTCAATAGAAATCCTGGAATAATCCAAACAATAGCAATTGGTCTTTCTCCAAACGGATAAATGCCCACACGCACACTCCCCAATGCCCATAATTTATCACCAAACACATTAACCTAATTGCCCCAGCAACAGGTGTTCTCTCTTATTTTCGATGATACCTGCGCAGCTGGTCCCTTCTTGTCATGAGCCTGCACATACGGGCATCTACCAGCCGATCCTCCTCCGAGTCTGACGTCTCACTAATGGGAGCATTAACTGATGGGCTGGCTGCACCCATCTCTCCATCTGATTCCCCTCCCCCACTGTCTGTCCTTGGCAATGAATCTTCACTATCAGAATCTGCTGGCAATAACATACATCTCTGTGACCCCGAGAATTCCCCTGAAGCAACATCCAAATTCCCCGTTGCAGAAGCTGGCCCAGAGCCAGCCACAACACCGATCCTGTGGAATGTTGGGCTATGGAGATAATCACACTGTTGCCCAAAGTTCATATGCCTTGGGGAATGGCGCGAGGCAGCCTTTTTGAGTGGCAATGGTGGCATTGGGACTGAGGTCAAATCCCGGGCCTCTACTTCAAACCCAATGTGGCCCTGCCATTGAATGCTGCTGCTCAGAGTGGCCCAGATGGGGCAGTGGGGAGCGTGGATATAGAAAATTGTTTTTCTTTTGTTTGGAGATACAGGCAGCGACATGTCAGCAAAGTCAAGTTAGGCATTTTCTGAATTTTTGACACATTGAATCCAAAAGATTTGCCATCAGTGCCCTAGAACTGGCACACATTTCTCCTTTCACGGCCCTTTTCGAATCCTGTTGTTCTTCCATGTAATGAGTTCCATTTGTTTAAAATTAAATGTTATCAACCTGTTCAAGAACATTGTGAGAATTATGTACAGACGGTAATTATTTATTATTTATTTTATTTATTTATTCGATTTTTATGCCACCCTTCTCCTTGGACTCAGGGCGGCTTACAACATGTTAACAATAGCACTTTTTAACAGAGCCAGCATATTGCCCCCACAATCCGGGTCCTCATTTTACCCACCTTGGAAGGATGGAAGGCTGAGTCAACTTTGAGATTTGAACCGCTGACCTACAGATCTAGTAGTCAGCTTCAGTAGCCTGCAGTACAGCACTCTACCTACTGCGCCACCCCGGCTCTGAGAAATGGAAAGAATTTGGAAGAAATGGGAAGGTATGCCCATGTTACACCAACACTCCGCAGTCTGCATTGGTTGCCGATCAATTTCCAGTCACAATTCAAAGTGTTGGTTATGACCTATAAAGCCCTTCATGGCATCGGACCAGATTATCTCCGGGACCGCCTTCTGCCGCACGAATCCCAGTGACCGGTTAGGTCCCACAGAGTTGGCCTTCTCCGGGTCGTGTCGACTAAACAATGTCGTTTGGCGGGACCCAAGAGAAGAGCCTTCTCTGTGGCGGCCCCGACCCTCTGGAACCAGCTCCCCCCAGATATCAGAGTTGCCCCCACCCTCTTTGCCTTTCGCAAGCTCCTTAAAATCCACCTCTGTCGTCAAACATAGGGGAATTGAAATTTTCCCTTCCCCCTAGGCTTATAGAATTTATACATGGTATGCTTGTATGTATGATTGGTTCTTTAAATTGGTTTTTTAAAGATTATTTTTAATATTAGATTTGTTTACATTGTCTTTTTATTGTTGTTAGCCGCCCCGAGTCTTCAGAGAGGGGCGGCATACAAATCTAATAAATAAATAAATAAATGAGATGTTGTTAGCTAAATTAGGCCTAATTTTAACTTGCTTTATTATTTTTGGTCCTGATTATTGCTTTCTCCCATAAATCTGCAGGTTGCCTCTCAAGAAGCCAGAGAGACAGGCCAAGATATCCTACGACTGCTCTGAAGAGGAGCTGATGGCAACAATAGAGCAAGAGTACTGTCGCTGAAGCCACTCACAGCTATACCAATACGGCCATTAACAAATTTACCTAGGGGCTAGGTTATAAAACTACAGTGTTTCTGAGAAGAAGTCTACTAGCATGGCATACAGAAAGACAACTCAGAACCCTGACCAGAATGATACTACTACAGGAAACACTTTTATCCGAACATTTCCTATGGAAAAGGGAAAAGTTATACACAAAGGTTCACCTTCACTTAAAGCTTGAGGTGTGAAGTAGTGAAAGAGCAATCATTTGTCCACATTTTAATGAAATTAAAGACCATTCACTTTGGGTGGCCTTACCGCATAGGTAACTTACTATGGAATGGTAATAATAATAACCAGTAAATCAGTAAGACCTTAATTACTCCTTCACACGAAGTTTGGGGTCACATGGCCCATCTTTTATAATACTGGTTAATGCCAGTGTGCCTAAATGGAAGAATCCTTGAGAAAATTTCAGGATGGCAATAATCATTTTGTCTGAGATACTCTTGAGTAATCACTTTAGATTAGTGGCTAACCAACTCTGCTGGTCATTTGCAGAGAATCACATAGGCTGAAGTACCTCTTATAGATAATATGTGACAAAAATGTTCCTTCTAAATCACATTCCTGGCAGATGTCTGCATGCAAAATGGAAGCATGAAGTTAACAGAAAAGGTTCTGTTCCTAAAGATGTTAGTGGTGCAGTGTGCTTTGTGTATCTTAGTAGATGCAAAGAGCACCAGAGGGGTTTGTGTGCTGTGGTCACTTTGCCTAATTATCTCTATGTGAATCTTATCTCAGACTCAATGATTTGGAAGGGCCATTTAAGATATCTGGCTCAATTCTCTGCTTAGTGTAAAATAATAACAAACGGCTATCTAATCTGTTTGATTGGAAGGACAAGCTCACCACCTCTCTATCCAATGGTACAATGCAAAATTGACTATTGTACTTGCATCATTCAAGGAGTTGTGCGACATGCAGCGTGCATGCTCACACATGCTCCAAAGCATCTTTGTTTCCTTGGAATCAAACACAAATTATTCTGTTTCCCCTTTTTTTTAGATTTTTAATTATATTTTTAACATTATTCTCTCTCTTTTTTTGTTTCTGCATCTGTCTTATGAAGGTATATCTACCCTTTTCAGGATAAAAGAAGGAATCTTGTCAACATTCATGCTGGCAGGATTCTGAAACATTTCAGCAAGATTAGAATATAAATGTTGGAAATATTAACATATGCTTTAAATGGTTCCTGCTCATGTATTGCTGATAGATTAATACTCAGATCATATAACAATAAGAGACTTCAACTGAGGAGAGTATTTATACTGTTTCAGGTTTGCAAAATGTAATATATAGCTTTCATATTCAAATATAAGAAAGACGTCTATTAATACAATAGTATTATTGTTAAACAATTATTTATATAATGGTGTCTGTCCAGGGAGTTCAATCTGTTTAGGTTGTGCTGTGGATTCCATTGATTAAAAAATGTCATCTTTCAGAACACTGGAAGTGAATCTTCTTTATAGTAATGTCTGCCTTCTAGAACCATCACATTTATAAACCATCTCTTAACTTGGGGAAATACGGTAACTGGCGATTCCTGTGTTCGAGGGGACACTGAATTGTAACTTAAATGCTATACTTAAGTGCAATGGGTATTATAATTCTCCTATTCCTTTATGGTACTGTTTCACATTAAGAAGATTGTCCGCACAAGGGAACAGAAAATACAACCAAAACTTTATGTAAATATCCACTTTACTAGAAGAGGAATTACAACACAGCCCTTGAAGAAATACAAGAGTACTTGTATGTATATTCACACAAATAACAAGGATTTCACCATAAATGCTGAACAGAAAGTAACAAATAAGATTTATTCATATAAAATATTAGGCACAAAATTTACTACATTGAACAATAGTTCCCATAATCCCTAGTTAAATAGCCAATAATTAGGGCATAAAATTGTCCAAAAAGGAAAAATTGGACTCTGTTTCTAGAAAAGGGGAAAGATAGTTTCAAATTATCAAACTTTCAGTCTGATTATATGAACTGAATTTATACCACAAACATGTCTTTTCTTACCAGCTTTAAAAATTAATGAGCATTTTTTTTCTTCTGTTAATTGAAAATTAAGAATACATTGGGAGAAAACAACTATGTGATCTGCAGATTTATCAATTTGCTTTAATAACTCAAAATATGGCAAGTATGAGCGAAAGAGAAAAAACATACATGCATATGCATGTCATATATGTATGTATGTTTATGTATATGTATGTACATATGTATATGTGTGTGTGTATATATATACACACACATATACACACATTGAGGTGTAATTTTTTAATATTATTCCTCTATTTGCATATCTAGTGACCAATCAAATGCAGCCCAGTCACTATGTTCCATCATTGCCAGCCAGCTTTCTGTTCTAGCATTTACAGTAACTACGGTAGTTCAAATTGCAATAACACAAAAGCTTTCAAGCACCAGGCAAACTATCATATATGGCTGAGGACTGCATATGCATGACAACCTGGTTTAATCTCACTTCAAAGGAAGTCTACTTACACTTGATTTGGGAGTGCAAGCCAAAATGAAATATTCCCATCAACTGAAAATAATAATTCATCTATCCAAGAGCTGTTAGGTTCTAAGTCAAGAGAAAGAAATTCCTGATCCTTACGGTTTGCTTCACAAACACTAGTCTCTTCCAATTCAGATAGTTAAATATTTAGAATGGGCACCATTAAAATGACAGTCCAGCAGATTTTCAAAACACGTTAATTTTACCTAGATTCACCCTCCCACCTCTTCTGCCATATTGGAACATGTTGTGCAGTTTTTAACATGAATTGCTCCCTGGGATGAAGTGAAAGGAAAAACAACCACCTGATATTTCTCAGGCTGTTGCTACTGGTGTAAAATAAAGCTAATAAAACAACTGAGTAAACATGAATATTACCTAATGTTATTTTGGAACATATAGCAAATGTAGTTTTCAAACACTCATTTCAGCAAATTACTATCATCCACGGAAATATCTCAGATAGCTTTAGAATAAATAAAAGTATTGCAAGCTTGTCTTAACAAACATAACCAATATATATTGCAATTGTAAAAGGTCTATTGATATTTAGTTTAAGATAGTAATGATATGTCAGATATATTCCATACATATACACCATGCTTTCATATACTGTACTCATTAAAAACAATTTTCTCAGCTCGAGATGCAGTATTTGGCATGTCATCATAGATGATATCTCATGACAAATAAGTCTGATTTCCCACAGGACCCTCCAAAATACAAGTAACGATTATCTATTACTTCAGTTACTCATTCAGGTAATAACAGTGCTGTAGATGAAGATACAAGAAAAGTGAAAGCATTTTTGCTCTTAAGAATTTTTAAGGCAGCTTTAAAATACAGAATGATCACTTTCGGGTAAGTCTCTTCTCATTTCTTTGACATAAGCCCACAAGTGACACCCATTCCCCCTTATTTTAAAAGCATTAAGTACTGCAACTCAAAGAGATTTTAGTGCAAGACATGCAGCTGAATCCACTCAATGTCTTTCCCACACTCCCCGAATAGCATCTTTCAGTGAGACAAACTACCTCCAGAATAGTGCCTGAATTTGGATTTCATCAAGAAATCCTTCTGCCTTAATTCTGCAAATCAAACAGCCTCGTTTGCTCTGCTGACCTTCCTAGAAAGGCTTACTGGTATGTGAAAAGTCTTGATCAATCAACAGTGAGGTGGTGAGAAGTTTTGGTTGTTTGTTTAGATCAGAGGTGCGGAACTGGCCCATGATTTGTGATCATGGCTGGCTCAGGAATTCTGTGAGTTGAAGTCCACAAGTCATAAAACAGCCATCATTCCCCACTCCTGGTTTAGATGATTTAAAAAAAAACTAGTGCAAGCAGGAGTACATTTATAACTTTGGCCTTCCTGCTGTCATATACAGCTACACCAATCCACACTAACTTATGCGGCTAGTCAACTAGTACTTATTAAATTTTAAAAGGTAGATTAAAGGATGCACTTAATTCCTTTTATGGAAATGAAAGTTTCTGACTGAATTATATTGTTGATGAGATGCAGCCCATAATTCTATTAAGTTATCCATACTAAAAGAAAGAGGTTACTTCTCAATTACAATAATTAAAGTATTAACAATTATAATGAAGTAGGTATTATCACACGTCACTGTTTCCTTCATATTATGTCCAAACTTTGAATAGCCATTGTCATTGTGTTTATACTATTCAAAACATCAATTATTATATAGCAGATGTCCTGAAATTATTAAGTATCTGATTTTGAAGTGAGTTGATTCACATATTAAACCCATATTAAAACAGCTGATAACCATAGGCACAGTTCTGTTCACATGCCAACAGGTTTTGCTAACATATACATGGAACAGCACACCTTGGGCAAAATGGAATAATGAACAGAAGGAAATTAATTCAATGCCACTGCAGGCCATGTCTTTTCAGCTTTGATGCACATGGTTGGTGTCACAATAAATTGAATCCTGAGCTAGCTGAGTAAGCCAACTTTAAATACAATCTCTAGGCATCTCTAGGCAACTGTTCGGAGCGCTCTAGATAGAGTGCTCCAAACGGTTGCTGATATGGCAGGCAATCCTAAAGCAGATTGTCTCAGGTATGAAATTGAAGTTCAGACCCAGGTTGATAACACTGTTCTACAGGTAAAAAGTTGGGAGCATGAAAACAGTTGTTCTTACATAATTTTGGAGTACTAAAAATGAAAAAAACCCATTTAAAAATATATATTGGCTCTAGTTTCCATGATACAATATGATATATATTGATATATGTGATATATTATGCAGCTTTATTGCTTCACAATAGCAATCAGCTACCATCCTTCCAGTTCTTATGCAGTTGCAATGAAAGAAATATGAAAAGTTGAAAGAGCTCTTAAAATGCATTCACTACGGTCAACATCAATGGTCAATCTGTGGTGACTTGAAAGTGTCTCGCTATCTTACTTGGTCTTCAAGGTGGATACACTAAGTATTTCTGCATCCTGTGTGAATGGGACAGTGTGAGAAAGAATTGCATTACAGTGATCCCCCGATCATTGCGAGGGTTCCGTTCCAGGACCCCTAGCAATGATTGGGTTTTCGCGAAGTAGCGCTGCGGAAGTAAAAACACCATCTGCGCATGCGCAGATGGTGTTTTTACTTCCGCAGCGCTAGCGAGGAGCCGAAGATTGGGGTTCCTGGGAAGGGGACTCAGCTGGGAAGCGGCGCTGGGGTTTCCCCACCGCCCACGCAAACTCCTCGCTGCCGCTCGCCCGCCCTTCGCCCGCACGCCACTCGCTCGCGCCGCTTCCCAGCTGAGTCCTGAAGCCAATTCGCTTCAGGACTCAGCTGGGAAGCGGCGCGAGCGAACAGCGTGGGCGGGCGAAGGGCGGGCGAGCCGCGGGCGCGCGGGCAGGCAGGCGGCGGACAAGCCGTTCGCTCGCGCCGCTTCCCAGCTGAGTCCTGAAGCCAATTCGCTTCAGGACTCAGCTGGGAAGCGGCGCGAGCGAACAGCGTGGGCGGGCGAAGGGCGGGCGAGCGGCAGCGAGGAGTTTGCGTGGGCGGTGGGGAAACTCCTCGCTGATGCCCGCCGCTCGCCCTCCCGCCAGCAAGAGGGGGAAGACCCAGGGAAGCCGCCCAGCAGCTGATCTGCCCGGTGCCATCTACGCATGCGTGCCCATAGAAAAAAAGGGCGCGCATGCGCAGATGGTGTTTTGACTTCCGGGTTGAAAAATCACGATTTAGCCCGTTCGCAATGATCGGGATCGTGATACCCGGGGGATCACTGTATATCAAAGAGACTGGCCACTACGGCAGACGTTGCAATCAGGGAATAAAAATGTTGAGTATCCAGCACTTGTAAACAGCAACAAGATTTTACTACCTCCATTACACATCAAGTTGGGATTAATGAGAAACTTTGTGAAGGCAATGGACAAGAATAAAGCAGCTTTCATGTACCTGATCAGTAAATTTCCATCGGTTAGTGCTGCAAAAATAAATGAAGGAATTTTTGTTGGCCCACAGATCCATGAACTTATTAACAATGATGAGTTTCTTTGTTGCATGGCAAGGAAAAGATTGCATGGATAACATTCGTTGTCAGTGACATCAAATTTTCTTGGAAACAATAAAGCAGCAAACTACAAGGAAGTGATTGAAAAACTCATTCAGGCCTACAAAAAACTTGGTTGTAACATGTCCTTAAAAATTCATTTTCTCCACTGTCGTCTGAATTTTTCCCATGAAATTGTGGAGCAGTGAGTGACGAGCATGGGAAGCACTTCCATCAAGACATTGCAGCGATGGAAAAAAGATATCAAGGTAAATGGAGCCCATCAATGCTTGCAGACTACTGTTGGACAATTGTTAAGAGACAATCCTTTCCCCAAATACAAAAGAAAAGTCAAGAGAAGCAAAAAGGATATAAACTGAAGGCAAGATTGATGAGAAATTTAAACTTTTGAACATTTTAAACTTGTTTACTAATTTGGTTTTTCTTGATAAACATATACAATAGATTATTTCATGTATTCACTGTTGCGAATATAATTCACTTAATTTTAATAAAATATATGAGTTTATATATACTATATATTAAGTTTTGGTGCATTATTTGCCTATTATCTATAGTTGGAAAATGCTAAATGTCCGTTGCATGAAAACTAGAGCCAACTAACAAATTTTATTATTAGATTTGAATTCAGCATGTGAAATGCATTAAGAAATGGCACATCTCATTTCTGCAACTAAAAAAAAATTGAAAATTTGTAGAACAGTGATCAGTTTGGACTGTATTCGCATCAAGGAGAACAGTTTCTGAGAGGTAGTTTCAATCTCCCATACCACTGTTTCAGAGGATAAATGCAGAATCAAGCTATAGCAGCTACATTTGTACAAAGTAGACAGAAAACTAGTGTAAAACTGAAAACAACCTAGTCAGCCTGCTTCACTTTCTATTGTTCTTACTCAAGTAAAGATAAATTTTCAAAGAATAGTCCTTGCTAATATCCTATCCCACCCTACCCTTAAATATATTTTCTTTTTCTGAAGTGCTGGTGATTCTCCCAAAAAGGAAAAAAAATAGATAATGTAACATTAAGACGGGCAAACACTGAAGCAGGGAAAGAAGGTAGAAAAAGAGGAAGAGAAAAATACTTTCCCACCCTCCCCAACAGGGAAGCATAACTTGTTGAAATTAAGTTAAAAATCAGTAAAAGCGGTAATTTTGGGAACAATAAAGTTCATCACAAAATGTGTGTTTGGGCCAGCTGGCCCACTACCCTGGCGATAACATTGGAAGGAGCATGCTCAGAGCGTTCTCATTCCTTGGTTTCTCTAGAGCTGCGATCCGATTCAGTTTGCCAACTTCCGTTTGCCAGCTGGGCACCTTCTTGGTCATGTGACGACGTGCATGTTTTGTCAGGTGATCGCTGCGCATAAAACGGCGGTCGCAGACTGGGCAGGCAAACTTCTTCTCCCCTGTGTGGGTCCTGCGGTGGCGAGAAAGCTCATCGGAACGGGCAAATTTTTTGTCGCAACCTTCCCAGCTGCAAGTAAAAGGTTTTTCTCCTGGAATAATGGAATGGAGAAGGAAAGACAATTCAAAAGTAAATTTGTTGGATTCTCCAATGAAATTATTAACTATGTTCTATCAAGTAAACAAAAGCACAAACAGAAGCAACTGGAAGCTTTTGCCCATCGTGTAAAAAAGATCACAATTTTGCTGCAGCTCTGAAAAGGGTTATTTGGGGGGAAGGAGTGTACAATGGTACCTCTACTTAAGAAAGGCTCTACTTAAGAACTTTTCTAGATAAAAACCGGGTGTTCAAGATTTTTTTGCCTCTTCTTAAGAACCATTTTCTACTTAAGAACCCAAGCCTGGAAACATTTCCCAGGAAATTTGAGAGCGGCACGAAGGCCCAGCCAGTTTCCTACCATTCCCCCTTTAATCCCAACCATCTCAGGCTTTTCTGGGCTGCCAGAGGAGCCTTTCGGTGGCACTCCCCCTCTTGCCCACCTTTTTTTTTTTAAATCCTTAAAGTTTTGGAATTTTTTTTTATTCACCTCAACTCACCTTCCTCCTTCGGCAGCGACTGTCCTCCTCCTCTTCTTCCTCCTCCTCCTCCCACCCAAATTCTGAGCTTTTATTTCTTTCCTAATGGGTTTGCATGCATTATTTGCTTTTACATAGATTCCTATGGGGAAAATTGCTTCTACTTACAAACTTTTCTACTCAAGAACCTGGTCACAGAATGAATTAAGTTCTTAAGTGGAGGTACCACTGTATTTTACAAATACTGATAAGATATAGAAAGGTCAATCCTCTTAGTATACAGGTAGTCCTTGACTTATAGCCATTCATTGAGTGACCACTGAAAGTTGTAACAGCACTGAAAAAAGTGACTTATGATCAGTAATGGGTAGCAGCCGGTACGGCTGGGATCAGGGCTCCGGTAGCGGAAATGGAGATGCGCACGCATTGTTGCGCCAATGCATGCATGCATGAGATTTGGATTCTGCACATGCGCAGCAAGCAAAATTTAACGTGAGGATGCTCTCATGCACAAGATTTTGCCAAATTTTGGCGGGTTTTTTGCTTCTGGGCATTTACGGAAGTAAATAAATCCCAGAAAATAGGCAAGATCTCATGCGTGAAAGTGTCCTCACGCAACATTTCATTTGTTGCGCATGCGCATGCGCAGAAGATTGTGCCGATGGACATGCCCGCACACCCACTGTATGCTCATGTGCCCGCGGGCAGTCACAAAGAACGTACCAGTAGTGGCTGGTAGGTGGAACCCCGCCTGGTTATGCCCATTTCTCACACTTATCACCGTTGCAGCATTCCCATGAACAAATGACCAAAATTATTATTATTATTATTATTATTATTATTATTATTATTATTATTATTATTATTATTTATTAGATTTGTATGTGTCCGGATTTGTAAAACTGGACACTTGGCAACTGGCATGTATTTATTGCAGCTGCAGTGTCCCAGAGTCGTGTGATCACCTTTTGTGACCTTCTGACAACCTCCGAGTCTTTGGAGAGGGGCGGCATACAAATCTAATAAATTATTATTATTATTATTATGATACGGACTTAATAACTGCAGTGATACACTTAACACCTGTGGCAAGGAATGTCATAAAGTGGGGCAAAATTCAAACTTAAAACTGTCTAATTGGATAATTACAAAAGAATTAGCAATACTAGTTAAATATGGGGAAATACGAGAATTTAAAGAAATCAAAACAGCAGCTTTGGAAAGCGCTCAAGCAGTAGTGGTATTAGGGTGGAAAGATAGCAATAAATGGACAGTCCAGAATTGGTACTGGTACATGGTGGACCACATCCACTTCGAAATTATGGAAATAAGATTAAATAACTTTGATGAAAATAAATTGGAGAAGCTGATGGCACGATGGAATAAGGTGAAAAATTATATCTTAAGTAGAATTTATGACGACAATGTGAAAAATAAATTCCAATCACTTTTTGTATGTAAAGAAATGTAAACCGGAGCTAAGGAAGAAATTGAAACTTATTGTAAATAATTTAACCCCCTAAATGGTGGTGGGGTTTTTATTGGTGTTGGGCACGTTTTCTTTTAAATATTTTTTTGTTTGTTGTAATAAAATTTTATTAAAACTTTTATTTAAAAAAAACCAACTGTCTCGCTTAGCAACAGAAATTTTGGGATCAACTGTGGTCGTAAGTCAAGGACTACTTGTAAGATTAACATATCATTAGTATCAATGCTAAATTATACCAGTAGAGTTTGTGCTCCTATTGTAAAGATTAGAGGTACGCTGAGCGTTTTGTTACAAAATGTTCTACACAACTCCAAAGGCCATTCCAAACTTTCCCAAAGTGGGTTTGATCTTGAAACGGAATCATTCGGAAATGAATTGTCAATGACTTCATGAATGATCCCATGAAAAGTTTTTTTTCCCAATTATGTGTCAATGAAATTCCCCCTCCCCTCATCTACTTCTTTTACTGTGGTTAAATCAAGGAATGGGGTCCCTAAATACCCTCCCCCTTTCCCTCTACACATCGTGTAAAGATTCCACTGGACTTCTTTGCATGCCTGAACATCTTCCTTTACCTCTAAATCGCAGACATTCGCAACGTTTCTCAGTTTCCCGAGATGATATCTTGAAGATACAGTGGAAATATATTCCCGCAATTTTAAAAATTGCAATATCACATCTGGAGAGCAGCACAGGTTTGTGAAGAGCACTCTTGTGCACGAGTGTCCAACTCACCCCATCACGTCGTCATGTGACATTTTGTGACATTTTCCCCATTCGTGCAGCTGGGGGGGGCGTGGCCTGACCATCACACATCTGGACCGTGGACCACTAGTTTGACACCCTTGCTCTAGTGAGTCTCACACCACTACAACTTCAATGTTAGCTCCCAGTGACAGATAAGGGCCTACAGGGTTGGCCTCTTCTGGGCCCCTTCAACTAAACAATGTTGGTTGGCGGGACCATGGGGGAGGGCCTTCTCTGTGGTGGTTCCGGCTCTTTGGAATCAGATATACCCCGGGAGATCCGTACCACCCCCACCCTACTGGCCTTCTGGAAAGCTGTAAAGACCTTTAAAGGCCATTAAGTGAAGTATTATCTAGATCTAGCCATAAGAAATATGTATGGTTTTTAAATGGGTTTTAAACTATCGTTTAAACTATTTTTTAGATATTGTTCTATTGTTGTAAGCAGCCCAGAGTCCTTAGGGTGTTGGGTGGCATACAAATCAATCAATCAAGCAAACAAACGTTCATTTTTGATGCTTGACATGCATCGTCAGTGGGATTATAAGGTGCATCACGTTCCTTCAGCACTATACATGGGGCTACCTTTGAAAAGTGTTCGGAAACTTCAGATCGTGCAGAATGCAGCTGCGAGAGCTATCATGGGCTTTCCTAAATATGCCCATGTCACACCAACACTCCGCAGTCTGCATTGGTTGCCGATCAGTTTCCGGTCACAATTCAAAGTGTTGGTTATGACCTATAAAGCCCTTCATGGCACCGGACCAGAATATCTCCGGGACCGCCTTCTGCCGCACGAATCCCAGCGACCAGTTAGGTCCCACAGAGTTGGCCTTCTCCGGGTCCTGTCAACTAAACAATGTCGCTTGGCAGGACCCAGGGGAAGAGCCTTCTCTGTGGCGCCCCCGACCCTTTGGAACCAACTCCCCCCAGATATCAGAGTTGCCCCCACCCTCCTTGCCTTTCGTAAGCTCCTTAAAACCCACCTCTGTCGTCAGGCATGGGGGAATTGAGACTTTCCCTCCCCCTAGGCTTATAAAATTTATGCATGGTATGTCAGTGTGTATGATTGGTTTCTAAATTGGAGTTTTAAATTAACTTAAATATTAGATTTGTTTACATTGTATTATTATTGCTGTTAGCCGCCCCGAGTCTGCGGAGAGGGGCGGCATACAAATCTGATTAATAAATAAATAGAAACATAGAAGACTGACGGCAGAAAAAGACCTCATGGTCCATCTAGTCTGCCCTTATACTATTTCCTGTATTTTATCTTACAATGGATATATGTTTATCCCAGGCATGTTTAAATTCAGTTACTGTGGATTTACCAACCACGTCTGCTGGAAGTTTGTTCCAAGGATCTACTACTGTTTCAGTGAAATAATATTTTCTCACGTTGCTTTTGATCTTTCCCCCAACTAACTTCAGATTGTGTCCCCTTGTTCTTGTGTTCACTTTCCTATTAAAAACACTTCCCTCCTGAACCTTATTTAACCCTTTAACATATTTAAATGTTTCGATCATGTCCCCCCTTTCCCTTCTGTCCTCCAGACTATACAGATTGAGTTCATTAAGTCTTTCCTGATACGTTTTATGCTTCAGACCTTCCACCATTCTTGTAGCCCGTCTTTGGACCCGTTCAATTTTGTCAATATCTTTTTGTAGGTGAGGTCTCCAAAACTGAACACAGGATTCCAAATGTGGTCTCACCAGCGCTCTATATAGCGGGATCATAATCTCCCTCTTCCTGCTTGCTATGCAGCCAAGCATCCTACTTGCTTTCCCTACCGCCCGACCACACTGCTCACCCATTTTGAGACTGTCAGAAATCACTACCCCTGAATAAAATAAATACATACCAGTATGAGTACGCAGGTGGGCTTTGAGGTGAGAGCTTTTGAAATACGTTTTCCTGCAGCCAGGAAAGTTGCAAACGTAATTCCTCCTCCGGGAAAAGTCTACCAAAGGCGTGCTGCTTTGGCCAGAGGCAATGAAAACCGGAGCAGGGGCCAGAGGCAATAACTTGGTGTTCCCCACAGACATCACAGTCTGTTGGCACGGGGGTGCCTGGGCAACAGCTGCCTGTGGAAGAACCAACATCACAGTCCCCTGAGGCATAGAAGGTCCCATCAGGA
Source organism: Erythrolamprus reginae (assembly GCF_031021105.1). Lineage (NCBI taxonomy): Eukaryota > Metazoa > Chordata > Lepidosauria > Squamata > Dipsadidae > Erythrolamprus > Erythrolamprus reginae. The sequence goes on along the minus strand of NC_091950.1, from coordinate 268,911,318 downwards.
CAGGCTGAGAAACTGAAGCCGTGTGGGGTAAGATTGACTTGACGGTCCCTGCAGGCTGAGCAGGAGGTTTTAGCAGAGCAGGGACCATGCCTCTTGGTCCATCCAAGGGGATCATCTGACAGATCACTTGGGGATTTGAGAGAGGGGAAGGCCGAAAGGAGCCGGTCCTTTGTTGCATATCATGCTCATAATTCTTTGGGGGAAGAGACTGCTGCAAAGCAAGCCTTGGAATTTCACATCCTTTATTGGCAGTTCTAGAGCAACCTGAGACGTGCGAGGAAGATTTGTGCGCCAGAAAAGTGTCACAAGTCAAGTTCTCTGCAATGTTGCAATCCCGGGAAGCTCTGGAATGTCGCTGGCCCTGGGCCTCCTGCCAGTCTGCAGGCCCGCTGCAGCCCGATGAAACTTCTGGTTTCACTTGCACGCCAGGAATGCGGGAGTAGCCAGAACTGTTGCCAGTGTGACGGATCACACTAGTTGCCATGGCTCTGCAAAGCGGAGGAACAGGTTGCTGAGTCCTTGCTGGCATCTGGCTGGGTTGCTTCTCCATGTTCAAAACAGATGGCTGGGTGGCAGTAAGAATGCAACCTGGGGGAGTGGCGACGCTGGCAGGTACGTTTGCCTTGATTGCCCTGGGTTTTGAGTAAGTGGTTGGGCAGGAGGGCAGCGATGCTGTAGAAGGCTCAACAAAATCAGGACTGTAGGGTGGGGTCATGCACTGTATTAAAAAGGGAAAAAGAAGGACATCAGCACACACAGACCAACATGACCAACCATAGTTATGGCCATAAGTAGTAATGTTTATAATTATTTTTAATATAATTTTTTAAATTGATTTTATGGTAATAATAAAACATTCACTCAACACATAACAATGTGCTCAATGTTCAAAGTGGATATCTTTGAACATTAGTATCTTTGAACTAAAAAGCTGTCTGGGTTCAATCCTACCGATATACAGTGATACCTTGTCTTACAAACTTAATTGGTTCCGGGATGAGGTTCTTAAGGTGAAAAGTTTGTAAGACGAAACAATGTTTCCCATAGGAATCAATGGAAAAGCGATTAATGTGTGCAAGTCCAAAACTCACCCCTTTTGCCAGCCGAACTGCCTGTTTTTGCGCTGCTGGGATTCCCCTGAGGCTCCCCTCCATGGGAAACCCCACCTCCAGACTTCCGTGTTTTTGCGATGCTGCAATTTCACTGAGGCTCCCCTCACTGGGAAACCCCACCTCCGGACTTCCATTGCCAGCGAAGCGCCCATTTTTGCGCTGCTGGGATTCCCCTGCAGCATCACAAAAACACGGAAGTCTGGAGGTGGGGTTTCCCATGGAGGGGAGCCTCAGGGGAATCCCAGCAGCACAAAAACGGGTGCTTCCCTGGCAACGGAAGTCCGGAGGCGGGGCATCCCAGCAGCGGCGGTGGGTTTGTAAGGTGAAAATAGTTTGTAAGAAGAGGCAAAAAAATCTTAAATCCCAGGTTTGTATCTCGAAAAGTTTGTATGACGAGGCGTTTGTAAGACAAGGCATCACTGTACCTACATAATTACTAATAAATTAACCCCACCTTACTTTCAACTCTTACACTTTTTATTATCCTCATTTCCTATACTCACCGATTAACAAGAATGACAAGTCGTTAAAATTCAATGCCTGCTATTGGTGCAGGCAGCCTCCCTCCTTACCCATTCCACTTCCCCCCCCCCTTACTCAATCCCCACCTTTTTAAGTACTCTCTAAAAATCACAATCCCTTACTAACCTCTCTCAATCATAATATATATCAGAAGGAAAAAACTATGGAACACAATAAGACTAATTATATTCCAATGTTTTGAATAGACTTATTAAACAACATAAGATATAGATAATAAATTATATATTTGCTTATTTAACTGTAAACCGAGAATGAAACATGAATAGAACTACTGTAACAATACGAATTGCTATACAACAAGGTATATATATTATGGGGGGGGGGATTAATATTTAAAAAAAAAAAAAACCAATGTGTTCAATGTTCAAAGTGCCCAGCACCAAACAACATTCATAGCCCTCCACCAAGATGGGGGTATATTTTCTATATTCCATTTTAACTTAACTTTAACTTATCTATTTACATATTATAAAGTAATTCTAATTTATTCTTTATACTTTGCTCTCGAATTCTACTAAATACATATCCTCTTATCTTATATTTATAATTCATACTCTCTCAGACCTCAAGATACAGGTTTTTTTTATCCAAACTATAATGTGAAAGAAAGTTTACCCCAATTTTGTATTTTCATTTCATTCCATACTGTCCCATAATTGTATGTTCCAATATTCATTCTTCCAAAATCACAATCTTATGGTGCTTAGAAAGCAATATTCTCAGATGACACCTGTGTCTTGGTATTGAAATAAGTGAAATAATCCCATCCATCTCCTTCAGAAAATCATGCAACTACCACTGTGTTTTCCCAAAAATAAGATAGGGTCTTATTTTCTTTTGAACCCTTCAATATGGCCTTGGCCTTATTATTATTGGTTGCCGATCAGTTTCCGGTCACAATTCAAAGTGTTGGTTATGACCTATAAAGCCCTTCATGGCATCGGGCCAGAATATCTCCGGGACCGCCTTCTGCCGCATGAATCCCAGCAACCGGTTAGGTCCGACAGAGTTGGCCTTCTCCGGGTCCTGTCGACTAAACAATGTCATCTGGCAGGACCCAGGGGAAGAGCCTTTTCTGTGGTGGCTGCGACCCTCTGGAACCAGCTCCCCCCAGAGATTAGGATTGCCCCCACCCTCCTTGCCTTTCGGAAACTCCTTAAAACCCACCTTTGCCATCAGGCATGGGGGAATTGAAACATCTCCCCCTTGCCCATGTAGTTTTTGTGTATGATTCGATTGTGTGCTTGTTTTTTATATATTGGGGTTCTTTTGGATTTTTTAACTTAAAACTGTAATTTAGATTGTGAAATATTAGATTTGTTACTATGTTTTGTTTACCATTGTTGTGAGCCGCCCCGAGTCTACGGAGAGGGGCGGCATATAAATCCAATAAATCTAATCTAATCTAATCTATTATTTTGGGGGTGCAGTAGGCGGTGAGCATGGGATTGGATGTCCCATCACAGCCTCCTCTCCCTTTCTTGACACCGCCACAACCTATGGTGTCCATTGTCCCATGGAGCAGGACTCTGTAAGGCTTGTTGTGCTGCTGCAGGACTGCCACGAGTTTCATCACACTGGCGTCCTGCTACTTGCGGCTATGCTGGTATGTTGAACCTCATGGTAGTTCTGCCATTCATGCATGCAATGGCACTACAAGCCTTGCAGAGTCCTGTTCCACGAGACAGCAGCAGTGGATTGACGAGTCTCACAGAAACTCATTTATAGCAGGTGGGCCATGCTGGGCTGTGAGACGTGTGTCTTACCTTGTAGCTCTGTCTCATTCCTCGGTGTTGTGTCCAGGTAAGCCCATTGTAAAAGAAAACTTCTCGCGAGTTCCACGAAACTTCTCACAACTTATGACAAGTTTTCTTTTACAGTGGGCTTCCTTCCCTGGACACAACACTGAGGAACGCAACAGAGGTGCAAGGGTTAGGAAGGACGCGCATCTCGTGGTGGTACGCAATTTGGGGGTGGCAGGTGGGGCGGGGTGCAAGACCTGCGTCTCAGCAGTTGCAGCTTCTGTGGCAGCGGGCATGGCGGTAGCATTTCCAAAAGCAGCCTGGGAAAATCTAACAACCCGGACAACTTGTCGCTTGTGCTCTCCCTCTCTCTCCCAGCCAAAAGAGCACACGGCGCAAAAAAAGCGGCTCCCGGCCGGGAGAAAGACAGAGCACAAGCGAGAGGCGGGCATGCCCAACAGTCTGCCAGTGAGATGCAGAAGGATCCTTCCAGCTGCCCCCCCCCCGGGATCTGCCTCCCTGCACCTCTGGGTTGGCGGGTGATTTGGCGGGCTCCGTAGTGGGGCCCTCCCACTTCCTCAGCTCTTTCTCACCACGCCACGGGCCATGAGTTCAATTGCTGGGTGACTTGCTGCTGCCACTTTCTCTCTTTTTAAGGAAAAGATGGGGGGGCTTGGAACAAGAGTGGGCAGCGAGCAATGCGCTTCAGTAAGGGCATGTGGGGTGCGTAGGGCATGTTCCCCCCTTTCCCCACAACGTAATTGGGGGAGGATATTTGGGAGGGGGCTTATTTCAGCACATGCGCTAAAAAGCCCGATTGACTTTACTATGGGGACATGTCTGATTGTCGGGAAAATGTGGGTATTTGATTCGGATTTCCCCGTGTCATAGGTGTAAATTGGACAATGATTTGTCCTAAGTTAACAGGGAATCATAGAAAAACATGGGATGTAATAAACCAAAACAAATAGCGCCAACTGCATTTGCAAAAAAGGTATGTATAATATGTACAAAAATCTGATTCCCATTATCAAAAGTAAAGTCATCATTCCCTCAATTTCAATAAAGCACTAAGGAGATTAATTGAGGAAAGCCAATACATGCATATTCAATTTATTTCACATGGTTTTATTCTTTTTTCTTACCAATGTGGATAAAAAGTTATAATCCTTTGACATCTCAGATGTAGGTTCATTCTGAACTATAAAATCCCCAGAATCTGAAGCAGGTGTTAAAGGTCTTATTTTTAATACGTCGCCTTTCTGTGATCTTTGACCCCAGGAGCTCATACAAACAAGGGTCTCAACTGCTTCTATGTCATTCCGCTCCAAGGTGCTACAAGTAGATCTTTCACTGTCGTGACGCCTCCGTTCACGGATGGATTCGTAGATGTCCACAATATCAACCTTGAGATGAGAGGAATCGCCACATTTTAATCATAGAGAAGAAAAGTAATACATTTTCACTGTTTTGCTTAAACATTCATCCCATGATTCAACATCCTGACCAATCTCTTTGGAAATCCTGGTGCCAATACTGATTCTTAAGACCTCCTACCCATTGGGCTACAAGGGCTCATTAATTAATTTTTATGAATTTATTAATAAATTAATAAATTATTGATTTAATAATAATAATAATAATAATAATAATAATAATAATAACAATAATTTATTAGATTTGTATGCCGCCCCTCTCTGAAGACTCGGGGCAGCTCACAACAATGATAAAAAACAATATTATAGTGGCACAAATCTAATATTAAAAGAAATCACTAAACCCCTATCATATTAAAACCAGTGAACACATACATACCAAACATAAATTATAAAGAGCCTGGGGGAAAGATGTCTCAAATCTCCCATGCCTGGCGGTATAGGTGGGTCTTGAGTAGTTTACGGAAGACAAGGAGGGTGGGAGCAGTTCTAATCTCCAGGGGGAGTTGATTCCAGAGGGCCGGGGCCACCACAGAGAAGGCTCTTCCCCTGGGGCCCGCCAGATGACATTGTTTAGTCGATGGGACCCGGAGAAGGCCAACCATGTGGGACCTTATCGGTCGCTGGGATTCGTGCGGTAGCAGGCAGTTCCGGAGGTACTCTGGTCCAATGCCATGTAGGGCTTTAAAGGTCATAACCAACACTTTGAATTGTGACCGGAAACTGACTGCCAGCCAATGCAGGCCACGGAGTGTTGTAGATACGTGGGCGAATCTGGGAAGCCCCAGGATGGCTCTCGCGGCCGCGTTCTGCATGATCTGGAGTTTCCGAACACTTTTCAAAGGTAGCCTGAATAATGCAACAGTCTCTCACAAATAAAACAGTCTTGTGTCAACCCTTAGCATTTTCCTGCATTTTGATTGTTGCTATTTTTAAATACTGATTTCCTAGAGAACCTTTGGTCTAAAAACCTGAACATTAACTCTTTGTCATTTTTATCACAGGATCACAAAATACAGAATAAGCCTAGTCCAACAGGCCTTTGAGCACGTGACTTTTATCTGTGCTAAAATATCTACAACCTCTAGTCCCAGTGCCCCAAAGCCTTCAAAACATCCCTCAGAATCCATCAAAACCTGTAGCCACACTGTGATGTTGAATGAAAGGGAAAAGTTCTGTAATACCGAGGGAACAATAATATTAAATGCATTTAATTAAATCACTTTTTTGTCTGAATCCCTATGTACTTTTTTATACCTAGCCCTTGGTCCAAAACATATTAGACATTCTGTATTAGAATGGTTCTATAGAAACATTCCCATTGTATAGGCTATGATCAATTGTGATTAACTAAATGCTACCTTTGTAGCTAAAAAGTATAGTTATTAACAGCAGTGAAGATACCCACTAGGCTGAATCTTAGTTTTTAAAAAAATTAATCAGCCAGTTGGTAATAAGCCTCATAAGAATACCTAGAACAGTTAATCTTTTAATGCCCCATTAAACTATCTGCAGATACCATACAAACACTTGAGCAAATACCGAAGTATACACACTATCTCTTAATAGCCAGCTGTATGTAAATAAATCCAGGTGTAACCAAATAGGCTTTGATGTATATACAGTGAAAAAGTTGCCAATCACAGAGTATTTAGGTAAGTTCATACAATTAGGTACCAAATAGAGTACAGTGGTACCTCTACCTAAAAACGCCTCTACTTACGAACGTTTCTAGATAAGAACCGGGTGTTCAATATTTTTTTGCCTCTTCTCAAGAACCATTTTCCGCTTACAAACCCGAGCCTCCGAAACTGTAGCTGAAAATGCCTCTCTAGGAATCTCCTGGGAGGAAACAGGGCCGGAAAAGGCGGGGAGAAGCCTCCATGGGGCCTCTCTAGGAATCTCTTGAGAAGAAACAGGGCTGGAAAAGGTGAGGAGAAGCCTCCATGGGGCCTCTCTAAGAATCTTCTGGGAGGAAACAGGGCCGCCACCCTCCCTGTGGTTTCCCCAATCACATACATTATTTGCTTTTACATTGATTCCTATGGGAAAAATTGCTTCTTACAAACTTTTCTACTTAAGAACCTGGTCACGGAACGAAATAAGTTCGTAAGTAGAGGTACCACTGTAGTAGATATGTGATATGTGAAGCCAAAAATATCTTTTACTCAGTGAAATCTATATGGAATTTGCGATTAACTTAAATTGTAATCTCCAAGTCCATAAATGAAGTTAACATTTGGGAGTGAAAGAAGACTAGACTGTAAACTTGCTACTCAATTACAGTTTGATGCTATTATTTAGAGTTAAATTCATGGTAATAATCCAAAACAAATCTATGAATGATCTAACTATTAACAGATTTAACATGAAGTAGAAGCTACCATAATATTAAGCAATATAAATAATTAACATTAAGGGGACCTTCTTCTTAGTTATCGAAATATTTTCCAAGATGATACTACTTGGAGAAAACAAACATTGAGAAGAAGGCTTTTTAGATCCTCTTGAACATTTTGAATTGTAAAATAGATTCATAACTTGAGAGAAAGAGAAAGAGAAAGGAAAGAAACCAACCAAAAAAAGGGGAAAAGCAAGCGGAGGCCTCATTTCCATACAGAAAAAAGCAAGAGCGGTACTGCAAGAGCCTCGCAGTGCGTCCTCAGATCACCTCCTTTCACCCAGACACTGCAGTGGCAAACTGGTGGAGCTGACACACAACGCAAGAAGCCCCTGCAAACTACAGCGGCACAAAGATCGGAAATTCTGCTTCACTGCACTCAACAGCACACAGGCATTCTTACAAAACGCTTATGATTTTTTTTTTTACATTTATTTCCCCCCACACACACACACACACACTTCCCATGCTATTTATATATATCCACTTCTTTACTCAGCTTTAAGGGGGGGGGGGGAATCCAGAGATCCAGACTGCCTCCACCCTACTAGCCTTCCGCAAAGCCATAGGCTTTTCCTGCAGGCTTGGGGTGGTTCATCATATGGAATTCCACCAGTGGGATACAACCAGGAAAGATATTTTTGGTTTTTAGCTGTTGTGAGTGTTCATTGTGGGTTTTAAATTATTATTATTATTATTATTATTATTATTATTATTATCGTTATTATTGTTAATTAGATTTTTATGCTGCTCCTCTCGGAAGACTCTGTGCCCCTTTTAAGATATTTTTATATTGCACCAGTTTTAAGGGGTCTTGTATGTTATATAGAAGGGATATTTATCTCTTTGTATTTGGTTGTAAGCCCCCCCCCCCCCGGAGCCCTCCGGGAGTGGAGAGGCACATAAATCCAAATAATAAATAAAAGGAGGGCGGAGAGGAGGGTGACTGACATGGAAAGATGTAGTCAAAACTACAAGGCCAGAAGGAGGTGAAGCACCTCCTCCTAATGGAATAATGATAATGATGATGATGATGATGATGATGATGATAATAATAATAATAATAATAATAATAATAATAATTTATTAGATTTGTATGCCACTCCTCTCCAAGGACTTGGAGCAGAGGAGGGAAGTGGGAGGATTACCGTACTTCCCACCTCCATGGGATCCAGAGTGATCAAATATGGTTCAAGGTTTGGGGGGGAGCAGGGGTGGAAAGGAAGGAGCGGGGAGACGTCATGCATCAAAATAAGCCATGTGAGCAAAATGGGTGGTGGTCCCCGACTGAGGCAGTGCCCTCTTAAGGCACAGTAGCTCTGCCCTCGAATCAGACAGGGCAGGGAATCCTGACATGAGTGGGAGACACTTTTATCTTGGGAGACATTCACAAGGAAGCTCTTGGGGGGGGGAGGGAAAGTGTGAGGGAAACAGAGGAGGGAGGGGGAGAGAGTGAGAGAAAGAAAGATAGAGGGAGGGAGGGGAGAGAAAGGGAGGGAAGGAGAGAAGAGGGAGGGAGAAAGAGAAAGAGAGGAGAGAGGGAGGGAGGGAGAGAAGGAGAGAGCAAGCAAGAGAGGAGGGAGAGGGGGAAAGAAAAAAGGAGAGAGGAAGAAAGAGAGAGAGGAGGGAGGCAGAAGGAGGGAGAAAGAGAGGGAGGGAGGGAGAGAGAGAGGAGGGAGGCAGAAAGAGAGAGGGGAGGGAGGGAGAGGAGGGAGAAAGAGAGAAGGAGGGAGAGGGAGAGAGAAGAGGGAGAGAGGGAGGAAGAAAAAGGGAGAGAAGAGGGAGGGAGAAGGAGAGAGAGGAGGGAAGGAGAGAGGGAGAGAGGCAGAAAGAGAGAGGAGGGAGGGAGAGAAAGAGAGAGGGAGGGAGGGAGAGAGAGGAGAGAGAAAGGGAGAGGGAAAGAGAGGAGGAAGGGAGAGGAGGGAGGGAGAAAGAGAGACAGGAAGGAGGGTGGAGGGAGGGAGAGGAGGGAGGGAGAAAGAGAGACAGGAGGGAAGGAAGGAGAGAGGATGGAGGGTGAAAGAGAGAGGGAGGGTGAAGAGAGAGGGGGAGGAAGGGAGGGAAGGAGAGAGGAGGGAGGGAGAAAGAGAAGGAGGGAGAGAGGAGGGAGGGAGAAAGAGAGGAGGGAGAGAGGAGGGAGGGAGAGCAGAGGGAGAAAGAGAGACAGAAGGGAGGGTGGAGGGAAGGAGGGAGAGGGAGGGAGGAAGGAAGAGAAGGCCGCCCCTCCCAACCTACCAGCTGAAAGAAGAGCACTTACTGTAATCTCCAGGGCATGAAGTCATGCCATTAGCAAGCAACTCTGGATCCCAGTCAGCTTAGATTACTCATGCTAAAGCACTTTTATTCTGCCCACATCAGCCATCTAAGCCAGGTTTGTGCCCAGAGCAAGGCCTCAACTCCCCACCCCCCGGCAACCCCCCCACCCCAGCAGGGCCAATAAAAACTGCAGCCCTCTAGATCCAACTCCCAGGCTGACTTCAGGGCAAGCGTGCCTAAGGGAGAAAAAGAGAAGCATCCGCCGCCTATCTCTCCCCCCCCCCCCAACTCTCCCCTTAAATCTACAGCCTTCCAAGCAGGGTTGACTTTGAAGGAAACGGCGTTGGGTATCCCCCCCCCCCCCCAATCTGCCCCAGTTCACACACGTCACTGGGTCCAGATAAGTCGAAGGGATCTCCCAATTCAAGTTCTTAGAGAGCGAGCAGTAGGAAAGGGTGGAATCAGAAGGGTCGCCCGCCCCACGGCCAGGTTAGAAGTCCCTTCCGAAGAGGGCAGGGCTTCCTTGGAGCCCCCGGGGCGGAAGGAGAGCGCGCTCCGGTTGATCTTTCGAGCTCCTCGCTTCGGGATCTCACGATCCCCACCTCCCACCCCCGAATTACATTTTGCAAAGGAAAGGTGGGAAACCCGTTTGCTCCCTTGCACCCACCCGAGGTGCATCATCATCACCACCATCACCCTCATCTCTGCTCCTCCTTGGAAAGCCATGCCGACCAGAGGCAGAATCCCAAAGGGGGGGGTGGAGAAGGGGGAGAGGGCGCGTCACGCCGCCGAGCCCCTTCAGCCCCTGGGAGGCATGGGGAGCGAGGGAGATCCCCGTTCTGCCTGCCGCCGTCCCCGCCTCGTGCAGCAACAAGTGGTACTCACCGAGGGGGCATCTCCCATCTCCTCGCAGCCGGGAGACGTGTGCATGGCGAGGGCTCCCGCAAGCATGACAAAGCCAGCCGAAGCAATCGGCCAGAACCACCCTCCCTCCCTCCACGCCCGCCCCTCCCTCCCTCCTTCCAGGGGAGGCGAGCAGCCAAAACAGAGGGGAGCGCACCAAAACACTCCATCCAGCGAAGCAGCTGGGAAGGGGGCGGAGAAAGAGGAGGAGGCCAAAAAGAAAAAAGAAAAACGGGGAAGGAAGGCTCCGCCAATCGCCGCCCGAGCTGCCTCCCGGCCAGCCAATGAGTTCCCTCGGGCGGCGTGATAGCCTCGTGCAGCTATGCTGATAGCAGGAAAGGACCCTCGTGGGCACGTTTGGCGGCGGCCAAGGCCAGCCACCCTCTGGAAACTAGGGGAAAGGTCGGCGCGAGGAGAGAGAGAGAGCGCGCGCGAGCGAGGGAAGGCGGGGCCGGCAACGGCGGGGAAAGGGCGGGTCGGCCGTCTGTCAGCGAGCGGCGGCCAGCCAGGGAATGCCCAGGAGGGCGGGGGAGAGGAGGGAGAGGGGAGCGCTAGGGAAGGGGGCGTGTCCACGCGGTAGAGACGCGGCTTGGGGTGGGTTGACAGCGCCGTTCCCGCCGCGCTCCAGCAACAACGCGGGCTCCCTTCGAAGCCCCGCCCTACGTGAAGTAATGCTTCTTTGAGCTCGTGCGGCGCGCGAGGCGCTGTCCTCACTGGTTTCTCCCTCCCTGTCCCCCCCCCCTCTCTTTCACTCTACTCCAACCGCCCCGCTTTTGCCACATCTGGGTCGCAGCCACAAGGGGCCGTTAGGAGCGCGGCGGCCTTTTCGAAGCTGCGGCAGCCCTCCTCCTCCTCCTGGCCTCGAGTGGAAAACAAAAAGTTGCCCTTTTTTTTCCTTTTCAGGAAAAGGGGAGGAGAGGCAGCGTTTTATTTATAGGCGGTGTTGCTCCGTAAGCAAGAGAACTGCGACCCGTTTTTGTCAAGAAGTTGTTTTCCCGATTGCAAAAAAAATTGACATGTTGACATTCAGTGGGTTCCTTTATTTGAGGAGCCGGCGTTTCGTATTTTTAAAAGACGTTTGCTGAGAAGTTAAATTCTACTAACCTTTTATCAGGTTGTTCCCAAAAAGGGATTTTAGGAGAGAAGGAACCCCATTGAATTCCATGGGATTGATGTATAGTAGACACACAACCTGAGCCTGGATTAAATACCATAGGATGCATAGGAACCCCAGAGTTGACATGGACCGTGTTTTTAATTTTAGAATTTAAGAAGCCAAAGTGCTGTTAATCCTTGCTTGCTTGCTTATTTATTTATTTGTTTTGTTTGTTTGTTTTATTTATTAGATAGATAGATAGATAGATAGATAGATTGATTGATTGATTGATTGATTTATATACCGCTCCTCTCCGTGGTCTGCTTCCTGATGCAAAAGAATGGGAGAAAAGAGAAAGAAAGTTTCTTATTCACTACTTTTCCCTGGATTCCTATCTCCCTATAAACCCCAAGATATTTTTCTAGGAGTTAAAACTTAACTGCTTTGATTTAGGGCATAATTACGGTTTATGAATTCAATGCGGTTGAAGGTCTGAAGCAGTTTGTTTGAAGATGCCCTCACATTAAAAAGTTCATTGTCAGGCGCTTTAGAGAGAACAAAATAGGCAAATGGATTCCTTCAAAAAAAACCTTACTGCTTTTTCTTGTCTTATTCTATTTTACAATTATTTTGCTTTGAAATGTAGACCACTTCTGAGTTCAGGTCTGCACTGTTTAAAAAACAGGCTACCCACCTTCCATTAACGTTAAATTATTTTCCTGTAGTAGCCCATTTGAAAGAATTTAAGTTTTGAGCAGAAGCAGTACAATAGGCAATTTGAGAAAATGGTGTTTGGGTTATGAACATTATTATCTGATACTAATATTTTTCTTGCTTTTCAAATACGTATTATTGCAGCAGGACTTCCTGTTTAAATTGTTTAGCCACCATATCAATATTCCTTTTAAAAACAATTTGGGGAAACAAGTGTTAAATAGATCATTAATTGTAATACAGTATACCATTTTCCATTCTATAATTTTGGAGTTGATTATTTTTATTTATTAAATTGATATCTTTTTGTACAAGAACTCAAAATGGTGTGCAGTGTATTCACTGGTATTTTTCCCCACCACAATCGTGTGAGAGACATGCTGACTGACCCAAAATTACCCTGGGAGTGTCTGTAGCAGAACGGACTTAAAGCTGCATTTCCCCCAATTTAATCGAGGATCCGCTGACTTATGTTAATGTATAACAAATCTTGGAAAATGTATAGACAAAACAGTGCTCCCCAAAATATAAAGAAGACATAATGAGAAGCTGTGTACAGGTAGTCCTCGACTTACCACCATTAATGAACCCTGCCTATTAACAATTGAAAATTATTGCATTTATTAAGCTTGTTGTGGAGCTAGCTTAACTGTCTTACTTAACCCCCATTCCTTCTATGTCAGTCCTTAAGTGGCTGCCCCCCCCCCCCGGGCACTAGCTCACCCCAACTGATCCCACTCCCTCTTCATACCCAATCACCAGTCACTCACTTTCCATTGAGTTTGGGTTGGGAAAGGAAAGCCGATTGTTCCACCCCTCAATATGCCTTCAGGTGCTTTGGCGCTGTCCCAGACATGGCCATGGGTGCCATTTTTGGATGGCCACAATTCTTTGGGACACTCTGAAAATGCTACCCACTTCTGAGGATGCTGAGAGGCAGAGCATCTTGCTCTCCTTTCCCAACAAGAGCTCCAGTACAAGAAAGGGAGCAGTCGGTGGTGGTGGTGGGGTATAGGATTCAGGGGGCTGGCAAACAAGCCCAGTACCTGCAGGGATCAGCAAGGTAGAATGGATGGGAAATTAGCGTAGAGGTGTCAGGCTGTGTCATCATAACGGTGAGTCTTCTTGAATTTTGTTCACACAACTGTGACTAACCCTGTGGCTCCTGGGATGTATGCTTTCGTCTGTTCCAAATCTGACCCAAAGCTGTGAGTTTCAACTGTGTGTGTTTCCAGACAAGGGTCAAGGAGCAAACACACATGCCTACCAGAACTGACTCTTGGAAAGGCCAGTAATGCCAGCTTACAGTCAGGAATTAGGGGACAGGTCACAGCAAGAACAGCTCATCTCACCTCTCTGCAGCAGTTTTGAAATAGAAAAGAACCTGGGAACAGCAATAGCTGCTTTTTTACGAATGACGGATATTTTTGAATAACAACGTGATTGACTTGAAGTGGATGGGATGGATGGACGGACGGACACACTATGCATGTGTGTGTGTGTATGTGTTTATGTGTGTTTGTGTGAACCTACATACCTACATTCATTCATACCATACATACATACATACATACATACATACATACATACATACATACATACATAGATGCAAAGGTAGTGGATTTGTTAAGCTATCTTGGAGAGAAATACATTTTGTTTCAAAAGTAGCATGTAAGAGGCTAGTGATAATAATGCAATTCCATTGTATGTTAGGTTACTAGTATGTGCTTATCCAATTGGGGACTACCAAAATCTGAAATATTTTTTTTTTCTGTCTCTTCTCTGCCATCTAGCAATTGCCCAGATTTTGGAATCCCTACTGTTGTTCTTCAACTTTCCAGTCTCTCAAAAGCAGAGGACCTGTAATAACTCTGTATGGGTTGGAAAGCCAAACAAACAAACAAACAAATCATCCCTACAGTTGTGGCTTGACTTAACAGTACTATCCTAGAGTGTGTTTGTGTTACCCTGCTTTAGGTACAAAGTGTCTTCTCATAAGAGCGACTGGCAACTCATGCAGAGGATAATAAGCTTTTTTATGGGCAGTCATAGTATGGTTTAATTATGGTTTTTGCAGGGCAATGAAAAATGAAAATGGGTAAATACAAGTTAACTGCTTGCAGACAAATTATGGATAAATTGTCAGCAACAGGTTTTAGGAGGCCATTGAGCAAACATAATCAGGCTAGTCTCATCCCCCAAGACCAGTTTGTATCATGGAAACAGGATAGTGAATGTAGAAGACTGAATTTTCCTTGATGTTTGATTCTCCCACACTTGAAGGGAGCAGTACTCCAGAGAGCAAAGCCATGGGGGAATTAGCAGAGCCTTATGTCAGCGAATACATTTTCAAAGCAAAGTGAAAACACTCTGGCTACCTTGGAGGGGAACTTGTTCATTCCTAAAATGATTGTTATGAAACATGGGAGAGATCCAGGGGTGGGCTACTGCCTGAACAGGAAGGAACAGAGTGGGGTAGTAAAAATGGAGCTCCACCCCAGAGCACTCAATTTGCACTGAAAGATGTTGAAAGAAAATGCAGGGTGTCCTGCATAAGCCAGGGCCACAATGTGGTAGTAAAATTTTTGGTAGCCCTTCACTGGAGAGATCTGTAGCTACATAATCACCTACACTTACATCTTAGGGCCCAAGCTGAATTAGTTTTATTCTCTGTCTTGCCTAGGTTTAAGAGTCAGTTAATGCAGCAGGATTACATATGTGTAGGCTGAAGTTTTGTGTAATTTTAGGACGTGACTGTGTCTCTGATATTTTTGAAGACATTTTCAAGGAAGCTGTTTGTATCATATTACAAGCTAGAGAGTTTTCCAGGAATTTTGTGTTGCAAAACTATAGCTGGAGCAAGTTTCTTGCAATCCAAGAAATGCATGTGTCTTGTTTGTCTCATTCTTCTAGGAATTTTCCAGGGTGGCAGCAGTATGAAAATTTCCATTACTTCCAGTTAATTGATTTTCTTAGAAAAATAATAATAGCTTTATTGCCTTCAGTAATCAATCATGTATGGGGAAAAATAAGAAACATCATAAAATATTCTAAAAATTGCATAGTTGTAAAACCTTAAAGTTAAGGCAGTACTTTCCTACCTAAAGCAATGATGGCTCTAAATTTTGCAACTTAACTAGAGGTGTTTAGGTTCTGATCTGATTACATGAAGCAAGTAAAACATGTGGTACTTCTGTTAACAAGCAGCCTAGTGAAGACAAGTTATTAGTATCCATGTGACTGCTTGATTTTAAATGTTTAATTTTTAAGACAATTTTTAAATTAACTATTCTATTAATTGGTTTTGAAATGTTTTATATATTGTATCTTTTTTTATCAAAATGTTGTAAGCCACCCCGAGTCCACAGAGAGGGGCGACATATAAGCAGTGTTCCCTCTAATTTTTTGGGGGGGTGGGCGGAAAAGTATAGTGTCTGAGCGGCAGTCCCTTCAGGACTGGGCGGCACAGAAATAATAAATAAATAAATAAAAAACAAACAAACAAACAAACAAATAAAAAACCCACCCTGTTTTGCCTTAGAGAATTTCAAAATAAAATACTGTACTGTGTGTCTATAACAGTGAGCTCATAATAGGGCAACTCTATCAATATCAAAATGCCACTTAAATAGTTGAGCTAGTTTCAAACTAGATTTTGATTTTCTTTCTCTCTTCCTTACTCCCATTCTTTTTCTTTCTCTTTTCCTTCCTCTCTTTTTTCTATCTGTTTCTCTCTCTTCCTCTCTTACTCTCTCTCTCCTTCCTTCTCACTCTTTCCCTCTCGGCTTCGGGGCAGGTTTGGAAAACTCTGAGTTGATGATGATTTTTAAGTGAGCGATTGCTCACTGCTCAGCTTAGAGGGAACTATGCATATAAGTCCATTTAATTAAAAAATAAATAAATTAGAAGTACTGCTGTTGCATTCTTAGTTTTTTTATTTTAAATGGGAAAACTTTTTTTTACAAATTATATTTACAAAGTAATGCTGCTCTGAAACTCTTGATAAAACAGCTATGATTCATATGTCCAGCAAAAATCAATACTGGCATAAAACATACCACCCCAACTACGGCTCCCTATCCTGCCTCTTAATTCCATCTGCCAAATAGTGCTCTTCTGATAATGTGCAAGTAACAAGTACCGTATTTTTCGCACTATAAGATGCACCGGTGTATAAGGCGCACCAAGTTTTTGAAGTAAGAAAAAAACACTTGTTTGTTCTACGTGGCCCCCAGGAGCCCTCTGCAGTCCTCCCAAACCCTCGGTGTTCCCCACTTTTTTGCAAAATAAATGGGATGCACAGAGGGTTTGGGAGGCCTGCAGAATGTTTTGGGGCTGGGTTAAACCAGCCCTATTTTTGCAAAAATTAGATTTATCCTTGGTTGGCCTACTGGGGGTTGAAAAGCTTAATAAATTGCACGTTGGTGGGTGTCACACATTGGCAGTTGTGACACATATTTTGAGCAACAGGGAGCCACCACAGCAGAGGGATGAAAGAGCCACATGCGGCTCTATAGCCACAGGTTGCTGACCCCTGGGCTAGACAGCAAAGCCTCTGGCAGCTGACAACTCTTTGAAACAGCTTTTTCTGATTCAAGTAACAGTATATAATTTTAAAATGCTGATTTCTCAGATAGTAACGTCCTACATTACAGCTTTGTAGGTCATACAATAGGTAGTTGGCAATGTCTGCCGATCTTTCAGTGTAACCATCATATGATGCATGGACTTTGTACCAGTAAGCAACCTTGTTGCCACAGTTTGTATCTATTGCTATTTCCATATGCAGATAATGTGCATAGATACTTTAAGACCAATTTCACATTAAGGCACAGCCACTAGTCAAGGCATAATGTAAGTAAAGCATGCAGTAATTAACTCCTCCAAAGTTACACCAACTTAGAAAAAGCCAGAGTTGCAACTAATCTGATATTTTAAAAAATAGAACTTCTAAGTTGGGAGGGCCCAGCTTCACAGTCATCTTTATTTCCTAGTTAGTCTGCAAGCTTAAATGAAAAGACACGATCCATCAGCCTGACTGCCTTTCTTTGCAGCTTCAACATTTGCTTCCAGGACATGCTCCAGTTCTCATTCTCTGCCATCCCTCTGCGTACTGGAAGTCGATGGGGTTTGATTGTTTCATTTATGCAGGTTTCTCATTTACTGTCCACACAAGCCCCAGCAAATACTGTTCTATATATTTCAGGCACCATTGTATGAATGATGGCAGGTGCAGCTAACCAGGTACCAGGAGGGAGGGGGAGACTTTTCTAGATCAGTCTGAAATGACCAATAGGAACCTCTCAAATCTCACTTATTCCTGGTCACCTAACTTGCCTCCAACATGATGGACGGTAAGTGATAATAGATTTTAAATATCTTATGTTGTCTTTGATTCTTCTTAAGGGGAAAATACTAGTAAAGCCCAGTTGACTAAAGGTTCTTTCCTTTATGGGCTGGGGATCAGAAGAAAGCAACCTCTTGTGGGGGATGGAAGAAAACCCTAATCTTTTTGTTAGCATTAAGATTGCTAACCTTGCTGCAAAAATCTGTAACATGGTTAGCAGGCGGCAAGCGAGACAGACGGTTGCCACTGACCAATTGTTCAAGCATTTGCTATCCAGATCAGGTAGCTCTAAAATCCAGCATAATACAGTAGTACCTCTAGATACGAGCTGCTCCACATGCGAGTATTCCAAATTACGAGCCGAGATGCGAGCAAAATTTCTGTTCGACACCCGAGCTCAAATTCAGGATATGAGCCGAGCTTCCACTAGGTGGTGCAATAATTCCTTGCTTCCAGTTATCTCGGCGCGAAAGGCATTCGTTCGAGATGCAAGTTGATCGACATACGAGCTCAGGTCTGGAACGAATTAAACTCGTATGTCGAGGTACCACTGTACTTGGATCAAGTTGTAGAGGCTTTACATGGCAGTTGCAGTTTGTGTAGCAGCATTTTTTTGTTTTGTTTTATTGACTTTGACTCCTAGTGACAGCCTGGACAAATTTGTGCTGTTTTCTTAGTAATGTTTTCAGAAGTGGCTTGCCATGACCTCCCTGAGAGAGACTGAGAGAGAATGACTGGCCCAAGCAGAGGCGGTTTACTCACAAGGAAGCAAGAGCAAAGTTTCTCTCTTTTACAAATACAAAAGTGTCCAAAAGAGTTCAAAAGTGAATTATAAACACACTTTGGGTAGTCAGATACTGAGTCATAGCCACAAAAGGAGCAAGCCAACCCAAAACAAAAGCAATGGGTCATCATGAGTACATTTCTATAGTAAAAAATGGAAAAAGGCTGACAGGATAAAGATGTTTGCTTCTTGAGCAGCAGCTAATAAGCACTTAAGGCACTGCAGTAGGAAAATGTCAAGCCATGTTTGGGCCAAAGAATAACAAGGCTTTTTAGGAAAAGAGGAGGGAAAGAGTATTCATTAAAAAAATTCCTACCCAGAAGCAAAAGTTGTCATGGGAACTAACTAAAAACCCAGAGGCTTTACTCAGCGTAACTGCACCAGTAAGTACAAACCCTAAAATTGATTGTCTTTTCAAAAAGATATGCTGGTTTTCTGTCAGTGTTGTCACAAACCCCAAAATTTCTGTCACTGCTGCAAAACATGTACTTGCAAATTCAACTGGAGTTTCTACATAATATTCCCAAAGGAATAAATAACATTTTTAAATAAATAATATTTATAAGGGAACCCTAGCTGTAACTGTGAAGGAATAGTACAGTGGTACCTCTACTTAAGAACTTAATTCGTTCCATGATCAGGTTCTTAAGTAGAAAGGTTTGTTAGTAGAAGCAATTTTTCCCATAGGAATCAATGTAAAAGCAAATAATGGGTGCAAACCCTTTAGGAAAGAAATAAAAGCTCGGAATTTGGATAGGAGGAGGAGGAGGAAGAAGGGGAGGAGTACAATTGCTGCCAAAGAAAGAAGGTGAGGTGAGGGGAATCAAAACAATCCAAAACTTTACGGTGTTTAAAAAAAAAAAAGAGGTACTCTGAGGCGGCAAGGAGGAACACGCGTCTCCCATACACCCAGTGCAAGGCTGCCTCCCATACACCGCACCAGAGAGAGAAACGCAGGCGGGCGAGAGAGGGAAACCTCCCGCTCCTTTGACCAAAAGGCTGGTGCTGCTACCTGCTTCCTCTTCCTTCCTATGCTGAAGGGCTCCCCTCTCCTCTCGTTCGCTCGTTTTGTAGCTGGCAGCTTTCCTTCACTGTGGTGACTCCTCAGTTTGGCTGAAGTTGAGTTGATCCGGCCGGGGCGAAGGATCCCCTTTTGCCTTTCTGTGGCCAGACACTCCGGGAGGCAACCTCGCGCCAGATGCATGGGAGGCAGCGTGGGGAAGTCACCACAGTGAAGGATTTTATTCCCTCCCCAAGCGCCCAGAGAAAGGAAAATGCTTCGTTCGCTCTGTACTGCCAAAGCCTCCTTAAGCACCACCGAAAGGCTCCTCTGGCAGCCCAGAAAAGCCCAAGATGTCTGCGATTAAAGGGGGAATGGCAGGAAACTGCCTGGGCCTTCGTGCCGCTCTCAAATTTCCTGGGAAATTTTTCCGGGCTCAGGTTCTTAAGTAGAAAATGGTTCTTAAGAAGAGGCAAAAAAATCTTGAACATCCGGTTCTTATCTAGAAAAGTTCTTAAGTAGAGGCGTTCTTAAGTAGAGGTACCACTGTATATTTATTCAAAATCTTAACCAAAGTACTACCTCGCAAACTCCAAGATTTTATGCTGGCAAGATGTGACTAACCAATATATACGCCCTAATAGCAACATAGGCAAAGATGTTAACAGGTAACATCACAGAATTTGCTGCATTGTTCCACAAACAATACTCATAGCCATCCAGATAACTGTTCCTGTAATTAGTACTCCTGAAATTCCAAGCCTAATTTTGATACCTGATTTGATTTAGTTCCATTCCAGTATTCTTAATGAATATAAATTCAAAAATTCAAAAATGAATATAAGGGTTAGTTCCTGCACTTTTCTTGACAAAGTTTCAGAAAGATTTTGCCATGGCCACCTTAGGTTGAGAGACAATGAATAGAATGTATCATAGATGTGTGGAAATCAAATATCTGATCTTTTATATTTCATGAATAATCAACAGGTTAGCACTTAGACTTCACAGTGCTTTATAGCCTCCTCTAAGTGGGTTTACAGAGTCAGTGTTTTGCCCCCAACCACCTGGGTCCTTATTTCATCATCCTCAGAAGGATGGAAGGCTAAGTCAACTTTGAGCCGGTGAGGATCAAACTCTTGGCTCTGAGCAGAGTTAGCCTGCTGTACTCAGGGCTGCCGATAGGCCAGTATTACTGTTACTGGCATCAGGGCCCCGGCCAAATTGAAAAATGGGGGGGGGGGGCAGTTTAATACATAATTGGTATGTCACAAAATAAAGTAGTTTTAAAATGGCGGGGGGGGGCAGACACTTAGGCTGTATGGGGCCCCAAAATTCCTGATGGTGGCCCTGGCTGTACTGCATTCTAACCATGCGCCACCATGGCTCTTAAGCCATCATGTTCTTGAAGTTCGAAAAGTGTCCAAAATTTCAATGGCATCCTGTTACCTTATTATCCCATAACATGATTCATTGATATGAAAGTAGGTGAAAATATGAGTGGCCCCCAAACTGAGTGAGAAATATGTAAGAATTTCCCCACAAAAAGAGCATGCTAATGGAAAACAAGTTTTCAGCATTAAAACTCTCAGTTATACATAGCACCCGCACAGTTATTATTTACATCTTGTCTTTCTATTAAATTTGAGCACTCAGGGATGATAACACCCAGAACAATGTTAAATAGGAAATATTAGAAATCAAGGGCATGAAACAAAAGAATGCTTCAATTAGCAACCAGAAACCTGGGTAAAGACATATAATTTGATTACTCTTCTAAAAGTAGAGAACAGAGATGAGTGTTGCTGGACTTGCAGCCTGAAAGGAATGCAAGAAAAAGTCTTCTCCATGTGCCAAGAGAGCAAAAGCTTTTTCAGCAGGCCTCTCTTTCAGATTTTAATGCCCAAACAAGTTCATAATTAGAGAGGTAATCCCTCACATGGTTGAATTCTGTTGTGGTTAGCCCTGGGCCAGCTCCTGCTCGGAGGACTGTGGGGGTTGGTTTGGGAGAATCCTCACATTATCAGAGACCGGTTTTACCACCAACAGCTTCAGACAGTGAAGATTCTGTGTCAAGGGAAGATTCTGGGAGTGAAGCAGGATCGGATGATGAGGTAGTTACAGGCAGCCCATTAGTGAATCATCATTAGATTCGGAGGAAGAGGCATTCATAGATGCTCACAGGCACAGGTTTATGACGAGAAGGGAACAACTGCGCAAGTATTATAGAAGATAAGGGAGAACATCTGTGGCTGGGGCAATTAAGCTAATGGGGCTGCTGATAAATTGCCAGAGTCGCTGCGTATCGGTGTGTGAGATTATCTGTTTGGTGAGAGACGAGTGCTGTTTGATTTTGGACGGCTTTAGGATGTTATCAGGACTTTGACTATTTCACAGTTAAGTACAGCTTGAGGACTCTTCAAGGAGGGTGGCTGTGACGTCTTCACAGCTGCCTTTATCTGCTCTGCTTTTGTTTTTGCTTTTCACAGCATTCCAGGCTTGTGGTTTGTGGGAGAGCACTTTGGCTGATTAAAGTGTGTGTGTGTACAATATTTTTCTTTTGATAAACCGACTCTTTGTTTACGTTACAACGGTGTGTTTGTTTGAATTTACACTTCGGACTTAATTGGGGCTCGTAATGTGAAGCCCAGCATAACAGATTCTAAGCCATTTTGGGGGCTTAAAGGTTAATGCCAACATCCAAAATTGTGCCAGTAAATAATGGTTTAATACAATTATTGTTTGAGTAGTGTATGGAATGTATGGAACAAACTTCCAGCAGACATGGTTGGTAAATCCACACTAACTGAATTTAAACATGCCTGGGATAAACATATATCCATCCTAGGATAAAATACAGAAAATAGTATAAGGGCAGACTAGATGGACCATGAGGTCTTTTTCTGCCGCCAGTCTTCTATGTTTCTATGATTCTTTTATTTTGTATGAATTAGTCTAGTGGCTGAATTTAGCATCAATTTTTATTTTGAGATGCTATTCAACAATAGCTGCACACACAGTATGTTGCAGAAGTTGAGGGAGAATGTAGCCATGGCATTGATAACCATTGTCCAAACTAATTAGTTCAGTGTCCATTACCCTGAAGCCATTAGTTTATCTGCAATTGGGCAAACATGTCCCTCAACTTAATCTCTGTCTGAGAATCTGATGATGAAGAAAATCAAGAAAACTTAACTTCAGGCCCATTCTTCCAAGGAAAATGCCATCCATCCAAAACACACTGAATTTTGAATCCTTGATCATGTTACCTCTTGAGAAAAGCAGCTCTGTATTGGTTGGATTCAGTTTCGCTTTAGTTTCCTTCATCCGATCCCTTACTAGGTTTGGCTATATTCAAAAACATGAACTGTTTGGGGGGCTTTTGCACCTAGATGGCAAGGAGCAGTATAACTAGATATTATTAACATATTTATCATCTCAATTAATGATGAAATGCATTCGAGCGTGAACAAAGCGTGGCTACAATGGAAGGAGATCTCTGGAGTGCTCTGTGATTGATGTATGCCAATCTAAAGTATAGAAAACAATGGCAAGTCCAGTAACTTTGTGTGGGGCCAAGTGCTGGTCAAATGTAGCGAGCGCTCTTAGCATGCCGTGGAAATGTTCATGCTTCATTGATCGTTGGATATTTTTCTTCTTGACCTTGTCAACAATGATACAGTATGGCAGGAAATGGGTTTTGTGCCAGTACTGAAAAAATGTATCAGCAATGCCTACAATGGCATCGCCTTCCACTTAACAGAGATGGCTAGCGCCCACATGAAAAGTCAAAGCAAAAGATGGCAAGACACAATAAAAACAGATGAAAATTGCCAAGTTGGGCCCAGATGCTGTGTTTGATTGTGCAAGAAGCTTTTTATCCATCCAAAAAGTGAGCTGTGGGAATAGCCCTAGGAAGATAATTTATGATACCTCCAAAATTCTGAATCATCTCCCCAGCAGTTTCATGCAAATGTTGAATAACATGGGACAGAATAGATATCATTGGAAAACCAAACATGTGTTTTATAAACAATCAGTCGTTCCCCTTTCCCACACGCCATGTTCCATTTTTAACATGGCCCAGAACAATTGCATAACAGTGCCCAAACCTTAACCCTTCTTGATAATCCAAAAGGATACCGTAGTTGATGATAGCCACCTTGATTGTGAGCCATCAAGAAGTCTTAAAGAATTATGCAATTATTTTCTAAGCAGGCCAGGGAAATTATGCCTTTTGAAAAAGAGCTTTGAAAGCTTTCATTCTGAGAAAGTGTGTATTTAGCATTTCTTTAAAACTCTAAACTTATGCAAGAATTGCATGACACAACCTTTTCAAAACTAGGCTTCCAGGTGAGCCTGCTAAAACAGTATTGCCTGGGCTTGCAGAGTTGAGATTTCAAAAGAACAATGTTCATTTCAGACAATTACGCTTTTATAAATCCGATGTGCCTCCATTTCCATGTGAAGGGTGAAAAGAAAAACACATAGCCAGGGGATACTGGGCTGATTCATCCACTCTAGGCTGCCAACAACATAGGCCCTTGAGTTGAATAGTATGTCACACCTTGAAATTCCATCTGATTGCTGTAAACTTAAGGTGAAAATGCCATTTTAGCACCACTAAAGATGACTTGGGATTTTTGTCCCTTTGGTTAGTAGCCTGAGAGGAAAAACCCTACAGCCAATGATGTTATGATTATTGCTTATTCCTAACAATTTTGAAGATAGAGACTTCTTTCTTCAGAGGATTTCCCCCCCCTTTCCAAAATAATTGAAAATTAAGCAACGACCAGCATATTATGAATAAACGTATTGTAAATAATAATAATCTTTATTATCATGATCTTGATTAATGGGTTAAAATAAATTCATATTCTGTGTTCGTAAATGTTCAGTTGTGCAAAGATATATACTATTTTTTACAAATAGTATATATATTTTCCAATATTTGTTTCCCATTTGCAAGACTGACAGAGTGTTCTTTGACTTATGAGAAAGACTCTACATGTTAGTTTCCAAAGTCTGTTAAAATATTAATTACAATTCAGGTGTGCCTGCCAAAGGCAGCTAAACAAAGAGCTACTACTCAGTCCCATGATGTCTGGCCACTCAACCCCGTGTTTAAGTACAAAGCTCAAACTGCTAGCTTGGAAACTAACCCAAGACACTCAGCCAGATCATACGCCTTTTTCCAATAAACATTGAGTAGACATGATTAAGATAGCAGCCAGCAACAGATTAAGAGCCAGAACTCCCTTTAAACTGCATGTTATAAAGGGCAGTAATCAAAAAACTCACTCCTGGTCCCTTCTTCCAGAGATTCCCTAGAAACAGATAATTATAATCTGTTTATTTGCAAATCAGGCTGAACCTCAAGTACACACCTTCGCCTGTCTAGACATGTTTCCCCCCCCCCAAACTTTAAAGTCTGTGGACTTCAACTCCCAGAATTCCTTAGCCAGCATGTCTCCTCAGCAAGACCTTTGCTGTAGTGATTGTTAGCATGATGGTAAAGCTGAGGATTGATAAGACAAATTGAAGTAAAACATCTCTCTTTCCTGCTCCTCTAGTTCAGTGTTTCCCAACCTTGGCAACTTGAAGATATTTGGACTTCGCTGGCTGGGGAATTCTGGGAGTTGAAGTCCAAATATCTTCAAGTTGCCAAGGTTGGGAAACAGTGCTCTAGTTAGTCATCATACAGATTTGTGTGATTCAGATATGGTAGCTTAGTTAGGAAAAAAGAAATTATTGCTGATTTTTCGCACCTTTTGTACTTTTTCAAAAGAGCTAAGTGACTTTGATCTAAAAATGAAAAGAAGAAAAATGCAAAGAAAACCCCCAGTCACCTGCTGCAGTTAATAGGAAGTTAAGCAAACACAGGAAGAGGAATTCTGTGCTATCCACAGCTAGTTGGAGACAAAATCACAGGTACATCTACAAACTGAAAATATTAATATTTGAAAGGTGGTTTATTCAGTAAATATTTCAGAATATCCTTGCCTTGGGAAAGGACAGTATTAAAGAATATGGTGTGCAGGCATTCCAATTTTAATTCTTTTCTTTTTAGAGTTAAACAAGCAGTGTACTGTTCAACTGCCATCTTATTTAGTTGTAAAGTCTTGACTCACTACACTAAACTGACAGGGCATCTTCGTATATAAAGCATTCATTTATAGGAGGAAAGCAGTCAGCAGTTTTAGTATCAGTGTTTTTCTATTCTCATTTTACTTGTCCTGTAATTAGAGGGTAATGAACTGCTATAACAAAGTACTGTACAAACACTTTTAGTACAATAGGAATATTAGATATTTTAGAGTATGGTCACTCAGAAGAGACTACAGTGATACCTTGTCTTACAAACTTAATTGGTTCCGGGATGAGGTTCTTAAGGTGAAAAGTTTGTAAGATGAAACAATGTTTCCCATAGTAATCAATGGAAAAGCGATTAATGCGTGAAAGCCCAAAATTCACCCCTTTTGCCAGCCAAAGCCCCCGATTTTGTGCTGCTGGGATTTCCCTGAGGCTCCCCTCCATGGGAAACCCCACCTCTGGACCTCTGTGTTTTTGTGATGCTGCGATTTCACTGAGGCTCCCCTCGCTGGGAATCCCCACCTCCGGACTTCCATTGCCAGCAAAGCACCTGTTTTTGCGCTGCTGGGATTCCCCTGCTGGGATTTCCCTGCAGCATCACAAAAACACGGAAGTCCAGAGGTGGGGTTTTCCATGGAGGGGAGCCTCAGGGGAATCCCAGCAGCGCAAAAATGGGTGCTTCGCTGGCAACTGAAGTCTGGAGGCGGGGCATCCCAGCAGCGGCTGTGGGTTTGTAAGGTGAAAATAGTTTGTAAGAAGAGGCAAAAAAATCTTAAACCCCGGGTTTGTATCTCGAAAAGTTTGTATGATGAGGCGTTTGTAAGACGAGGTATCACTGTATGTAATTCAACAGAAAAGTAAACTAAGGCCATTGCTTTCTGCTACTTTTATTACAGTAAACCCTTACATATCTCCTACTTCTCCAGCTCACCTTTGTCTCTTTTTTTATTTTGCAAGAAACTCTGTACACCCATCATTTTTATTTTCTTGGACACCCTGGAAATAAAAGCAATATTAGAGCCTACGGTTTTGCAACATGCCAAATTTCTGTTTAAATATATAGTGTGTGGGAAGGAAGAATGATAAAGGTGCTCTTTACACTGACATCAAGCAGGGTCTTATACAGCCAAGGAAAGTATCTGTAGCCACAATTAGTGTCATATGGCATCAAAAATTTAAGCTCACAGCCACAATAGTGTGATGGAAACTTATTCTACTTGTCATGTTTTTGATGTTCCTTGGAGGGGATGTTGATATTTTTTTTATTTTTTCTCCACAATTCCCATTATATATATATATGCCATGTGGGATTTTTTTGCTGAATTTGAAAATTAAGGGAGACTAGGATAGATCTATTTCGGCCTTATTTTGGCCTCATCAGCTAGCCATACCCACTGGGACTTGAACCTGCAACCTTTGCCTTGTAAGGCAGAGAATTATCCTCTAGGCTACAGTATCCAATCCATTCAGCTCTGCACCAGGAAAAGATTACATATTTTTGTGTCGAATATATATATGAAGAAATGTAATGAAATCTTACTATTAGCAAGTGATGGGAAGCAGGATATAAATAGGGAAATTCAGATGAGGTTTAATTTACAAATATTATATGCTGTGTAGTGAGGACCAGTTCTGTTTTACAAGAGGAAATCATTTGAAAAGATGCTTTAGTTGGGCAGTATACCAACATAAAGTTTTTGCTTTACAGTATTTGAAAATCATCCACCTCCCGTCTTATTCTAATTAAAAGAATAATAATTTGTACTATATTGTAAAGAAGTCTCTTTGTAAATGGAACAAAACAGAATTAACATGAAACATTTTTAATATCTGTCCCCATGATCTATTTTGGGCTTTTTTATAACTTTATCATTACCCAGAATAACTCTTTATTTTCAAAAAAGTTGTGACGTAGAAGTGAAGGAAAACAAGACTTCAGTTGTAGATATATGTAGGCATTGTGTTGCCTTTTCTAGCTTTGAGCAAACACCCATCTCCACTTATAACAAATACCAGTCAAAGTTAACTGAATGGTTACAAATGGACATATAAAATTTAATTGCTCTTGCCTTACAGCAAATGTTCAATTACACAGACACATAAAAGCAAACATGGGGAAAATCACTTCCATTGAGCTCTACAAATATGGCTATATGGTTAAAAGCCCTATGTCCCACAAAATAAATCAACAGTTTAATTCATACATTATATATAAATATAACCATGAGTGCATTCATTTGTAATAGAGAAAATTCTTATATTTACTCAATTTTATCTGTAGCAAAACCTCAATTTTCTACAAAAGACAGAAATTGCCATGCTTGTTTACAAATACAAAAATTCCATTGATATAATATCTTCCTTCCAACTCTGAATTATTAATGGCATCATTTTCAGAAGCTATTTCTAGTTTTCATCATCACCAGACCTATTTAATCTTTAATCTGTAAATACATGGCTATTTACAGTTATTAGAGTTTATTAAAATTAGAATTTTCTTTTAGGAAAGATTCTCTTTGGGTTTGCTTCAACATATACAATCTGTTCAACATTTTTCAGGATTCTATTGCTATGCAATATACATAATACTAATAATTATAATAATAATAATAATATTAATAGTGGTAATAAGAGCCACAAACAATAGATAAAGAAATCAAATAACAAAGAGCCTAAGTGTTCAAAATTCCAGGCAAAACTTTGTGCTAAACTTTTGCAGAACTAACCTTCTCAGCTTCATGCTGTCTAGAAGTATTTAGTTTGCAATTGGTTGGGGAAGACTGAGATAGAAAAGTCATGAGCCAGCTAAAAACGCAGGTTTATCATTTAAATGTCATTTTAAAATGGGCTTCAAGAGAATGTTTTTTTTCCCCTCTGCTACTATTAATGTTTATATTTGCTCAAAATATTTTTGAGCCATAAAAGTCATTCAAAATGATCAATAAGAACAATATAGCAAACCTAACCATATTAAATAAAGTAGGAGTCTGACCAAAAGGAATCTGGAGCAGGGTCATATGTATTACATAGTGTGCAGGCAGGTTGTATGGAAAAAAGCTTATTTCAAAATAAACGTGAAGCCCAAATAAAATTTTGGCAACCAAAAGAAGTAAGTACTGTAGTTTTATTGGCTAGTTGTAGTAGGTAATATTTGTCCCCTGACTGGCTACATCACTTTCTCTTCAAAACATATACATCTGTGCAACTAGCATTGGTATTACTGTTTGGATGGACTCCGTTAGGAATCCCATTATGCTGTCTAGCTCACATATTATTTTAAGTTATGTTGTTAATGATCTTTTGTTGATTAAATCACAATCTTCGTAAACTGCCATTTTGGGGTTTGCAGAGTTTGGAAATCCCTGCACAAAACAAACTACAGAATGATTTAGCATGTTGAATGGAACCAGGATTATTGTTTGCTACTGTAGCAGCTTGAACAGCTTATTTTTGGAAGCATCTATTCTATGCCATAAACCTTGCAAATGGACACTGATTTATAATGGAAAATGGTGAGAAAACATGTATTAAAATGGTAGGCATCTACATTTTTGAACAAAGAAAATAATAAGTGTTTGAAATTGTAGCGAGAACTGAATCCCCAAGTCACTAATACCAGTTCTGATGCTTAATGCTTCTTCAGTTATAATCATAGGGTACATGAGCAAGTCTCATCTCAGACTCTAATAATAATAAGAAATTAAATAAAACTATGTAAAAATGTCTTTTTACCTATTTTCCCTTACAAGAGATTAAATACGCTCAACAAAAATTTAATTCAGCACCAAGATTGCTTTTCTTAGTGATATATTTATATACATATAGCCTTTTCAGGTTGGCTTCACCATATAGTTTATGTTAGGCTTGCTCATAGATATCTAATCATACCACTGTATGTCCTGAATATTATATATAATATAATCTATGTACACATTTACAACCCTTCAAAATACACCACAATTATATACAGATCTAGTTCATCAGTGGGCTACACACAATTAAAGTTCTTCATAAAGCAAGAAACAAGAAATTGTAGCAGAAAATTATAGTCTTATGCCCTGGTCAGTTGTAAACATCACAACAATCCAGTCCTACACTTTTCTGAAACTCCTATAAGCACCAAAGGAGTTTGGAAGTTCTGAGTTGATAAAGAAACTTGCACACCTATTTAATGGATAAGGGAATGTTTTGATAATATAACAAGTTCATTTTAATTGTGTTTTGATTATATATGCAAATTTGATTTAAAAATAAATAAAATCAATGTCTGTTCTTCTGTTTCAAGTGCAGTGTTGAGGCCAAAAGGCCTGATTTATCAATTAATAATTCTTATTTATAAAACAAAAAAACAACGATATTCCAAAGATTCTTTGGAAAAATAAAATGACTTCTTCCTTAAAAACACATTTAGATCCTGAGGACAAAAATCAAATGAGGTTTTGTATTTAGAGCCTTCACTGAAAAATCCCACAAGTAGCCCAAAAAATTACAATAGGTTTCAGATTTCAGTAAGGGTGAGTTTGTAAGATCCAGCAGCTTCTTCAATCTGTAACTGGAAGGTGTCTTCATTGGAATAATGTTTCACAATATTATCATCCATATTCACTAAAATACTAAGAAAAAAAAGGGTGGGGTATTAAGAACAGGACATATCATAGCAGAACAAAAAACTGGCATAACCAAAGTAACCAAGTTAGCATCTTTGGGTCTAATGGAGCAGAATATTCTGGTTAGCCTAGCAAAATAGTACACTCTTCTCAATGAAGAAATTATATTAAAGCAAAGAGTCTTTACTTCACGCTTTCCACTTAATATGGAAAAAAAAATGCCACTATGGACTAGTTTCTAAGCAAGCCATGGAAGAAATTTAATTAATCCAAAGCAGTACAGGCCTATTATCAAGAAACCTTGAAAACACTAAGACATTAAGGAAAATGTAACTTCTATAGGTATCAACTTTTTTTCTTATGCAGCCTATCCTGTTTTAGTTCACTGTAAATAAAAAGGTCATTTGCAAACTATAAACAAGCTTAACTTCTGCTCAAAGATCTCTTAAAAATGTAACCCTGAGAAAGGGTTACAGATGCCCAATAGAAAAGTTTAATAAAGGTCCACTTGTCATCCATTTCCCATGATCCAGTGGAAAGGAAATGACCATTAAATAAATTATTTGCTATTAAATATTGGCATTGACTGAAGTGAGAATCCACTCTTGAACTGGCTTTATGCTAGTGTGTGTTTATAGTGTGCTTTGTATGTTGTTCATTCAGAATCATTTTAAATCCCCACTCATTTACGTACAATTTCGGGTTAAAGCATCCTATCTTCACTGAATTGCAGGGCATTTGCAAACATAATGCAGATTTTGAAAACATAAAGAGTGCCAGCAGCTCTGCAGTTGAGAATAAAGATGGCATTGAAATTATGGATAAAAGGATAAATTTGGATAATGAAACTGAATTGAGACAACTGATGGGACGGTAGGACAAAGTAAGACGATATATGATGAGTAGAATCCAAGACCAAGCTACAAGAAATAAATTGGAATCACTCTATAATATGTAAATAGATATAATGCTCTTGGGTCAAAGTGGATTATATAAGAAACACCCCCGATTGGTGGTGGGGTATGTGTGTGTGTCGGGGTGGTGGGCACATTTCACTATGCACTGTTTTATGTTGTGTGTATATTAAACTTGTTAAAAATTAATAAAGAAATATTTAAATTAAAAAAAAGATGGCATTGGCAGCCAATACAGAAGCCAAGTATACAAAGCTTTCTAGCTTTTTAGAAAAAAAATATTAACAGATTATTACAGGTACGGTAGTTCTCGGCTTAACAAACATTCATTTAGTGATTCTTCAAATTTACTGTGGAACTGAAAAAAGTTTCATGATCATTTATAACAAGCAGAAAGAGGGAGATTGTGATCCCCTTATATAGAGCGCTGGTGAGACCACATTTGGAGTACTGTGTTCAGTTCTGGAGACCTCACCTACAAAAAGATATTGACAAAATTGAACGGGTCCAAAGACGGGCTACAAGAATGGTGGAAGGTCTGAAGTATAAAACGTATCAGGAAAGACTTAATGAACTCAATCTGTATAGTCTGGAAGACAGAAGGAAAAGGGGGGACATGATCGAAACATTTAAATATGTTAAAGGGTTAAATAGGGTTCAGGAGGGAAGTGTTTTTAACAGGAAAGTGAACACAAGAACAAGGGGACACAATCTGAAGTTAGTTGGGGGAAAGATCAAAGGCAACATGAGAAAGTATTATTTTACTGAAAGAGTAGTAGATCCTTGGAACAAACTTCCAGCAGACGTGGTTGGTAAATCCACAGTAACCGAATTTAAACATGCCTGGGATAAACATATATCCATTGTAAGATAAAATACAGGAAATAGTAAAAGGGCAGACTAGATGGACCATGGGGTCTTTTTCTGCCGTCAGTCTTCTATGTTTCTATGTTTCACACAATTGGTGCAGCATCTCCATGGTCAGGTAACCAACCTTCAGGTGCTTGGCAACTGGCTGGTATTTATTTATTATTTTATTTATCTATTTATTGGATTTGTATGCCGCCCCTCTCCGTGAACTCGGGGCGTGACAGTTGCAGTGTCCTCGGATCATGTGATTATCTTTTGCAACTTTCTGATAAGCAAAGTCAATTCATAATATGTGTGATCTGCTGTCAATTAAAAAAAACCCTCCCGGTTTGCTGAGCAAATAATTCTGGATATTGTGATAGTAGACGTAAGCTGCTATCACCCTTCTGGTACCAAGGGAAATGGAGATGACATAGACTGAGTGAAGGGAAAAGTTGTCTGCATGCAAGATGAAAAAAGATAAAAACTGCACCCCCAATTAAGGTTAATTTAGGTATACTCACCCTTTTTTACATTTCTTGAAGACTTTTCCTATTTTGTCCAAGGGGACCTCATATTTATCAGATATCTATATATAAAAATCAAATAAAAAATGTTAAACCTTTGAAACCCAGAAGGGAAAATGTCTTTATACAATGCACAATATCAGAATTACAGTACTGTACTTGCTAATGACAAAATATATAAATTCAAACTGAAATCATGATTTAAATTTTCATCACATACGGCAAAAAAGAGCATGACATAAATACGCTTATATGATTTCATTGACTTTTTAATTTATGTCTATTTGTATTGTATCTCACCTTTATTATTTTTACAAATAACGCAAGGCAGTGAGCATATCCAACACACCTCTTTCCTATTTTCTCCACAACAATACCTCTTGAAATAGGTTGGGCTGAGAGAGAGAATGACTGGCCCAATGTCACACAATAGACTTGTCATGGTGATCATTTTGGCTTTGTGAGTTCATCCTTATTAGAACAGAAATCTCTGGAGGAATGATTGCACCTATGCCTTATAAGGTCACACATCAAGCCAACCCACATTTAATAATGTTTAGTTTATAAATCATAGTTCCAGACTCTGGTTTCCTCACTGATCACAAATTATGGTTTTCCAAGTCAGAAAACAGCTTGAACTAAGCTGAAGTGAGTTACTCTCTGATGTGTATCATTGAATTTGTCAGCAACTGTGCACAGCTCCCACAACTTGTGGGTTGGTTTCCAAACATTTTGTTACCAGGCTATGTAAAATATTTAGTCGAATTTAGAGGATGTTGGCGTTCTTCTGTTTATAAGGGTTGTGATCAGTAGGTCTTGTGATGGTGAGGACATATCAGGTGAGGGTTTGTGATGGGTCAAAGTATGGGTTGTGTCAAGTGAGGGACTCATGATGGGGAGGTCAGGTCAGGTGAGGGTCATTGAGAGGTTAAGGGTATGGGTTGGTTGAGGGCCAGTGCTGACTCTGGTTGGCTGGTTGATTTGAATTCTGAGGGGTTCGTAGGCTGGTTGTAGGTGGATGTGTCTGTTGATGGAATAGTGAAAGTAGCCCAATTAAAGCTTTTCTCATACATATCCCTTGTTAACACCTTAGCCATTTATTTTATTCCTTTAATTTTCAGTTTTTCATGATTCTTTATTTATAATAGAATTTACATATACCTATGCAAAAAATGTCTTCATCCAATTTAGCAGCATGGGATAGAAATAAAAGAGAGAGAAATACAATATATACTTTAAAAATGTGTTATCATGAACAATTTGCAATGCATTTTTCTTGATAATGAATGCTAAATTTGTTGTGGAGAGAGTTATATTTCTGAAACTTACTGAAGAAGTTGCTTGACAAATAGAATTCATTCAGACAACTAAATTTTCTCCAAACATTCGCTGATCAATATGAATAGAAATCTGTAGGTTTTTTTTTAAATTAGTGCAAATTACAAATTTATGTTTGTAATAACTCAAGCACTTGAAATTCTACACTTGGACAGCATAAGTAGCTATTTAGATTAAGTACAAAGAAAAAGATATGTGGGTTTCTCCATTTTCCCCATACATTATGATACTAAAAATCTTTACAACTTACAGCTTCCATAAGACCTTTCAGAGATGGAATTTTAAGCATAAGTGCATCAAATACTTCTTCTGATTCTTTCCGGACATACAACAACACTAAAAGAAAGATGAAAAAAGAAAAAATATATAAACACTATTTTTTCTTTGCAAAAAGCAGGTGACAAAACGTGAAACAAATAATTTGGCCTGGGGTGACCTAGAAATAGCACTTTTAATATTGCGCTGGCTTTATTTTGCTTTGACAAAGCAAGGCAGAATATACACACACCCTTTCCCAGTGCTTAGTTAACACAGTCCAGATTATGTCACCACAGTA
Organism: Erythrolamprus reginae; assembly: GCF_031021105.1. NCBI lineage: Eukaryota > Metazoa > Chordata > Lepidosauria > Squamata > Dipsadidae > Erythrolamprus > Erythrolamprus reginae. Next base: position 268,877,103 of record NC_091950.1, on the reverse strand, counting down.
CAGGACATTATAACATAGCCTGGGCTCTAGTCCCCTGTAAATTAATCTCCACTGTTGCTGGCATCAGGCAGAACATTTGGAAAGCTGCTCTGCCAGGTTTCCAAATTTGTTCTGAACAATGAGTCAATTAACACCCTGGTACTTTATTTTTTCCCCCCTCAGTTTGTTCAAAGGTTACTCAAATATTTTGGAGAAAATTGATTATGCAAAGGAGGATGGGATTTAGAAGTCAAGCCACTGCTATATTAAAGTTATTTTTTAAAAAAAACCTGAAAATACATAGAAGATCTTGAAGGAAAGTTCCAACTTTTGCTATGCATCCCATTAATTGTCTAGACAATTAAGAACTTTCTGTTATCACAGAATAAACTGTAGAGATTAAAATACATTACTGATCTTAAACTAATACTGTAGATATAATAAATATTTTTTAAGTTTGCAGGGGTGGGGAATTGAACCTTCTGCTTATTTTCAACATATTATGAGCGAGAAACAATAATGCCTTATATAGTAATCTAGGATGGAGTTGAACCTTTTGACAATCAGAAGTTTCACAAAATTAAGTCAGTTAGGCACACTTAGCAGGGGTCTACATTTTTTCACTTGTGTGAGGTTAGACATGCAACAGAGGGAGAAGAATCTCTGCAGAATATAACCAAGTTTGGGGGGGGGGGAAGAGAAACAGGATCTGTACTCTTGGTCCATTAGGACAAGAATCATGTGCTAGTACAGTGTTTTTCAACCAGTGTGCCGCGAAGCTCAGAAAGAGAAAGAAAACGAGAGAGAGAGAGAAAGAAAGAAAGCAAGAGAGAAAAAGAAAACAAGAGAGATAGTAAGAAAGAAAGAGAGAGAGAGAGAGAGAAAGAAAGAGAGAGAGAGAGAAAGAAAGCAAGAGAGAAAAAGAAAACAAGAAAGAGAGAGAGAGAGAAAGAAAACAAGAGAGAAAAAGAAAGAGAGAGAAAGAAAGAAAGAAAGCAAGAGAGAAAAAGAAAGAGAGAAGGAAAGAAAGCAAGAGAGAGAGAAAGAGAACAAGAGAGAGAAAGAAAGCAAGAGAGAGAGAGAGCAAGAAAAAGAGAGAAAGAGAGAGAGAAAGAGAGGGAGGGAAGGTGGGAGAGAGAAAGACATAGAGGGAGGGAGGGAGGGAGAAAGAGAGCAAAAAAGAGGAAGGAAGAGAGAAAAAAAAGAAGGGAGAGAAAGAGGGAGGGAGAGAGAATTAGAGCGAAAGGGAGGAAGAGAGAGAGAAAAAAATTGTCCACTTTTTTTCGCCCCCCCCTCCACTCAATGTGCCCTAGGGTTTTGTAAATGTAAAAAATGTGCCATGGCTCAAAAAAGGTTGAAAATCACTGTGCTAGTAGACTGCCTAATATAGAGGGGACTCTATAATTCTATTCCTATAGTTCAAGTTGTATTCCAAAGCAACACAACAGTTAATTAGCACATCTGACTAAGAGTACAGGAACCTGCTTTATGCTGAATTAAAACATTGGTCCATCTAGTCCAGTGTTTTTCAAGGTTAGTAAATTCCAAATGTGTGGACTTCAACTCCCTAGAATTTCCCAGGTCATATGCTAGCTAGGGAATTCTGGGAATTGAAGTCCACACATCTTAAAGTCAACAAAGTTGAAAAATACTGATAGAGCCCAATCTAATATCGTCTAACCTTACAGGCATTGTTTGCCGTATTAAAAAAAAGCTTTCATAACTTTACCAGGAAATACCGAGGAGTTTTCTGTAAACACCAATTCCTAGATACTCAATAAACGACAATGCTATCAGTTTTGTTTCCTAACAATTCTTGTAATCTTATTCTGAAAAAACTGTGGAGACTAAGCTCAGTTAAAGCCAGACAGTTCAACATAATAGACTGGTTGTCCTCAATTTACTTCCCCTGAATAACTGATATCAAAGTCCTCTTAGATTACGTGCTACGGTTATATTAACAACATGTCAATCAACAAAGGTAAGTTCAAAACCCCAAAGTGAGTTAGAAAAAAGGAGCTTAAAAATGATCTCCAAGGAGAAATGAGGTCTGAGAGAATACAGAGATAAGATTCTTGAATTCTCAACAGAAACCAGTGACTCATTTTGTGACTTGTACCAAAATAGAAAAACAAGCCAACTAACAGCATTTGCCCTGTTGAAAGTCACATGGAGAAAATGTGACATATTTCTTGACTTAGCTAGTTTTGGACTTTGACTTCCAAGAACACGCTATTTGTGCCTAGGTCTGCCAGCACTTCTGTAAAACATTACAAGAACTTCAGCTCCATTCTTTCTCATCTTCCTTCCTAGCTAGTTAATCAAATGATCATTTATACATAAGGGGTTAATTTTAATTAATGCCACTCCACATGTATCTTGTCTCTACATATTCATCCCTTATCAGGAAAGGAAAGGAGAAGAAAAAAAAATACCAGCCTTTGGGAAGTTTCTAGGCAATCTGAATATATTTATTTATTAGTTGTATCTTCTACAACTATTTAGGAATTCTTGGTTGAGTATATTCATCTTCTCCTATTCTTTTCCTACATTAAACGTATGAGGTAGAATAGGACTGAAAGAGATTCAGACAAAATAACTCAGTGAGCTTCTGTAATTGAAGTGGACTTGACCTAGTTCTCTTGACTCTTAATCCAATGTATTAACTACTACACCACACTAGCTGTATGCAATGAAGAGGTTTTTGATTTTTTGATTTTTTGATTTATTATTTATTCATTCATTCATTCATTCATTCATTCATTTGATTTGATTTGATTTGATTTGATTTGATTTGATTTGATTTGATTTGTATACTGCCCCTCTCCGTAGACTCGGGGCGGCTAACATAACATAACATAAGGCAAAATAACTCTTGTAGCAACAATTTTTCAACCATACTGGGTTTTTTAAAAAATATCATGAAATTCTTGTTTAAAACCTACAGACTGGAGGCCCTCTGAAGAAGACTTGATTCATTGCACCATGCTTAGCACTTCACAGAGACAGGACTTGGCCCCAGTCACCGTAATTAGCTTGCCCCTTGCCTCTTGTAGAAGCTGTGTAAGTCCAACTGGACCAACCAATTCAATGTCATGCATAAGCAAAGATTGCTCAGCCTAGATGATTTTTTAAAAATTGATGATTCAGTAATCAACTGGCTTGGTGTTGGGAGATGTGTCAAGAAGATGGGGGTGGGGAAAAGAATGGAACGTGACTGGGAGAAAATATTTTAATATATCACTGGCAAGGGGCAAAATGGCGGAAAACTACTACCTGGCCATTGCAAAGGAAAGAGGCCTTCCTTTCAGGTTGCAGTCTAACCATGACAATCAAGAAAGCAATGAAGGTAGGTCTTCTGACCTGTTTTTTTACTGGTAGATGAGTTGCTGGCAGAACATCTATTACCTAGGATTCAATCTTGAATGAAAGTATGATCTGCCAAGTAGTAGAGGCCTGGTTGATAACTCTCCAGTTATCGCCTGACTTAATTTATGATGCAACAGGCTATGGGTGGCAAGCGTAAGTCTACAGGACTTATCTCTTATTGATCCAAAGCTTTATTCAATACTCTTCCAACTCTGAGTACTTGTTGCTCTGTTTGAGTGGCTGAGACAGTGTAGAGACAACAACAGTCCCAAAAGTCTCTCCTGAACAATTTGTGGTGATCTTTGGCTTAGCATTGGACAGCCTGAGACTTCTTTTGTTGTGGGACTTCCATTCCAGGATAAGATGACATGGACATTACATAGACATTACAAAAGGTTTGTATTGAATGATCCTCACTGATATGGGCTGCTAATTGTCAACCAGGCACTACATTTAAGATTTTGATATTGCCTATTATAATACAGTCCTGAATATCTTTGGGCCTGTCTGAGGGACCACTAGGAACCTGCTTGATTATTTAGTAGATTTTGAAGATTTATTTGTATATTTATTTATGTATTAAACAGATTTATATGAGAATGCTCAGGAAGATAAATTTGTCTCAGCATCTACTGTTGTCCTACTATCGCAGCACCATTGAGAGTTTCTTGACATACGGCATTCTAGCTTGGTATAGGAGCAGCTCTGTAGCAAACAAAAAAGCTCTACAGAGAATTATTAAAACTGCCCAGAACATCATTGGGCTCCAGCTACCCGCCCTGGATGACATCTTCACATCTCGCTGTTCTAGGAAGGTGCATACTATTCTCAAAGACTCTTCTCATCCTGCTTACAATCTCTTTGAATTGTTGCCTTCTGGCAGAAGATATAGAACAACTAGAACTTGGACCACACGTTTCCTGAATAGTTTTTATCCCAGAGCTATACTTGCACTTAACAACGAACTAAAGGGTCACCATCAGTGAACTGTTGGACAATATTACTCGGTTTGTCATGTAGATGGTTGAGTGGTTCAGGATGGGGAATTTGTAGTGGGTGGGACATTTATTCTATTTTTTATTCTATTTTTAAATTTACCTATTCTGATTTTATGTATGGTGGGACTGGTCTCTGGGTGTCACACGACTTTCATTGCCAATGACAATTCGTTGTTTTTGACAATGACAATAAATTTTTATTTATTTATTTATTTATTATTATTATTATTATTATTATTATTATTATTATTATTATGTCAGTACAACACAGCAAACGAGATCACTATGCTGGATTTCGTATTTCATTCACCAGTCGAGCGCTTCCCAAGCACCTAGGACTGCGTGATGTAGCAGCGAATTATGTTTGCCGATCCCAGTAAAGCAATTGGAGATTTTGTCAATTCCAATGGTTTTCAAATGTCCGCTGAGATCCTTTGGCCCTGCGCCCAGCGTGCCAAGTACCACTGGGATCACTTTCACTGGCTTATGCCAGAGTCGTTGCAGCTCGATTTTTAGATCTTCGTATTTCACTAATTTCTCTAGCTGCTTCTCCTCAGTTCTGCTGTCCCCCAGAATTGCGATGTCGATGATCCATACTTTCTTTTTCTCCACAATCAGGATGTCTGGTGTGTTATGCTTCAGAATTCGGTCAGTCTGAAGTCGGAAGTCCCATAGTATTATTATTATTATTATTATTATTATTATTATTATTATTATTATTATTATTATTATTATTATTATTATTATTATTATTATATAGCTGCTCACACATGGTTGATTCCAGGTGGCTTACAGAAGGCCGCACTGCCAGAAGTTCAGCTATTAAATACATAAGAGAAGGACTCCTCTGATCTTCAGTTATGGGTAGGAAGATGTGTTTAGACCCCACTCTGCCAATAATTATACAAATGCCAAAATTACAATTATTTGGACAAACTGAACAATTACACTGATTCTGTCTCAATGTTATGATTCTGTTTTGTATTTTGCATTTGTTTTCCTATTGTGAGCTGACCTGAATGCTTAGTAAAGCTGCAGGATGAAGTATAAATTGAATAACAATCAAAATTCCTTGAGGGATGAATTACCTCTTTTGGGTTCTTCTATTCGGGATATCTTAATTGGACTAGCAGCAAATTCATCTTCATTTATGTAAGCCCCTCTCTTCATGGTAGACCTGGAAGGAAAATCAGTTCATCAGTTAATCAATCCAAACAACATTTTGGCATTACAGTACTGCAATCGCCAGGCAGAGAATTGTGCCTAAACATTTAAAGGCACTGAAGAGAAATGAACTGAGAATATACAATTGCAAGATCTACCAGTTATGCTATTACAGTTAAGCACCTAGTTATAATGTAATAATCAAGGGATAATATGTTTAACACACTTCTGTAACAGAAGAGCCTTCATTTTCTTGTAAGGGTCCTGAAATTACCTTATTTTTCAGAGTATAAAATGCACCTTTTTTTCCTCCCTAAAAGAGGCTGAAAATTTGGGTATATTTTATACTCTGAATATAGCTTTTTTTGAATTTTTTTTTTCAGCACTAACTAGGTGCTAACGATCTTCCCAGCTCTCAACTTGCAAGTGCTTTCATTGTTACTCTCTCCGAAGACTATTTTTCCAGCCCTAAGTCTTTGCAGGCTTTTTTTCATTGCTCTACTTGCTCCGAATGTTTCTTTCCAGCCCTAACGAGGTGCTAACAACGTGTCCAGTTCTTACTGGATTGCAGGCTCTTTCATTGTTACTCTTCCAAATTAGGTCTTTTAAAAGCCCTAACAGGGAATAAAATAATGTGTTGAAGCTGACCAGACTAAGGACACTAGCCAGATGAATACCTGGTAGGTAGATTTCCCCCCCTATTTTCCTCCGCAAAACCTAAGGTGTGTCTTATACTCTGGTGCATCTTATACTCTGAAAAATGTGGTACATTAATCACGTCATGTCAGCATGCTTTCATAATTAACTAGAAAGGGGAGAACCATCTTACAGTCCAGCATCAACCATGCAAATTCACTGGATGACTTTAAGCCATTTACTATCCCTTAGCTCATCCTTGGGCATTAAAAAAAAAAGACAGGATATAACGGCCGTAAATAAAAACAGCCACATAATGTTGGCATTGCAGAAAAGGAAAATATGTATTTTCATATGCCTACTTTCCTTATATAGAGTTTAGATTTGTGGTCAATTTATCCAGTTAAAGAGCATTGACCAAAACAGTCTGTCCTCAGTAACTATTTTTATTTTATTTATTTATTTATTTTATTTATTCTTTGTCCAATATACAATACATATGAAAGAGAATAGACATTAAGTAATATATATAAAGATAGAAAGTAAGAAAGAAGAGAAGTAGAAGGGAAGGAGAGAAAATATATGATATATGAGATAGGAAAGACAATTGGACAGGGAACGATAGGCACATCAGTGCACTTATGTACGCCCCTTACTGGCCTCTTGGGAACCTGGAGAGGTCAATCGTGGAGAGTCTAAGGGAGAAATGTTGGGGGCTGGGGGCTGACACCACATGGTGGCAAATTAACCTGAAACTACCTCATGCAAAGTAAGTACTCTTCCACTGAGCCATTGACTTTCTCCCCATGCTGTACCATAGATATCAGTCCAAACATTAAAAATTGTTCACAAGGTTGCACTGAACAGAAAATTGGTACACATTCTTCTGCATGGCATAATTCCATGTCAATGCAGGCATCACGACATCATTGCTTATTGCTTTAGAACAGTGGTTCTCAACCTGGGGATCGGGTCCCCTTTAGGGGTCAAAAGACCGTTTCACAGGGGTCGCCTACCACCATGGGAAAAGACAATTTTTCCCATGGTGTTAGGAACTAAAGATTCCATTCTGGCACCTTGGAACCTATTTTTACAATCTGACCAATTAGGCATTTACAGTGGGGGTGTCTCTCTGACCTTCCTGCCAATCAGCTTAAAGCTCTGTTGGGAGAATTGGTGCTAGACTTATGGTTGGGGGTCATCTCAACGTGAGGAACTATATTAAGGGGTCGTGGCATTAGAAAGGTTGAGAACCACTGCTTTAGAATAAACTAACAACTGCAAAGCGCATGTCAAGGTGATTCATCCATAATTGAAAACTGTCTTCTGACTGAATCTTCCTGCACTGCAGATGAGCTGGTAATAAATTACCTACTCATTGGTAACAAGGAGACAAGATCACAGAAGTACAGAGTCAATCTGAGAATGGTATAATAGATGCATGAAGAATGATTACTTTTCCAAAGTAGAAATATTTATTGGCTTCTCTGATAGCACACCATATAGCTGGAAAAAGATTTAAAAGCAAAATATGGAGAATAGTTTTTTTTCTTCCTCTTACTACAAGAAATCCTTGGCTTACTACATAATTGAGCTCAAAATTTCTGTTGTGAGTGAAACGGTTGTTAAGTGAATTTTACCCCATTTTACAACCTTTCTTGCCATAGTTATTAAGGGAATCACTGCAGTTGTTAAATTAGTAACATGACTGTTCAGTGAATCTGGCTTTCCCATTGACTTTGCTTGTCAGAAGTTCGCAAAAGGTGATTATTTCCTAAGCACCCTGCAACCATCATAAACACCTGTCAGTCACCAAGTGTCTGAATTTTGATCACGTGACTATGGGGATGCTACAATGGTCATTCCGTAAGTGTGAAAAATAGTCGTAAGTAACTTTTCTGTGTTGTTGTAACTTTGAAGGTCACTAAATGAACTGTTGTAAGTCAGGGACTACATGTATGATGTAAATTAAACTATCTGCCCAATGAAAACCTGTTCAAGTAGAAGTACAATTCTCACCATCTCTGACCAGTATAGCTGCAATGATCACAGAACTGATGTAACAAAAAAAGGACCACAAGAACTATAGTTTAATATTTCTAGATAGCACCAGATATTATATCTATACTATATTATTCATTTATTTTATTTATTTTATTTATTTACTTATTAAATTTGTATGTCGCTCCTCTCTGTAGGCTTGGGGTGGCTCACAACAATAATAGAAAACAATATATAATACAAATCTAATAATTAAAACTAAAAACCCATAATTTAAAAAAACATGCACACAACATACCATACATAAACAGTATAGGCATGGGGAAGTTATCTCAGTTCCCCCATGCCTGATGGCAGAGGTGGGTTTTAAGGAGTTTACGGAAGGCAAGGAGGGTGGGGGCAGTTCTAATCTCTGGGGGGAGCTGGTTTCAGAGGGTCAAGGCCGCCACAGAGAAGGCTCTTCCCCTGGGACCCGCCAAACGACATTGCTTAGTCAACGGGACCCGGAGAAGGCCAACTCTGTGGGACCTAATCGGTCGCTGGGATTCGTGCGGCAGAAGGCAGTCCCAGAGATATTCTGGTCCGATGCCCTGAAGGGGTTTATAGGTCAAAACCAACACTTTGAATTGTGACCGGAAATTGATCGGCAACCAATGCAGACTGCGGACTGTTGGTGTAACATGGGCATATTTAGGAAAGGCAATGATAGCTCTCGCAGCTGCATTCCGCACGATCTGAAGTTTCCGAACACTTTTCAAAGGTAGCCCCATGTAGAGAACATTACAGTAGTCGAACCTCGAGGTGATGAGGGCATGAGTGACTGTGAGCAGTGAGTCCCGATCCAAATAGGGCAGCAACTGGTGCACCAGGCGAACCTGGGCAAACGTCCCCCTCGCCACAGCTGAAAGATGGTTCTCTAATGTGAGCTGTGGATCAAGGAGGATGCCAAAGTTGAGCACTCTCTCTGAGGGGGTCAGTAGTTTCCCCCCCAGGGTTATGGATGGACTGACGGAATTGTCCTTGGGAGGCAGAACCCACAGCCACTTCGTCTTATCCGGGTTGAGTTTGAGTCTTATCCGGGTTGAGTTTGAGTTTGAGTCTATATTGCATATTCTAGCCATATTAGAAAGTCACTTAGCCAGAGCAAAAATAGCTAGAGGATTCTGTAAATATGACTGGAACCTGAATGAGAAAAGTAGTAGCAAAACTTACCCTTCTCCTTCCATTTCATCAGATGCAACAGGAAAACTCTACAAGGGAAAGGAGGGAAACGAGCTATTTTAAACATTACAGAACCACATTGACAAGTGATCAATAGTATAAGGATCATCATAAAGCATCCTTCAAATGTTTCATTCTTTGGACCTATTAAATGGTGTTCCACTACATTTAAATAAATGCAACACACCATCTTTTTTTGTGCTCCTCTCATATGGCACTCTTACTATTTTTTCACTTGGACCTCAACAATCAAGATTAATTTCGCCTACAGTACAACATATAATTTCATTTCCAGCTAACTCATGACAAATAGAAACTGATTTGAAATGGAGTCTATTTTGTATCTTCTGAACAGCAACTTCGAGAGTTTTGTGAGGGTTTTTTTTTTAACATGGTTTATCGCTGTTTATAACTCTATTTGTTTTAATGTTGTTATGTCCTGAGAAGCTGGGAAGTTTTTACTCCAATCTGACCAGGAACTCAAGCAGGTAAAATCTGATTGGCTCCTGATTTAAAAGGCTCCCTATTTAAACCCCTGCTTATAGCAGGGCTTTGCTGATGTTTGCTAGCTATGACCAATAAAGAGGTGAAGCCACTAAACCGTCTCCTGCCTCTTCAGTAGAGACACTTAACAAATGTCAAGTTTGCTCTAGTTTAATATCATTGAGATGCTCTGGTAGGAGAGGGTGCATTATTTCTTTAGCTGCGGTAAATAAAATGATTTACTTGGTTTCCACAAAAGAAAAATAGACATATTTCTCTTAAGTGAGTGATTTGCAAGCCACTTGCATGTCCAGCTTTCTAGATTATGTGGTCAGCACCAGTGTTCCCTCTAATTTTTTTTTGGGGGGGGGGCGAAAAGTATAGTGTCTGAGCGGCAGTCCCTTCGGGACTGGGCGGCATAGAAATAATAAACAAACAAACAAACAAACAAACAAATAAAAAAACCACCCTGTTTTGCCTCAGAGAATTTCAAAATAAAATACTGTACTGTGTGTCTATAACAGTGAGCTCATAATAGGGCAACTCTATCAATATCAAAATGCCACTTAAATAGTTGAGCTAGTTTCAAACTAGATTTTGATTTTCTTTCTCTCTTCCTTACTCCCATTCTTTTTCTTTCTCTTTTCCTTCCTCTCTTTTTTCTATCTGTTTCTCTCTCTTCCTCTCTCTCTCCTTCCCTCTCGGCTTCTGGGCAGGTTTGGAAAACTCTGAGTTGATGATGATTTTTAAGTGAGCGATTGCTCACTGCTCAGCTTAGAGGGAACTATGGTCAGCACTATCTATTAAAATATGGCTTTGGCTTAATTCTCCAAAGATCCTCTCTGCAAAGACAATGCTAAGCTGTCTATCTCCAGGGATATCATATCACCATCCAATGTTCAATAAGGCCAAGGAATTATCGCCTATCCCTCAAATTGCCAAAAGGACAACCAATTAATTGCAGGCAATTGGGTAATAAAGATCAGCTCTCACACCCGCCCACTCTTTTTTAATTGCTGTCCTCTTTTGACAAAACTAGCAAGACAGAAAACTTACGTGAGTTCCACGCTGAATATTTGAATAATGAACATCAGGTATGAAGAGAACAGGCTGAGTATCAAGGTCCATAAATGACTTGAAGATGGTGATGTCTGTTCGCTTATGGGAGGGAAGCATAGGTACCTTGACATCAGAATCTGGTAGGGAGGAGAAGAAATAAGGGACTCTTAAAATTAAGCATGTCTCTAGAAAATTTATTTTTTAAACACTGAATTATAAAGGAGGTTTCATTTTAAAACCAAGTATAAAGCTAAACTTAGCAATATATACTGCTCAAAAAAATAAAGGGAACACTCAAATAATACATCCTAGGTCTGAATGAATGAAATGTATTCTCATTGAATACTTTGTTCTGTACAAAGTTGAATGTGCACAACGGCATGTGAAATTGATTGTCAAGCAGTGTTGCTTCCTAAGTGGACAGTTTGATTTCACAGGAGTTTGATTTATTTGGAGTTATATTGTGTTGTTTAAGTGTCCCCTTTATTTTTTTGAGCAGTGTAGATTGCAGTTGGAGGAGGTAAGATGTTCTGATGCAGAAGGCTCTTCCAGATACCACTTTTTTGTATTTCTCAATCCTTTGAAAGTTGTACTGCTATCATCTTTATTTCTCCTCACCTTAAACTCTGAAATCAAAGAGAGAATACTCTGGGCCAGGGGCCCCCAAACTCAGCAACTCTAAGACTATGTTGGCTGGAGAATTGTGTGAGTTGAAGTCCACAAGTCTTAAAGTTGCTGAGTTTGAAGACCTCTGCCTTTGGGCCATTAAAAAGTTTACCTCCAGTGACCAATAGGGAAGTGCAAAACAAAAAGTCATTATCCAATCATTGTCCAACCCCAAGGATGCCCCAGATTCCTGAGCATCAAAATTCCTTCCCAATCACTCCAGGCAACTGGGAAATAAAAAATTATTATTATTGCCTGTCTTCCCACCCATATGTCATGTCATGTGCGTCTGTCAACTTGCAAAACTAATTCTGAGTGATTGCTGTGAGAAGAACCTTTCAACTAAAATACAGTTTATAAGTTCAGGGACAGAAATTAATTTATTTTATCCCATGGAACTCTTACAGTTTAGCTCTGAATCCTTTTCTTAATTAGACAAAAGTTTAATATTATGCTTATGTAAGGTGGGACTGATATTTTTTTTTTGTTTATATTCTGCCCTTATTATTTTTATAATATGATCGCACCCTATTATGTGGCAAAAATACGTTTCCTTCAATGGCCAAAAGCTTTACGATCGATCTCATTAAACACCTGTATTTTACAATAAACGTGTTACATATTTTCAGTTGAAATCTCATTTGATTTTGATATTTTCCCCGCCTGTATTTTCATGCAAGAATATTGGAATGTTGCAAAATTTGGCAGTCTAATAAATTTTCAGCCAGATGCAAATAAAGGCATAGTTATAAAGGTAGCAGTTTCCTTGTCCACTCATGTCCGACTCAGTGCTCATCTCCATTTCTTAGCCAAGGGAGCTAGCGTTGTCCAAATACATTTTCTATAGCCATGTGGCCAGCGTGGCTATATGCCTAAGGCTCATGGAATGCTGATACCTTCATATCATATTTATTTACTTGATTTTGAACTGCTGGATGGGGGAGGAGCTGGAGCAAATAATGAGAGCTCATCTCATTGTGTAAGCTCGGGTCTTGAACCTAGGCTGTCAGCTTTCCAGCTGACAAGCTCAGCGTGTTTAACCACTGAGCCATTGGATCCCCTTGTTATCATTCATTCATTCATTCATTCATTCATTCATTCATTCATTCATTCATTCACTCATTCTATTTCTATGCCACCCAATTCCTGAAGGACTCTGGGTGGCATACAATAGTTATAGATCTAAATAGAATTAGATATATGTATGGACCTGTATTATTATATATTAGGTAGCACTGTCTGTCTTACTCCAACAATATTACATTATTCTTTACTCTTTACATTATTCTTTTTCACCTCTTAACTCAAAGTTCAGTGGAACCAGTAATTTAATTATACCTAGTCAACATAGGTAACTTTTTCTAAAAGAGAAAAGAAAATAATAATAATAATTTATTAGATTTGTAAAGCACCCTTCTCCGTGGACTCGGAGCGGCTAAGAAAAGAAAAGAAAAAAGAAAAAGGTTTGTTCATTTCTGGTTTACACCATAAATAAAGTTCATTTGACTATTTCCACTCCATTAGAGGGCACTATGTTTTCTACTTACAGGCGTTTAGCTGAGAACTGGGATCACTGCATTTGCCTTTTCTTTTGCTCTGTTTCCGTTCTTCATCCCGGATCTTCCTTTCTGCTCCCTGCAGTAAGGAAGAGAGGAAGGGAGGTATAATATCGACTTCTTGAGTTGCTGTTTTTAAAACCCACCTTTGAAGTTCAGCTTTCCTAGTCTCTCTGAAGTCAGACACTACACACTGTAGGGTACATTACACATTGTGTAGTACACAAGCTAGCGCAGCTGCAATAACTTTAACGCAAACTTGTAAACTTGGGTAAAGTTTAACTACCATACATACCATTTGGGCTTGAGGGCCAAGAAAATCTGGACCTACGAAATCAGGGCCTACTCTGGAAGTTTATCAATGGTGTTCCTCTTTTCCAATCTTAAAATCTGGTCACTTTAGTCTAGCCCCAATTCTCCAAACTGAGCTTTAAGCTGATTGGTAGGAAGATCAGAGGGACACCCCCACTGTAAAATCCTGATTGGTCGGATTGTAAAAAATATGTTCCAAAGCGCTAGAATAGAATCTTTAATTCCTAAGACCATGGGAAATTTGTATTTTCTCATAGTCTTAGGCGACCCCTGTGAAACATCGTTCGACTCCCAAAGGGGTCCCGACCCCCAGGTTGAGAACCACTGATCTATAGCAATAGGCCAAATGATTGTTGCTGTTTTTTAAAACCAAATTTTTAAAAGGGCATGGCTATTACTATTGCCACCACCATTATTTATTTATTTAGCATCCCTTCTTTTAAATTTTTTTTTGAAATAACTCAAGGTGGCGAACATATCCACATGCCTTCCTCCTCCTATTTTCTCCACAACAACAACCCTGTAAGGGTGGTGGGATTCAAAAAAATTTGCTACCAGTTCTGTGGGTATGGCTTGGTGGGGGGTGGCAGGGGAAGGATACTATAAAAATCTCCATTCTTTCTCCACTCCAGGGGAAGGTTACTGCAAAATCCCCATTTCCTTCCGATCAGCTGGGACTCGGGGGGGGGGGGCAGAGAATAGATTGAGGTGGGCCCAGTAAGAGGTAGTATTTACCAGTTCTCTCATCTACTCAAAATTTCTGCTACCAGTTCTGTACAACTTCATCATGTATTTTACTATGTGTGTGTGTATATATATATACACCACCTTCCCTGGTGCAGAGCTGAAGGGATTGGATACTGTAGCCTAGAGGATAATTTTCTGCCTTACAAGGCAAAGATTGCAGGTTCAAGTCCCAGTGGGTATGGCTAGCTGATGAGGCCAAAATAAGGCCGAAATAGATCTATCCTAGTCTCCCTTAATTTTCAAATTCAGCAAAAAAACATGTGACACATACAGATAGAATTGTCGGCTATCAAATAAAATTAACTGCCTTGGAAATGACCCTGGGTTGGGCCTAGAGGCAAACAAGGAGCTGTGATGTTCCTTCAATACACCAGGGTGATTCGACACAAAAATATCTCACCCTTCCCTGGTGCAGAGCTGAAGGGATTGGATACTGTAGCCTAGAGGATAATTTTCTGCCTTACAAGGCAAAGGTTGCAGGTTCAAGTCCCAGTGGGTATGGCTAGCTGATGAGGCCAAAATAAGGCCGAAATAGATCTATCCTAGTCTCCCTTAATTTTCAAATTCAGAAAAAAAACATGTGACATATATATATATATAAACTAGTATATAAATAAACTAGTCAGAAACTGCTGAAACCCACCTCTGCAAGGTGTGTTGGACTGAAAGAGTGACTTGCACATGGTCACCCAGCTGGCTTTCATGGTTAAAGTAGGATTGGAACTCATAGTCTCCCATTTTCTGAGTGATGCCATAATCACTAGGCTAAACTGGCTATAGAAGCATTTAATGTTTCGATTTGCCCATAAACTAGTTTTCAGGGCTTAGACAGCTAAATTAAAAAAATAAAGTCTACAGTAATATTAAATGCTATAATAAAACATTACAAAATTGGAAAAAAATAGAGATTGAGATTTATTATTGACAACAGCACGGAAAAAATGCAGACAAGTTGCTTGAAACCCCTGAGGAAATGGCAGGTTGTGTCACGCTAGCTGATCAAAAGAAGCTGAAATCTGAACTGAACTTTACAAATTCCTTTTAACCCGCTCTTGTCTCTTTCAAAGCAAACTTGATTAAAGCAGCCTTAAACAGAGATTAAACAGATAAGCTTTATTCCCCAATGTCTCACTTAAATTTGGCATTGGTTTTTTTTGTTGATGGAGACAGAATTTGCAGGACTGAGTGACCACTTGCTAACAAATGTTGTGGAAATGCCAAAAGTCACTGGGAAAAAAACCAAGTAGGCCAAAGTTGGCAGACTAATGAAGTACAGTGTTATGTTCTTAAAAGCTGAAAATAACCAGGGTTTAGAATTTCCTTGGATCAAGAATAGTGTCATGTCATCAATTTATTTAATAAAGTTCAGCCGGACTAAAATTATCACGATTTTAAAGGCACAAATCTTCCCGGAAAGATTTGTGAAGTAAACAAAAATATAATCCAAAGTACTATCAATTATAAATGTAAAATTCAACAGATGGAATCTAAGAGGGAGTAGCAAAATCCATGTTGGTTGTTACTTGAGTTTATTAAATATCCTGTGCCCATAAAGAATGAAAGTCCAGCTCTGTTTACGTATTTTTCTACTGGAAATAGAATTCAAGGTCATAAAACAGTATGCAGTGTTTTGAGTTTTTCAAGATTCTTCATGGTGTAAAACAATAAACAAAGCAAGAGAGAAGTGGGAGAACTGATGCAATCTGCCTTTTGCTACTAGTTGTATGATAGATAGAATGCAATTAATCATATCAGGTACTGTACTGTCAAATGCTGAAAAAAAATTCTGATTGCATTTCAACTTGCTCAAGGGCTGCACTATGGGACAAACATGTACAATACATCATATCTACCTACTTACCTACCTACCTATCTACTTTCATACCTATCTACTTACAGGTAGTCCTCAATTTATGACCACATCGGACTCCAAAATTTATGTTTGCTAAGTGAGACATTTATTAAATGAATTTTGCCCAATTTTATGACCTTTCTTACACAGTTGCTAGTTGAATCTGGCTTCCCCATTCACTTTGCTTGTCAGAAACCAATCCAGGGACACTGCAACTGTCATAAATGTAAGTCAGTTGCCAAGAGTTGAGTTTTGATCACATAGGGGATGCTGCAGTGGTCGTAAGTGTGAAAAAAATGTTCACATGTCCCTGTTTTTCAATGCCATTGTAACTTCAAATGGTCACTAAGTGAAAGGTTGTAAGTAGAAAAATTAACAATAAACTTAAATCAAAAAGAGGATTCAGAATATTTTGAAATTTGGAATTTGTTTTATAACTGGTTGGTTGCAAAGAAGGAATAGAAAGAAATATATGTATAAATGTATATTTTGATGTGTAGTGAAAAACGAATTTAGGATTTTATAAACATGAATATAATGGAAAACTATAATTGTTAATAGATAAATGTATGTACAAATATGGATATGTAAGGATATGTAAGAAATAATGATAACGTATACAAAGATATTATATTTACTAATAGATAAAAGCTGTAAATGAAATACAGTTTAATTTAACTACATAGAAATGAAAATATAACGTTAAGGCAATTTACAGTAGAATTGTTAAAGAGGTTGTTCTGTATATTTGTAACTATGCTGTTTTGTACTGTCTATATGTTTGTCTTTATCTTAATGTTTTAAATGTTTTTTTAATATTTATACCTTTTTCTTTTTTTTTAAAGAAAGGTTGTAAGTTGAGGACCACCTGCACATACAGGTGTTATTTTGATGTTCATCTCTTCACTGGTCATCTCCCCGCAACCAGAGAATAACTCTGCCTTAAGGGGCGAGTACAAGTGCACTAGACGCAGAGGTCCCCAACCTTTTTTGCACCAGGGACCGGCTTTAAGCTAGACCAGTTTTCCATGGCCCGGTGGGGGGGGGGGAGCTAGCTGTCAGCGGCGCCGTAAAAGGGGCGATCAAGAGAGGAATGGGTGAATGAATGGACGGAGGGTGGGAAGGAAGGAAGGAAAGAGGGAAGGGACAGGAACAGAAGAAGGGTGCAAAGGAAGCAAGGAAAGGTGTGAAAGGGGAGAGGAAGAGAGGAAGGAGTGAAAGAAGGGAATGAGGGAGGAAAGAAGGGAGGAAGGAAAAGGAAAGCAAGAAATGGAGGGAGGAAAGGAAGGAAGGAAAGAAAGAAAAGGGGGAAGGGACAGGAACAGAGGAAGGAAGCAAGGAAACTTATGAAAGGGGAGAGTAAGGGAAGAAGGTAGGAAGGAGAAAGAAAAGAAGAAATAGAGGAAGGGAAGGTAAAAGAGAAAGAAAAAGAGCAAGAAAGAAAGCAAGAAAGAAAGCAAGAAAGAGAAAGAAAGAAAGAAAGAAAGAAAGAAAGAAAGGCAACTTCAAAGAAAGGCTCACTGAGCATCTCTCACTCTCTCTCTCTCTCTTTCTATCCCTCTTTCTTTCTTTCTCTTCCTTTCTCTCTCTCCTCTTCCTTTATCTCCTCTCTCTCTCCCTCTCTCTTTCTCTCCCCCCTCTCTCCCCTTTCCCTCTCTCTTTCTCTCTCTCCCTCTCTTGCTATCTCTCCCCCCTTTCCCTCTCTCTTTCTCTCTCTCCCTCTCTTGCTATCTCTCCCCCCTCTCCCTCTCTCTTTCTCCCTCTCCCTCTCTTTCTCTCTCTCTCCCCCTCTTTCTCTCTCTTCTTCTCACTTTCTCTCTCTTGTTTTCTTTCTGTCTCTTTTGCTTTCTCTCTCTCTCACTCTTTCTTGTTTTCTTTCTCACGCTCTTTCTCTCTCTTGTTCTCTCTCTTGCTATCTCTTTCTCCCCCCCTTTCTCTCACTCTCTCTTTCTCACTCACTTTCTCTCTATCTTGCTGTCTGTTGCTATCACTCACTCTCGTTCTCCATTCTTCTCAGCGGTGACGCGCGCACGCCCTGCCCGCCTCACCTTTGCGAGAGCACTTTCGCCTCGGGCTCTCAGCAAGGGGGTTTGCAGGAGAGGTGGGGCCGGCGAAGGTGATATTCAATGTCGGGGGCGCACAGGCGGTTGCACGCGCTCCCTATCTCCCTGCTAGCCCACTCGGAATATTCAAAATAAGAAAAGCCTTCGCCGGCAAAGGTTTTTCTTATTTTGAATACTCCGAGTGGGCTAGCAGGGAGATAGGGAGCGCGTGCAACCGCCCGTGCGCCCCCGACATTGAAGACCTCCGCTGAGAAAAGCCTTTGCCGGCATTTCCTCTCGGCGTCAAGGAGGCGCAGCGGCGGGCGGAGAGAGGGAGGGGGGGCAGCGGCGTCCCTCCTGGCCTTGGCGGGCCGCCCGACCCTCCCCACCTCCTGCAAACGCGGCGGGCAGCGGGGGGAGAGCGAGGAGCCGGTTCCGGCGGGCGCGGGGCTTGGCTGGCTGGCGGGGGGAGCGCCGCTGGTGGTGCGGAAAGGCCAAGGGGGCCCTCGCGCCGCGGACCGGCTGAAAACCCCCAACGGCCCGGTGCCGGTCCGCGGACCGGCGGTTGGGGACCTCTGCACTAGAGTGCCTTCCGTCCCCTGTCCTATTGCTCTCCTATATCTCCTATACCTTTCTTCTATTCCTATATCTCTTCTTCTATTCTTTCAGTGATATGTTCTATTACTATATCTTCTTTTCTATTATTTCTTAAATATATTTTACTATGAGTATCTCCTCTATAACCTTCATCATGTATTTTACTATGTGTATATAGATATATACCCACTAAAACCCTCATTATGTATTGGACAAAATAAATAAATAAAATAAATAAATAGATTAAAAGATAGATTTTTAAGCACCGGAGCCCTGCAGAAGACATAGCCTCCCGTCCCCTGTCCTATTGCCTCTCCTATATCTCATACAATTTACAATTTTATGCATGGTATGTCTGTATGTATGTTTGGTTTTTATAATAATGGGTTTTTAACTGTTTTTAGTATTGGATTATTATTATATGCTGTTTTATTATTGCTGTTAGCCGCCCCGAGTCTTCGGAGAGGGGCGGCATACAAATCCAATAAATAAAAAAATAAAAAAAATAAAATAAATATATCGTATCTACTATTCTTCTATTCTATTCTTATATTACTCTCATAATATCCTTCTATTCTCTAACTGATATGTTATCTTCCTAAATTTTCACTTCTATTTGTTCTCTAATATATTTTACTCAAGTATAACCTCTATAGCCTTCATTGTGTATTATTGTGCATTGGACTAACTAAAATAAATAAAATAAAATAAAATAAAATAAAATAAAATAAAATAAAATAAAATAAAATAAAATAAAATAAAATAAAATAAAATAAAATAAAATAAAATAAAATAAATAAAATAAAATAAAAAATAAATAAAATAAAATAAAATAAAATAAAATAATAAAATAAATAAATAAAACTCTCTCTTTCACCAACCCCAATGAACCAAAGGATAGCCAACCCTCTTTGTATCCAAAATGGCTGATTTCTTTTTTTTTTCTTTGCATCTCTTGGTATGGCTATATTAAATATTTGGCCAAAACGAAAGATTCAGGGAGGACTTGGGCCGCCTTACCTTGTCACAGAAGACTTTAATCTGGCAGTAAGCTCTGTGGATGGGTTTGTTGCTTCTGTTGTTGTAGCTGTAGGTGTCAATCTGAAGATTGAGCGGGAGGCCTTTGACACCTTTCTGTGAGGAGAAATCTGTACTGAGGCAGTTCACAGCTATGAAGACCTGCAGGGCAGAAACCAAGCAAAAACTAAATCTAAAGTTGCTCTGAAAAACAATTCAGTGTTTTCTCTTGTGTTACACCACTTTCTTGCAATACTGTATACCGTATGCAATTATACATAAATCAGGACAAAGAGACATCTTCATCCATCACTAACCGGAATCCAAGATCACGGGCCATCTATAACCACAGCAGTGATTTTCAACCTTTTTTGAGCCGTGGCACATTTTTTACATTTACAAAATCCTGGGGCACACCACCAACCAAAATGACACAAAATGACACTCTAAGACACTCTCCTCTCTTTTTCCATCCCTGTCTCCTCCCCCTCCCCCCCGAGTGTGTGTGGGTGAGGGCTGGGGTTTTTTTCTTTCTTATTCTTTGGGTGCTTTTTATCATATGCTTTAAATCAAGAGTCACTTCCCTCTCTCTTTTGTTTCTCTCTCTTTCCTCTCATTCTCTGCCTCAATCATTTTCTCATTTCTCTTTTTTCTCCCCTTTTTGCTCTCATATATATATCTTTCCTTTCCCTTCCTTTCCTTTTCTCTCTCTCTTGCTTTCTCTCTCTCTCTCTCTTTCTCTCTCTCTCTTGTTTTCTCTCTCACACACGCTCTCTTTCTCTCTCTTGCTTTCTTTTTCTCTCTTGCTTTCTCTCTCTCTCTCTCCCCCCCCTCTCTCTCTGTGTCTCTCTCTCTCTCTTTCTCTCTCTCTCTTTCTTTCTCTCTCTCTCTCTGTCATACACCACGCCGGCAACAGTAGCAGTAGTCGCTGGGCGGCGGCAGGGCAGTCGGCTGTGAGCGGGAGCTCCAGGGCGGAGGCACTGACAGCGGCGGCTGGACATGTTGCTGGATGCCGTACATGCTGGTGCTGCGCTGGACATGGGCACAGGGTGGCACCTCTGTCCTGGTCCAGCCAGTGGGCTAGTGCCACCCTGCAGCGCCAGCATATACGGCATCCAGCAACACATCCAGCCGCTGCTGTCGGTGCCTCCACCCTGGAACTCATGCTCACAACCAACCACCCTGCTGCCACCTCGTGGTTACTGCCCGATGCTGCTGTTGCTGACATGCTGTATGCTGTTGCCAACCACTCGCAGCCACCACCCCGTGGCTACTGCCCAGTGCTGCTACTGCCGGCACCCTCCTGCTCCCACTACTGGCACCCTCCTGCCGGGCCCCAAAGCTCACCTGCCACCACCGCCAGGGAAGCTCCAGTCGGGTGGGCCGCTGCAACTGCCGGAAAACTTGGAAGGCGCAAAGAAGGAAGCTCAGCTTCTGGTCTCGCAACTTTTTGCTCTTTGACCCTCAGTAAAAAGTTGTGAGACCGGAACCTGAGCTTCCTTCTTTGCGGCACACCTGACCATGTCTCGCGGCACACTGGTTGAAAAACACTGAACTATAGAGTAGGAATATCCCTACTAGTGATGTGTCCTTTCTTGATATTTTGGTTCAGTCCACTGCTCTACTGTCCAACACAGATTTTTTTTTATTTGACAGTGATGTACCGTAGCAAAATAGCCAAGTATAGTTTATGATGTTGTAATCTGAGTTGCAGATTAGACCCAAGTTCAGCCCATGAAAGACTCCCTTCTGGGAAGATACCTAGAGAGTTATTTCAGTCATCTTCAACAGTCTAGACTTGTGAGCCCAATGCTGTCAATCCATATCAAGAACTGCCTGCATTACAGAACATTGCATGCCAAAACAACTTGACTCCAAGATAGTTTTTCCCCATGCCATCACTCTGCTGAACACTTCATTCCACAGCACTGTCTCATTACTCATATTTTCTCATCTTCCCTACTACTATCCTCCTCTTTTGGTTTCTTATGATTTATCAATTGTTTGTAACTTATGATTAATGATTGTAACTACAATTGATGATCTATGACCTATTACTTGTTTATTAAATGCACATTGTGAGCTTATGCACCAGAGAAAAAAATATTGTGTGTCCAATCACCCTTGAGCAATAAAAAATGTTCCATTCCGTTCCATTCCATTTCAATTCTGTTCCGTTCCATTCCATTTATTAATTTGTTTGTTTATTTATTTATTTAATTAATTAATTAATTTTATTTATTTATTTTGTCAAGTACTTATTGGTGGTATACAAAGATATAATATTTATATACATGATACTAGTAAAAGAGAAACATTAGGACAGGCGACGGAAGGCACTCTGGTACACTTATGCACGCCCCTTACTGACCTCTTAGGAATTGGGACAGGTCAAAGTAGATACTCTAAGGGGTTAGGTGATGATACTACAGATTCTGGCAGTGAGTTCCATGCATCAACTACTTGGTTACTACAGTCATATTTTCTGCAGTCGAGTTTAGAGCGGTTTACTTTAAGTTTGTATCTGTTGTGTGCTCATGTGTTATTGTGGTTGGATTGTATTCTCCTACTCCTTCTCCTACTCACTGAGTCCACACAGAAAGCAGATAGGGTTCCGTTCCTCAGAGCTTTTGAAAGGTGATTTGGGTTTCACAATCTGCAGCAAAAGTTATTGATTACTGTTGCTCTATTTTCACCCCTAGGAAAAGATTATTGTGAAATGTTGTACCTCAGAGGCCAAAATAACTCAGCGAGGCCTGAACATTATGCATTTCAACATCAGGAATTCCCCCTCCCAGTCTACAGCTCTGCTTGACCAATTTGTTAAAAACAACATTAAATAAATGTATTTAGGTCTACCGTAGTTTATTTAGTATTTATTTTATTTATTTATTGATTAGATTTGTATGCCGCCCCTCTCCGTAGACTCGGGGCGGCTCACAACATATAATAAAACAATTCACAACAAATCTAATAAATTTTAAAAAATTAAAAAAACCCAATATTAAACCAGACATACACACAGACATACCATACATAAATTGTATAGGCCCGGGGGAGGGGGGAATGCCTCAATTCCCCCATGCCTGACGGCAGAGGTGAGTTTTAAGGAGTTTATGGAAGGCAAGGAGGGTGGGGGCAGTTCTAATCTCCGTGGGGAGCTGGTTCCAGAGAGTCGGGGCCGCCACAGAGAAGGCTCCTTCCCTGGGACCCGCCAGACGACATTGTTTAGTCGACGGGACACGGAGAAGGCCAACTCTGTGGGACCTAATCGGTCGCTGGGATTCGTGCGGCAGAAGGCGGTCCCGGAGATATATATACATTGCAGACCAAGGGCCTATTCATATAACTAAGGATTTTTAAGATTTTATCCCAAAGCAGCAGTGGACATATTAAACTCATAGAAGGTGCACTTACATATTTTACAAACTTAGTTAATTCTCAGTTACTGAGCAAATGCTCATCTGGCATTCTGAAAAATAACAGGGGTTAGTGTCTTGATGAACCTAACAATACATATCACCATCTTAGGTTTTTGTTCTGTCTCGCTCTCTGTTTATATATTAGACATTTTAGAAAAGAAAATATAAAAATAGGAAAAGAAAAAGGAAACAAATAAAAGGATAGGTTACAAATAATTAAACTTAGCTTAGATTTCTGTTTATTACTCTACAGGTGACTGTGGTTTATGCAAATAAGAAATAGTAAACCTTGCACAAATGCACATGTTCAATGGGTTTTGTCCTCACATTTATTTTTAGTAAAAGTGTGACATCTATAAAAGCAGAGAACCAGCAGTACGAGATATTTGTATCTCATGGACACACCATTGCTTTTAACTCTTCAAGGTATATTTTAAAAACTCATTCTTTGAAATAGTTTGCCTTAGCATATTTTCAGGGATTCAGGATAGTAGGTTTTGTACAGACTATGTGAACGCAATTGCCAATTGACAGCAAATATTAAGCAATATCATCCCAATAATAGTGGTGTAATTTACTTCACTGCTCCTTTCCTTTAAAAGAAAAACTAAATTTAGAACTGATATATGGGGAATGTGAGCCTCCTAGTGGAACAAATCAGGCATTGCAATACAAATAGATTTCCCAATTCATTTTGGGGAATAGTATGTCACACCGTAAAAGCTTTTAACTGTACGAAAAAAAGAGGGAAAAATAGAATTTATCCAAGTTTTTTAAAATAATCCGTGCTCTAAAATGTCTGCATTGCAGATGAAAAAACAAAGTAAAATACTGCATGTGTGAAGTCCAACTCTAGAGGGCAGTGTTCACCTTCATTTTTTAGGTAAGGGAGATAACATTGCCCAAAGATGCTTCTATGGTCAGGCATGAGTATATGCTAAGGTGCATGGAACATTGTTACCATCCCATCAAAATTATACCTATTATTAGAATGGAATGGAACAGAACGGAACAGAACAGAATTCTTTATTGGCCAAGTTTGATTGGACAAACAAAGACTTCGTCTTTGGTGCATATGCTCTCAAGTGTACCTAAAAAGAAACGATATATTGGTCTAACACATGGCAACTCCAAATCTCAACCAGAAAATGCTCCGTCCTCCACGTCGGCAAAAAAAATCAGAACTCCAAATATAAAGTGAATAAACAAATTCTCACAGATAACCCCCACTCAGTAAAAGACCTTGGAATACTAAAAACAAAATACCTAAGTGCCAAAGCCCACTGCAACAACATCGCTAAAAAGGCTTCAAGAGTTGTCAACCTAACCCTATGTAGCTTCTGCTCCGGCAGTCTTATACTACTTACCAGAGCTTACAAAACTTTTGCCAGACCCATCCTTGAATACAGCTCATCTGCTAGGAACCAATACCGCATCTCAATTAACACCCTTGAAAATGTCCAAAGATACTTCACCAGAAGAGCCCTTCACTCCTCCACTCGAAACAGAATACCCTGTGAAACTAGACCTACAATCCTAGGTCTTGAAAGCTTAGAACTACAACGCCTTAAACATGACCTAAGCATTGTTGTTGTTGTTGTTGTTGTTGTTGTTATTATTATTATTATTATTATTATTATTATTATTTGGATTTGTATGCCGCCCCTCTCCGAAGACTCGGGGCGGCTCACAACAAGTGAAAAACAATCCAATACATAATCCAATTAATTAAAATATTAAAAGTTTTAAAAAAAACCTATACTAACATACACACTCACAAGCATACCATGTATAAATTCAGCGGGCCCAGGGGGAGATGTTTAGTTTCCCCATGCCTGACGGCAAAGGTGGGTTTTGAGAAGTTTACGGAAGGCAGGAAGAGTAGGGGCAGTTCTGATCTCCGGGGGGAGTTGGTTCCAGAGAGTCGGTGCCGCCACAGAGAAGGCTCTCCCCCTGGGGCCCGCCAACCAACATTGTTTAGTTGACGGGACCCGGAGGAGGCCCACTCTGTGGGACCTAATCGGTCGCTGGGATTGTCCACAAGATCATATGCTACAATGTCCTCAATGTCAACGACTACTTCAGCTTCAATCACAACAACACAAGAGCACACAACAGATTCAAACATAATATTAACAGCTCCAAACTTGACTGTAAAAAATACGACTTTAGTAATCAAGTTGTTGAAGCATGGAACTCCGTAGTGTCATCCCCTAACCCCCAACATTTTACCCTTAGGCTATCCACAGTTGGCCTCTTCCGATTCCTAAGAGGTCAGTAAGGGGCGTGCATAAGCGCACCAGCGTGCCTTCCGTCCCCTGTCCTAATGTTTCTCTTATATTTCTACTAACTAAATGTATATGTTTATGAACTCTAGTATTTCTTCCATATTCTTCCTATATCTTTTCTTCTAATCTCCCATTGATATATTTTACTATGATTATATCCTCTGAAACCTACATTATGTACTGGACAAAATAAATAAATAAATCATAAATAAATCATAAGGTACAACACTTAATGATAGTCATACTGTACAAATAAACAATCAAATCATACTAGGAAACTTATGTCCTGAAGAAATTGGGAGGTTTTCACTCCAGTCCGACAGGGAAATAAAGTAGGAAAATTCTGATTGATTCCTTGCCGGATTGGCTCCCATTTAACCCTCCTGCCTTTTGTATACTGCTGCTGGAAGTTACTCCTGTAACCTAATAAAGAACTGAAGTCACTCCACCAGTCTCCTGTATCGGAACTCAACAGAAGCAATCAATATAAATCATAAAGATACAAGCAACAAGTTACAGTCATACAGTCTACTTGTATTTGCATGCTTTTGAA